>NC_139976.1:17405024-18050024 GCF_963993115.1 Abramis brama | reverse complement strand
TCTACAAACTAGAAAAACAAGAGCAACTTACCAATAACATAAACGCAGATTTAAAATCATTCGGCGTGCACAAAGGAAAGCGAACGAGAAACGGTTCGGCCTTAATTCCTCAAAGCCATCGCTGCTGCCCGTCATCCATGTTTATATTCCAGCGCCGTTTATCTCAGCTAGGAAATCTGCGCTCCGTTCTTTTATATTTGTTCCCATGTAGTACTTCGCCGCGTCTTTGACCCGTTTACTGTGTATTTCACGACTATTCTAAAGGATTTTACACACAATCCTAGTTGAACTGCGTTGAAAGGTAATTCCTCCTTTCCCAGCTCCCCTTGCCGTTGAATAAAATCTCTTGCGGATTAGTTTAACGGGGATAAAAGTGGAAAGCGTCAGTGAAGTCCGCTACAACAAGCAGCTTTTTTTCTTTTCTTTTTTTTTTTTTTTTTTTTTTTTTTTTGTAATAGCTTCAAAACTTCAAAATAAAAGTCACGTGTAAGACTAACCCTAGTTGTAAGACTAACATAATTTACAATAAATAATGCATTTTAAAGAATTATGTAATACTACACACACACCTTCTTCAACCGTTTGCTAGAATTATACAGATACATCCTTAAAAACGTCGTTTATAATCAATTAATCCGAATTTACGTATGTATATTATTCCTTGGATATCACAATAAAATAAACTGTGTGGCCTCCGCCTTTATTAAATTGTATTTATGTCATAAAAAATTGTAAAAAAGTGATAACTTGCTTAATAAGACTCAATGGAAAGTTGCAAGCCATAAAGTAACTAATTGTGTGTGTAGTGTGTGTGTGTGTGTGTTTGTTTTCATTTACTATCATGCAATTGTGGGGAAAAGGGAATGATAATCCAAAAATAAATGCATGTGTATTTTTTCTTTTGTTTCATTTAATGCAATAAAGAATACTTTGAAATTCACAATTGTATCATTTGAATCAATCCAGTTAGTTATTGTCTCTTACTTATTGTCTCTGTTTTCATACTGTTTACATGTATCGTGATCTTCATTTATAAGTACAATCTTAATAATCCATTAATAAACCTTTCAAAAGGGTAAACTGGAATTAAACAGTTCTGGTCATGTTACTTTTTACACCAGCCATGCAAACACGTTCAGTAAGCTCACTATATAAGTTCCACAATGTTAAACAAGCTGAAACACTCGTACTTTGATATGTGTGTTTATTTATAAATGAGGTTGTCATAATGTCAATGCAGGAGTCTTCATATCAAATTTTCAGTACACCATATAGTTCAGCTCTGTAATTTTAAGAGAGGAGTTCAGGCCTTTATTAATGCTCAAATTGATCTTAAGGTTAGTTCACTACAGCAGATATTGATATCAATACCTCCAATAATTTACATGTTCAATGCACAATCATGACGTCTACAGACCAAACAGCAGTTTGACTGGAAACAACATTCTTGGAAATTCTTAACTTTTGCATATTTCAAATTTAACATGGAAAAGATGGTTCCACAAAACCTCATACGTCAGTGAGGTGTCAACATACATCACTTTTTGTGTGTTAAAGTAACAGTGCGAGGGATACATTTGTTACACTCTATCAATATTCAGTTTTAACTTTACAGTCCAACAAGCAAGTCCTTCTTTTTCCCGGCATTTCAGACAAAACAGAGAACAACCAGAATAACCTTCATTAGGTCGCAGGTAAAAATTCTCTTTTCCACTTCCACCGTTTGAGTCTTGAGTCTTGTGATCCTCGATAAACCTGCCAGTCCACTGTCAACATGCGTCTGTATCTTCGATGTCTCATCCCAACAGCAACAACCTGCAGTGCGTGAGGACGGGGGAGCACTTTGTCCATTACAAAAATGTGGTTCCTTTCTTTCAGCTTCTTGCTTCTGTTTCGCACTCCCGTTTTACATAGAAAGATGAATATAAATGCTTTAGGGGAGTTGTCTGTTGTAATCCTGCAAAATAAAGAAAACGAAAACACACTTTAGCAAAAGAAGTTACATTAGAATAAGGGAAAAAGTGAATGTGAGATTTTTTCTCCCATGAGCACCCGAGGCTGCATTTATTTAATCTTAAAAACAGTAATATTGTGAAATATCACAATTTAAAATAACTGTTTTCTCTTTTAAGATATTTTAAATTCATTCATTACTTTAGTAAATTCATTACTCCAATCTTCAGTGTCACTTGATCTTTCAAAAATCCTTCTAATATGCTGATTTGTTCCTCAGTAAACATTTCTTATTATTATCAATGTTGAAAACAGTTGTGCTGCTTAATATTTTTGTAGAAATCATGATACATTATTCTTAAGTTCAAAAGAACAGTATTTATTTGAAATAGAAATCTTTTGTAACATTATAAATGTCTTTACTGTCACTTAATGCATCCTTGCTGAATTTTTAATAATAAATTATTAATAAATTAATTCATAAATACCATTACGTTTCTTGGGGGTTATACCATATCACATTATACAACCTGAACTAATCGTGCCTTGTCATAAAATGTCACACTGATATTAGACTTATTGGCATTTACTGTGTCGATATCGATAACCGATAATTCTTTATATTTGATAAATCTAAATCCAAGTTTTAATATAATTTTTGGGAGCCTGATTACAAAAACAAAAGTCTCACCATTAAAAGACATGTCCCAAGCAAACAAACAATAGCAAACAAAAAAAGTACAGTAGCCCAGAGTTTGAACCAGTGCAAGTTTTAAAATTAATTCAAACAATTCAAAACCATCATGACGAACAGTGCGTCTAAGCTGAAGGAAATAATCCATTACTTATTGGCTTCCAGTCGTGGTTCTTTCATGCGGAGACTCTCCTCAAGTGTTTGCATAATGACGCATTTAAAAGTTAATGACCAAACGCATCTTTATAAAAGTTCACAATGCTGTTGCAGATGAAATATAATGTTGATAACATTGAATAAATATCTTTTTATCAGGTGAGATACTGATTATTAATCACTCAAACCCAATCTTCGGTCTTCCACATCCGCCATATTTGTGTGTTTGTAGTTGTAGTCGAATCCTCATTCAACGTGCAATGGGTCGTGGGCAATATTAGCCATTATGCAGTGTGCATTGTATAGTATCTTCAGAATACTCATTTCAACATACTTCGATTTGGAACACACTAATGCTAATTTCAAATAATATTTAGGACGGATAGTATGCGAATTGGGTACAGCAACTGACACAGTTATGTGGGTCTGCAGGGGTCCTCTCTATGATATAATTTCCTGTTTTTTTCTTTCCACATCACTTTGATCTGGTGGATAAACATATTTATAATATAAATAAAATAATATATATATATATATATATATATATATATATATATATATATACACTCACCTAAAGGATTATTAGGAACACCTGTTCAATTTCTCATTAATGCAATTATCTAATCAACCAATCACATGGCAGTTGCTTCAATGCATTTAGGGGTGTGGTCCTGGTCAAGACAATCTCCTGAACTCCAAACTGAATGTCAGAATGGGAAAGAAAGGTGATTTAAGCAATTTTGAGCGTGGCATGGTTGTTGGTGCCAGACGGGCCGGTCTGAGTATTTCACAATCTGCTCAGTAACTGGGATTTTCACGCACAACCATTTCTAGGGTTTACAAAGAATGGTGTGAAAAGGGAAAAACATCCAGTATGCGGCAGTCCTGTGGGCGAAAATGCCTTGTTGATGCTAGAGGTCAGAGGAGAATGGGCTGACTGATTCGAGCTGATAGAAGAGCAACTTTGACTGAAATAACCACTCGTTACAACCGAGGTATGCAGCAAAGCATTTGTGAAGCCACAACACGCACAACCTTGAGGCGGATGGGCTACAACAGCAGAAGACCCCACCAGGTACCACTAATCTCCACTACAAATAGGAAAAAGAGGCTACAATTTGCACGAGCTCACCAAAATTGGACAGTTGAAGACTGGAAATATGTTGCCTGGTCTGATGAGTCTCGATTTCTGTTGAGACATTCAGATGGTAGAGTCAGAATTTGGCGTAAACAGAATGAGAACATGGATCCATCATGCCTTGTTACCACTGTGCAGGCTGGTGGTGGTGGTGTAATGGTGTGGGGGATGTTTTCTTGGCACACTTTAGGCCCCTTAGTGCCAATCGGGCATCGTTTAAATGCCACGGCCTACCTGAGCATTGTTTCTGACCATGTCCATCCCTTTATGACCACCATGTACCCATCCTCTGATGGCTACTTCCAGCAGGATAATGCACCATGTCACAAAGCTCGAATCATTTCAAATTGGTTTCTTGAACATGACAATGAGTTCACTGTACTAAAATGGCCCCCACAGTCACCAGATCTCAACCCAATAGAGCATCTTTGGGATGTGGTGGAACGGGAGCTTCGTGCCCTGGATGTGCATCCCACAAATCTCCATCAACTGCAAAATGCTATCCTATCAATATGGGCCAACATATCTAAAGAATGCTTTCAGCACCTTGTTGAATCAATGCCACGTAGAATTAAGGCAGTTCTGAAGGCGAAAGGGGGTCAAACACAGTATTAGTATGGTGTTCCTAATAATCCTTTAGGTGAGTGTATATATATATATATATATATATATATATATATATTTAGAAATGCTTCACTGCTAATTTTATACCAAAAAATTGGTAAATTTGACTTTTTCATTTTAATTCAGAAATTAAAAACATGCTTATCATAGAAGAGGACATCAAGTCATTGGGCTTCATTCATGAAACTTTCGTAAATATACAAACAAATTCGGAGTAATTTGCGTGTAAAATTTACCTTTATGAAAACTCTCCTCTGGATTCACAAACGATTCGTATACCACAGTCAGCTTCGGTAGATAAACGAGTGTACATAACTGAATTCCAAACATTAATAATTAGCATAATTCCTGCCCATGAGTTGCAAATTACATGTCCAGGAACGCTGTGGAATCTTCTGGACTTCCTTCTCAGGTTTGGCTCCAGTATATTGCATAAATGCTAAAGAGACTAATTGGCCATATGCCTAGCAATATATATTCAATTATCGTGTGTCCACCAAAGCACCAAAGCAAGTCCACCATGCCTGATGCTCTTTTGAAAACGGCCAGCTGAGATGCTTTGGTTGCTATGATACAGAATATCCATGGCAGTAATGTCTAATAATGTCTAATAAAGTATCTCATTTCTCCAGTGTTGTTCAGTCGTTGTACAAGTAGGATGATTGGTCGATGTAGTATTTGTCCCGCCCCCTCCTCCACTGTGATTGGACGGCTGGGTAAAAAGTGACAGTGACGAGTGCTGCCTAATACCCAAAGTTGAACAGTTAAAAAAACAAAAAACACAAAAACGGGGCAAATCAACTCGTGAAATATTATTATGGTGCATAGTGCATCAAAATGCAATGTCATCGGTTTGCCTAAATTAGAACACAGAATGTTCAAATGTTTTACACATGGTATAGCAGGGGTGTATTCGAGGGGTGTAAATTTCTGTCGTCCCAACTAACATTTTGAAAATACAAAACATTTTGTGAGTCTGAAAATTTACATCAGAACAGCTTTTACGAACGATTTACAAAAAAACTTGTTCCGCTCGTGTTTCACAAATGAGGCCCAATGTGTGTATGAACTGCAGGATCCAGACAAAAAACCCACTAACCTCCTAAAAACAGTAAATGAGAGTGAACTTGCAGAGCTCATTTCCCCATGTGTTCGAATGGAACGCTGACCTGTGCGAGAGAGACAGAGAGGTCAGAGCAAAATTAAATATCAAGGGAATTAAGCGAAGAACTAGTACGTGAACGGAAACCTGTGGGGGAGTGATGCGGATCTGATCGTGACGGAGAGGGAGGTCAGGGGAGGCATTGGCAGGAGCACCGCGGTGCAGCCGTAAACACACTCTCCGTTCCCGCTCAGCTCCTCGGCCTGCTCTTGGAGATGCATTCCCTGAGAGACAAAACAACAGGTAAGAAGTGCTGATTTCGAATACCAACAACACAGAAGGTCATAAGAACACAGTTTCATAAGGAAAAGAAACCATATCCTTCAAAAATAACCTGCTCATAAATAGAACAGACATCAATAACACCTCCGCCCGTTCTCAGACTCACCAGACTGTGGCACACGGGAGGCAGGTGTTGAGCTGGCCGGGTCTGGGCCATTGCGGACCCTGTTAGGGGCCGGGAGGTTGGGGCCAGTTGGCAAAGCACGAGCCGCAGAACCCGGAGCTCCACCGCCGGTCCTCTCATCCCTCTCTTCTCCCTCTCCTCTCTGCTCCTTGTCTTTATCCTCTGCTGTCCTGCTGGCGCCCTGACACAGTCAAAGAAACCCACAAGGTGAGCAATATAATGCACACTTGAACTGCAGTAGATAATGCAAAATGTTTAAAAACCTACAAATTTCAGCATGTTCCAGTCAAACACATAGTCGTATGAAAATCCCTGTCTGTGGAAAAGGTTCCTGAACAGCTGTCTCAGGTAGGAGTAGTCAGGCTTGTCATCAAATCGGAGAGAGCGGCAGAAATTCATGTAGGTTGAAAATTCAGCTAGACGTGAGGAAAAAGAGAAAAGAGTTAAATGAAAGAAATTAAATTTCTATGATTTTCTAGCTGATTAAATCGCATCTACTCACATGGATAGCCCTTACAAAGAACCTCAATAGGGGTTGACATCTTTTTCTCACTGATTCGCTCATACTTCTGCCTTTTAGTGGCCGCTTTGAGGCCTTGCCAGGGAAGAGAACCCAAGTTAAAGTACATGAGAACATAGCCAAGGGACTCGAGATCATCCCGCCGAGATTGCTCTGTGGAAACAGAAGGTACATTTAGAATAACCCAAAATATAGAGACCATTTTTGCATTTTAGTGGCCCTCTGCCGCCCTTACCAATGCCCAAATGAGTGTTAATGGAGGCATAGCGGGCAGTGCCAGTCAGGTTCTTATTCTCACGATACGGGATGTGCTGATGTGTGCGGGCGTCACGATACTTCTTAGCCAAGCCAAAGTCTATGATGTAGACCAGGTTTCCCTTCTTGCCAAGCCCCATCAGGAAATTATCAGGTTTAATGTCTCTGTGAATGAAGTTCTTGGAGTGGATGTACTCGATTCGGCTAATCTGGAAAGAATAAACATGAAACAAATCAGAAAAAATCGAATCAAAAATCTACTTCTATTTTAATTTATAACTTTCTTTTTTTCTAGGTTAAAATTATGTTTAACAACAACATAATTACAATTTATTGAGGTTTTATAGTTCTTCTGAATATTCATTACATATGCAAAAACTAAAGCCGGGGACTTAACGACTAGCTGAAACATTCTAAGACTGAACTGAACACACTTTCAGACCGTTTCCAACGACTGCAGCAGATTTTAAACACCAACTGTGAACACCGACTGAACGCAACTGTCTCTGACTCGGCGCATTTGGGCATGATCAGTCGTAAGTTTCAAATTACATTCATAACCGGCCTTACAGTCGTTAAGTGCGTCCCCGTCTTAATCTGCAGCCAGATTATTCAAATGATAAACTAGATTTTTAAACCAACATTTTATGTAGTATTTTATATAAATTATATACATTTTATAATCATTTTATAATGATTATTAAATCATTTTTACATGCATTTATGATCCTAGGGCAGTGATTCGCAATGAAGTACCCTCAACACTTGACATGTTTGATGTCTCTCTTATCAAACACACATATTTATCTTGGAGCAGAGGTGCTCCAACTCTTATGTCCTGCAGAGTTTAGCTCCAACCCTAATTAAACACACCTGAACCAGCTAATCAAAGTCTTACTTGGCATACTAGAAACTTACTAGTGTTGAGCTAAACTCTGCAGGACAGTGGCCCTCCAGGAGCAGGACTGGACACCCCTTGCTGCGTCCCAATTCATATACTTATATTATGCCCTGAAAGAATGTGCTGTTTTTGTGAAGAAAAAATATGCTTTTGAGTGAACGGACCGCTCTGTCACTTGAATCCTGTCAAAGTTTAAACTGTCCTTGTCAATCATTTTTTCACAGGCAAAATCCTCCACATTCAATTTCATTTAATTTCCTGCTGTATCAAAGAGAAATATAGTAACACACTGATCTGCCAGTCGTGGTTCTTTCATGCGCAGACTCTCCTCATGTGTTTGCATAATGATGCATTTAAAAGTCAATGACCAAACGTATCTTTATTTGAATCTATATAAAATTGTATCTATATAAAAGTTCACACTGCTGTCACAGATTAAATATAATTTGGACAACATTCAATAAATATCTTTTTATCAGGTAAGATACTGATTATTGATCACTCAAACCCAATTGTCGCACATCTTTGTAGTTTTTTTTACTTTTTTATTTGCATTTGCAGTTCTAATCAAATCCTCGTCCAACGCGCAATGAGTCTTGGGCAATATTAGCCATTATGCAGTGTGCATGGATCTGCACTTCGGATTCTAACCGGAAATAGTATCTTTGGAATACTCATTTCAACATACTACGAATTGGGACACTAATTTTGATTTCGAATACTATTTAGGATGGATAGTATGCGAATTGCGACGCAGCACCCTGTGCTGTAGTTTTTCCTAATGAGCTGATGAGTTGAATCAGGTGTTTGATAAGTGAGACTTGTAAACTATGCAGTGCTGGATGTACTCAAGGACCTGAATTGGGAACCACTGTCCTATGGCATTGAAGGTGGTTACCAAGGCATTGCTATACAATTGCTATGGTATTCTAAGTGGTTTTAACGATGTTCTGGGTGGTTGTTTTGTGGCCCACCTGCGAGCTTCTATGATTTTACGATTCTTAGGTCCCCCCTTCAGTGTAAATCTATAGGATTTTTGCCCATTTTCTCCACCAAGTCTCATTACTTACAAAAGTAACTCCCCTCAATAAGACACAAGGTATCATGTCGCAACAAATAGTGCAGGATAAGGGGTCCATTCAAATAACTAACCCTAAGTATGAGCAACAATATGGATTTGTTCTTCTAGATTTTGTTTATACATGCAATTACCATCTGGTCTGCCAGCAGCAGGACAGTTTTAAGAGTGAATTTCCTTGAGCAGAAGTTGAACAGGTCCTCCAAGCTCGGACCCAGGAGCTCCATCACCATGACATTGTAGTCCCCTTCAGCACCACACCATTTGATCGAGGGAATACCCACTAAGGTTGAAAGGAGATTGAAGAGATATTTCTATAAATCCATATACGCAGCATAAGGAAGAAAACTGACCGAGATCATTTCTCACCTCCACCTTGCATCATCTTATAGAACTTGCTCTCAATATGTAATTGTGGATGTTTAGTCTTCACACTCTCCAGTTTAATGGCTACCTCCTCTCCTGATGTGATATTTGCTCCTGGAAGATTTGATTTTTTACAACATCAGGGAACAACACTTTTATGAGATCTAGATCAGTATGCAATTGTCAATAATATTTTTACCCAAGTAAATATCACCAAAGGAGCCACTTCCGATCTTTCGCCCAAGACGGTATTTACTCCCAACACGTAACTCCATGATTCCTTCTCTAAAAACAGCCTTAGAATCATAAAAACAGATATTATTATGATGTAGATGTCTCCTTAAACAATTCAATTTCAGCATTTTAGCACACAGCTGATGTAAACAGGAATGCTAACTTCAGCATTTAACATCATGATTTTCACTAGCTCAGATTTAATTCACATTTTCAGACAGAAAAGCACTGGCAGTCATGCATCTGACATCTGACATCTGAGTCATGTGATGTGTGATCCGAACACAGATGCTGTTCAATTCCCACGAACTTGCAATGAAGAGGTTAATATTTATTCTTAGCATCATCGCAGATCATCAATGTGCAAACTATGAACGTTCCAATAAGGAATCTATTGAAAACGACCCATTTTATCGAGTGTTTTACGGCGTTTGCATAATTGAACGCACAAGACGAATCTGTCTTCAATGGTTTTCAGCCAATTTTGTAGCAGCCGCACCCAAGACCATGTTGATCCCGAGGTTTCACAAACAAACTGTTAATAGTGGAGGCATTTACATGTATTCAGGGCCTCTAAATGAATCTTAAACACTCATGTCCTGATATGACCTTAAAGCAGGAACATATTTCTTACCTAACGTGAGGGTGGTGGAAAAGTGAGTCTGGTCGACAGGCTTGCGCTCGTAAGACAGGACCCTGGACAGCGAAGAGTGCAAGCGTAATTTTAAACGTCGCATCACAAACGTAATTCCAACCACTGCTTTCCTCCTCAGATTTCTAAATCCTTGCGTTCATATCTCTGCACATGGATTGACCTACTTGCATTAGCGGGCTAGCGAGTAGCAGCCTCCCTTGTTTTGTATCCCAGCGTACTTCTCACAGAAATGATGTCATTCACAAACTAGCGGAAGGACCCGGATCACTTCAAGGGGCCGCGCGCTCGACGTGCGTACGCAGCCTCATTCTCATCCACACTGCTGCTACACACGACACGAACTAGCTCTCCGTCTTTTCGATGTTATTCTCTTAAAAATAATATTAGAAATCAAATTTTCTTTACATATGGTAATGAAAAGACGTATTTAGCATTTAAAATACACAAAAATAGATTTTTTATAGCTTTGGTAGCCTACTCTGGTAGCTTTATTTTTTAAATGTATATGTACGTAAAAAGATACACTTATATTAAAAAGTAATATTTTATGAATTTACTCGTTTGGTAGGTAACTGTGTAATAATTGTATAATGTAAAATCAGTCAGTAATGCAAAAAAAAAAAAAAAAAAAAAAACACGTAAACATTAATACGAGTCTAAACCAATGGTTCTCAACCAGGAGGCCTCAAAACAACTAAAAATAAAGATATAAATCTATTTTTTCCCTTTATTTGAAAAACCAGGGTTACCACTGTCTTGGATATATAATGAAGTCTCATATTAAAAGTGAGTCACGTGAAACTAAATTGTATAACTGGGATATTTTTATAAAGAATATAAAGCTTGAGAATCATTGGTCTAAAGGACCTAATTAGCTAGTTCATCTATTCGAAAAAGGTTGTAAATAAAACAGTGACCCTTACAAACCTGAAATATTATAGTATAAAAGAGTGAATACTAGCATATTAAACCGAATTGACATTATAAAGGAAAATTCACACAATTGACAACAAAATTAAATTCAACCTTTATTAATTGTCTTGTTCTTTTTTTTTTAAATTAATTTTCTTTTGTAAAATCAGAAACGAAAAAAACCTGAACACGAGTGATAAAGCCCGCCTTAATTTATAATGGTACACAACAACAAAAATAAACAACTGGTAACTTTTGAGTGTTCCTAAAACACCCATCCAGCTCAGCTTGGTACAATAAGGTTTGGCATGTTTCATGTTTCAGTATGAATGCCTTCAGTTGGTTGCATCTTCTAAAAAAATCTTTTTCTTTATTATAATTATTATTGCAATTCAGACAATATATAAAACAAAAAAGGCTGCTAAAACCACAACTTAAGAAATATTCATTAGTGCCAATGTTCTTGAACTTGCTGTCTACACTCTCTCTCATACACACACACAGCCACACCTGCATACATATCATGCACACATAGACATCAAACACCTGAAATAAGCTGTCACTCATACATTTACTCACCTCCCTAAATCCAGCACTGATCTTTGTAAATGCACCACGCTTGTTAATCTCTGGCTGCCACACATTCATCAATGCCTTGCAAACACTCTGAACGTCACCACCTTTACCTGGGACTTCACTCATGCGCAAACAGGCAGAAAGGGCACCTTGAACAGCTAAGTAACATCCAAGTGATCGTCATTATGACAACATACTCGATTAAGAAGAAAAAAAAACGAGGTCAGCGTTTGGGAAAAAAACATTTCTGGATTTCACCATTTAAAAGAAAACAAAAGACAACGAGACACAGTTTGTCAGACATCAGAACAGTGTTTGAGTAATTTGAGTTTGCATGACAATGGGAGCCGTAACAACGTGAGCGTTCAACGAACATTGTATGATGCATATTTTTGTCCTTTTTTTGTCTGGTTTCTCCTTTACAGTGCACGCCTGAGTGAGAGCGTCTCAGTATGCGAGTGTGATCTTTATGACCTCAAGGTTTAGGATTCATCCAGTTGAGTCAGTATTTAAGTCCAACTGTTTGCATGTCCTGTTCAAGTCTTGCATGAAGTCTTCATTTAAGGGTAAGAAGAAATGGGATGTGTTGGTGTGTGTGCGTGAGTGCGTGCGTATCTAATCTGTACTGCTTTTCTTCGACACACTGCTCCTCCACGTTTCCACGTTACGGAGATCGCATTATGGGGAGCTCGGAAACACTGCTCAGGTAAAAAAATGACAGTGTTTACATTTGTAACCAGTGTCATCTATAGAATTTTGTCTTAATGCATTTTGCTAGGTTTCGTAATGCAGTCGGCCGGCCTCTCAGCACTTGAGTGTTAATCTGCATCTGCTGTTTGAGTGCTTACCTTTCAATCTCGTCTACATAAGTGTTACGAATGTATACTAAATACTTGGATGTGTATGCAATATGCACCCTTCCGAGTGACAGAAGGCATGTAACACAAATTGCTTGTATTCTGATTAATGTTCCTATATTCCTGCGTCTGTTTGTGATAATATAGGAGGATAACTAATATTTATATATCTGTTTTGTGTGTGTGCGCGCGTGTTGCTGCTTCAGTCAGATAGAGTCTGCGCCTCCACCCAGCAGGTCTCCAGGCAACAGCGCTGCAGGGCTGCTCATCTGGTGCCGATCTTCCATGGCTGGAGACCCCCATAGACTGCTGCTTGTGTACCCTGGAGTCATGCCGCCCCACAACCCTGCCCTGCCGGGATCAACACCCCCTGTGTTGCTGCCCACACTGCCGCCACCACCATTGCTGCTCCACTGGGCAAAAATGCTCAGGCCTGCTCCCTGGGCAGAGGTTGGGTCAGCGGAGTTGCCCGTACCATCTAAACTCTGCCAGGTAGTGCCAGAAGGCCCAGTTCCGCCGCTGTTGTTGCTTCCTCCTGCTGTCATACTTCCCACTCCGGCCCGTTCTCGCTCGCCACCCCCAGCGCTGATTGTACCCACAGCCCCGGCCCCCGATGATCCCGTCACGCCCGCCGGCCCGGAGACGGCCCCACCGCCGGCCCCGCCACCTCCGCTGCCACTTCCACCAGATCCCGCCTGGGAATGTGCAAAATAGCGAGCAACCTCCTCCTCACTCACGAACTCGGCCAGGATTGTGGTGTTGCCCAAAACACACCTAGGGTGAAAATTGCACAGATTACAGATAGGAAGAAATCTACAATGTATGGAAGCCCATTTCTGCCACACAGTAAAACAAAATATATTGAAATCGGTCATTTCAACTCTGTTTGTCAATTGTGACTATACATACACATCTCAAAAAGTCACTTTACTACTTGTAATTGGTCCTTTATTTCTTGTTTTGCAACTATTTCTCACAATTGTGACATATCTCACAAAGAAACTTTTATGCAATAGCACCTTTGTTTCTCGTAAATGTGCCTTAATTATTTTGTAATTGTGACATTATATCTCTCATTGTAACTTTCTTGCAATTAGTTTCTCATAATTGCGATCTTATCTCACAATATGACTTATTTTAAACGCTCACAAAAATACCTTTTTATCTTTTACTCTGAGGTGGGAACAGGTTTTCATAACAAGGAGCTAAAATGTGAAAAATTCAAATTCTATGGGGAAAAAATATTATTATTATTTACTATTATCACCATTATATTGATGGATCTGGGTCAGGATACGTTTTTTTTAGACACTCACATGTGAAGTGCGCTCTGGGCTTTGGCTGCTTCTTGGCGAGTACTGTAGCGAATCAGAGCACTACCTTGGGTCAAACCAAGGTGAAAGGTCAAAAGCGGTCCATGCTGCATACAGATGGTCCGCAAAGTGGAGCCATCAATCTGCAGAGAACAAATGATACAAATCAATGCATTGAAATTTGAGAAATCAACGAAAAACAACAGAAAATGTGTCTATTTCAAAAAGAAAAATTGCAACATAATGCATAACATGGATACCTGAGGGGTAAGATTACTCAACACCAGCCAGCAGCTCCCCTTAGAGGCTCCTCCATCACTCCACGCAGAACCTATATAAATTGAAAAACCATTTATGATCTGGTCGCTTAATAAAAGTGAAAGCAGGTTGAATTTACTTGAGTGAATGTCTAATGTCTGTGCTTTAAATAATACTTGTGATTTTCATTTATGTTTTTCAGTTTCTAAGTTGTGGTATTACCAGGCCCAAATCTGTTTTCGTGGCCGCCTCCAGAGCCACCCCAGCCTCTACCCAATCGTGGGCCTCCTCCCGTCCAGGGAGAAACGGAGGGCTGCTTCTGATGGGACAGTCCAGGAGGTGGGCGTGGCAGATGAGAGCTGTTGCGATTTGTCTTCCAAGGCTTGTTGTGCCCTATGGGCTCAGGTGGCCAGCTGGGCTTGTAGTCTGTGTACTTAGCTGTGAGAGCAGGAAATAAAGCACAACATATTCAGAGAGTTGAAACTGGAAAGAAAAAACAAAATGATGGAATTCAGTACAGAGCTAAACAAATGCCGCTTTTCTACTGCATGGTACGGCTCACTTTTGGGGGGTTTTCCACTGTGTACAGTAACTAATACTTTTTTTAGTACCACCTCGGTTGAGGTTCCAAACGAGCCGTACCGATACTAAAATGTGACGTGTAAACATTGCAGATCACTGATTGGTAAGAGAGAATCGTCATTACCTGCGTCATTGGATTTGCGACACAAGACACCCGCTAGATTTAAATAGTCAGCAACAGCCAGCGCAGTATCATTTGTTCGCACAACTTTTTTAAACGACTTGCTTTAAACGACCGTCGCAAAAAGGAAAAGGCTGTATCGTGGTCTGTAGATGAGGTGGCGGCGCAACTATAACGATCAGTCTATAAAAATAAAAGCAAACCGAGCCAAAGTAAAGCGAGCCGAGTTGCACCACGCAGTGGAAATGCGCCAAAATGAGGTCGTATGGGGCTTCTTTGAAAGCAAATCAAATAAAAAGCGACATCTAGTGAAAAGAGTGCTTGGTTTTACCTGGGTTGTGTGCATTGTTGAGGGGGCTCTCTGAGGCACTGTAGGGCCAGGCACCAGGTGAAGGCAGCAAGGTGTTGAGGGAGGGATTTGATTCTATGCCAAAAAAAGCAAAATGCAAAATACAAGAGTTGTTTGTTAGTATTTACATGAATATGCAAATGAATTCTAAGCTTAGAGCTCTATGTATGTGTCTGTGCTAGAGGAACTACCCTTGAAAGAAGAAATCAATGTTATCATAAACTACCAGTCAAAGGTTTAGACCCTCTTGAGTGAAAGAACAATTCTTATGATCTGAGAAAACCATTTGAAATAAATGATTAAGCTTCAAGGTAATTACTCACCTTGATGTTGCTCCAAACCCGTAAGACATTCTTTCATCTTCAGAACACAAATGAAGATGAAATCTGAGAGATTTCTGTTCCTCCATTAACAGTCTACGCAACTACAACTTTGATGCTTCAAAAAGTTCGTAAAACTAATCCATATGAATTGAGTGGTTTAGTCCAAATTTTCTGAAGAGACACGACTATTTTTCAGGTAAGAGCGGGCGTGGCCATTTGTAATTTTATTGTGTCTGGCTTCCAGAGTCACTCACTTTCAGCTATTTATAGCTGTACGAAACAGCTCGTTATGCTGCTGCTTTATTTCATACCATATGCGATGCACTAGTTTATGATCGAATCAGAAAAAAGAATGCACAAGCATGTTTTCTCCAGAGAGAAATCGCAGATCATAAGCAAACTTAAGACGCTGCGAAGACATTACACGTCATATTCTGATGTCACGGGTCTATACGAGATGTGTGAACGCACGCACAGATTCCAGAAAATCATTGGCAATGTAAATTAACCAAAATCTAACGATCCCGGGACAAATCCCAGGATACATGTATTTTCCGGGAAGTTGCGTAGACTGTCAAAGGAGGGGCAGAAAGCTCTCAGATTTCTTCAAAAATATCTTCATTTGTGTTCCAAAGATGAATGAAAGTCTTATGGGTTTGGAATGACACGAGGGTGAGTAATTAATGACAGAATTTTCATTTTTGGGTGAACTATCCCTGTAAATTCTTGAAATCAGTTTTGTAGACAATGTACCTGTGTTGTCTCTTAGCAATTGGTGCTCAGTGTCATTGAGGCTTGACATCGATGAGCCCAGCATACTTCCAGGTGTCATGTAGGGATCAGATTCAGGGTCCACACTCTGAATTCCTTTCCAAGGCACTCCTGGTTGGAACTCTGAAGCGAAAATCACATTTCAATTCATTATGGATGTATTCACAAGTAATGAAGATTAAAATGTTTCTTTTCTTTATGTTTAGATGTGAACCACTGTTTACCTGGAGGCCAGCTAGATGTGCCAGTCTTGGTGCCCATCTTGTTTCCAGGACTTCTGTGCCAGTGATCTGATGGCCCTTGAGGAGGCACACCTAAACCCTCACCTCCCAGCATTTCATACTGGGAATATGGGGAACCACCTCTCATTTTGAGAGGAGCAGCAATAGGACCTATATATCGAAAGAAAACAAGCACTTACAGTCAAACTTGTATCAGACTTAGTAAATAAACTCCTTTGTATAACTAAATTTTGTAGGTGTCACAAAAAAAGTAATGCACCATTTTTATGGAGAGTGCTATCAGGAGGTGAGGGGGATGGGGAATGACCTTCCATCATCCACTTGAAACGAGACTGCTGCCCCCCACTCTCTTTAAGCCCAGCTGGACCACCAACCATGGGACCCAATTCCAGACCGGAGAGGCTCACTCCAGGCCCAAACCCTTCAAGACAAAGAATGGGACAGAAAAAGGCATATTACAAAAAAAAACATCATCAAGTTCCCACATGCATTGACACTAGTGGTCGATCGATATATTGCTAAGGATGATATATCTGCTGATATTTTTCTGCATTTTTCTGTTTGGTTGACAAGTGTCTGAAGACCATATCGGAAAAATGTATATGAAAACTATACGAAAGATCTCACCAGAATAAGGTCCTTGTGTTTTCTGATGCAGTTCTGCAACAGATCCTGCCAAGCCAGGGTGTGAGATGGCGTCTGACATTGGCATCTTTGGGCCACTCCCACCAAGGTGAGAAGGAGAAAGTTTGGAGCCGCCCACTGTACCTCCCAAATGTTGCTGCTGCTGCTGCTGTCTCTGCTGCTGAAGAACAGCCATGATTCTGGCAAGCTGGAGAAAAAAAAAATACTGATTCAACAACAGCAGCAATTCTTAGGCAACTCATTTTGTTCATATGTCCACAATTGTGGAGGGTTAAACCCCAATCCTCATTTCATTTTCACATTACAAACGGGTGACAACAAACAGCATCTTGCTATTTGTTCTGCTATGCTGTTTGACTTTAAACTACAGCATCACCTCGTGTCACAAATCCACACAAATATTGAGTCTTATAAATATTGAGTTTATATGGAAGCAAAAGGCTATTTGCCAGTCTGCTTCTTTAAAAAAAAAAAAGTTACATGAATAAGTAATATAACAGTATACAAGCTGCAATGATTCCAAAAATGGGTGATTTTAAACATATGGGGTATTGAACAATATTAGTTATTGACTATACAGAATGAAGACTATGATAAGCAGCAAATAGTAACTAACAAAAGACAATTTCTTCTATATTCTGAATTATACAAATCACCTTACAAAACAGACTTTTCAGCTCTCTAAAATTGCTATATGGAGATGTAAAGAAGCATTAGGCTATAGGGTAAACGTTGTAAATGGAGAATTATGTCAGACCTACTACCTTTTGGCAGTAACTAGTCACTTGGATACTGTCCTATTTGCAAAAAAAAAAAGAGGTGAAGACCGTACCTGTTGGGGGTCTGCTTGTTGACGTATGTTTGGGGGGAACTTGCGCTGGTTCTGCAGCAGCTGCTGCTGCTGTTGTTGCTGCGGTTGCTGTTGCAGAAGCAGTTGACAGGCCTGCAAGAAAGCACAAGTCAAAACTTCAAAAGAAAAAACAAACAGAACTCTAGGGAGTGTATTGTGAGTCTGGCCTGCTAGATGAAGTACTGTGCATGCAACAGGTGTTACCCACCAGCTGGAACTGAATATGAGGGGGGTAGATGCTGCTGAGCATGGCAATGTGCTGTGGGGAAAGCTGTGGAGTAAAGATGCCTCCTCCAACACCTCCAACACCTCCAACACCTCCACTGGGAGGAGGCATCTGTTTCAGCACAGAGCCTGGCACCTGCAGCAAAAATAAGTTAGTTCTATAACAAAGATCACTTTTGACTTGCATTGCAGCCAGCTGTATTGCTTTAGTTGACAATTTATCTTAAAAACAATGTGGAATCCCATTGCACATAATCAGTGCACAGTACTTTTGAGAAAAATATATCTTTTTAAAACCTCAACAAAATAGTCCACCACTATAATGACCTGTCTGTCAACATAACAGTTGTGGAAACTACTCAAGTAATATTAAATAATAGATGCAGTATTATCAAGTACCTGAGGTGACAGGAACTGATGAGGCACTTGCGCTCGTACTGATGGGTTGATGGGCGGCACCCCTGGTTGGTGCCTGGACTGTGCCATCCCTCCACCGCTACTAAACAACTGACCACTCGCCTAAGGAAAAAGATAGAGGGATGGAAAAACAGCTAATTAAAGTGACCGCAAAAAGATCCAGATTAAAGAGGTCAAAATGAAATGAAGGGCTAACGAAACACCATTTACAGAAATGCAAATACCTTGTCATAGTAAGGCCCAGGTTCACAAGCCCCCACCTCTTTGGAACCAGGTGAACGGAAGACTGCTCCTACTCCCCCTCCACGTCCTCCTTTACGCATCTCTCCATTGTACTCATTCAAACCTATACCACGCTTCTCTCCTTCCATCTTTTTGTCCTGTGGAGGACCAGGGGCCAGATCCAAGGAATGACCACTTGGGTCCTCTCCCTAATAACAAATATCCACATTGGTAAACCTCATGAACCAAACCTTACTTAAACGTGTTGATAAAAATGCATGATATCTAGGTGAGCAATACACTATTCACTAAAATCTGGGAAAATTCAATGATTATTAAAGCTAGCAATGAAATTGCAGCTGATAATTTTAATATTTTTTAGGCCAAAATTTGAATCAGTGCATTCTTAAAATGTTAATAAAATGAGCAATTTCCTGTTTTCAATTGTTCAATTTCAAATGTTTATGTGCAAACCATTTTTTTTCCATAATTTCTTACCAGAACCCCCATGTTTGAAAACTGTCTTGTCATTGGGTTCATCCAAGAGTCTCCTGTACCCTTCATGGAGCCCTGAAGAAAATTAGATGGAACACTCAGTAATTAGTAAGCATAAGGAACTTAAATTGCAGATCTGTATGAAAATTGAACCTAGCCTGACCACTGACATACCTTGTTGCCCTTCTTTGCTCCCCAGCCTCCAGAGTTGTAGGAGGAGCTGCTGCCTTGGGAACCTGCACTGTTCCATACACCACAACTCTCATCCTCCTCCTCCCAGCTGGAGTGACGTGAAGCACTTACTGAGCCCTCTCCTTCACCCCAACCTTCTTGCATAGACTTTGAACCTGTAAAAATAAAACATCCCTTTAAAAAGTTCAGAAGTATGCATACATTCAGGATCAGGTTTAATTCAAAACACATTCATTTATTCAGAACACCATCATCACTAGGACAAAAATTATCCAGACTCACCAGACTTCACTGGATTGGGGGAGGGATCCCCCCAACCTGACGCCTTGCCAGTGTCATCAGGGTCGCCCCAAGCAGTGGGCGCATTAGTAGGTTTACCCCACGCTGCAGTACCGTTGTCCACACATGGACTGGAAGGAGAGCCACCTCCCCATCCAGAAGAAGCTAAAAGATAAACAAAGGAAATGCTTTAATAAATACAGTTCTATGGTATGCTACATGAAAGTGAAACAATAGGGGCTTTCGCACCAGGTAGTTCTAGGAACTAGTAGCCACCAGGGTGGTTCCGAGAACTAATGGTTCCCCAGGAACGTTTTCCTGGTTACATTCGCACCGCCAATAGGAACTCTGAAGTGACGTAAGCCGCGTAAGGTGCGGAGGACCTTTATTTTGATGGAGCTGAGAGTGCCAGAGGCTGATCACATAGTGCTGATCACATTCTCCATGTTCATTAGTTTACGTTCTGTCTAACAGTCCTGTCTATTACGTTATTAGAACTGTCATACATAGAAAGGAGACAGTAATTAAAAGTTATTAGAGTATGCCGTGTGGTTGATGTCCAGTGTTGCTAGCTGAGCAGAAATACATAATCATGTTTCACTTAGTTTGTGGAGTAAATATATAGGCTATAATCTGTGCGTTGACACAGCTTTTAAAAAAATGTCGGGTGCTGGCGTTTCGTGCGTTCGGCCAATCAGCGTACACTAACGTCACTGGTAGTTCCTGTAGTGCTGGTTTAGACCCTACTCTGAAGTAGGAGCTAAATTAGTTCCTCCAAAAGGAGTTCCTAGACCTAAAATCGTTCCTAGTTCCTGCGGTGCGAACACGCTAAAATCCGGGTACTTCCGCATCTAGTTCTCTAGTTCTAGGAACTATGAAAAGGTTCCTCCGGTGCGAAAGCCCCTAAAGATCATATCTAATGTCACTCTTTTAAAATTAAAAATGCAGCTTTTTGAGGAGTTTTGATGTTTCACAAAGGATTAAAAATAGCACTGAAAAAGCCGAAGTGACTTACCTATTCCAGGCCCCTTGCTTGTTGACTGTGCAAGGTTCATATCCCTATTCCCGAGGCTTGCTGGAATTCTTGCAGGTGGCTGCTGTTGCAGGGTTGGGGGTCCCTGCTGAGGGGGCACTGATTGTGCCTGGCCAGATGGGGCATTGTTCTTATCCCACAAGTTGACACTTTTGTGGTTGTAGTTGATGGGGTCACCCCAAGCAGATGTTCCATCATCAATCTCCATTTTCCTGCTGATGGACTGTGGAGAAGGCTCCTCCCAACCACTGGGCTCTGAAGTGTCTCCAGGGGCACTGGAAAGTTGGGGTATAGGCCCTGAAGTCCACCCTGAACTTTGGCTCTGGGCTGAAGGACCTGACGGTCTTCCCCAGCTTCCTTGCATGGCCCCTGTTTCTACCGACTGACACTGCTGAGGATGTGATTGTTGTTGCTGCTGCTGTGCCGGGCCTTTCTGCGAGGCCGAATGGCTGTTTGGCATCTGTGACGGGTGCATCTTCCCACCCCAGCCTTGGTGAGATTTTCCACCCTTTTCTCCACCAACCCCTGTACCTCCAGCTCCCCACGTCCCTCTAGAAGCTCCCTCATCCCAATTGCCCCATGTACCCACTTCTGAGGCCCCACTAGTACCTCCACCACCCTTCCCATCCCCCCAACCCCCACTGCAAGTTTTGGCCTCATTATCTGCCCAGTCATTGCTGCCTCCCGGCCCCCAATTGCCTGCCTCCATCCGTCCAGTATCTTTCCATCCGCCTGTTCTTTTCTCCTCCTGACTGTCTCCCCAGCCACTTCCTCCAGTTGATGGAGTACCCTGTGTTTGGATATTTCCCCACCCGCTTGATGAGCTCCCTGCTCTACGCCACTCATGTCCCTCACTGTCCCAACCTTTCCCTGGGCCTTCTGATGAAGCAGTCCCTCCCCAACCCCCGGATGGCTTGCCCTGCCCAACAGCTGAACTACCTCCTCCACCTCCAGATTGTGAGACGCCAGGGTTTTGGATATTGACACTCAAGGGTGGAGGGCCTCTGGCATGCAAAGAAGAGCTGCTGTTGCTACTACTGTTGTCCCAACCTTCACCACGTGAAATAGCAGATGGTCCGGGGATGGAGTTTGAGTTCAAGTTGGCATTCAGAGTTGCACCTTGGAGCAGAGGGGAAGAAGATGGATCAGTAGTTGTGGTGCCAGTAGAACCAGCGTACGGTTGGGCGTGGGCAGGTGCACTCATTGTAGATGAGGAGTTTGCCCCACCTGGCGCTGGTGCTCCACCGCCTGTCTCCAAATCCCATGCCACATTCTGACGGATTTGCGTCTGACCCCAACCAGAGTTGGACAGCACTCTGGGGTCCAAGTCAGACCGGCTAAGCAGATTCTGTAAGGCCACTTCAGGGTTGGGAGGCTGATGAGTGCGGTGGTGGCCATGGCGCTGATTGCCACTTTTGGAGTTTCCTCCGCCACTAGAAGATGAGGTACCTCCCCCACCTTTGCTACCCTGGCCTCCCCACTCACTCGAGTCCCCTGCTCCTACATCCCCAACTCCTTTCTGATTGTCCCAAGCTCTTGTCATAGTTGAAGGTGTGGAGGTAGAAGTCGTCTGGTTGCCGACACTACCGCCGCTGCTGCTGCTGTTACTGCTCGAGCCATTTTTCCCATCTGGATTGCTGACACCCCCAACCCCACTGGATGCCCCCCAATCCCCAACCAACACATGGTCCCCACCCCACGCTCCCTGAGATACCCCGGGGGTCTGACCACCACTTCCTTTTCCCCACGCACTTGCCCCTGTCAAATCTCCTCGATCGTCCTGGCTGGAAAAACCCCACGCCTTCCCGCCTTCGGCAGACACAGAGCTCCCCCCTGCTCCATCCTCCCAAGATTCAGTCCTTGAGGCACCCGTTTTGGAGTTTGAGGGGAAAGGCTGAGCTCTCCACAATGATGAGCTGGTGGAGGAGGAAGAGGAAGCTGAACCGTCCCCTCCACCTGTGCTTCCACAGTCCATATCAGCCCCCTCTGACACCACTGTGTTTTTTGGTCCTGCTCCTGGTTCCAGTGCTGCGCCACCCCACTCTCCACTGGATGGCTCTCTGTCTCTGGATTGCATTTGGTGAAGTTGGTGCTGATGAGAGGCTTGATTCACAGAAAGAGAGTTGCTGGCAGACAAAGATGAGCTTTGGAGGGAAGAGGAGCCCCCCTCTGTTGCAACTGTCCCAGCCCCTTCCTGTACCAGGGCTGGCCAAGCAGAGGGATTGGCATTAGGGGTAAAATTGGCACCTGGAATCCCACAGCTGACACCAAAGGAGCTATCGGAGCTCCCTGGGAGAGGGACAGCTTTGGATATGGGGGGCAATGAGCCTGCTGCTACTGCATTCCCCCCTATGAGTTCATGGGAGGATGAAGCCCAAACACTACCAGACTGCATACATTCATTGGGTGAACCAGAGGATGTGGGTGGGGAGGGGCTGCCGGAATTGACTCCTTTCCTCCCGTTCCCTCCTCCCAGAACTTTCGCTTGCTGCTGGATATGCCTCTCACTCCATGAGGCGCTGCAATTCAGAAACCCACTACCGTCTGCACCTCCGGTACCTGCTGTATCCCCCGCCTTTGACCCATCCCCAGCAGCAATACTAGGCCATTCCTCCAGGTCTGACCGGTCCACTATCACCTTTTCCCTGCCCTGAGAGAGGGGTTGGCTGCCAGAGCTGGTCCCCCACATGGAATTTGCATAATTTGAAGAAGAAGCAGCGATTGATGAGGAGGATGATGTATGGGGCAGTGAGAGAGCAGCTGGACCCAAAGGGCCCTGGCTTGGATCTGTAAACAAAATACAAAATTATTTATGAACCTGTCAGACTATTTTCTATATTTAAATAAACCAAACCAATATGATACAAACAGGGATAGTTCACCCCAAAAATTCATCAATCACTCACCCATGTGATTCCAAACCTGCATGACTTCTGTGAAACACAAAAGAAGATATTTTGAAGAACTGCATTTTCATGAATTTTCATTTTTGGGTGAACTATCCCTTTATATATCCTGTGAGTCATTTTGCTAAACAAAATCCTCTCTCCAAAGATATATTAGCAATTCAGATCACACAAAATTATTTGCAGGCAGAAAGTCTGATTGGCTAAAAAAAAAAAAAAAAGTAGACCTATTTTATATGACCCCTGACTATTTTGTGTCATTTAAACAGCCTAGGTTAGTCTACCGACATCTCAGGTAGCAGGGATATGTTATGCATGGTATTCAAAGATAAGTGCTTAGAGCACCTTCAACATATATCCTCTGTGCTGCTGCATAAAACAAGTTAGCTTTTAGAAGACAAGAAGCCTAGATATCATGAAGTACATTTACATGCACAAGTATATAAGTCAGGTATAAAGTTTCACTATCTCTGTTATTAAAATGATTCAACTGATGATTCTTACCTGAGGCCGAAGCCACTGTTTCATTGGGGCTGTCTCCCCCGCTGTTGCCTCCCCCCAGCAGCATGGAGGACAGTGGTGGCTGGCCCCTCTTCAGTAGCACTTTCTGGTCCGGCTGGGAACGGAATCGAGGGGGCACTTCACGGGGCATGTAGCGCTGGGAATTCTGTGTGCCGGGGGAGGGCTGTCCGTTGGCCACCGCCGGCCGCTTAGCATTGTTCCCACCCTGAGGGAGGGCGCCAGCAGCCGGGGTGGCAGCGGATGGGGTTGAAGAGGGGACGGGGCCAGGGCTGGGGAAAGTTGAGTTGGGGGTGGCAGGAGACTGTGCAGATGGAGGCTTGGTCAATTCTGGCACTGTGTAGTGGAAAATTTAGGAGCAAATGAGAGCAGAACTGCAGAAAAGCTACATTAAGGTAAAGGAAAGAATAAATGGATTTTACACATTAAAACGCTGACACACTTTTTCATTTCATGTTTGTTTGTCAGCACAATGACACATTGTCTCTGTAACTTTCAGGATATCAGCACACAGTACAAACAAAAAAGATGAAAAATAGCATTAAAAATGCCAAAACTATCTTAGATAGTTTTCTTTCATGCAACATATTAGTCAAGGGCTTGATCTCTGTCATTCATAATTTAATAACAGGTCAGGCATCTTCTTCTTTAGATAAAATTAGGAGGACTTGGGAGAAAGATCTTAGCAGACCACTCTCGGATGACACATGGGACCGTGTCCACTCATCATCAATGTGTGCTCAGCACTTATTCAGTTCAAAGTAGTACAAAGAGCTCATATGTCAAAAGTTAAATTAGTTCAAATGTTCCTTGGTACCAGTCCCATGTGTAACATATGTCAATGTGCTGAGGGTTCACTAGTTCATATTCAGGACATGCCCTAAATTAAGGCGCTTTGGCGATCTGCATTTGACACTCTTTCATCAGTTCTCCACACCGGTTAAGAGCCAGATGCCCTGGTGGCATTATTTGAAGTTGCCCCAGAAGAGTCATGGTTATTAACATCAATGTGTAAAGTCCTTGCTTTTTCTTCCTTGTTAGCATGCAGAGCATTACTACTAAAGTGTAAGGAGGCTGCTCCACCCACTCACACCTAGTGGATCAGAGATATAATGTCTTGTCTTTGCCTTGAAAAGATAAGGTACTTAGGAGTACTTAAAGGAGAACTCCGGTCAATTTTAACATTGAGCTCATTTTTTTGTAAATTTGGAGTGCTGTCAATACAGAGAACAACGACAAAAATCGGTGTTGCCTACACCATGTTATCCTCTTTTTCAATAGGGCAAGTTTTAAACCTGCTTTTAGCCTCTTAACATCCTTGATGTCTCATTACAAGTGCCCAGCCATGGATATGGATAAAAATGATGTTAATTCAGCCAGCGCTCATACCTGTATTTACATCCTGTTTTCGGTCGAAGGCCACAGTAATCGATTGTCGAGTTCATGCGCGTGATCATAGGTAACTAAACCTATGCGTGTGAACTCGACAATCGATTATTGTGGCCTTCGACCGAAAACAGGATGTAAATACAGGTATGAGCGCTGGCTGAATTAACATCATTTTTATCCATATCTTTCACATCTACTGCAGTCAGATTCACCCGTGTTCACTCTGAAGGAATCACTCACATGGCTGGGCACTTGTAATGACACATCAAGGATGTTAAGAGGCTAAAAGCAGGTTTAAAACTTGCCCTATTGAAGTCAACAGGGTGCAGATTTTAAAAAGAGGATAACATGGTGTAGGCAACACCGATTTTTGTCGTTGTTCTCTGTATTGACAGCACTCCAAATTTACAAAAAAATGAGCTCAATGTTAAAATTGACCGGAGTTCTCCTTTAAGAGGATCAGAAAAACAATTCCTTGATTATTTCTAAAGGCTGATTTATACCTCTGCGTCGGACCTACGCCGGAGCCTCTACACTGTAGGCAACGCGTTGGTTTTCATTTATACTTCTGTGTCGTTGTCCGCGTTGACGTGCAATTACACATGCAGTGGGAGCATGTGAAACCCGAGGGAGGGGTTCTAGCAGACCAATCACAGTGCTTGCGTCCACGTAGAATTGATGCGTTGTTACATTTTTGGAGAGGTGCACGTCAGGGTACGTGTGCTACACGTGAGTTCGACGCAGAAGTATAAATTGGGCTTAAATAACACCCTATTATTGACTGTATTTCTCTCTGTTAAAACCTAAATGGATGCCAAACCAGTGTTTATTAATATATCTTATTTTTTGTTTCTTTTTACATTAAGTGTGTGCACCTATATACATCTAGGTGAGCGTTTATGTGTGTAGGTATGCATGTATATACTACTTTTCAGTTTTGAATTATTATAGAAATCATTGGTCAGCATGGATGTAATCCCACGGATTTGTTGGTGAGGGTTGGGGGATAGTTGAATCTGATTTGTTACAATAAAATAAAAACTAACTTTAAAAAAGCTTTGAGAAAAAAAATGCCAAAACTATAACAAAACACACTTTTTAGCCAAAACTATAACAAAACACACTTAAGACAACAGAATGTAGTTACCTTTATTTTTTTGCTCTGCAACCTGAAACAAAAAGGGGAAAAAGTGTCACTATTGATGACAATGGATATTTAAATTCTCAAAGTACAGAACAATATTTGCTGGGCTGATTCTTGAAATGTATTCATTCATAGATTTGTGCCAAGCAAATCTTCATGACAGATACCATGATGCTGTTGAATGACTGATTCTGATTGGCTGCTGATTATTTTTCTATAACTATTTTAGCTATTGCAAAGAGCATTAAAGGGTTAGTTCACCCAAACATTTTAATTCGGTCAATAATTACTCACCCTCATGTCGTTCCAAACTCATAAGACCTTTGTTCATCTTCGGAACACAAATTACGATATTTTTGATGAAATCCGACAGCTCAGAGGGGCTCCATTGACACGCGTTCACAAGAGCACCACGACGCATGCGCGTGGTGATGACGCAGGAGCAGGAGCTATCATTTTTTTTATAGTTTCCTTTGATGCTATTATGAATGTAGATAATAGTTAATAGTTGAATACATTATGATCATCTGTATGTGTATGTGTATGTTGTTATTGTTCTGTTATGCAAAACATAATAAAAAATACAAGCAGAGGAAGACACATGCGATGTCACGGGTTTGGAACAACATGAGGGTGAGTAATTAATGACAGAATTTTCATTTTTGGGTGAACTATCCCTTTAAGGTCTATTCACACCAAGGATGATAACTATTAGGGATTAGGGGTGCGCCAAAATATCAATATGGCGATATCTCGCGATATTTTCTCCCGCGATCGATTCTCGATGCGCTCTTGCCAAGTATCGATCTTAAAAGCCGTTAGGGCGGGTGTACACGGTGCGAGTTCGGACACTCGGGAGGTCGTGAGATATTGCACACGTTGCGAGTCAGTTTAACTGATAATTGCGTCAAAGCAGCTGGTACACGGCACGACTGTCCTGTATGAATTTTATCCCGAGCCGGCAGCAATCACGCGGGCTTTCGCGCTAAACACAGAGACCGTCATGTTGCGAATGGGAGAGAGAGAGAGAAAAGTGTGTGTGTGACAGTGTATGCGCACGCTGTATGGTTGCTGCCAATGAGGTATAGCCCCATAGACGTGGTTGTGTATGATTTGGCAATAGGGGACAGCTGGTGAAAAAACATGTTTAAAAATTATCAGGAGGTCGGGAGGTGCTCATAACGTGCTCGGCTCAGCTTGTAATTCCTCTCACACGCTGCGAGCCGCGACCATGCAAGCATCACCGATTCCACTCGATTTCTCCCGAGTGAAAAAAATCATCTGCAGCAAAACAAAAATAGTGTCTGTGACTGTTTTGTTGCAACTGATAAGACACAAGTTGTTTTTGTTATTGTGTTTCATCCAAAAAAATAAATGGAGATTCATTTTCCTAATAAAAAAAAAAAAATGTATTTCTTAAAACATGATATATTGTGAGTTATTACTGATAATATATCGATTATCGCAGTATCGCCATATCGTGATATTATCGGTATCGTGAACAATGTATCGCGTATCGTATCGTGAAGTACCCAGTGATTCCCAGCCCTATTAGGGATGTGTGAGACTAGCCGACTAGTCGATTAAAAGATACTGCTGCTGCTAGTTCAGGGGTGGGCAAACTACGGCCCGCGGGCCACATACGGCCCGTTAGGCTGTTTAATCCGGCCCGTTGAGTATTTAAAAAATTGTCTTAAGATCGCATTCATTTTGCCTTTTTCTTGCAATACTTTGCGTTATACATATATATATATATTGTGTTGCATATATTTGACAATCGGAATATCAGATATTTCATGCCATAGCTATCAAATGTAAAAAAGGAAAAATGACATAAAAGCAGATCATCATTCATTCAGCGCTGTTGTGGCTGCGGTGTGTCACGTAACAATAGGGGTGTGACGGTTAGTATATAACCGTGAGACCGACGGTTATAGTTGAACACCGTCATTAGAACTCTATAACCGCCAAAACCGTGTTATTAAAATATTTTTTACAAACATTTTTTATCATAGAGAATGTTTAAATACTAATTAAAAACAATTGTTAACAGTGTGTGTTATTAATGGTCTACTTCGTTTCCAACTGTATTTGATTCTTTGCCAAGTAGCCTACCCCCCTGACCGACCGCCAATCATCTGAGATGGAAATAACAGCTATTATATAGTGATGTGCCATTATTATGAGATTTATGAAACAAATGAAAAACATTTTTCTAATAATAAACATTAGCAATAAACGTTTGCAATCGGGAGACATGGTTTTTACCACTTAATGAAGTTTTGTTTTGTAAATCGTCAGACATGATTTTTACCACTTCATTAAGTTTTGCTTTGTAGAAAACCTTTCTTTAAAGCGAATTTCGTTTTGTACAAATTGTATCTTAATTTTAATAAATGTTTTATCAACCAATTGAATGTATTTAAGAAATAAAAAGCAAATTGCCTATAGCAGACAATATAATAACCATGACATGGATGCGCGGGCGCGCCGCGTTCACTTGCATTGCATTGTGAACTAGAACGCATCTCATCGTAAATGAATGAAACTCAGCGTAGGCCTAATACATTAGCATTAAATATCTTTGCTGCATCCTTTCTAGAACAGACAAGGGCTTTCTTACGGCTCGCATCAGCAGAGCATTGCATCGTCCATAGACCGCAAAACAATCAGCGGATGGCGGGTGCGGCTTTGAAATCTGGTCAAAAAACGTTGGTATGGATGATGAGTTTTGTGATGCGGTTGAAATAATACCCCATCCGTGTATCTCTATCGATAACAACATTGAACACTACACAAATATTATTTTTATTTTATTTTTTTATTTAGGTGATCAAGTACCTAATCAGTGTCTGTTCGTTTATTCAAACTAAATTGTCCTATAACAGATTAACATCGGAATTCCCCCCCCCCCCCCCCCGCCCCCCCGACGACGGTTATGTTACGAACCGTCACATTTGACTCACGTCATAACCGTCATCACCAATTCAGAAACCGGCACACCCCTACGTAACAAGCAATGGCGCGTCACCATGGAAACCAAACAGACAGCAACTTAAGTGCATAGACTTGTTGCACGTTAATGTTTTTTCCTTTTTTGGAAACTCACAGAGAAAAAAATGTTTGGTAACCGCTTGCACACCTGTTTAGTTTTTCCTTTGATTTGTCTGCTATTTAGTTTCTTTGCTCCTCTGGATTTGTCGATGTATCCTGACTGATTCCGTTTACCGACCGTTTACTACGCTCCCATGTCTGCCATGTACAGAACCCGGTTTTGTTCATTAAATGTTCTGATCTGCCTTTGCTTTTTATGTTTTATTTTATTATACTTAAAATAAATTTGTATATTCGTTTATTTCGTTTTTTTTCCACAAATGTATGACTTTTGGAAGTGCAAATTGATTGTCATATGCAGTTTTAATAAAGTTGAAGTAACCTTCTGTCATTTTTACTCTTCTAAGTTTAAGTTTTGTTTCTAATTTACTGTTAGGCCCATTAAATAATAATAAGGATAAACAATATTTAAAAAGTATAGGCTATAATTATCTAACATCTGACTAATTCAAAATTAACCTCAAAACATAACATGCTAAATGGGGGATATCTAGCATAAAAAATGTATTGTCAGAATGTCGTCTCTCAGTTGTTGAATTTCGCGCAGACGTTGCCACAACGTAAGTGTGTTTGCTCAGCCCGATCTCATGAAAGTGCGAATACCACGAATTGTATTTGTAGTGCTTATGATACGCAGTTTTCGCGTGCATATGATACGCACTTTATGGCGTGTAATAGGCACGCACTCCGCACCCCTAATCCTAACCAAGGGGTTTAGGCTACAGTGCGTAGCATATGCACACAAAAACATTTTTGGCGTATAAATGGCACGAGAAATAAAATTTGTGGTATAGATAACGTTACGCACTTTCATAAGATCGTGTTTCATAATCTGCTACTGGGCCGGCCCTCTGTCAAATTTTAAAACCCAGTGTGGCCCTTGAGCCAAAAAGTTTGCCCACCCCTGTGCTAGTTGACTTGGAAATACTAGACGTTTACTTTACTTCTTTTTGCACATTTAATGTTTTGCTTTATATTTTTACAAAGGCTACATTTAAATTACCGTCACAATAATGTTACATCTTAAAATGAATAAATGATTTTGAAAAGTGTATCTGCAGCGGAAAACAAACTCATTTCATTTTACCTCAGATTCTGCAGGCGTTCTTTTCTTTGTGGCGCTCGTGGGAGGTTCAGAGAAACTTCCACTCGGAAGATGAGCAAGGTGAGGCAGTATTTTGAAAGCCTACATAAAACTTTTCCATTTTTTTCTATGTCATGTCAAACTTGTATAACAATTAAGCTTACTTAGGTCATAGGCTTGTTATACTACTGGTTATGAGGGACAATACAGTATGACATTTTATATTGGATTAAAGGAGAAACATTATGAATGAAACTTAGGCTACTTGACACTTGAACAGTTGCAATATCATCATCCTAACCTATAGTTGGCAGTACACGTCAAGCTTTTCTTGCAATTTTGTCGCCCATCATTTTTGTTTTCTAACCACTGTTATTTTTGTTGCCTGTTTTTTTTGTTATTGAGAGGAAAGCGCACAGCACATTTTTACATAATCGTCTAAACAGCGCTCTCATCAGTATGGATGTCGGGAAGTTTGTTAACAGTATAGCGTTGCGAAGGTATTTCAAACTCCTTTTTATCCATAAATAAACAACAAAAAAAGACCTTCACTGTAAGTAGATAAAAAAATTAATCTTTGCTAACTCTTTCTTCTCCTTCTTTGTTCTTAACTTTGATGATTATGGTGCATTTAGGCTATGTATTGGGTTCGTAACTTCATTAAAACAATATCTGAACTCAATAACCTAAGGATACTCATTCTGGATACTGAGCGAGTGAAGAGGAATCTTTAGAAAGGCGCTCTCCACTACGGAGGAAATATTACCGCTCCGCTCACATGCTCTGGAATAAACTGAATATTACCATCTGTTGGTGTGGACTTTAATATAGTTATCATCATCTTTATAGAAATCATTCTTGGTGTGAATGGCCCTTTAAAGCCTAACACAGCAAAAGAACAATAAAAACGAAGCAAATAAACTACAGAAAAATAGAATACGATGACAATTTCAAATGTTTCTGCTATTACTTTTACAGTCTCTCCCTCTGTCCCACACATAAAAAAATGGGTCGTTAATCCAATAACTGCTTAGTACAAGCCTACATCACTAGATCCAATTCGCTTTGAAAAACTAGTAATGGAGGCTTGGATGACTTTCAAAAAATATATATGTCAAATCAGTGGTGTAAGAAAGTAGTTCTACACACATAAGCTGAAAAATTGACTCTGGGACACTGAATTATAGTAAATTAATGCACACCTGCCGCATTAATTACCATCACAGGGTGCATTAATTTACTATAATTTAACAATCCAAAATAATTCATTCATACATAATATAACAAATACCTTCTGTGAGGTTTCCCGTTTCCTTTTATCTTCCTTTTTCCTTTTCTTGTCTTCCATGAACTGCTGTTCCCTTTCCTGATGCTCCTTTCTACAAACGATATGGAGCTCATTATACTTTTTAAAAACAATATGGTTCAACTGTAAAACCTTCTCAAGGATATATAGACCTTTTCTGTCTAATCCGGAGTACGCAGTTACAAGGATCGGTAAAATGTACAGTTTTTGATGAGTATCACCTTCAACCAGTCCAGGCACTAAAGAGGTGCTGCCTTGTTACCAAACCAAATGCATAACAGCCTGAGACACAACAGCGGCACTATTCACATGATCATACCATCACAAATCACTGTACACGTAACTTCAAAGGAATGTTGGTTATAGGGTCAACCTGGGTTTGCGTGTGTCATGTAATAAATCAGATGTCCGTTAAAAATCATACTGTGATCGTGGTAATGGGAGAAATTATTGCTGTAATCTGTCTGCGAGCCTGCAGTTGGCAGGCAGGGCAGTTTCGGACAGGCGTTCCGTTCACCCGCCCATTTCCTCCGGAGCAATATACGATAATACATACATTACATGCGTCAGCTATCCGAACGATTCGTGAAAAAACAATTGTTTAAACGGCAATAACTGAAATATTGCGTTAACTCGTATGCTTTAGTGGTCCTGCCAAATCTTGTTACCGAGTTAACGTTAGCTAGTTTGTTAGCAGAAGAAAATGACATCCTAAGCGTAAAACTGGTAATTTCGTTAAATTCCCCCTGAAGCCGTCGATTAATTGCATACGGATAGCAACACAAATCAAATGGGTAAGCAACCGTCAAAACAAGACATGCACAAATATGCATTTGATCAAAAATGGGGAGCAACAGCAATAGACTATGAGTCGGGATACATTGCCCACCAAAACCATAAAGCAAACGCATATGTGTTTTCATTTAATGCAATCATTGCCCATGTCAATTAGTACAGACTAAATAAAAACGAATATGTTTTTACGACCGACCAGCGGAAAGCTAAACCTGCAAACAAGTAGATGCTAACTAGCTGGCTGGCTAATTTAACTAGCAATCGAGCTAGTGGCTAACAGATGTCGACGAGGAAAAACTGTATCACACTTAAATACTTTCACGCCACTGCGGTTTTTCAAATGCATATTACTGCCATTGGTAGCAAATAACATTTTATATAAGTTGTTTTTTAAAACAAAGCACTTACCTCAGGAATTACATGCACCGCAGCTAGTCTTCTAGCTACAGCTAAAGTGCTTAAGTGCGAATTTCTGGGTCTTGAGGCAACGTGAAATACAATACTCCATCAAAATCGAATAGCTAGTCATGAAAACACTCCTTCTATTGTTTTTAAATATGAAATACGGTAATGTAAACGAAAGAGGCGGAATCTATGTTTAAAGCGCTGTAAAGTCAGTTGGTTGACGGTCGGCCATTTTACTGCTCGTTGTGAATGTGTGTGTCTGGACAGGTCTGACGGAAGGGGGGCAGTCGAGGGAGATTTTTGACCTTCAATATTAAAAGTCCAATACCTCTTTATTTGGCCGTTCTTATAATAAAACAATGCACTATTTATTGTGAGATCTTGCTCTTTTGGAATGGTTGTTCATATACGGTTACATACTGTTTCTCTTTCAACATCAGTTAAATGGCTACTTCAGTCTATCCTATCAAATTTCACATTAGATAATGTACAGGCATTTTCTTTTTTTTGTATAAACATCCATTTTTATAATATACAATAAAAAAAATTATAAAGACAACATGTTTTTAGAATTAAATAATTTACTTTTATGTTGCCATTGTAATGAAGCTTTTATCTTTTTCTACCCTCTGTTATATATATATATATATATATATATATATATATATATATATATATATATGTGTGTGTGTGTGTGTGTGTGTGTGTGTGTGTGTGTGTGTGTGTGTATGTGTGTGTGTGTGTGTGTGTAGCTTTATAATTTAATTCATTCTTTCTTTTTTATAGAAAGCAGAATGAAACAAAAATAATGTCAAATTCCGTAATGAATTTTTACACTATTGGGGTCCCTATATATGGGGTGCCCAGATCCAATGTTGAAAGCTCCTATTTTAGTATCATCTCCAGAGTAAAATATTATTTGAAATGTATAATGTCAGATCACAAATGACCTGCCCTAATATAAAAGTAGCCAAAATCAGTTTAAATCTATAGAGTATTTGAAATGTTAGAAAAAAAATCTTTATGTTTTTATTGCACTATAAATCTCTGAGGTAAACTGCGCATCAATTTTTGGTTCAGGATTAATAATGTTTTCATCAGTCTAGATTTACCACATTATATTTGGTCGTTTATTATAGTTTTAAGTATGTCTAATCACATGCTTATTCTTGATTTAGAAAAAAATATGGCCTCACAAAGAAAAGGCAAGAAGAGAAAGACTGAGGAGGTTACTGAAACAAAGGAGCTACAACATTCTGATGCAGAACTATCAGATGGGAGCAGCAGAGAAGAAGAGATGGCACAGAAAAGAAAGATAAAGGCAAAGAAAAAATACATAGGCGCTCACGTCTCAGTATCAGGTGAGCAAAGTGTTTGTGCTGAATGCATATCAATTTTACAAATTGTATTCAACAGAAGAAAGAAATTCATACAGGTTTGGAACAACATGAGGGTGAGGAAGTAGTTACAAAATTTTCATTTTTGTCTGAACTATCTCTTTAAGGAGGAATATGGAAAGCAGTCGAATCAAGTGTGACCATGGGAGGTCATGCTTTTGCCCTTTTCTTGGGCTCCCAGCGCTCCTGGACCAGACCAGCCCTTGATCCAGCTGCTGCAGTTAAATTTCAAAAAGCCTGCGCTCAACATGGCTTCGATCCGATACACATCCTGCCACATGGATCTTATTTGATGAACTGCGGTTCCCCTAAAGAAGGTTTGTGTGCATCCACCAAATACTGATTATTTAAAGATGAAGCCACAAGGCTGACATATTTAAAAACACAGCTCAGCTGATTTAGTCAATATCTAGTCAGTAATTAATACTAGGCTGCATATGTTTTGTATATAAGACTGAATGTCAAATGACTCTGCATGTTGTAATCCAGATGTGTTCAGTAAGAGCAAGTCTATGCTTGTGGATGAACTGAGTCGCTGCAGTGCACTGGGCCTCAGCCAGTTTAACTTTCACCCTGGAGCTTCTTTGGACTCCAGCCCTGAGAAATGCATGGAGAAAATTGCCCAAGCTATTAACCACGCACACCAGCAAACCCCTGCCGTCATTACAGGTCAACTATACAACCGTGATGATTTGTAGAAATTGTGCGACTGTGTTCATGCTTTCTGGTGAATTTAGCTGGATTGTATTCTTTCTTTTGCTCTTTCTTTTCTCTCTATAGTGCTTGAAAACATGAGTGGTCAGGGGAGCACTGTAGGTGGGCAGTTCAGTGAACTGAGAAGCATAATAGACCGGGTGCGTGACAAGACACGTGTCGGGGTGTGTCTGGACACTTGCCATGCTTTTGCAGCAGGTACGGTGTGAAGTCCCATAGATATTACCACAAATTATTTGGAAAAAGATAAGTTTGGTACAAAGATCAAAAGTATGGGTTAACATGACAAACCTTAACTTTTTTGACTTTAAGATAGCTCTGCTGATTAAATGTATAAAGTATTTGAGATGAGATGATACTCTCTGTTTAGGCTATGACATTTCACCACCTGGAGGAGTAAAGAACATGCTTGATGAATTTGACCGTGTGGTTGGGTTGCATTATTTGAGAGCCGTTCATTTAAATGACTCTAAAGGTATGCAGCATTCGTTTGGTCTTGTCAATATGAAGTGCTTCAGGAATTATGTGTTTTTGTTGGCCAAAATCTGAAAACGAGTTCATATTTTTGTTATTAATAGCATGTCCGGTTCCATTGTCCTGAAGTCAATGGGGTTTTGGTTAATTGCCTGAAATAAGGTCTGTGGTGAACACAAGTTCAGGAAATTTTCACGTTTTATTCTGCGACATGTATACATCAGTATTAAGTCCCCTTGAGATTTAACTCATTAAAAAATGTTTTATTACAATAATAATTAAAAAAATTAAAAACGAGAAATTCTTCAAAATTTCGCATTTTTCAAGAACTACAGCAAAAGCCAGTGTGATGCAGGAAAATATAATATTTTTTCATCAATATTTATGAGAAAATGTATTTGAATATATCATTAGATGAAATATACGAACAAATATGAGAATTACCAGTATGAACTCCATTGACTTCAATGGATTTTACTTTGGAACTTTTACTTTAATGTGAAAAAATGATGACGATTAACAGCTTGAATCTCATTTTCATGCTGCAATGGTTCATCAATAGGTGGCAGCAAAGTGAAATGTGGACTTTTTCTTTTCCAAACTGTCTTTCCTTTTTCAAATTTAGACTATATTTGGTCTATGAACTTTTGCTTTTTTCTTTTCTTTTTCTTTTTTTGTCATTTTATTTTAATTTCAGAATTATTATGTGTGCACAAGCATTTTTATAAACAACATGCAACCCCAGTGGGAAGGGAAAAAAGAATAGTATTCGGCAGTTCCGAATTCAGCATGTTACTAACAACTGGCTAAATGGGACTATAGAGAATGTCTGGGACATTAAACGTCATCACGCTGAACAGGAAAATTCATCTACTCACTAGTCCCCTTTTACAGCCTAAAACTAAAACTGTCTAACTCAGACTTTCAGGAAAAATGTTTTTGAAAGTGATGTTATTGTCATGTGACTGTGGTGTCATTCATTTTAGCCTACATTTAGCTTTTTACATTTGTCGAATGTATAGGCTTTAAAAATCATAAAGGTTGTGTTCATTTGTGAAGATTATATTATGAAAAATTGGTGTTCACAGAGCTTATTTAATGCCATAATCCAAAAGCCATTGGAAAAATCCTATAGGATTTTTGTAGAGGGAACCAGGATGAAACTGTGTTGGCCTTCAAAAATACATCAAAACTGTAGCACTCTATTGCTGTAATTGGTTGTGCAATGACAGTGTGACAAGTTTAGCCTATATGAATATTCCATTTATATTATATATTTAGTAACATTGTTACTTCTTTTGAGATTGTGTAATTTGTCTTTAAAAGGAACATTAGGCAGCCATCTGGACCGCCATGAAGACATTGGACGTGGCCAAATAGGTATTACTGCTTTCCGAGAAATTGCGAATGAGCCTCGACTGGATAATATCCCTCTGATTCTAGAAACACCCGGTCGGTAAGTTTCAGGTTGGAAAAACAAAATTTGTTGCGAAATGCGAATTAAATGAACCGACAACATTGACTTGCATTTAATCTGCGACCTCTCTTTCTAGCCCAGGCTTTGAGTATGCTGAACAGATAGAGCTCCTTTACTCCCTTTGTGAAAAAAGGTGAAGAATTACACATCTGCTGGGTGCCAGCCTCCTTGGCACCAAAGGAACTTATTATTGTAAAGCATAATAAACATTACCCTGATTATATAAGTCTGATCTCCAATTGATTTTAAGATCCTTTCATGTTTCTAGAAATACTGTTGCATTTGGTCACAGTTTTCTCTTTTTTTTTTTTATTAAATAAGCTGAATTTTAATTTAGTCTTCATATCAGTATTTTCTCAATAGCATTTTGACCATAAGAGGGAGCCAGGAACCAGGATTTGGACACATATGTCAGGAGTGGCGACTGGCGACTGCAATCTTATTCTGTGCACAATGTCTCTTCGGCAGTGTTACGTTAGTTTTGAGTTTAGTTTTATTAATACTTCTGAGTTAGTATATTTTTCAGTTTTCGTCTTCATTTTATTTAGTTAAGGACAATAACCCTGCTCTTCAATGCTGTAAATATTTAGCTCTTTCTCCACCATATCTTTCTCATCAGTTAGAGTTGAAGGGACCTTAATTTGTTGTTAATTTGTTGACTATGTTCACACGTCACCCCAGGCCCAAGTCCCATCTCAGGTGCAGCTGTTCTCAACTCCACACTTCCACAGCCCACTATTAGCTGGACCACACAAGAATGCCATGCAGTCTTGCAAAAACACATTTTTAGTGAGGCTGCCAACTAGAAACCTATAGAAGTGGTTTTAGACTTTTAAAGTAGCCGTAGGAAGGATGTTTTAGAGTGTGAATTTATACAGGAAGACAAAAGTGCCTTGCATTGGAATCTGCTCTTGCCAGCCAACAGGAAATATCACTCAGGGAGTTAATAAACCACAGGGCGAACATAGGTTTTGAAACTTAATCATAAGACAGTGTATGAATTAATAGGTATTCATATCACCGAGATGTTCTGTTTTGTTTTAGTTTCTCTCCAATTCATCTAAGATAAAACATTTGGTATGCAAATGGCATGAGAAATTTCCAATTCTCATTAGGTTTTCCTTCTTAATCTTAACCTGAAATGAAACTTTTGACTATTAAAGCTAATTAATAGAGCCTGAGGTAAAAAGCTCTAGTCTATTATACTTGGAGTTAAATAATCTGTTCAAAATTCTACAAACCGGGATATAATATGTAATATCCTCTCATTTTTAGGCATACACTATTCAGTTTACCTTAAAATCAGCTGAAGGCAAACCCAAAGAACAAACAACTTGGAGGCTGCAGGACTTCTGCTAAGTTACTGTTTGAACAGTAGTTTCCCCCATGTTGTTGCACATATGCTGGGATCTGTCAGGATAAAATGTTTTGGTTTTAAAAAAAATATTTGAAAATCCTTCGGAGGCCTGTGGTGGTTTTCGTTAGCTGTGTGAAATTAAAACGACGGTTATCGAGTGTCCTTAAGAACTGCAAATGCTAATGTTTTGGTGAGTGCGTGTAACATCAGGCTTAGCAAAGCCTCACTTCAACAGACTGAAAGCCTTGTGAGTCAGACGACGCAGTGCCAGATGAGCAAAATCTATGGACCACACAGTCTTTTTCTACTGCGTTTCTCATAAATCACAAACCAACTGCAATTCCTCTGATTTAGTTTTAATGTTTGTGCAAGATTTATTTAAAATGTAGAACCACATGAATGTGCATCCCTTGCCTTGCATTCTTAGCAAACACATTTAATGAGGTAACCATTTAAAGGTGCAGTTAGTAAAATAGCTGTATATGGCTTCGAATGCATCTCCGCTGCTGACCCTTACTGAGGAATTTTCCGGAGTGGTGGCTGGGCATAGAGCCACGGAGCGACAGGCCTTCAAACACAGCAGCCCAGCGGCCGCAGGCTCCAGCCTGGTCCTCCAAGAGCCCCGTTACTCTGGTAACCACATAACATCCAGATAGTCTGTGCGCGCTGGTGGATATTTACTTTCCTGAATTTCAGCTGAAGGATGCTGGATATTATGATGCAGTGTTAATTACACATCAGTAGATTTGAAATGCCTAAAGACATGTCCAGGTCACACACCCTAAATCAAAGGAATAAAAAAAGTCATATTTTGCTTTAATCATTATTAATAATTTAGCATCTACTCATTCAGGTGATTCTCAACCCACTGTCCAACACAATATTCGAAGATAAGGTATTTTGGCTAAGATATTTCTGCTATAATTATGACAGTACACTTTATTCAAACTTTTTTATTAACAGAAATTAGGAGTGTTGGTACACTGTAAAAAAATATATATATTGTTGGTTTAACTTTAAAAAGTAAGTAACCTGGTTGCCTTAAAATTTTAAGTTCATTGAAATTAAAGAATTTAGTTAATAAAATGAAGGAGATTGGTTTAATCAACAGAAACTCAAAATATTATGTTATCTGAACCACATAAATGATCTAAGTTGATGATATCAATAAAAATTATTAGTAGATTTATAGATAAAATCTATAAATCTCTCTCTCTGTGTGTGTGTGTGTGTGTGTGTGTGTGTGTGTGTGTGTGTGTGTGTGTTTTAGCATTTTATTTAAGTTAACTTTTAGAAGTTTTCTGAGGCGGCCTCAGCAAACTTTCAAAAGGGCCATGGATGGCTTCAAATTATTTAATTACATTGAGAACCACTGGTCTAGACAATTTTTTTTTTTTTTTTTTTACAATTCCATTGTTATTATTCTGAATAGTGAGTAATTCCTATTTAATTCTCTTTACCAACGTACAGTATTTGTAATAAATAAAAAAATAATAATAAAAAAAGAATATATATATATACATACATACATACATGTGTATATATGTTTTATATTTTAACATTTCTTCATTACAATAATAGACCATTTATTTATAGCAAAATCTCTGTTTGTAAAACAGTTTTTTCTTTTCAGTTGTAAATCCCTATTGCTGAAATTTGATATTAAATGATTTGAGCAGTGGGGATTTACACCTGAAAAGACAAAAACATCTGAAAGCTAGTCTTGGATTAATTCTAAGCAAAGCAAAATAGTGAGTGTTAGCTGTAAAAATAAATTATGCTTTGCTAAAAGATAATGCATCCCATGCATTTTTACTGTATTTTGAGCTCTTCTATTCTCACTACAGTAATGTAATATCCATTAGCTTTGACTTTAAAATGCTGCTACTGTATAAAAACCCAAATGCCACGCTTTATACCCTCCCTGACAGACTCTACCATTAAGATCCCACCCCTGGCACACCACAAGGGTAATTACACTGAGATATGTGCACAGACTTCAAATGCACAGGCAAAAGAATCCAAGAGAAACAGACTAGAAACCCCACGTTTGCTCAGACAGACACAAACATTTATTGGCAATACACACGAAACGCTAAGTGTAAAAGAACGAAGGATACATGAGGACACAATGGTACATTTGTTTGTTTTAGGAAGCGTCCAATTTCTTTGTGCATATTCTCTAGACTTTGTACAAGGCCAAAGCGAAATATCTTTCTTTTTATGCGAAAATATTTTTATGCGTGTGTGTGCATGAGTGGATACAAGCAAGGCGTGGACACACAAACACACAGAGGGGTCAGAGGTCAGACTACGACATTCCTCACAGCTCTGGACACACACACATTCTTGACCTATGTTTTTGTCCTTGGACATACTCTAAAAACAGGCTAAACTATGTAAACAAACACATAGTTATGTAAGCTGTCTTCTTAAGTGTTATCACACCAAGCAGATAGATTCAGGATTAGGGAAAGGGGATGACATTTTCCATGGGATCCACAGCAGCCTTTTCATATTATGCATAGACTGGTGAAAGAGAAAAAGTACATTTAATGGCCGTTGACACCAAGTACGATAACTAGAATGATAACTAAATTAGCATCCACACTCATGGACAATAATGTTCAGTTTAATATAAGCGTGTTGCAGTTTTGTCATCTGCCACTATAAATGCTCAAGCCTTTAAGTCGACATAAAAAGGAAGTTGTGATAGTATTTTCTTCCCTATTGTGACATATATCCAAGTGAAGCGGCTTCTCGAACAAGAAAAAATGTTGGGCGGGCTTGATTTTGTCCATCAGAAATTGATTGGATCGTTGTGGTTTGCTATTGTTGCTGTGATCTCATGTGAGTGACAGGCTGTACCGTCCTCATGCCAGTAAACACATCATCAGAGAAGAGATGTTACTGCAAGAGGGCGGAGCAATTATTTTGAATAAAGCAAATGAAGGCACATGTATATTAAAAAATAATAATGATGTGCATGAAAATCATTTATAATAAATACTGCAATATTCCATAAAAAATAAGAATTGTCTGATTTGATTTCATGGTGACTTTAAAGTCGGATGGATTCTGATTGGCTGTTAATGTTTCTATTGATCATCAGCTGGAAAAAAAAATGTTCTGAAAGTTCAATCCTTTATGTTGTTATTGTTATAGTTGTGGCATGGACTGCAATTCTTTTAAATTTAGATTGATTTTTAAAACTTTACCTTTATTGTTAGTATTAAAGTTATCATTCTTGGTGTGAATGGGCCTTTAAGTCATTTTGAGATGGCTACTTTGACTTCAGTGGGCTGTTTTAAGACTAAGGTTGATTTTGACACTGTGTGTGTGTGTGTGTGTGTGTTGAGTTTCCTGCTAGCTCAGGTCCAGCCTCACAATTGCCTATTGTCTGGGCCGAGTCACACTTCCTGACAGGGCAGAATTCACGGAAGCAGGGACATAGTCCAAACAAATTCTTTGGGCTACACCTCCAACCCGGTTTCACAGCACCCGCCATTCCAAGGAGGCCTGTGCTAAGAAAGGGCATGTTCCCAAAAGGAAGTTAATTAGCGTCAAGCTCCTCAGGAAAGCGGGAAGGAAGCAGGTTGAGTCAGAAATATTACTGGCTTCTCATGCACTTACTGTAGAAAATATGGATGTGTTTATCCTCATTATGAGTTCATTAAGTCTGTAAAGGTTGTAAAGATGCTCTGTCGTTAGCTTCTGGGTTAATTTTAAATGCAAAAAATTCTCCAATGGCCCACGAACCACACATTAAACACCCCATCCTCCACCCAATCCAACACACACACACACACACACACATACAAAGACAAGAAAAAAACGCTTTCCTTCTCAGACGGCAACATCTGGCTTTCATAACCCAAGTCAACGCTCCTTTCCAGCTACTAATGGACTTTAAATAGGAGACCTGACCACTGGGCTCTGTGTCTGTGCCTTGGCGCAACAATTAGACAAATATTTGCTTTTAGGGGAAAATTGGATGGAGAAATATGAGAAAAATATGTTTGAGTTTGTGAGCGTGACATGTAATGGCAGATGCTTGTGTCTAATTGACAGTCACTGAACCCCTTAACTATTCTTGTCGGTCACTTAATATATATTCACACACAAATCACACACAGTATCTCAGTGTATGCTTCAGAAATGGAAAGGAAGGTGTAGATCAGAAATGGACTATTAAAACAAGACAGCCGGAATTCTCTGAGAGTTGAGTAACGTTCGGCAAGTTAATAATTCACTGCATGGATTCGTCACCTTTAGGTTTAAGCAAATTTCACTGGTCACTCTTTCCTGGTTATTTTTACACCGTTTTCTGAGACAAATTGTCACGAGGCTGAAGACGGATGAAGACTGAATGCATGTGACAGAACACCATCTCCCGGAAGGCGTGACCTCACGGCTTGGTGAGGAGAAGGAGGAGGCTAAGATGGAGGATGTAGAGATGAGAGGCGATGGAGAAATGGTGACATCCGGAGACCCCGGCGGCGATAATGGTAGACGTCCGAAGGCACAAACCCAGAGCCCAGAGATGACAGCCCATTGCGGAGTCGAGGGAGGGAGGAGCCAAGGTGGAGTAGAGGCTGACGTCAACTGGGGGACGACCGACGGAGGCGGAGGCGATGGTTTCCAGGAGGCCTAGGCGATGCTGCGGCGACAAACGTCTGAGGTGGAGCCAGAGTGCCCGAGAACTGAGGCGATGCCGGTGTGATGGAGGACCAAGGCGTACCCGAAGGGTAGGAGGAGCCCGCTGAGTGGAGAAATGAAGCGAAGTCCGTGGCGGAGGTGGAGTGACGACTGACCAAGGGGGAGCCAATGGGACAAGGGAACCCAGTAGAGTCGAAAGGCAGAGGGTGTCTGGTGGAGCCGAAGGTGAGAGGAGCCAAGGTGGAGCCGACAGGTCGACGGGCCGAGATGGAGCGAGGTGATCAGAGGGCGGAGGCGGATGGTGGTTGCTTGGCCTGAGGCTCAACGTCACAGCATGGTATTCCAAGAGATTGCGATGGGCTGCAAAGAGGCGGGGCTGGAGAACTGTCTGAGAAGGGCGGTGACGGAGTCGGATGGAGACTTGACAGGGTCAAAGGTAATAATACATTGTCCATGCAGGTCTCTGTGCTGTTTAGAAACAGTGATAAAGGTTCAGAGCAAACAGATAAATCATAGTCTAAACAGTCCAATGTGCTGTCTAGAAACAGCGATGAATGTTCAGAGCAAACGAAAAATCACAGTTCATAGTACTGTCTAGACAGCGATGAAGAACGAGAAATGGAGTGGGATAGGGTGGGAGACGATACCTCCGTATTGAAGTCCATCAGCCAGTCCTCAGTCACTTTTTCCACCGGTATACCCTCGGCCACAGCTGTAGCGGGCTCACACCCCTGGTCAGACTCACTGGGGGGGCTCCTCTTCCGGCACGAGAGTCAGCGCTGTCCACTTATCCTCGGCCTCTGGCTGGCGCGTCGCGGTGGGTTGTAGCACTCCGTCTGCGGGGGGCTCGTACAATTCCTCCGTGGTCACAGGTGGTGAAACAGGCTCTGGGTCTGACTCTGATATGGACCAGGGGTAGACACTCTCCAAACACCAGATGATAGCGACCCTCCAGTTGAGTCCAGAGGTGTCTGGGAGGTCTACAGGGTGATGATAATTTGCCCCGATCCAGAACTAGGACTTCAGGTTCTCGTCGTCGAAGGGGCTGGTGACGGCAAGACGACAGAAGCTTTTGGTGAAAACAAGGAAGTCCAGGCTCTCTCGAATTTGCCTGCATAATCCATCCTATGTTCGGTCGAATGTACACAGGATTCAATACAAAGTGATTTTAATAGAACAATAAGCACAGGAGCAGATATAAGGTGTAACAGTGCGTGCGTGAAACAAGGGTAAACACACACAACACGCAAACATTGACCAACAACTGAGACTGCACAGGGAGGAACTTAAAGACATGATGGTGATGAACTAAATGATGATCAGCTGTGATGATGAGTTATTGTCTATGGAAACGAGTGGATGAGTGGTGGGAAACAAAGGCAAAGAACACATGTGACTGATGAAAACAAACTAAAAGTCCATGAAAACAGATCTATGAACAAACAAAACTGAATGCGTGTGACACAAATGTGTGCAGACTGCCCTCATAAAAAACATAATCAATGGCAAAACATCCATCGCTAAGGTCTCAAGCACAATGAATTTACACAATGGTGTTTCACAACTAGGGACGCAACAGCAAAATGAATGCAGTCCCAAAAAAATCTGTTCTGACCATATATAACTTGCAGTTTAAACAGCCTTTCTTAAAAATGTATTTAAATATTTTCTTAGTTATGCTACAAAGATTTGTGACACCAAATTGGACAAGACTTTCAAAACAAAATATGAAATCGATTGCTCTTCAACAAGGTTTATATAACTAATCTACAGAGTTTAAAAATATTACCAAAAAGGATATGAGACTTGACTTGCACTCGTCCTTGAAAGAATTGACCTAGACTCCACCTCAAAGACTTGGGCACTACGTCAAGTCATAGAAGTATAAACATGTCTGCCATTACCTACAACAACAAGAGAATGACTACATGGCTTTGTTGGACTGATGGAATTTAATTTCACACCCAGACAGAAGTAGTGTAGGAAGACAACTGCTATCAAATGTTTTGGGTTGCATTTAAAAAGAATGAAAAGAGAAAGAGAGTTTAAAGTCTTGGCAGGCTTCGAAACCTATGTGAAAGTAATTTCCTGAGGAGACATCCTTTTTCACCGGGAAAAAATTATCCTGTTTTACTAGCCCCCTTTCCCCAGCCTCCATCTCGCTTCCTCTACCCCCACTACTTTAAAGTGCTCTTGATCCTTATCCCTTATACTGCATTATCCACCTGTTTCTTGAAACCTGAAACATCTGCTTTCTAGTGATATCACTGTCTGTCTTGTCTTTCAAATGCATATTTACAAGAAGGATTTACCCAAAGCCCTGTCACACTGATCCAGTAAGATAACATTATTGACATCTAATGGGCTAATTGTATTTTGCTGTAAGCAAGAAACACAGTCACATGGACAAAACACTGCATGGGCAAAAAGACCCGTCCATGTGATAACATAAACCTATGTGTCTACTTAAACACACGCCATGTTGTTTCTCCGTGGACTGGGGTAATTAGTCTCTCAAGCTCTCATCATGGAAAATACAGGATGATCAGTATCTCTACAAAGAGATGATGGCGTAGACTAAACACAAAGTGTAAGATGAGGGGATTCAAGAAGACACACTTTTATATACTTTAAAACAGTGCAACTCAAAAACAGGATGGGACTAGAGCGAGCTTTAAGAGGACAAACATGTCTACAGTCTTGGCATATGATGGTAACACATTTTCATATCACAATAATTACTGAAACTTTTATCACGGTATTGAATTACATAACAAAACTTAAGTGTTATCCTCCTAACAGGTTTAATAGCTTACTCTCTTATAGCAAAAAGAATATTAAAATAAAATAAAACAATAGGCTACACACAAAAAAAAAAATGTATGAAAACCTAACAAGTTTTTAAAGGTAGTTCATCCAAAAATATAAATTCTGTCATCATTTACTCACCCTCAGGTTGTTCCAACCTGTATTAATTTCTTTCTTCTGCTGAACACAAAAGCAGATACTTTGAAGAATATGGGTAACCAAACAGTTGACCCCAATGACTTCCATAGTATGAAAAAAACAACAAAACAAAAAAAACTATGGAAGTAAATAGGGTCCCATCAACTGTTTGGTTGCTGACATTCTTCAAAATATATTTTTGTGTTCAGCAAAAAAAACAAAAAACATTCATACAGGTTCGGAAAAACTTGAGGCTCAGTAAATTATGACATAATTTACATTTTTGGGTTTAAACATGGTAATTATAGTGCTGTAATAAACACCATATATAAAAATCTGAAGGGTTGTTTTAAGCATTTAAATACTGTTAAAAAACAGAAAGTAGAACAGCCTTCTTTGTTTACAGGGGTTACCGTGGTAAAGGCTGCATTTCTGCTGTTTCATAAGTGCCATAAACTTATATCTACTACAGTCAAAAAGGAAATAAACAAAAAAAGCTCAAAGCAGAAAATAACTCACTTGAGGGCGGAAACTCTGATAACATTAGACTGTGATTACACTATACTCAATTACAAGCTTATCTTACATTTCTTAATAATCACCTCACTATCAAGAGTAAGCATCAAGTGTGGGAAAGAAAGAATCACATTGTTTTCTCAAAGGCATTTGTCATCATCAGATCATGTGTGAAAATAACTCTGCATGTTTAAATGCCTTTGTGGACCGTTTGAAGCTTTTGAAGAGAAACTTGATATTACAAACTTCAACACTCGCTATTTGTTAACCCAGAGTTCATTACGAGGTAGCATACATAGAGGAAAGCCAGCCCCAGGACATCGCTCAAATCCGAGCTCCATAAACATTGCCATGATAAGCTAAGAATTCTCCGCTGGATCCATTCCCTTTTTGGCACCGATCTCAAGACAGGAATCACAGTTAACGGGCCTGAACACCAGCGGTTTCTGCGCAATCACTGCAGAAAGAAGGCAGGAATACAACATGGACATGTTAGAAACAGCATAGCTATTTACAGCTATTTCTAATTTAATTTTTTAAGGAAAGAGCCTATAATTTAAGCTTGTACAGACAAAATACTTTAACCCCAGGGTTCACAGACAAGGCTTAAACCTAGTCCCAGACTAAAATGCATGTTTGAGCTCTTTTAATTGAAAGCAACTTGCACTCAGCTATCTTAAAATATGTCAGTGCCATTGTCTTGTCTCATGACATGTTTCGAAGGCACGTTTATAAAAGATACTTATCTATCTGTAAATTACAGAAACGTCTGTCTGTCTGTCAGTCAGTGTATCTGTATGTCTGTTATTCGCATATCTATCGAACCGTTAGTCCAATGGATTTCAAACTTGACAGATGTCTCGCTACGGGCACGAGTAAGTGCAGTGCCAAGTTTGACGTTGTTTGGATTAGAAATGCAAAAGATATCGCTAAATATATCGGTAAAAGAAGCACACACTGGCTTTTGCCGCTCTAGCCGCTGGGCCCTCCCCCTCTCACACTGAGTGAGCACAGCCCAGGACCAGAAACAGAGAGGGTCGAAGAAGTTGCGTTTTCTCGGAGTTCACTGTGTAGCCTGCTCCCTGAATCGTGTAGTTCAATTTTCCACATTTATTGCATGTCATTATGTCAGTATCAGTACTTGCTTTCTACCATGCACAAATAAAAATGTCACTGAACGTTTGCTGTGTAATTGTAACAATGAGCACTCAAACACACCAAACCAACAATTACTAAAAACACACACAAAAACTGATTTTGCACGGGCACTTTGCACTGCTCCCTGAGCTCGATGGTGTTTTTAGCCCCCAATGGCTCCTTCCAGGCAGCTAACCCTAACCTCAACCTTAAACCTACCCATCCCCTCGCTGCCTGGAAGGTGCCGTTGGGGGCTAAAAACACCAAACACCGCTCCGCGAATCAACGCGCTTATTCATTTGTGGATGTTAACTGAATCTGTAAGTCAGCTATGCTGTTTACTTCTGAATATTATATTTCATTCTGGTGCGCTTAACGTTATCGCTACTGTGTAATAGTAGCCTATGCTATTCACCAACTAAACATATCCAATGCGTTCACAGTCTCTTTCACGGGCATCATTTGTAGTAGCCTATTCACAAACTGTTTGCTCAAGCATAGCGTTTTCTCTGAGTTCACTGTGTGCTTTCTTCCATGCACAAATAAAAATGTCACTGAACTTTTGCTGTGTAATTGTAACAATGAGACACAAATACAAATACACCAAACCAACAATTACTAAAGGCATTTTGCACTAGTTTGTCCTAATTAAGGCCTAATCCTGGCTTAATCTAAGCCTTGTCTGTGAAACCAGGCCTAAAACACTGGACAATATTGGTGCAATGTGGGATTAAGGACTAACATTTACTATTATATTTAATATTTTGAAATAGCTTTTATTTTTATGTTTTCAGATTATAATTTCAATTTTAGTTTATATTTCTAGTAATTTTGATATGTGCTTTTGTAATTGTTATTTTTTAAATATATATATTACTATTTAGGTTTATTTGTCCATTTTAATTTTAGTTTTAGTTTAGATTTACTTTTTCCTTATTTCCAGTTCTTCAACTAGTTGCCAAGGCAAAATTTCTAATTTTCATCTAATATTTACATTTTTATTTTAATTCATGGTTTGATTTCAACAAAAAATGTTTTTAAAGGTTTTTTGTTTAAATTTTGAAAAGGGGCTGGGCTTGCTTCATTGTTGACTTTGCATTATATAAAATAATTCTTATGTGAAAGGAAGAGGAGGAACTGGGGGGAAACAGATTGAGAGAGAGAGAGATTGGGGTGGACAAAGAAAAAAGGAAAAGATAGACTGTTGTGAAGTCAAAAAGGGGAGAGAAAAACCTAAAATTATATCCCTGCCTCCCTTTTGGGACCAACATCTGAAAAGTATCCAAAAGCTACATGTTATCCACAGCAAATAGCTGGCATGCTTGAGCAGAGGGGATTGTTTACTCTAGGAAGAACAAGATAGAGCAGCTGATGGGACAATGAAAGAGCAGAGAGAAAAACAGAAAATAAAGATGAAAAGATAGCCTATGTGACAGAAACGATCTCGACAAACAGGCATAGACAAACATACTGTCCAAATTCTTGCAGTTGGTATTAAATGCAGTCAATGGCATTATATCTCTGGAAACTGCTGCTTTGTAATCCATGATGACTTTAACTCCCAAACTCCCAACACCCTCCCAAATGGCTTTTTCACCTATCCATCTCTAAATTCTAACAGAAGCAACAGTGATTTTGAATGGATCAGCGTGTTATTCCGGGCTATTTTCCCTCTCAATGCATGAGAGAACTGCTCTGAATCACAATCAATTTCCCATTGATGCTCATGCATAGCTCTTGGATACAAACTGCCAGACTTTCATTGATCTACTGATCTGCTTACATCAACACACCGCCCTGGGTTATGAATTATTCTGTCCCAATGGTGACACCAAAACTAAAGCCATAGACTTTGATCACAGGCCTTTTTACAGTTTATGCAATGCCTGCTGAAAGCAAACATCTTCAAACAGGGACGCAGTATTTAAATTTGAAAATGTAAGACTTCATAGTTACATTTCCTGAGCACAATACATGCTTTGATAAAAACATGAGGATAAAATGGAATCTTGTTGCTGATCTGAGCGACTTAAAATCTTTCCAATAATAATGTAATGTTATGACAAAGTTTTAAAAGTAGTATAAAGCCGGGTGCACACTGCGATTTATAATAGTCCTTTGCGATTGTTCCTTGTCAGATTGTACAAACATGATCCCCGATGTAATCCACGTCACACTGTAAGATCTTAGTTGTCATTAATGTCAGACTGTACAGTCATGACACATTAAAAATGGACGCAGACAAGAAGACTCGTCAAGAGTTTTACATCATCAATCAATGACACGTTCTGTAACAGTGAGGATTGAAACACGCTGGATTGAAATGGTGGCTGTAAAGAAATCTCTAACGTAAATGTTGGTCTTGGCTTGTCTTAAACAACTAAGACAATTTGACGGTCGTCGTCGTAGGACAAGTCACACTGCAGGACTGTGAGTCAAATCTTCTGACACTGCCAGAATTTTGTTGGAGGTAAAATTTTATCGCAATGGTCATTAATCGGCTGTCGCTGATTCTGAACATGTCAAACTAACGATTAAAGACTTCAGATTTTAGCCTAGGATCAGAGGAATCTTTTAGGATTTGCTAAATTTGTCTCAGACGGCCAAATCGTGGCCAAAAACGTACAGTGTGACCACGGTTTAAGGTGTGTTTGACTTGAAGAGGCGCTGCGCAGACAGATCAGTGCGATCAGAGAGCAGATGGCCCGTATGCTTTCGAAACGCTCTCACAATTGATGTCATACTTAGACATCTGTCTGTGCAGCGCTGCTTCAAGTCGAACACACCAATAGACATTTTGACAGGGCTCGTCATGTGATTTCAAAATGTCTGCACCCATGAGAGGGTACCGCTCCATGTAGAATAAAAAAGCTTTACCTAGACTAATATGTCTGGAATCTTTGCCTCATTTAAGTGTACATCATTTTAATGACACTTCCCAAAGTGCTATTCATTTTCAGCAAATAAATACACAATTAAATAGCCTACAACTTAAAACGTCAGATATGTAACAACACTTAAATTAATCCTTCTCCGTCTAAACGCGATAAGCAATTTATTAAGCAATAAAACAGTTTTTTTCGACTACCCGAGAGATCTACAGTCGTGGCATTGAACACATTGGGAACATGGAACTTGTCCAAAAAGTCTTCGAAATGCCCGCCCCCGATTCTGCCCAGCAGCGCGAGCGCGAGAGCGAGACTGACACAGAGCTTCACACTGACCGCATGCCTCTCAAACAGAAGACTCTCCTCAAGACAAAAGTTTCATGGTGGACGGCTGGATCTTACCTTTTGTTGAGATAAATCTCATTATTGCTTTTTGGGTCATGATAAACTTGTATTCATCAACCCACAAGGTGAGTTGTTTTGATTTACTCAATTGTCAGATTAACGACAGATTATTTTTGCCTCAGCATTTTGAATTATCAACACATTTAAGATCAAACCTTCTATCAAAAGTATACTAAATTTGCGTTTGTTTAGTGCGTACTATTAACAGCTAACCAGTTTTAATTTGGTAAATAAGAAGGCTCTACAGACTAGTCGTGTGTGATTGTGTGCATGACGGAGGAAACTTAATCTGTGCTGCTGTAAAATTAGTATGCGCGCGCCACTGCATACTTACAGTTCATGCCCCTTATGAGCGGCAGTCAAATGATGATTTGAATTCTTTATGATGAATTAAGTTTACTTAATAACATACTTTAGATAATGAACTTGATTCAAGATTTGGTTTTGGTAACTGTTCAGCAGAACATGCACTCTTTTGCAACTCTACTTTTATATATTAAATTGTTCCCTTAACAGTGAGGAGTGAATAAACTAGGACGACATTTCTGTGAAGCAATAAAACCCAAAGTTCACAAATGATTAGATCAATGGACTGTTGTGAAAACTGCTTCAGCAACATTTCAGTACAGCAACATTGATCTGTCCTTGTCCTAGGCTATGTTTAGTTAATGTTCAGATGAAAATTAAAATTTCCATTAACTAGTTTATTAACTAGTTTTTTATCATTGTGCTTCTACCTTTTTGGGATTTGTTTAGATAAGTAAATCATTTTGTAGATAGCATTTAGATTTATTAACAAACTAAAGTTAAAGAAGTGTAAATAAGATAATAAAGAGAATAAAGATGTGAGTAAAACTGACCCAGCCAGTTGCTGTATATTTTTTTCACATAACACCATCATGGTTTTTTCCATCATGCACTCACTCTGCCAGACGGTCATGCTGGGTGCTTTGAGTAAAAATAGGGAATGTTCAGATGATGAAATGAGTATATTTGTAATCATGATTTACGCCTAGGGGGCCCTTTTTTTCTTTAGACAACATGAGATACCAGAAAAAAGTGGAGGTCATTGGGTGAAAAGAAAAAATGAGGCCTTATCTTGAATGTTTGTTCACCTAGTTAGCTAAGTTATAGTGTAGCCTAGCTGATCAAGATTTAGTTTTGGACAAAGGGAGAATGATGTTAAGAGACCCCACTTGAACCATTTTTCAGTTCAAAAGAACAAATGTTCAGTCAGTGTGACTTATGTTCAAATCACTTTTTTTTAATGACATCATGTGAATCTGCAGTGGACGGCTGCAAAAATCAAATGCTGTTAAGATCAGAGAGATCAACTTTAATGCCCACATGAAAGAAGGCAGACAGTCCCACAGAAAGAAAGAAGAGGAAAAACCTTAAACGTGTTTCCAATCTGGGATGTGGGTACTGTACTGGATGTCTGTAATAGACAGAGATGTTTCCCCCAGGAATGCATTCACACACGGGATCTATTAGACTGCGGTTTACGGGTTGACGTGTGCATCTCCTTCTTTGAAACAATGCACAGCCATTTCCACAGACATAATTCCATTGTTTGCATCCACTTGAAACAGCTGCATGAATTATGTGACAGTGTGTTTTGGTTTATTGCCATATGTCAAGAGTCAACAGCAGCCCTGCTGAATGTCAGCGTACGAGTTGGTTATGTTATGTTTAGCACATTACATGATAAATGCCACCAACCATTCCCATTTCTCAGTTGGGGGGAAAAAATTATGTTTGGGGACAATGTTTTATTAATAAATTCATTTTAGACCATACATCTATGGACAGATGTGATTTCATGTTTGACACGATGTTGACCTAATACTTGAATATAAATACTTCGAAACACAATTTTATTTAATATATATACAAAAGTTTGGAGTAATTAAGATTTTATTTTATCATAAGTCTCACCTAGGCTGAATTTATTTGACCAAAATACATTAAAAACAGTAATATTGTGAAATATTATTACATTTAAAATAACTTCTATTTTAATATATTTTAAAATGTAATTTATTCCTGTGATGGCAAAGTTGAATTTTCAGCATCATTACTCCAGTCCTCAGTGTCACATGAGCAGAAATCATTAATATGTTAATATATATATATATATATATATATATATATATATATACACTTGGTCATTTCTAGGTCACTAAAAAACATTTTTGTTTCATAAATACGCTAGAAATACAGTACCTAGCAAATGGGGAAAAACCAAATGCTAAGACATTCTGAAATTCTGAAATTCGTTTTATTCAATTTTTCACTCAAATTGTTATGCTGATAATATAATTTGTAATTCAAATATTTATTTAATTGGGGAAAAAAATCACTAGTGGTGATAGACTTTTGGACTTTTGGTCTGCTTTGATCCTGATCTGTGTTACATATCCACCTGTTTCCCTCTCTCATACAGGAGGACGTTTGTTGATTTTACAAGAACCCCTTCAAACCGGGACGTCTTGAGTGGACTAAAGCCAGCAGAGGGGGATTCAGGGTGAAGGAAGGGAAGAGGGATTAGGGGCTAATCCTGGACATGACCAATCGTTAAGGAGCCTCCGTCAAGCCGTACTATTGCCCAGATTATTACATTTAATTTATTGCCTTATAAAGACCCTTTATCTCCCCTGGGGGATTCCTGGCGAGTGGGCCGCTGGATTTGAGTATCTTAAAAAACAAAGGATCTGGAGCAGCAGCCGTTGGGAGTAGAGGAGCATGAAGAGAGTATACATGCAGGGATAAAGCAACAAGCCTCCCTGCCGTCTCACACTCCACAGGGTGCAGGTCAGAGGTCACTGAATGAACTTGGATTTGGAAAGTATGCGGTCTCATTGATTACACAAAACTGATTAAGGTATGTGGCTTCTGTTTGTTTTCAGTTGTAGAAATTGTTTGTAGTGTTTCTCCCAGGACTAAACAGCCGATGATTAGATTTTTAACCGACACTAATCAGGTAAAGGGTTTGGCTAAACGACTTGTGCTTATCACATACGGTGAGTCTTTAGTGGCAATTTAGCATGAAATGTGCAACACAGCCAAAGCAAAGCTTGTCGTGTACTGAGACGTGAGACTTTAACTACAGTCAAGCACAAATAAAAAGTCTGAGCTGACCCTAATGCTAAATTAGATCAAATAAACTACTAACAAACTCAGACTAATTGAGGGTGGCCCTTAAAATAGTTTTTTTTTATTGGCTTAACTATGAATCAAATTGTTTCCCAAATGTTTTTTTTTTTATCTATTAACTGAATACCACTCTTTTAGGTTAGTTTTTGATATGAAAAAAAATGAGAGAAAGTATTTTTTAATAGAAATTTGGGCTTCTTTTTTCCAACTTCATGTCATTGAGAAATGTACACTCAGTGTCTCTTTGCTTTTACAATCTGAGACTGGGAAAATGCTCTGGTAAATAGACTTTTGTAACAGGATACCCTTAAAGTGAACGACAGAAATACTGTAAAGTGCAAGTGAATGACTGAGGAGTCAAAGCTGAATTTAGGCCTTTAAAGGGCACTACACTCAATAATTATATAAAAGACTCATTAAAAACTCATCAAGTCAAATTAGCTGAGATTTACAGAACACACAATTGTAAATATATATACATTTTCACAGCAAAAGTTGATGATTAATGTTGCATTTCTGTGCCAATATCTCATACCACAGACATGGCATCAGTTTCTTTTTAGGAACTGAATTGTGATATTGTTAACATTTGCATCTTGCAGAGCATGTAGCAGCAGATTCTCTGGACCTTACTAAAGAAGGAGCTCATGGTTTCAGTCCTAAACCACAGAGATATCTGCAGCCAGAGCTGAATTTATTTCTGAACTGATTTTTTTTCAGAAGCACAAACCCAGAACAACTGTGAAGCCCAGAATCTTTGACCACATATGCAGCAGAGGTTTTCAGGAATTGGAGTCATGCATATTTTCAGCTCACATTTATCTTCACCGATTCTTTCTGGATATGAACAAAGACTGATGGCCAAAATGGGACATAGCTGAATGTGTCTGCCTTTTGAGAAACTGTGAAAAGAAACTTTCCACTCAACTGCTTGACGTGTAATTTGCTTTCTTGCGTTGTTCTCGCCATTTTTTTGAAAATAATTTTTTTTTTACTGGCTCTGGAAACTTACGATTTGTACTTGGAGAAGCCATGAACCTGGGTAAGTTGTCTGGCCTGAAGGGCCTGGTTTCCCACTCCTCAGGAAAGCGTCGTTTTAAAGGTGACCTCACCCCGGACATGATCAGTCCCCCATTGGGCGACTTCCGCCACACAATGCACGTGGGCCGCGGAGGGGACGTGTTCGGGGACACCTCGTTCCTCAGCAATCATGGTGGAGCAGGAAATAATGCAGATGGAGACTCCTCCTCCACTTCAGAGAAGAATGAGGGATTCTTCTCCCGCACGTTTCGCCATGTCCGCAAGACCCCCGACAGGCCCCGCGGCGGATCCAAGGACCTTTCACCCCCACCTCCACCAGTTTCTCCAATCATAAAGAATGCCATTTCCCTCCCCCGGCTGGACGTGGACTCACCCAACGGCTGTCCCGTGAAAGTGCTTTTCCCTAGTTCACCAAAAACACCTGAGAACTCCACATGCTTATATGGTGAGTCTATCAATGTTCACACTCAGAATCAGATTCAAATTCAGAAGTGAATCCCATAAACTATGAGTGTTCTGTGTACGTACAGAATGCAGAAGCCGCTCCTGAAATGGTTGAACGTGCAGGGCTGATCCCACAATGAAGGAATTTTAAATTTGAGATATCTAGCCTTAGAATGAAAATGAATGAAAAAATCTTGGTTTCCATGATGTATTTTTACATCATTGTCTAGTTTTACTCCTTTGTATAATATTTCATTGCTGTTTGGGAGAAACTTGTCCGCAAAGTCGACGTTAAACATTGTGTCCATTGAGAGTCTTATAGGAGAAAATCATTTAAATGTATCACTTTAAAAATTGGCACCTCACATATAGATGAAAATTCTCTGTAAATGTGTTTCCAGACTTATTCAGTAATCATGAACAAATAATCATGGGAAATGTCATGGAAATGTATTGGTTAAAGGTGCATGGGGGTAAACCTGTACAGGGGAGAGAGTCAATATCAAAATTCAAAAAAATTTTGTAGCACCACAGCTCAGAGACAAATGATCTAAAAGCGTCTAAAAGGATAGGGATGTCACTGCATTAACAAAATAAGTTCAGTTCTGTTGAATGTAAATAAGTTTGAATGTGCAGTTTTTGCGAGCAAATTCTGTTGTAGAAATCAATTATTAAAATTTATTATTATGAATTAAATGTGTCTGTACCGAACAGGATTAAGCACTCAGAATAGGAGTAGGACAACCATATTTACCAGTGTCATTTGGGGTCAGTAAGATTTTTTTTTTTTGGAAAGAAATGAATACTTTTATTCAGAAAGGACACATGAACAAAAGTGACTGTAAATACGCTTATTACAAAAGATTTCTATTTCACACAAATGCAGAGGTGGACAAAGTACACAACTTCCTTACTTGAGTGAAAGTACAGATACTACTGGTCAAATATTACTCTGTTACAAGTAAAAGTTTTAAAGACCGATTCTTACTTAAGTAAAAGTACAGAAGTACTCGTTTTTAAAAGTACTTAAGTATCAAAAGTAAAAAGTAAATGTCAATACATTGTTTTATTGTTGCATTGTTGAATGTAATACAGTACCTTATGCCTCTGAATCTATGCCTGCCTACCCTCATATCAATATCACATTTATTTCTAGAACACAGTTCCAGTAGTGGGATTGAATATGAGATTGAATGCTCAATAACTCAATAACGTCTACAATGGTTTCGGACACCCAAATGGCTGTTCCCTCAAATAGTGCCCTTGGCTTAGTTTTTTGGCTTTGACGTCAACCCGACTTTCATTTCCAACCAAAATCCAACGTCTGTCCGACGTCGGGTTCTGATGTAAATCTGACGTCGGGTTTTGACGTCAACCCGACTTTCATTTCCAAACCAAAATCATCCCCTGACTGACGTTACTACTTTCTACTCAAGGACCTTGACAGAAATGTAGTTGAGTAAAAAGTATGATATTTGTCTTTCAAATGTAGTGAAGTTAAAGTAAAAAGTTTCCAGAAAAGATAATACTCAAGTAAAGTACAGATACTCAAAAAGTGTACTTAAGTACAGTACTCAAGTAAATGTACTTTGTTACTGTCCACCTCTGCACAAATGCTGTTTTTCAAAGAATCCTGAAAAATTATCCATAGCAGGTTCCACAAAAATATTAAGCTGCACAACTGTTTTCAACATTGACAATAAAAAGAAATGTTACTTGAGCACCAAATCAATATTTCAGAATGATTTCTGAAGGATCATGTGACACTGTAGACTGGAGCCATGGTGCTGAAAATTCAGCTTTGCAATCACAGGAATAAATTACATTTTAAAACAGAAAATAGTCATTTTAATTGTTATAATTTCAACAAATGTACTGTTTTTTAGGGGTGAATCAAATACATTCAGGCTCGTTGAGCATATAAAAGAGACTACTTACCGGAAATCTTACCGACCCCAAACATTTGAACGGTAGTGTGTCTCATGCATGTTTTGTCTAAATTAAATATGTTTGTTTACTAGCTTTCTGTCCTTAAGGGAAACATGAGGTAGATCAAACAGAAAAGTATTTGATAAACCATCTAAACACCTGTGGCAATCCCAGACTCTTTTTTAGACCCAGACATTACAGTTCAGTGATCAGCGTCTGCCTCACCCATTCAAATACCTCAAACATGCCTCACTGGCTTCTCTGCAGGAGAGCCTGTTCAAAAACAAAACCCCTGCATGCTCATAAACACACACCAAACTCACACACACCAAACAGTCTGATGTTTATCCTTAGTTTAATTATCAGTATGTGACCCTGCCTGGACCACAAAACCAGTCACAAGTTGCACGGGTATATTTGTGGCAATAGCCAACAAAAATTATGGGTCAAAAAGGTTAAGGTTGTATGGGTCAAAATTATCGATTTTTCTTTTATGCCAAAAATCATTAGGACATTAAAGGTGCTCTAAGCGATGTTGGGTGACGTCACTTCTTGTTGACGTTCGAAATATTGTCAACAAAAGGGAGGCTAGCTCGTCCCTCCCTCCTCCTCATCCCATCCCCTCCCTTACGTGCTTTTCAGATGTAAATTCGGGACTTTGCGCGTTCCTTCTCCTTTTTCCCTCTTCTTTGCTATTTGTTCATTGGAACTTCATTGGTCGTCTCTTTGGTCGTGTGTCTGCCATATCAAAATTCAAGATAGTATAATTCTAACGTTAGTCATTGTCATTGTCTAGGACATCTCATCTCTAGCTAACTTCCCTCTTCATGCCACCCCCCCCCAAATCATTCTTGTTGGTTATTGGCTGGAACACTGTTTGTTATGTTTCGTGGTCCAGGCTGGGCCAGTTTGTTTTTGTTGCCGTTTGTGGAGCCTGGGCTGTCTACAGAGACCGCGTTTTTTTACAGTGTGTTCAGGGGACAGGCAGCTAGCAGATAGTGAGGAGATGTTTGTTGGATGTGACAAAAAAAAATTCGGCCTAAAAAACTTGTGACATCGCTTAGAGCACCGTAAAGATCATGTTCTGTTAAGATATTTAGTAACTTTACTACCATAAATATATATAAAAAATATATTTTTGTGAGTGAATGCCGCAAAATCGCACCTTTAAAGGCGATTTTCTCAATGTTTAGATTTTTGCACCCTCAGATCTCAGATTTTCAAATAGTTGTATCCTGGCCAAATATTGTCCTATCCTAACAAACCATACATCAATGGAAACTTATTTTTTCAGTTTGCAGATGATTTATAAATGGAAAAAAAATGCATTTTTTTTTTCAATTTCAAAAAATTGACCCATGTGACTGGTTTTGTGGTCCAGGGTCACATATATGGAAAGTATTAGTATGCAAACTAAGTGTTTTATTCAGCTTACTGAATGACTCACCATCGGACTGAACGCTAATGTTGTTCTGACCAGGAGCTATGAATGAGATGTTTTAGTGCTGAGCGCACATCCCGTTTCAGAGCCCTGTTTTCAATCATGTGAAGACTTTTTTTGTACCCATATAATGTACAACTATCCTGTAGTTTGTCATTTCTGCCCTTTCTGTGACAAGTGTGCACTTTAGCAAAGCTTTTTGTAAGAGAGAAATCTTTAAGGGACAGTTCACCTAAAATTTTTAATTCTGTTATAGTTTACTCACGTCCTCATATCACTCCAAACCTGTATACATTTCTTCTGTGAAACACAAAAAGAAGATTTTTTAAAGATTTTTGTTTTGTCCTTGCAATGCAAGTCAATGGGGTCCAAAAATTCTAACATTTGGACCCCATTGACTTCCATTGTATTCACAAAAACACTTTTCATTAGGGTGAGTACATGATGACAAAATGTTCATTTTTGGTTGAACTATCTCTTTAAGGGTAACTAGTCCAACCACATGGCAGAAATGATTTGCTACTTTTGCTTATGCTGCAGTCCGGAACCACTAAATGTAATGTGTAGGTTCTCACTGCCCCCTGTTGGTCAAACTCATAAGAAACAACAATTTTGTTTTTCTTTCTTTGTTTTGCAGGTTTGGAGTCTGGCTTTGTGACCTTGCCGAGACTGTCACGCACTGAGCGTCCAGCCCAGGGCAGCTCTCCCTCAGCTTGCCCTCCTGAAATCCATAGAGGCTCGCTCACAGACACGGGTATCCCGTCCTTTCCCTGTTCAGACTCCGTCAGTCCATCTGACTCCATGAACTCTTTCACCCTGGATCTGGGTCCTTCCCTCATGTCTGAAGTCTTTGCTATGATTGACAGCCCTATGTGTGAAATGGCCAGTCCCATCAGTGAAAAGACACCGTCCACCGATGAAAACTCTGAGGTGGACTCGGACGCAACCATGTCCTTGGTGGACTCACTCCTGAGAGAAGATGATGACGGTAGGACGCGGTTGTATGGAGGAGAGTGGAAACATTCAGACTTTGTTAATGGTGAGTTACCCAAAAGGTCCATGCTGGGGGATCAGATGCGCTCCTTCTCTGTTGAGGATCACGGCATGGAGCCGGAGAGTTTCCAGAGGGCTGCTGATGTGCTGGCACGTCATTATGGGAGTGGAAGACTCAGGAATACAAACACCAACAACTCTCACAGGAGAGAACCGTACAACTATGCTGATGAGGAGGATGAGATTAAAGTCTAACACTATGAGATGCCTAAAGTCCAAATCACACAGCACTTTTAAAGGGATAGTTCATCCAAAAAAATCAAATTCTGTCATTATGTTTGTTCCATGTTGTTCCAAAACTGCACGACTTCCTGTCTTCTGTGGAACTCGAAAGAAGATATTTTGAAGAATGTTTCAACTGTTTTTGACCAATTTAAGTCAGTTGGGTTCAATGTTGTTTGGTACCCTAAGTTCTTCAAATTATCTTTGTTCTGCAGAAAAATGTTCTGGAAGGTTTGGAATGACATGAGGGTGAGTAAATAATAACAGAATAAAATCAAATAATGAGATATGACTCCAGAAAACTTAGAATACAACCCACAAGTCAAATGGACTATTGTTAAACTTTTGGTGCGTTTTTTTTTATTTAGGAGTGTAACAACCCCAGTTCTCATTCAGGATCATTATTTGGAAAAGAGCAGCAAGGATATTCACCTAAAACTCTCCTTTTGTGTTCCACAAAAAAAGTAATTCAAGTTCGTAATGACAGGAAGGCGATGACAGAATTTTATTTTTAGATGAACTATTCCTTTAATAACATTTCTAAATGTTTGCAATGGGGAAAATGAAAGCTAATGGATTGTTATTTACCCCTGCATTCATCTTGTTTTGAAGAAAGTGATGAAAACCTGAAATATGAGAAGATCTACAAGGACAAAAACTAATATTGGCATCTAAAATTTTCACTTTTGTTTGATCCTACCTTCTCATCCCTAAAATATAAGCTTCGTTCCAGAGGAAATAAAACCGGCCACATTTGTTCTGTATTGCACAATAAACAGCTGGCTAACAATGGTAACAGTATACAATTAAAATATGCAATATTTTAGTTTGCAGTATTTACATTTCAAGTAAACCTTATGTAGTGTACAGTGATACCATGTAGAAGCACAGACATATACTTGCTAGCTAACTTGTATTTACTATGCAAAACAGTTTGCAGTTTGCATTCATTTAGTTTTAATTGCTCATATTTCAATTGTAGATGAAATTGTGTGGCAGTTTATTTTTTTAAACCCTTATTTCCTGGGAAACCAGCAATCTTTACAAGACAAGACGAAGGCCTACAGGTCACTGTGATGTGCTTTGTTCTCACATGAGCACAAAAACAGAAAAAATAAGCGACCATGACTGTCATTTCCTTTATTACATGATAAATATCTTCAGGTCAACACAGTATTCAGTAATATCATGCCCACCAATGTTTATCAATGTATTATGAAATTATGATTAAATATTAATATGAATTTTGTTTGAATTTAAGTTTGTTTATTATGAGGAGTTGACCTCTCCATTCATTCCCTTAATCACAATATAATATGTACAAATTGTACGTTTGTGCGGGTTTGCACAAGAAATATACAAAATAGCAATGTATGTTATCTATCAATGACAGCAATAAAGTTTTCATTAAAAGCAGCTATGAACAACATCAGCCTTAAAATGCTTTAATAAGTGTAAGTGCAAATAATGATTTGACTTATGGCATTTCAAATGTCATGCTTCAGAATAAGCTTATACATAAATAGCTAATGTGAAGTGTGTCAGTACGAAACCAAAGGAAGTCAGACTGTTACATTTGTGTTTGATAGTACCTAAAACCTGGATCTAACACACTATAGCCAAAAAGTAAGACGCACTAATGTTCAAAAGTTTGGGGTCAGTAAGATTTTTAAAGAAACTAATTATTTTATTCAGTGAGGATGCATCAAATGGATCAAGTGACCGTAAAGACATTTAATTTCAGTTTCAAAAAAAGGTTTCTATTCATCAAAGAAACCTGAAAAAAATGTATCAAGATTTCCACAAAAATATTAAGCTACACAACGGTTTCCAACTTTGATAATAATAAGAAATGTTTCTTGAGCATCATATTAGAATGATTTCTGAAGGATCATGTGACACTGAACACTAGAGTAATGATGCTGAAAATTCAGCTTTGCCATCACACGAATAAATTACATTTTAAAATATATTAAAACAGTTATTTTAAATTGTAATAATATTTCACAATATTACTGTTTTTACTACATTTTCAATCGAATAATGTAGCCTTAGTGAGCATAAGAGACTTCTTGCAAAAACATAAAAAAAATCTTACAGACTCCAAACTTTGGTTAAAAGCTTAACCATAAGATACTGCATAAACTGTTAAATCCAGTCGACTTTCTATTCCAAGACTCACTGAGCTGGAAAGGAGAGCTGCTTGTTCAGTGCTTGGGGTGGTTGTGGAGGAGGGACTTTGGGTCTTCTGCCTGTGGGTTTCTTTTGTGGTCCTGCTTCAGGCAACGTGGGTAGTGGAGCTTGGGCGGTTTCGGGCTTTGGTGAAGGTGGGGTTTTTATTTCAGAACCTCTAGGCAGAGGAACAGGGAACATTCTCGTCTGGGATGTGGATAAAGGGCCTGCCTGGCTCACAGGAGGACCTTTGGGGAGGTTTGGTGACTTGTGTTGGATGAACGACCTCCTTGCTGTAGAAATCAACTGAAAATGTAGTTTCTACTATAGTAATATGACACAAAAAGCTTTAATAATTGCAGACATACGTTTGTAAGGACCAGGGATCTTCAGCGTGGGCTCCTGGGACTGGGAGGGCAGCTCCGGAGTTGGCTCTGATTGGCTGAAGCACTTCGTCTTAGTCTGCGATTGGCTTTGGGCCTGTACCGGAATGTAACGAGGAAGTGCTGCAGGCATGTGATTCTGTGTAGGTGGTTGAGCGATTGGATCAGAATCGTTGTTGTCCCACACAACAGCATCACGGTTCACCTGACCAGATTTAACTACTGTCGCCCCAAAGTCCTCAGATGATGCTGAGCTGAAATAAGCACAGCCAAAATAAAACAAGACTTTTGTTAATTTAACTCATTTAGGAGAGTCTTGACCTTAGAAACTACAAAGGAGGTTCACTACCTGTCAGTTTTTGATAGGGATGGTCGACCAGAGGAGAGAGGGGTAGAGGGAAAGACGATGTCAGAAAGAGATCTCTGGGACACTGGGCTTTCAGGCAGTTCTGGGATCTCGAAATCAGCCGCTAAAAGTACATTTGATTCATTTGGGAAAAGAATTATATTTGGAATTTCACAAATTATTATTATTATTGCAATTACACTTTTTAATTTTTTAAGCAACATTTTAAAACAACTTTCCAATTACATACAATAAAGGATGAACAGAAATGAACTGGAAGCATTAACCATACCAAATAGAATAAATACCTCATGAAGGCCCTGTTTCACAGACAGGGCTTAGATTAAGCCAGGGTTAGGCCTTAGTTCAATTAGGACACTTAAAAAGCTTTTATAAACATGCCTTAGAAAAAAACATTACTGGTATGAATCTTGAGACAAAACAATGGCAAGGACATATTTTAACTCTTTCCCCGCCATTGACAGAAATTTTAAGAAACGTCTCACTGGAGTTTGCATCTGACATTCGACCCGGCCCACAGTGTGATGTCAGAAGCGTTTGGGGAACAAAATAAATAAATAATCGCTCTTCCTCGTTAACTTTGAAACAGGAAGAAGCATCGAGAAGACTTAACCTTCACACTTAATTGTTTTTCATTTACTACTTATATTTCTCTTTTTATGACAGACCGGACTGAAAACCTACCCGTATGCCTAAAAAACCCTTTTAATCTGGAACCTACATACTGAAACCCACCTAAAACCCTTATGCCTGAAACCCACCCTTACGACTTAAAACCCTTTTCAATCGGAAACCTACATACAACAAATCAGGTTTCCGGGGTGGAACGGGGATGGGGAGTCACAAGGTGACGCATTGGACACGGGTGTGGCTTCTGATGTCACACTTGGACGTGGGCGGAGTTGGATGACCAGCAAAATCTTCACTCTTATACAGTAGGGGGCGCTATTACATCTTCTTGAAACAGTACTGAATCTCCTGATCAAAACAAACACATGTGAAGAAGCAGAAACAAGCAATAGCATATGTAAGCATATGTAAAATAACGCAATCATCAACATTAAACAGCATATTAATCAAAACTGCCTAATGTTACCGAATGAAATGTCGACCCAGGACGAGCTATAGGACTGTGAAGTTTTGAAGGTGTGGATGGACTCGATCAACTCCATCTATGTTTTGATCATCGTACTGAATCCGATCTGGATGTAGTTTTTGACAAAAACGTTTTCTCAGCTTTTTGCTCAAAATATGCTTTTTAATGAAACTTACCCACATTCAAGTGTTGATTAAAAAAAATGCAAGCTAGAATATATATTTTTAAAGCAGAGGCTCTGTTTTTTCTTTTGATATTGCAAGTTCAGATATTCATACAAAAAAAAGTATAAAATAAAAAATAAAAAAATGGCAGGGAAAGAGTTAATTTATGTCATTGCAATTTGCTTTCGGTTAAAACAGCCCAATCATGCATTTTAGTCAGGACTAGGCTTAAGCCTTGTCCGTGCAACCGGGGGGGAAGTGAGGTGAACAATGACCTTTGTAATGTTTCTGTACCTTCGGGGAAGAGGCTCTGGGAATACTGTATAAGAGGCTCTATGACAGTCACAACTTGCACAGAGGATGCAGATGCCATGTCCAGCAATGACGTCTCTCTGAAATAGAGAAAAGCAGAGGGTTATTTCAGGAGATTGAGTTGTAGATGCACAGTTGAGAAGTCCAGACTTGTGTTTGTGTGCTAAACTGACCCCTCACAGAGAGGCCACAGTAGATTAGGCCCAAGCACTATAGCAATGTTGCTCGGTGTCATCTTATTCACTGCTCGCTGCTCTGACAAGTGTGACAAAAACTGAACAAGGTATCTGATGAAGAGAGAGAGAGATAAAGTCAAAGACAGAACCAGAGAGTGAAAGTTAGGTGTGAACATGAACATTAACAGTTTGGGGTGGATACGAGAAAGTTGAAAATCTACCGTACCTGAGGTTATTGTAGTTTTCTGTGGGAAGTTTTTGCAACACTGTCCGTAGCTGCTTTAATTTTTCATCTGTTTCTTTTTCTCTAATTTTAAAAATGACAAGACAATGAAAATGGATTTAAACTTGGTATCTGAGGTGTTTTAAAATTATTGATACAGAAACAAACAAGCCACATGTACTGACTTACCCTGCAGCTGTGAACCAGTCATTGTATAGTTCAAATGTCAAGAGGGGTTCAGGCAATTCTCTCAAGTAACACTTAAGAGCCCCTGCAAAGACAGTGCAAACAAAATAACTAAATATTTTTAATAATATTTTATATGCTTTGCATTTTGTGCCAATCAAACCTTTTGCTAAAAATGAAAGTAGTTTACGCTAAAGCAAAATTTTGGAGTTGTTCCAAACCCACATGACTTTCTTTGTTCCATGTGATACAAAAGAAGTTGTTTAGCAGAATATCATTTTTTGTCCTACAATGAAAGTGAATCGGGACTGAAACCGTCAAGCTTTTAAATCTTCAAATAATAATAATAATTTTGGTAAGATGTATTGAGGCGATTTTGACGTTAATGATTTTGAAACCACATATAAATGATGACTGAAATGTTCCCGTAATAGACAATGAGGATCCTAGAAACATCTATTTTTAATATGCTGCAGTTTCTCACCTCACCCACATATAGCAACCACATATGGTGTAACACCATGCACTTTTCCCATCATTGTCAGTTAAAGCATCAGGCAATATCTAAGCTAATAAAAATATGTTCTAAGAACATTTTGCTAATGTACCCATTAAGTTAGGAAAATGTTATTTCTGATTGTTCTCAGACGGGTCAAAACAACCAGTTTTCTAAATGTTTTAAACGTTACATTTGAATGTTTTCTGAACAGTCCATCTTTAACAAATTTGTAACGTTCAAAAAACATTAAACATATGTCCAACTATAATGATTCAGAAGAACAAAATATATGTGAACTCCGTGAACAATACACATAATGTTTTTGTGATAACATTATTAAAGACCCCATTACTTTGAACAAACGTTTTATTAATGTTACTGGAAGGTTTTATTCATAACATTGAGAGAACCTCAAGGTTAGCCAAAGTTCTGGGAACTGTTAGCTAAGACTAAGCTCATAACTCAGGTTGCACATTTAAAATGAATCAAAGAATTAAAAAAAGTTAGTGGCCTTTTACCTGCCACAGCATGTGGGTCAGAGCTGAACTCATTCTGGTCGACTGTGCCTGAATCCAGACAGCTTTTCAGTTTTTTCATAACAGATGCAGCAGCTGCTAGTCTGAACAACCCCTAGATGATAGTCATAAAAACAGATAGCGTGAGATAGTGAAGACAAGAGTCGAAAAGTGAAACGATCTACTGATGATACTGGGCTTGCATTTATGTGGGTGTGCAATTCTTTGTGTGTAGGTGCAAAGCTGCATAATGTGGCTTTAATTACACGTCTGTGTTATTACCTCTTCCCTGAGTCCTGTACGAAGCAGCATGCTTACACACTCCTCAATAGGGACAGCAATCTTTTTCCCACAAGTCTGAAGGTGAGACAGCAGAGGCTCTCCGAATACCTTCTTTTCTGATAAACTCAATTGGGTCTCTATATTCAAACAGACAATTACACATTTCAAAGTTGTGATAATGCTGCTGTCTATGTAATATGCGAATGTTTAGATGTTTAAATCACTGTTAAACGTAATTTTGCTACGCTCACCTGTGTTGCTGTGACTCTCTTTCAGCTCTGTTATGTTTCTCTCCAGGAATTCATGAGAGGCCTTGTGATATTCAGCTTGCAGCTCTAGAAGCTGTCAGAAGGTCTCAGTTAGAGCAGTGAAAGACAGTCTTTTTTTATATATATTAAGGGGTTCGGTGAATGGATGGGTAGATGATATTTAAAATAATATTTTAAAAAGGTAATGATAACTCAGTTTTCTTTTTTCTTTTTTTTTAAAGAGAGGAAACCATTTCGTGAGTCTGTTTTTATCTCACAGTAAAATCTAATCACTGTAACAATGGGCCTTTTTATTATGATGATAATGATAATGCTCAATGACATCTAGTGTAATACGAGTTGAAAGGAACAATTCTATTTTGGTATTGATTAAAAGCATTACTAATGGGCCTGTGGAGGTGAGGACATAAATACTCACACGAATGAAGTAGCTGGCGTACTCATCCTCTTTAGTGGCAAAATGATAGAGGTCTGCAGAGTACTGATCCTGAGAGAAAGAAAATGTAGAGGTTTATTGTTTTCTTTCCTGTGCATTCCTTAAAAGTATTGAAGCCTGGGAAAGTAACAGAAATCATATCACACATTTAATGTCAGCTTATAGCAAACCCCCAAAAGGATTTAGATGATTTTTCACCATGTTTTTCTTGGCCGTTTGACAGTATGAAAAGCAGAGAGAGGAAATAAGATCAGCAAATGATGTGAGCTAGATTTGAACAAGCTGTAAAGCAGAGATGTCAAACTCAGTTCCTGGATGGCCACTGTCCTGCAGAGTTTGGCTCCCCAACCCTAATTAAACACACCTGAACCAGCTAATCAAGGGCTGTGTCCGAAATCACCCCCTATACCCTTAAAAAGGGCACTATTTGATGGGACAGCCATTTGAAGTGGTGTCCGAAACAATAGTGGACGTTATCGAGTGAACTCATTCAACATAATGCACTGCAATAACGAGTGTACAGCTGATGTTCACTCAACAGCCAGAGAATACCCATAATGCACTGTGAGGGTTGTGCCGAATGAGTTCCCACGTCTCGCCAGAAGATGGCACCGGCAGCTGAGTCATCCATCCATCCATCCATTTTTCAAACCGCTGGTCCAATGTGGGTAGAGCGTAATATCATGCAAGTATAAATTCCTTTTTAATTGATCATTAAATTGGTTTATAAATGCTAGTTTCCATGCAGAGAACTGCTGGAGCTGGCAGTTTGCTAAGTTTCAAATGATTATTAAACTGCAAACCCAAACTATGCAAAGGGGCAGCCCTTCCGACACACTCAGTGTCCAAATTCGCTCATTCATTTTCATTCTCTCCTTCAAGTGGACTATTTTAGTGGAGTAATGTAGGGAATAGTGAATGAGGGTATAGGGGGAGATTTCGAACAGCTACGGTCTTCAAGATCACTAGAAACTTCCAGGCAGGTATTTTGGAGATCACTCTGCAGGACAGTTTGACACGTGCTGTAAAGTTTCAGTTTGCAGTCAAATTTGATGTTATCGTAACCATTTGTAAAAGCAGCCAAGGTTAAAAAATTCTAATCAACAACGAGGTTAAGGATTAGTATGAGAGTAGCAGAATATAGTCCTATCATGACAATTCTCTGAATAATTTTAGCCTGTTAATGTATATGACATTGTAAATGTATTTGGTCTTGAGGGACTAGTGCTACGTACTGTGTATAGACTTGCTACTGCCAGTAGATACACAGCAGATCTAGACAGGTGGAGCTGGGGGAGGTGGAGGATCTCAGGGGATCTCTAACAGTGAAACCAGCTCGCAGCGAACACTGAACCAGACCATTTAAATGTTGAGCAAGCAAGCTCAGTGGCTGCAGAAACAGCAGAGGCCAATCAGTTGTGTCATGTAGACAAGGATGTGATTGCTAGCAGATGTAGATTTCATGTATAGAACCAGTCTGCGCCATCTAGAGTTTCATGACTGAACTATGTTAAACTGGCCACGGTAGCATAATAAGTCTGGGACCTGTGAAAAAAACAAACTTTAACCAAGTTTAACCTTGATAGACTCCAGTCTCTTCCAGGCCTCCTCTAGATCCTCTCTTAGACCGTCCTGCTTAGCCTGTGGGCCTGTGCTGCTCTGAGATCTAAAAGTGAGAGTGCATGTCTTCATGAAAGATGATTGCACAGATATGAAGTTGTGATTTATGTTGAAAGAGACACACTGTGGTCATATTGACAAAAATAAGAAAATTACCTGACACGGGCATTATTCCAGTCTGTTGTAAGTTTAGCAAACTGTTTTTTGTTTTTCAAGATCTCTGGGAGGTCCTCCTGCATAGATAACATCAGCCATGAATAGGTCATGTATACTGTCTGTTTCAGTTTATATGGTTTAGTAGTAAGTAAAAAGCTACCTCACTGAGCTTATTCAGAGGCACAAGAACTTCTTTCTCCAACTTCATCTCAAAGTCAGCCAGAGTCCGAGCCAGGAAATTTTCCATGAAGCAGCACATTTCCAGAACTTTTCTGCAGGAAGGTTAGGTGTGCTTAGAAACAGACTGTAAATGGAGTATTTCCAAGGCAACTGTGCTACATTGCCATTTATTCTTAACTCCGGCTGTAAAAAAAACATTTACATCAGTATCATGCTAGATATCATGCTCACCTTATAGAAGATTCACCATCAAAATCTTTAAAGCTCTCGGCCATACTGACGGACAGCATCATGAGGGGTAACTTTTTCTGTAAATAATGAAAAGTATGAATGAGCAAAGTGAGTGAGGAAATCAGGAAGTATAGAATGTCACGTTTTTGATAGTTCTGCTTTTAAACTATTAGTTTAGATGGTTATGCAGCTAAGGGACAAATGTAACAGTGTAATTTCATGGCCCAAGACAAAATGCAAATGAGGAAATATGAGGGGGAAACTGAGCAAAAAACAGACAAATGGAACAGCTTTTCCTCACTAAATCTTTTTTTTACAAAGAGAAAGAAATGAAGAATGTTCTTGAAGAATAAGAAAATGAAAGCCTGCACTTCTGTGCAGCTGCCGCATGTTTGAAGCATATCCAAAACATTTTGTCCAGACATAATTATCTACACATAAACATAACGAAAATCTCAGAAGACTGATTCAGGGACTCTCCATCACCCCTGCAGCATTTGGGATTAACAAAATGGTAGGCCAAGATAGACTTTTGGAAGAAATCCCGACATCATCCAACTGTGATGGTGGTCTATGTAGATGATCTTCACAGCCACAGCATTTCATCATATGACCATTTCATTTGTCTCTGTGAACATTACTCACTTTTCATATACAGCAACTGCTTACTCTGCTTCAAAATCTGTCCCAACACACTGACAAGCCACATGATTGAATCGGGGGTCAGCTTACCATCCGTCTCTCTGAGTCCAGTCCCGGCTGACTCTGCAGGCAGCCTACCAACTTCTTATGAATGATCTGGGCAGCTTTCTTGGCTGGCTCCACACGTTGTTCCACCTTAAAGCAACCAGATGGAGCATTCATTTACAGAGCCCTGTATTCAAATACTGTTAACATAGTGTGTATGAAGGCATCTCAGCAACTGTGGTTTATGTAGATTTAAGGTGTAATATTGGTAGAAATGCCTCACCAAAACCAGATCCTCTGTGAGAAGGTCAGTTGCATCTTGTGACCTACAAAACAGAAACAATTACCTTGAACATTACTTAATACAGATGGCAACCGCCACGAGGCCGCAGGTATTCACAGCTGTGTTGACATTCAGACCAACAGCATGATTGCAAATGTAATATTGCTTAATTAAGCTCAATAAACAAGAAGTTAATACTGAGTAAATTGTATTTACTTAACAAAAACAGTTCCAAACCACACCACAGTAGAATGTGAGTGAATAAATTCACTCGACTCACTTATAAAGTCTGTTTAGTACCTGAATGAATCAATATTTTTGAATTGAATGATTGATTCAGTGACTGAATCATAAAAGACAGTGCTGCATATAAATATACTTGCATCCTTACAATATAGATGGCGAAAAACACAATGTGAAAAGAGAAGTCTGACTTCCAGTCTGAGAAGTCTGACTTCCCAGTATTCATAAAACAGTAGACAAGAATTACCCGGATGATTCGAGATTCTTAAGTTTGCATCCCATGGACAATTTACTTGACTTTACACATGACGAATGTGGTACATCTGGATTTAATTCATTATACAAACATTCATACTATATAGAACATGTTTTTTAACAGTCCTTGCGAAATAAGAACTTATTCAAAAGACATACCTTCTCAGAAATTATGCAATTGCAACACATTGCCATTGCAACACATAATTCAGTGTGTATGAATGAAACGGTTGAACAAATGATTCAACAAGTCACTTGTAACAATGTAACCTGTGCGAAGAGTCATTGAAAATCCTCACCACTAATATACAGATTGACAGTGATACACACAGTGAAAAATCTCAGTGCTGTTGGATTGTATATCTGCACTTTTGGAACTCATTCAAAGACCAAAACTGACTTTTGTATAAACATATTTGACTCATAAAGATATGGTTTATATGTAATCAAAAAATATTTGTAAATTAGGTTCAGGCTTAGTATTAAAGTGCCCCTATTATGCTTTTTCAGATATTACTTTTCATACAGTGTCTGCAAAGTTTTACAGATCAAAGTGCACAATAAATAAATGTATTGTCTCCCCCAATAAAAAAAAACGAGTCGTCAGTAATTCCAGTCTCACTTTCGTGACCTGCATACGTAACACGGTAAAACATTTGCATAATGCCCATCAATGGTCTTGATTAATTATTTATGTATATATTTTCTAATCTACTGGGTGTTCAAAATCATTCAAAGTCGTTTTGAGTTTTATATTGTAAACATTGTTACAGTGTGTACAATCACTGAGGGCTGAGGAAGCCTCCGGAGCTGAAGTTCAGTTATGGTAATGGCCGTTTAGTTTCTGATAGGCACTGTAAGCGGTAGACCACTCACAACAGACTGGGCAATCTGACCAATCAGAGCAGAGTACTCTCTCGGAAAGGAGGGATTTAGAAAGACTGAATGTGGAGTTGTTTGAGAATCTTTGAAAAATGTGGTGATGTGCAATTTATATTATGAAAAAATTAGTTTTTTTTTTTTTTACCTTTCACCATTGAAGGACCTCAAAAACAAAATTAGAAAATCTTTCAAATAGCATAATAGGTGCACTTTAAATTCTGAATTTATAGAAGTCACTATTTCCAAGCAAAAGTTGTAGATGAAACAAACCATTCACTATAACTAACCAAAGCAGCTAAACTAAAATTAGAGAGCCAAAGCCACTGCAGAAAACAGACCATGGGTTTAGGGGAAGTGGACTGAAGGCCGAAGCACAAACCATTTTACTCTCTCTCTTTTAACCACAATCTATTGTTCAGCATGTATAATGAGTAGATGCACAATCTACATCATCATTTGTAGCCTTAAAAGTCATCAGAGATGTGTTATTTCCTATGTATGCAATGTTTCTAAAAGCATCCAAGAACACAAAAACACAAGAAGCCATTTTTGTGTCTCTGAGGAGGGGACCAGGTTTCACTGCGATTGCATCAGAAAATCATGTTCTATTTGTCTGTATCCAAGTCTTATTAGTCTTATTTATTTGATTAAAAACACAGTAGAAACAGCAATATTGTGAAATATTATTAATATTTAAAATAACTGTTTTCTATTTAATATATTTTTAAAATGTAATTTATTCCTGCATGTTAAAGCTGATTTTTTTTTTTTAGCAACCTTTCCTCCAGATTCTTCAGAAGTCATTCTAATATGCTGATTTGGTGCTCAAGAAACATTTCTTATTATTATTATCATCAATGTTGAAACAGTTGTTTTGCTAAATTTTTGTGGAATACGTGATACATAGCCTTTATTTGAAATATAAATCTTGTAATTATAACAGTCTTTACTGTCACTTTTGATCAACTTTATGCATCTTTCCTGAATAAATGTATTAATTCCTTTAAAAAAAAAATCTTTCTGACCTTACAAACTTTTGAACACTAGTGTACATCAAATATCTCAATTACAAAATACTATCACAGGCTTTATTCTATTATAGATTGTATAGATTGTTTGTTTCATAGGACCTTAAGCACATGCTGTATACGTGGTATACGGTTTCAGCTTCAAAGGTCGCACAAACTTTTTTATCAGCAAGGTATTGTCTCTGCTTTGAGCCTGGGGTTATAAGAAGTTTATTAATATCCTGTTAACGTCATATTAGGGAGGGCTGCAAAACTAGCATCTTGTTCTGTGCAACCTGCAGATGTGCTCTCCGCCCTCAGCAACTAAAAACTGACAACTTTATTCTTGGCCTCTTTCAAAACAATCGCCTAATCACTGTCAAGTGTTTAAGACTCTACATAATAATAAATGTATGTGAAATATCTTCTCAAAGAACATACTTTAAGCTGTGCACATGAGAGTGCAAATGTCACTGAAATCAAAAATCTAATATTGGTACACATTGTTTGCGTGACATTTTGGTTTTGCAGTCAGCCCTAGCTATTTCCTCAGACTTAAACAACTGAAACTAAACTCAGCCTGAAATGAAGTTACCAGTCAATGGAATTGTCAGAAACAAATGTGCTAAAGTTATAGACATATCAATTAATGAACAATTGTACTGTTATCAGATTCATGCTTTCATATGAAACAAGCTACCTTCTTACACCACAAATGAGTCATGTTAGGATAAATAAAACAGCTATCTATCATATTAATATTTTGTTTAGCTACAAAAGATAAGCAAGACTACTGAAAAAAACAGTCACAACTTGGTCACATGTAGTGACATTCCTGTAACAGTCACATACAACACCACAAACAGTCTGAAATCAACAAATGAAAGTACTTACTTCCCCCCATTTCCAAACTGCTTTAAGATGTTAAACTGCTTTAGCATGATTGTGAATAAACTGATGCCTTCAAGTACTGGTTCCTAAGCGAAGGTCAATGGTATATTCGTTTCATTTGAAAGAAAATATTGCTCTCTGAACTCCGTAAACAGGCATGTCATTCAGACTTGTGTCAGCAACAGTCTCAACTTGACTGTTTCACATTTGAGCACACACCTCATCGACTCGGAGAAAGAGGAAGTTACCAAATGCATAAGAGGAAAGACAATTTCATATCGTGCTGTGAAAGTCATGCAGTCCTCTTTGGCCACAGAGAACACTGAAGTAGATTTGCACAGCCGTCATTTGCTATATAACAAAAAAACACATTAATAATCAAGACCAAACATTTTGTTAGAACTTTTACTTCAACCAATGTCATTTAAATTACACTTTTTTTTTTCTTTTTTAATTACAATAAAAAAAATGGCAGCTGTGGTTGGCAGAAATTAACCATAAAAAATACAGTAGCAACATTTTAGGTTTTACAGATTCAACTTAAATTTACAGTAAAACATACGTATATCATTAACTGATACAGACCTAATGTAGGCCTAATACATACCAACCTATTGAAATACTGTCATTCACACAAATACAAAACACCATCATGGTAACACACAGACGCATGACACTAAAGTAATGCAATAAACATTAATTTAACAACATTAGGTGTAACAAAACTTAGCTCAGACTTTTGAATGGTAATGTATCATGGTTTCCACAAACATTCAACATTGATAAATCAATGAAGACATGTTTCTTGAGTATAAAATTTCTGAAGGATCATGTGACACTGTGCTGAAAAATCAGCGTTGTCATTTAGAAAACTAGTGCAAAATGCCCATGCAAAATCAGTTTTTGTGTGTGTTTTTACAATTACACAGCAAAAGTTGAGTGACATTTTTATTTGTGCATGGTAGAAAGCACACAGTGAACTCCGAGAAAACGCTATGCTTGAGCAAACAGTTTGTGAATAGGCTACTACAAATGATGGCCGTGAATAAAATATAATATTCAGAAGTAAACATTTTAGCTGACAGAGTGTTTATGTCAGAATGTTAAACCACATGTTAAACCACAACCTTCTAAGTGCTTCTTTTACCGATATATTTAACGATATCTTTTGCTTAATCCAAACAACGTCAAACTTGGCACTGCACTTACTCGTGCCCGTAGCGAGACACCCGTCAAGTTTGAAATCCATCGGACTAACGGTTCGAGAGATATGCGAATAACAGACATACAGATACACTGACTGACAGACAGACGTTTCTGTAATTTATAGATAGATGATGGATTTTTTGCCTTAGGATTTTTAGTATTGTCCAGCTGGCAGTGCCAGGAGTGAGGTGGGGTATAGGGGCTTTAGAAAGAAAACATCAATTATTCTTATTATCCTTATAAATTGTCCTTAGGCAATCAAGTGTCCATCACATTACAACCATTACAAATGCGCTGTTTGTGTGTGCAAACAGCAGGATGTGAAAAAAATGAAAGGGGAAATTTTTTTTATATTATAAAAGGCGTGTCATCACAAATAATTACCTTGGGAGGGAAACAAAGCGGTTAAGACAATGAACTGAAACCAGTGGAATGTCCCAAGTAAATGTGAGGGGGGAGACGGAGCCTCCTACAGGGGGCGCTCTGCAACACAGATAAATACAGTATTTACTACAAATATCACTTTTGCTGTCAAAGAATAAATGAATAAAAATACAACAATAACTTAATTAGGGCAAACTGTGGTTACCCTAATCATTTTTTGCAGGCCTACTCAAGCTACATTGGAAGTTTTTTCTCTCTCGGAATCAGTCTGTCAAGGTGCTGTCAATCACAGTGGTAATTCAAAGTTCTTTACAGAATAAAAAAATAGCAATCACAAAAAGTTTCATAAGAAATAAAACAAAGGAACAAATTAGATTCTACTTGGATCCTTAAGTGGAAAAGGGCCTCGAGACCAGACGGAGCAGGTGACCAGGGCAAGGTAGGGCAAGTGAACAGGGCAGCGCAGAGCAGGTGGCCAGGGCAGGTGACCAGGGTAGGGCAGGCGGAGCAGGTGACCACCACCACAACGGAGCTGATGGAACTGAAGGCCACCACATGGAGCTGGCAGAGCAGGATCCCACCAAGGTGATGCAGAAAAGGGAGCTGAAAACCACCAAGTTGGGGCATAAGAGGGAGCTGAAGACCACCAAGTTGGGGCAGATGGAGCTGACGACCACCACGGTGTCGTTACAGAGCCGTCAGGGAGCACAAGACGTTCTTAAAGGGATAGTTCACCCAAAAATGAAAATGCTGTCATCATTTACTCTTCCTCAAGTTGTTCCAAACCTGTATGACTTTCTTTCTTCTGCTGAACACAAAAGAAGATATTTTAAAGAAGGCTGGTAATTAAACAGTTGCTGGACCCCATTGACTTCCATAGTATTTTTTTTTCCTACTATGGAAGTCAATGGGGTCCATCAGTCGTTTGGTTACCGACTTTCTTCAAAATATCTTCTTTTGTGTTCAGCAGAAGAAAGAAAGTCATACAGGTTTGGAACAACTAGAGGAAGAGTAAATGATGACAGCATTTTCATTTTTGGGTGAACTATCCCTTTAATTGGCCACCGTGGCCGTATCAGAGCCCGCCCGCACACCCACTTTGTGGGTCCTGGTGCCGACCATGTAGCCTACGTCTTGCAGGACAAAACACGTCTTGTTTTGAATTTACCTGTTATTAACTGGCCTGATAGATACTTCGGATCTGAGAGCTCTGTTTGGTTTGTATTCCACCAACATGAGAACTTTAAAATGAATTCTGAATAATAGTAATAATTCTGAATATTAATTCATAACAATGTAATAAACTAAGATCTGGTGTGACGTGTTCAGTTATTTAAATAAATAACTTGGATTGACAGATCGATCTCTTGAAATTTGTGACAATCCTATCGATTCACTTTAGAATGATAAATCATTGCTCTATTATACACAGCATTGAAAATTAGAAAAAGTCTTTTTGACCACAAACGCGGTCCATCCACATCAGTGTTGAATAAAGCAATGGCAACACATGCTGTTTGCCTTCAAGATATGAGGTCATTTACGCTACTTCGCAATAACCGCATTTTATTGATAATCGCTAAATACAAAGAAATGCTTAAATAAAATAATTTCTTGCAGATCTCATAATTTTCAATCATTTTTATCCCCCTTTTGATTTTTCACCTGTTACTCGTTTCCCTTCTACAGCTATCGTTTTGTATCTGTCAATCTATGGACCGGAAAAAAAGTCAGCAAGCTTTCTAAAATGTCTAGCTTCATCAATACTAGGTGGTCAAAGGTGGTTTGAATAAAGCAACCAAAAATGTACTTTTAGCTTTCATCATTTTCTTTTTTTATTATTTCTGCTCAAAATATCACAAGGAGAAAACACTTCATTTATTTACCAATTCATTTATTTGTATACAACAAAATTTCAAATAAGGAATTCCACTAATTTCAAATCAATACCCCAAGTAAATACATATTTCGGTACTGATGAATGCATTACAAATGTTAAAACACTGTAAATAATTGTGTTTAAGAGCTGAAAAAAAAGAAGAAAAAAAAAAAAAAGTTGCACCATCAGCATTATCTAGGTAATATTGCTTTCCTTAAACAGTTAAGGCAAGTCAGGTCCCAGCAGCGGGCTAAAGCATAAAACTCAAAATATTATGAGGACACACCAGTGGGTCTGGTAGTGACAAAAACAAGGGTCCCACTTCAAGAGAAATGCAAAACCCTGAGTAAAGGGGTATTATAGAAGTTGATGTGCTGAGGTGTTGCGGAGACATGAATCAGCTCAGTCAGCAGTGCTGAAGCAGTTACATTAATACTGTCCTGTTGATAGTGACACCTTGTTCCAAGACTACATTATTGTGTTTAAGTATTTAAAAACATTAACATTTTAAATAAGAATTTAGCTGCAGCATTATGTCCAAGCATGTCCTGATTACACCAAGTAACAACCAAATATACCCACCTATTAACCTTTAAATGACTAGAGCTGCATTGTTTGGAACTTAAACAGAATGAGGCCACAAAGCTGGACAAAATTAAAGACAGTAAAAGGGTTGATGTCGTTCGATGCATAAAAAGACTAAATGTCTAATTAGTGTTTGACTGTTCCACACTACAGCATGCTTCTCCCCCATCAGAAAGCAACAGCTCACGCAAGCACACCTGCATCCCTACCTCACTCTGCCATAACATCCCAATCTAACGCAATGGTGATAACATCATAGAAATAGAAATTGAGCGTAAACTCCAGCAGCTTTAGAGTCTGAGCACAGTGAAAATGTCAGGGGAGGGATAAAGTGAGTGAAGTTTGGTGGTTTTGAAAATTAATAACCCAACAAACTCCAACACCATTTACCACCTCCCTTTTGACTTCCTATAACTGTCCAAATGCCCCTCCAACCTTGAATGGGTGGAAGGATGACAAGTATGGATTACCCCTGAGCTGTTTCCTCTAAACAACTAGTCCCCTTCCCTCCCTCCCCAGAAAAGCCCTGTCCTGTGTGATGATGCTTGGGCTAGCGTTTCGACTTAGCCTCTTCTGCTTCTTTTTCTGAAAAAGAATAGAGACAGATTTATCTTTTACAAGCAGACAAGACCATTGTCAATACTAGTTACCAAAGGGATAGTTCACTCAAAAATGAAATATAAAAGGGATTTAATTTCACCCCATGGACCTCAACAAGTCTGATTTTTGTAGTAAAACGTTTCAGTTCCCATTTTTTGTCTATTCAATGGAAATCAATGGGAACCAAAATTATTTGCCTACCAACATTCTTTGAAATTATCTTTTATGTTCTACAGAAGAAAGAAACGCAAACAAGTTTGAAACAACATGAGGGTGAGACAGAATGACAATTTTCATTTTTTTGGACGGACCATCCCTTTAACCAGTCCATCAGTACTATCCCAAGCAGAAATGTCCAAACTTTCTACTATGAAGAGCCAACAATCAAACTTGAATGAGGGGCATGGGCTGAAAGTAAATACTGCATTATACCCAACTATATTATATTAAAATGTAATAAATATTTTTTTTTTTTATAAATGTATTTATATAATTTATTATAAATGGCAATTTATTTATATAGTCTATATTTCAATAATGAAGCACAAAAAGTTATAACACAGAAATTATAAAAAGATATGCTTCAATGGTATGTTTTTTTTGATACGGCATGGCAGGTGATATCAAAGGTCATGACGGGCCTGGTTTCAGCCTCTCTCAACATGCACACACAACTAAACAGGAAGCAATATAAATAATTTTGTCCGTTTTATAGGTTGTCATTCATTGATCTTGCATCAGAAGACGTAATGCTATCAGCTCACCTTTCCTTAGATCTTCTCGCTTTTTTGCTGCATCCTCCCTCTGTTTTTTGATAATAGCCAGCCTGGCAAGGTCTGCCCTAGCCTGGTCCGTCTTCCCCTCTAGATGCAGCTTCATGTATCTCTCCTTAGCCTTCTGCTTCTCAATCTCCTCCCTACACAGGGAAACACAATGCATGTAACGCAACAACCATTTATTTGACTGAGGATCTCAAGTTTACGCTATCCCACATACCTTTCTCGACGCGAGAGCTCTTTAGGTGCATTGACATCTACTTCCACAACCTTCTTGCTTTTCTGGGAGATCCTGTTCGGGTTTTCGATTTCTATTATTCCTTCTACACCTTTCCTTTTAGGTTCCTTAGAGAAGAAATCAAATCATTAGTAAAAATCATTTTAATTAGAAACTTTATAAATCAGAAACACCCTCTGCAGCTCCACCAAATTTAAAACAGAACAAATAAACATAACGATGTGTTAAAGGGAAAGTTCACTCAAAGATGAAAAATGTCATAATCCTCATGTTGTTCAGAACCCATTAGACTTTTGGTCATCTTCAGAAAAAAGATTTTTAATATTCTCATTATTTTTCTGTCCACTGACAGCCCAAGCAAAAGCATTAAAAAGTACAAAAAGAAATTATGTAATTAAGCCATTTGAAATGAGCAGTTTAATTCAAGACTTCTGAAGAAACGCAATCACTATATATGATGAACAGATTTATTTTACGCTTTAATCCACCCATAAAATCAACGCACATATATAGAGCACGTCAAATTAGTGTTGCCATGATACTGAAATTTCCAACTTCGATACAATACCTTGAAAAATATCAATATTCTATAAACTTTTTTAATTCCATGGGGAAAACTTCCATATATACTGCCATACAGATAATTTATGATCTCCTCATAATTTTTTGATAATTTTGCTGTAATAGCTTATTTGAATAGTTGAACTACATTTAAAAAAACAAAAAATGTAATGAGTCAGTAATGAAATAAGAACAAATTGCAAACGATAGCACAAATAAATACAATAGAATAAAGAGACAAATGAAATAAACATGGCTTCAAGTTTTTCAGGCGGGTCTAACAGTATATTTAGGTAAGAAATACTACAGAATTTAAAGTAATTAAAATGCAAAATAACACTGGAATAGATTAATGCTTACAATTTAAGTTACAAAGGTTATTCAGTCAAGAGCAGTCTTTTGTTCTTAAATTAACATGACAGACAACAGGTTTATTAGGCTGCTGTCAATGTTATGATCCAATATAGAATATCGCTATACGTACCGTGGGTTGTGTATCGTGGTTTTTCGCTTTGGTTTGAATATTGTTAAACCCCTAATCGATACATATCGAAATATCAATATTTTTGACAACATTTTGGTACACTGAATCTTAAAGGGATACTTCACCGATTAGCATTAAGCTTTGTATCAGTAGAAACCCGATAGTATTTTCGAATGACCGTGCTTCCCTCCCTCATGTCCCCCTGAGACGAGAGATTTCTGTATTGTGTGTCTGGGAAAAAACCTGAGATGACGCAAAAATCGTCTTTTCAGTTTCGAGTCAACTAGTAGCCTAGTTGTATCATTTCTTCCGATACTGCCCTCTGTAACTGGTAGGCGTGGCTTGGGAGTGGCCTTGTAGGGCAGCGAAGCAAGTGCATTCTGGGAGTTGTTGTCTTTCATCCACATGAGCCAAAAATACATTTTATGGCTTTTCTCAGTCTAGAAGGCACCAACTTCTAAAATAATTTCACATTTCTACTATATAAATGACCCAATTTAAATACACATTCATCTTTCCAGCGGTGAAATATCCCTTTAAATGTCTTTGCGTGACTATACCTCAGAATAAACCTCTTTGGTTCTTGTGCTTCAGGCCAACATGTTTGAGCTTGTGTTTACTATATGTGATGTGCTTTGGTCAATATTTATAGGTGAATAAAAACCTAAATTAAATCAGTTTATCTTATAAAGCAAACGAGTCTCTTCCGGAAACTTGGACTAAACAACTCGTTTCATATGGAATGGCTTACAATGCACTTGTATCTCAAATGGGTTTGGAACTAGGGTGAGTAAATGACAGGATTTTCATTTTTGGGACAACTATCACTTTAAATGAATTTAATTAAAACCTCATACTTCATCGTCACTGCTGCTTTCCTCTTCAGATTCTGAACTTTCACGTTCAGCCCCTTCTTTCGCCTCCTACACACAAAACAATCACAGTTTCCATTTAACAAACTGATGCAGAGTAAACGTGAACTTCAGGAGTGTGGAAACTAAAGGAAAGTGACAGAAGATGAACTTATACACTCACCAGTTCCCTCTGAGCTTTCATCTGCCGATCAATCTCCTCAGGGTTGCTGAACTGCTTCCCACGGCCCTTATGGCTCTTTCTGCCTATGGTGGTGGGCAAGGTAAATAAGAAACTAAAGTAAAACCAATAAGAGGCTATTATACTTTATGTAGATATTTAATGGCATAATTAGGCGAAGCATGAACAAGAGTCGTCAGTGAAACTGTCGACTTATCGGACAATCACATGTTACCGCACTGGTCCAATATGGCCTGAGTTTACACTAGCGTCCATGCTTCGGTGGGAAACGTGATTTGCCCATTATAGAGAAGCTGTAGCCGCTAACGGTATCCTCAGAGGCCTTATATTCACCGTCAATTCCATATTTCCCTTTCATAAGTTTTCTTTTGTTGTTGTTGAATACTGGCTCTGGCGGTGTTGGAAAAGGTAAAACAGCGATCAGGCAAGCGCACGACACTCACCTCCTCTCGGCATCGTGGACTCACTCTGTGACGATGAAAACCCTCAAAGGAAAAATACTATTTCTGGTCCTAATATTATATGTGCCCGTTAGAATTGAATAGCTTTAATATGTTCTATCAACTTCTACAAAATGGCTATTTTAAAGTTAAATATGACGCAACCTCGTCGACTCAAATTAGTACCGCTGAAAGCAGTGTTCTGCCGCTTCCTGTGAGTGACGTCAAGAGGCTTTACTGTTGATGATTGAATGCTGGGTTGGCCAATCAAAATTCAAAATGATTTTTACGACAGAGGCAGTTAGCCAATGCGATGTCATGTAATCTTCGTATCATTCTATGCAGTGATCTTTGTATTATTTTTACATAGAAAATTAAAAATATTTTTTTGTATATCTTGTAACTTTTTTTTAGATTTTCATTTTAGTTTAAGTTTTAGTCATGTGCTTATTTATTTTACGTTTTAGTCCTACGTTGTAAATAGGATTTCAACTTTAATCTATTTATTTCAGTTAGTGGCCAAGGCAACATTTCTAATTTTCGTTTTAACTTTTTTAAGTTTATGTTTTTATTTTATAGTAAGCCTATAAATTATTCCAGCTGTATTTCAATTAAGAAAACGTTTTTTAATAGTTTTAGTTAACAATAACAACATTGATTCTTTGTAGATTAAATTATGATTTATAAAATGTATTACATGAATGTTAGGTATAGCATATATAGCACATGTCGTTCAGAACCCATTAAACTTTTATTCATCTTCAGAAAACAATATACTATTAGTTAACAATAACAACACTGTTTCTATGAAAATTCAACTGTAATTTATAAAATATATACATCAATGTATAGCACATAAAACCAACATGAATATAAAATAGCATTTCTAAGAATGTGGCACAAGATTTCTCCTTTTTATTATCTTCTCATTGACCCACAAAATGGTTTTGCTGATTGTGGAATTATTTTGTGTAATTTATACATAAGTTAGTACATACTGAGTTAGTAATTAGGAAAACCTGAGCACACTCACAACAAGACACTAATTTTAATAACACACGACTAAATAAAATGAATTGAACATGAACGTCCCTCTCTTCAGCTCTCTCCACTGTTTATCTTTTAGGACTGATTGCCACATCAGCAAGATGATTCTGCTGTGAGTCTTTGTGTTTCTTTTGGTTAATAAAACAGAATGATGCAAAGGCAAGAAATATTCCAGCGGTGATCAGCTCTCCTCCAGCCATGTAAAAAATTAGTTCATAGTTGCCATATTTGTCCACCAAATAACCTGTGGAGAGAAATACATGTAAAAATATTTATTAAATTTACAAATGGATCATAAAAACTACCATTTCATAGGCGATGATTCAGTTTAATGCATGTCTTCATCTTAACTCACCAGCAGAGGGTGGTCCGATCAGCACAGCCACTGCCTCAAAGAGGAGCACTAGGCCAAGTGCACTGGAAAAACCGCTTGTTCCCACAATACCCATCAGAACTTCAAATTGTAGAGCACCCACCATGCCATAAGACAGCCCAAAGAACACGCAAAAGATAACTAGACCCTTATAGTCTGTGCTTGTAGCTGAAAAAACATCTGTTAGGCCATTGAAGAGCAAGGCCAGGCTGAAGAAATAAGACATCTTGGGTCGAATCCAATTTAAACCAGCCAATATGCCACATGTGGGACGAGCAAAGATGTCAATAAATCCTATAATAGACAACAAAAAAGCAGCATCCTCCGCAGGCACTCCTTGGTCCTTAGCGTAGTTGACTAAGAGAATAGTTGGAACAAACAGGCCAAGGACAACTATAAATTTTGCAATGATATAAATAATAAGCCCTCTGTTCCTAAGTACACTGAAGTCCAAAAGCTTCTTTTTAGTGGGCGTTTTATCATTATTGTTTTCACAAATGGTATTCTCTTGTCCAGCCTCAGGAGGCAGCATTTCCTTGAGCTCTTGGGATATCGCTTTCCTTTCTTTACGTTTCAGGGGTCTCATTACAGCTGCACAGGTGCAACAGTTGAGCAGAAGACCACCGGTAATGAGAAAGCCTCCTCTCCATCCATAGCGGTTGAGCAGCATTTGTCCTAATGGAGAAAGAACTGACAGAAATACAGGACTTCCAGCTGCCGCCAGTCCATTGGCAAGTGGTCTGCGTTTGTCAAAATAAGACCCCAGCATTATCAGTGATGGTTGGAAGTTCAAAGCCAGTCCAAGACCTTTAAAGAGAGAAAGACATTATTCGTTCAAAAATGGATGCAACTACACTGACATTAACAACTTCCATACACGTTTTTATAATAGTATTTTCGTTAATAAAACAAAGTTTTGTCTTGTGTTTAGCAATATCAATTATAGGATTTTGCTTTGACTTCATTTGGAACTATTTTTGTTGGCAAAAAAAAAATGTAGTAACAGGTAATATGTCCTTAAATATGTCTCTAATATTAACACTGAAAAAAATTATTCATTGAATTTAATAAAAAAATGTATGGTAAGTGGTTGCACACAATTGATTTAAGCTACATTTAAACAAATGCATTAAGTTGAACTAAAACTGAATAAGTTCAACTAAAGCTAAAATCAATTGTGTGCAACCACTTACCATAATTGTTTTTATTAAATTCAATGAATAATTTTTTTCAGTGTGCAATAAATTCCATACCCACAGAAGAAAGAAAGTCATTGGAATGAGGGTGAGTAGGTGAGCAAATAATGACAGAATTTATATTTTTGGGTGAAATATCCCTTTAAGCAATATTGCCTGTGCTGATATTCATGACAAAAAAAGAAGAAAAAAAACACACAGAATCAACCACTGAGCAATACACAGATGATGTTTTGGTTCTGAATTAATCAATTTATATGAACGAATAGGTTGAATGAACGATTTAATAACTCACTCATAAAGTCACATATGGCGTATATTTAAAATGTTGAAAGAGTCACTGAAAACTCCCCACATACCAGAATTAACTGTCTTTAGAATTATAAGATATTGATGATCACAAATATCTATTAGTTACCTGTGATGACACCTGCAGTGAGGTAAAGCTGTATGATGTCAGTAGTGAAAGATGCGCTTATCATCCCTCCTGAAGCCAGTAATCCTCCAACCAACATGACTGGCCGGCATCCAAATTTATTAACCAAAATGCTACAGACTGGACCTGGATAAAATGAAAATAAATATATTGACCATTAAGAAGGAAAAAAGAGACTTTGATAAAAATCTTAAAGGGTTTATAAATCTGACAACTTTCAATTTAGATGATCTTACCTGAACCATAGAGCATTGCTAATATTATAGAAGAAATCCAGGCAGTTTCACTGTATCCACAGTTAAACTCTTGCATAAGTTCTTTGAAATATACACTTATAGCTTTTGGGAAGGCATACGAGAAGCCAGTGATGACAAAACCTCCCAGCAGAACAATCCAGCCCCAGCCGCCATCTGGGGCACCTTCTGTCTTTCTCTCATCTACAGTAATTCCCATAGTGGCTCAGGCCTTCAAAAGAGAAGACAAAACTTTTTGGATATACTTATATTATCTGTAGAATCAAAACACTTTTTCAGAAGGAAGCTACACAGTCGACGCACTACTGAACATGTGCTGTTCACCTGCGCCACATTACACAGAGGAAGTATATGAGTTCAACACATTTCCCTTCACCCCCCAGGAAGTAGAGTCATAGGCCGACCTACTCATTAAGTGACTGACATACATTTACTAATTCTTATCAAGTATCTAAGTTTTTTCCCCCATTGATTTCTGTTACAATTGATTGAATCCTTACTGCTCTCAAATGCCAAGTCTCTGGTTACACCTCAAATTTTATTCTCTCTTGTATTTTACATACAGACCAAATATATAGGAAAGTAATATGAATATTTTAACAGGATGCATTATTTGTACATTAAGGAGGGAACACATTCAGGGTGTGTATATATTTGTTTCCTTTAATAATGTCTTTTTTTACACCACTTTTGTGCATTGACATTAGTGGCGTCATGCCCATTCAAAGTGAGGGGCACGTGCCCCCTCAGATTTTTCCTCCCTGATAATTTTTTTTGTCACAACTTTATTCCTATTATGCTCCATAATATACCAGAGCCTATAACAACTCAAATGTATTCTTCTGGATGTGTAATAAATCTGTCAGCTTCAGCCCTTTTTCCTAATATGGTGTCTGTGTATCAAATCTAGAGCGCTACGCTCGTATGTTGCTGTGTATGTTACTCACTCGTCTCGCACGTTGAGCTGGCAATGTTTTACAGATGGTCTTGAAGTGGTAAGTGGGCAAAGCAACAAATCAGCATTGAATTAGTTATCGGATGATATTAAAAGGTAGTGGGATTATTTGTGGTTGACTTGGAAATTTTAACTTGATCAAAAAGTTATGGATTTGATATTAGCTGCGAATTCAGAGCATTAACTTGTGTCAGTGTAACGTTATCGATAGCTAGCCTAGTCTAACCGTAAACTAGTTGGCTAACGTTACTGCCATACAAAGCCATAGTAACGTTATCTGATCGGTTTTGAAACATCTGTTCTGTTTTGTCTTGTGTCAAAGTCTCCAGCTGGTTCAATTGTTTTCAGTTTCATAGAAACGAGGGTGTTAAATTTGTTGTAGGCTAACTGCAAAATCCAACCTAAGGTTATCAAGGCATCGACTTTAACGTTTCAAAGCCGCGATGTACAGAAAATCACACAAAGATATAGAAGAAAATGTATAAAAACATTTTTGATCAATAAAACTAAGAAATAACATAAATAACTCCAGAAAGGCCACACTGCAGATTTGCATTTCACATGCAAATTAAATTAAATCGGCTAAATTACCTGTGCGAGCAGGCCAGCCTACAGCACAACATCGATGCACCGAAAAAATAAACAATTAATTTACTAAATTAAATTAGAACAGAATATACCTTTCTAATAAATAAAAATACAAAACGAAATAAATCAGAAGCAAGTCACACTAGCGGCGCCAGGATTTTGATTGTAGGTGGGCCTCCAGAAAACTGGATGGGCCAGTTAAAATAAGCCCAAAAAAAAAAGGGGGGGGTTCCCCTTCATCTTCGTTTCAGCGCTTTTCTGCGGCACTAGGACAGCGACTCATACCTGAATTTAATGCGTAATACAGGTTTAAAAAAAAAAAAAAAAAAACTTAAACAGGAATTTTTTGTTGGTTTTTTTAATAAAATTACAATTTAATTGAATGTATTGTTTAATAAAATTATAGGCCTATTATTTTTAGTTTATTAACAGCAGCAACAGCTGTAAAGATGAAGTTGTCGATCGTCATCTCCGTGAACGCGCCTATAGAGAGAAATGCACATCATGGATTGCATAATCAGAGAGTAGGCCTAGCCTTTTTCTTTTCGTTTTAAATTGTTAAAAAGACATTTCAAGCTTTAAAGTCCGCGTGAACCGGAAGTTGCAAACGACTTTTCTCCAGTGTTGTGACGTATTTCCCAGTGAAAAGGAATATTGAACAGAGGGTTTTACTCTAGCGCTCCTCCTCTCCATCTCTCGCTCATAACAGACTAACGGTTTAAGGGGAGCGTTTCCCAGCCCAAGTCCTCAAACCTACGTCATCAGGGAAGGTCCTCCAATGCAGAGGGGAAGGGCATTTTCAGATTTTGATTAAAGATTACGAAGCCAAACAATTTTTTTGTGTGGATTGACTTGCATGGATGAATTGTTCACCACAAAACGATCAATTTAGGCAAACAAAGTAAATATGGTCAATTTTGATTTCATGTGGACTTTAAGATATATTTCATGTCTGTGAGGCATATGCTGAGTTTCGTTAAGTTAGGATTAGATGCGCTCCTGTTCACGAGCAATGCAAGTGACCGCGCGGGCGCCTCTATGATTATATTGTCTCCTATATTTATCCAGGCAATTGATTGATAAAAAAAATATTAAAATTAAGATACAATTTATACAAAACGAAATTCACTTAAAAAAGGGCTTTCTAACTTAATTAAGTGGTCAAAATCATGTCTGACCCGCTCCATGTCTCTCGATATTGCGTATATCTTACTCGTGCGGTTCACTTTTCATAATCAACTTAGATGAAAAAATAACATTATAATATTTTAACAAATAAGAAACTAAATGAGCTTGATGGCTACAACACATATAGGCCTACAGACTCTCTATTTGTACAAATTGCTGCACATTAATTTTATTCTGAATTTTGCACACAAGACATTTGTTTGTGCATGCATAGTAAAACATATCTGCAACATTTATCAAGTTCACTGATAATTATGCGTGCATTTATTATTATCTTAATGAATAATGTAACAAGGACGAATGAAGGCTAAACTGCGTTGTTTGTTTAGAATGGAATGGATCGCAAATAGATCCGAATGAAGGAATGTACAAAACCATAGAAAATGGGTGGGCCCGGACCTAAAATGCCCACCCGGGCCCAATGGTAGCGTCGCGGCTGAGTCACAGGATGAGGAGCAAATGTGTGCAAAATGCCTAAAGTGCAGGGGAACATATATTCAAAACACAAGTCACAAATAGTTAGATTAGATAACCCTGACAGATTAATAAATAAAATAAAAATAAAGAAATTATTAAAATAACGATAGTAGCCAGAATTTTCAACTTTGTCTTTTTAACTGCAGAAACAACAATGCTAAACTGGAGAGGCAGTCTTTAGCTAAAAATGTTCACAGCATCCAAAAATCAAATTAGAACCGACTGAAAAGTTTTGAAATCACTTGTACCCGTATAGCCTACCTGATCGAGAGAACAATCCAGTCTTTCACTCTGTCTGTGTCCGTTGGAGTCTTTTCAAATTGTGCGCGCGGATAAAATACATTCTAACGTGAAACCCAGTCTATGCGTGAAACATGTTAACGTTGGCCGGCAGAAGTGCGATCATGGTTTTCCTGATGCTAAATCCAGCCTTGGAGAATATCCTTATCCCAGACATTGTTAAAGATTTAAAACCTTGCCGCCAAGACGCTCCTCTGTCGGTCACAGATTGAAAGTGAAACTTAAATCTGTCACGCGGACGCGGGGTGTTTGGATTTATTCACGCACGTTAAAAAATATTTATTAAAAGCTTCTTTCTTTGCACATTTTTATATAGGCCTACAGCATTATCATAATAGGCTGAATATTAATGTATTGACAGAAAACCGGTAGTTCTATGTGAAATCAGACATTGAGCGCCCTCATATAGCCAAAGTGGCATGATCCTCATTTCATAACACCTCTGCGAAGATTCGACCGTGAGATCGGTAGTCGAATCAGGCTCCTCCTATCGAAGCATCGAATATTCGGGGTCACCCCTAATATATATATATATATATATAGCCTATATATATATATATATATATATATATATATATATATATATATATATATATATATATAGCCTATATGACTAACACGTTAAAATGAGCAGAACACTGAATTCTATTTGGGAGCCTACCTACACTCTTAGAAGGAATGTGTAGAAAAATTACACAAATTATGTGTAACACTCTAATTTACACATTTTGTGTCAATATTAACTAAAACTGTGTATAAAAAAATAATCTATTTTACACATATCCATGTGTAGTTTAAAGTTTACACAACTTGGGTATTTACTCAAAGCATTTAACACAATATGAGTAGACTGATGTGCTTACACACTTTAATGTGTTATTTTTTATAACGCGACCGTTATTTAAATTAGCTAGTCGAACTGAACCAACCAATAGGCCTATGTCACACTTCCTGCTTCCGGAACGCGGAGTAGGGATTCAGAACTTCCGGTCAACAGTATTTCTCTATAAGGATTTAGATTATCAGTCATAATGTCTAAACCATCCGAGGTAGACTGACCACGAGCTATGAGGTTGTGAAACGAAGGTTTTTGCTCCTGTAGAAGCTATAAGTTCTTATAAAATCAACCTTGTTTTAAGAAAAACATGTTTTATCCGCGATCTTATGGAAAAAAAAGGTTCCTACAGCACCTATGTACCTTTAATGTAAGATCGTTCTTAGGTCACATACCAATTTAAAATCATAACATAAAAACTGCAATGGTAATGTTTTTACTGTCATGTGTAGTAGGCCTAAGTGTACAGTAAGTGTGTGTGTAAACATGCTTTAATGAAGTAGACTTCAAAAGCTTTTGAATTTGAGCTTACAGTTCTTTCATCAACCTGTCTTTTACATAAACTTACAAAATAGATTTAACTTAGTCCACTTTAACTTAGTCCTCAGATAGAGGAGGGTTGCTGCTAGCTCCGTTAAGGTATTTCTGTCCCTCCCAAACTGTATTGAAATGGTAGGCTACACTGTAAAAAAGCCAACTTACTGAAAGTTCTCCAAATAAACATAAAACAGTCAAATGAACTGAGATATTTTTATTGGAAGTGTGCATGCATCATACTAAGTTGATTCAACAAATTCGTTACTTAAATGATGAAAACGTACAATGTTTTGTTGTTCAAACTAAATCGTTTTAGTTTTCATTGAAGTCCGCGTTTTTTGTTAGCGCGTGCGCAGTTTGAACCCTGAACGCATGCGCAGTTTGAGACTCGGCGGTTAGGTCTCTGTCTGCAGCTGGTGAGATTGAGAAGCATAGTCGGGTGAGAAGTTGGTAGCGGAGTGCTGCCTTCAATTCAGCGTTTCTGAAGAATCACTGGTATGTATTAATCATTTTTATAATCGACTGCATGTTATTTGTCATATATGATGTATTGTGCTCTTCCCAAACTGATGGCCTGTTGTACTGCCGATTTCGCACACTTTTAGGTGCTTTTGCCAATGCTGATGTTATCCTGCCTATTCAATCCAGCGTTTCTAAAGAGTCACTGGTATGTATTAACGACACACTGACGGAAATATTGCTCTTTGTGTTGTTTACTGTATCGCTTGTTTATATAAGGGGTTTGTTACCGCCGGCGCTGTCTGGAAGACTACACTACCCATCAGTACCTAGAACTACAGCAAACTACGGCAGCTCAAATAGCTCAAAATACACAGCACGTTTAGTTTTTTTTTTTTCTCGTGGTGACTCTCCCTGCATTCCAAATGGCATAATGTTATGTATTTTAAAAATAATATTTTTTTTTATTGTTTATACAATTTTTATTTTAAATTAATTCATTAATTCATTAATGATTTAAGTAATAATTGATGTGCTATATTAGATATTTTTGAAGTAGAAATCCGTTTTGAAAGTTTAAAACACTGTTAATTACAATTACTAGGTTAGCTAGCTGAAAGAAATATTGTTAAAAAAAGGTACAAACTAAGACTTGACTTGGCCTTTAGGGACTTGAACATGTCTGGTATTTATCATTTTTATAATCAACTGAATGTTTTGTCATATCAAATGAGATGTTTGCTCATTATGTATTTACACTAGTTGAGGAGTCCAGAGAGAGATGGCCTGCCACCTGCACTTTTTCTAAAGGATGAGGTAAACCATTTAATAGCAACTGCCAATATTAATTATTATTTTAATTATTATTTCTAAAGATTATTATTAATTATTATTTCTTTAGAACGTTTTAGGAATACTTATAGTAGTGAAACTTTGTGGTGATTCCAATAGACTTGTTTTTTACAGATCTCCATGGAGTTTTTGTGTATCTGTAACATCGACCATGAGAATCTACTTTGAATGAACACATATAGAGAGGAAAATAGTCAGTAAATAACTTTATAATATCAGTTATCAATATCATAAACTTAATTATGACATCAGTCTGTTTTTCATTCAGTTGTCAATTGGGAAACAGTGGATGTTTTGTTGACATTTTTTTTTACATTTTTAATCTTTTTTAATGCCACTGTATGTAAAAGAGCAATCTGTACATTCTTTAAAAAAAATCTTTGTTATGGACCAAGTCATATGGATTTGGATGAGGAAGAGTAAAAGATGACAGAATTATCATTTTTGGGTGTGCTGTACCTTTAACTCCCAAAGCAGTAGAGATCCCTATGTAAATTATTAAAGTCCACATGAAATCAAAATTGACCATATTTACTTTGTTTGCCTAAATTGATCGTTTTGTGGTGAACAATTCATCCATGCAAGTCAATCCACACAAAAAAAATTTTTGGCTTTGTAATCTTTAATCAAAATCTGAAAATGCCCCTCCCCTCTGCATTGGAGGACTTTCCCTGATGACGTAGGTTTGAGGACTTGGGTTGGGAAACGCTTAACCACTCCCCTCAAACCGTTAGTCTGTTATGAGCGAGAGATGGAGAGGAGGAGCGCTAGAGTAAAACCCTGCCCTCTGTTCAATATTCCTTTTCACTGGGAAATACGTCACAACACTGGAGAAAAGTCGTTTGCAACTTCCGGTTCACGCGGACTTTAAGAGTTAAGGTCATAGTGCATCTGCAGATTTAAAAAATATATATATTTTTCCTTTCTTTTTAGGTGAGTGACATTACCACACGTCAGAAAACAACAGATCTTGAGGGATTGGCACTTTTCCAGCATTAAAACTCTACAAGTTTACTCAGGATGCGTCTGGTAAATTACCATTTTCATTTCTTGGTCATTTTTTAAACTATTTATGTTTTACATATATTTAGGTTATTTACACAACAACATCAATAATAATAATGTTGTTGTTGTTATTATTTTTAAATTTACACTTCAATTAATACCCCTATCTCATGAATTATTCTCCCAGGATACTGATCCTTTAGACCATGGCACCAAAGATGTAGAGATCGGAATCCTTACTGTGGCCGAAGATGCCGCTGTTACATCACTACCAACTCTGACCAACTAATACTGGAAGAGGCCATTATTCTTGAGGACATTACAGATCTACCAGCAGTATACGCTTGTTCGGACTCATGAATGCACTGAATATGGATTATCCAAAAAAACTGAAGTATACTTTCAAAGTAATTCAGAAGATTTTCATGGATCTTGGAGGTACCTTCTCTGCAAGACAAAGCCATTTTGCAAATGTCATGGGAAAATTTGTGTGACATTCCTCCACTGGACACTGGTTCTTTTATAGTCAATGACTAAAAAAACCCAAAAAACAATACTGCTCTGTCAATGTATTGATTAATGTTAAGTATTAATTGGTTTCAACCTTAGCTTTAAAGGGATAGTTCATCCAAAGATGAAAATTCTGTAATCATTTACTCACCCTCATGTTGTTCGAAACATGAATGAGTTTATTTCTTCTGCTGAACACAAAATATGATATTGTGAAGAATGTTACTACCAAATATTTGATAGTAGCCATTGACTGCCGCAGTATTTTAAGGCTACCGTCAACTGTTTAGTTACCAGAATTCTTCAGAATATCTTCTTTTTAATTTCAATTTCAATTTAAGGATAAATCAATGATGACTGACTTTTCATTTTTGGGTGACCTGAACCTTCAGGCTAATGTTCTTTAACATGCATTGGTAAGTACCATGCATTGAGTTAACAAATTCAAGACTTGCTACAATAATGTCATTGTTGTGCATCGGACACAAACTGTTTAAAAAAAAAATATTAAAAAGTTATCTGACTCGTGTTATGGTCTGTCTCTTATTTAATTAAACTATTTAAATAATATATAATAAATCAATATAGACCTATAAGATAATAGGCCCATTTGTGTTCAGCCAACTAAAAATACTTTGTTCTGTTATTCATTAGCTAAACATGACTATTTATGTTGAATCAACTTATGATTTTAACGTAATCTTTTGAGTTGCGTGGACTTCAGTCCCTGTTTGTGGAGTTTACTCAAAAAAGAGCTTGCGATAAGTTGCCTTATTTTTTTAAATTGACCCAACTTTTTTTTTTACAGTGTATGTTTAGCAGCCAGAATTTAAACATTTTCAGGGGGAGAAACCCCCTGACCCCTCCTAACATGATCCATATCACCCGTCAGAAAACAATTGCAACGTCTCAGATTGTGCCCCCCCAGAATTTTGGCTTGCATGACGCCCCTGGACATTATATAATCTGATTCAGAATGCCTGGATTTTGACATAAACAGACTCAATTTGGGAAAGACTTTTAAAATGCCTGTTTTAAATGTTTACATTACTGTTTTAAATTTGAATCTAGACATGAATGTCTATATACTATAATATGCTTTTTACTATAAAGGCCCGTTTACACCAAGGACGATAACTACAAAGATATAGTTCTATATCGTTCTCAATATTAAAGAATGGCAGAGTTTACATAACAGCTATAACGAGAACAGCACAGAGAAACGGATAGTCGGAATCACTTTCAGAACGATTTTATCCAGCTGATGAACGATAAATAACATTGATAAGCCAATCAGATTACATCCCGCTATAACGAGCTCGAGCATTTAAAGCGACCGAGAAGCATGCGTGCAGAATAAACAACGATATCGTCCGCTGGTGTGGACACTAATATCGTTACAATTATCGTTGTTGGTGTGAACGGGCCTTAACACTACAGTGTTTTACAGAATCTCTAAAATTAGAGAAATTAAATGTAGGCATGCAAAAGTTTTACAACTGGACAGTTTTGTGTAACCATACAGAATCTAAATGTAACAAATGTATAATTGTTTTTTTTCTGTTAGATATAAGCGGTAAGTTAATAACTAATGATCTTTGCAACGGAAGTGAATCAATCAAAACTAACTTTAGCTGGACTTTATTCTAGAGCTGCTGTAAAGCCAAAACAATCTGTTGCTTTAATTTCCTATTATCACTGTAAAACTGCTTTGAAGCAATCTGTATTGTTAAAGGCGCTATATAAATGACTTGACTTGATCTGAAACCACTACAATGAGTTGTCATTAGGGAAAGTGAAATCCAGATGCTCCTCAATTACCTGGAAGATTAAAAATCTTTATAGAGATGTATAAAATATCAGCTTGACAACAATTATTTGATTGTCTTTAAGCCACTCGAAACACAAGACAATGTCTTACCTGGCTTTTGATACGGCAGAAAATCTCTTCAAGTAGCTGTATACCTGGCCTTCTTAATAAACATAATGTTTATGATGTAAATACATAAGTTACTTCGTCTTATGTTATTGAGACTGCACTGTACATATGAATGAATTTAAAGGAAAATCTGTTAAATAAACCTTCTGGTGCACCTCCTTCTTTTTCTCAAACTTCAAACTATTAATCTGTAATACCCACAAAGTCTCTTATTTGTAGGAAATGAGGTGAAATTCCCGGACAGCACAAGTGGAATTACAGCACTCTTGAATACAACACAGAGTCAATACATCAATGTAAGTAGTTTAGTTCTGTAGTGAAAACTAAATGCGATACAATAGCAAGTGTTATTTTTTTGGTTTGGAAATATGGAGTTCACAGCAAAATTTTATATGAAATGTTTGTTTCGACGAGATCCACCTTAGAGAAGTCCAATTAAATAAAAGAAAAACTAGGAAATAATGCACTGTATGGAAATAATGCGGCAACATCTATTCATGTCAATTTATTAAACATGTAAAAAGAAAAGACAAGAAGAGAAAAGAAAAGAAAAAACAACCTTAGCCGTGCAATACGTGCCTCACACATTAGAAAATCCTCTTAAATCTGCATGTACATGTTAAAACCTTTACAGCTCTTGGCTAATCTTACTGTGGAACCAAAGAAAGATTGTGATTGTTTCCTGTGATATGAATACACATGCAGAAAGGTTTTGGGACTGTCATGTAAAAGCACTTACTGGAGCCACAGGAATGAAGGTTTGGAATAACTGGCTATAAGAATGACAAGTTATTGTATTCTAAACATAATGAGTGACCTTTTCCTGCTTTTTATGTAATCTGAAATAATCTAGTTGAATTCAACAGCATGTTTCTATGACAATGATAGTTTTCTTTAAAACGCCATATAGATTTTTAAGGGCAAAATGTAAAAAATGCACAAAGAAGATGCTTATATAAAGATAATATGAAATTACATTAACCTAAATATTTTTGTTCAGTCATATAATTGGCATTGGAACAGCAAATTTAAAAAAGGAAATGTACAAAGTGATAAATAATCAATTGTGTAAATGAAACTTATATTTAAACATGGTCTTAGAACAGTTCTTCTAATTTCATTGGAAATTCATTGTATACACACACTTAAAGAGAAGAGAAAATCCCCTTTATTTCCTTCCTTCATTTCTTTCTTCTACTCACATTTTCAAGTTCCTTCTGTATTAGATGTGTTTCTGCGGTTGATTCTGAAAGCTAAAGAAAATGTGTTAAATCAGTTTGTGCAAGAGAATTTTGCCAACACATAATTTATAGAATATCATTTTTATTATTTAGATTTAGCTTAATATTTTTCAAGCTGTGGTGGCTTTCAGCATTATAATCATTCAACACTCACCATATCCAGAAGAACCTCAATCTTTAGCCTGAGCAGATTATTCTCCTCCTCTAACTGTAGATTCCTCTTCTTCAGTCGCTGTACCTCTTTTCCTGATACATTACCTCCTGACTCTGTGGTTGACATAAAGACTTCATTACATTCTTTAAACAGGCTACTAACTGGCATTGAATTAAATCGGTCTGTTTATTGTAGGAAGCCATACCTGAGATCCACTGGCCATCTTCAAATTTAAAGTTCTGGCTGCCAAGATTCATCATCGGGTATCCATATTCCAGACCTAATTCAATCTCCCGCGTTGACCGATCCAGCTGACAAAAACATAAATGATTGGTTTGGTTTGGCCTCTAAATACATATTAGTTTATGTGAACCGACATAAACGTGTACTTACTGTATGTAGATTGGAAAGGGAAGCAGACTTCCGAGGAGGGGTTTTCTTGGGACTGAAAGTGTTGCCAAACAAGGGCATTTTGAAGTAAAAAGCCAACCTGCATCAACACAAAACATATTTCAGTAACGTTACATGTTATTTTTTAGCATTAATCGCTGTAGCCATCATACAGTGTCCAGATCAGGCTCTAATAACAGACATACAATAATGTCTTGATATCAAAATGACTCGTTATCTTCAAGAGACAATTTTGTCAGCAAAAAGTTAACAGGCAAGCAGCTAATTATAAATACATATTATTCAATACAGATCGAGCGCAACTGCTTTTGGAAAACATATGTATGTATAACGTAAAATGCATACACTGCTGCTTTTAGTTTCTCCTCACGATTGTTTCAACGATATTCCCAGAGATATTCCTTAAAGCCAAAGACATGTGTAAACAAAAGGCTAATTCCGGGGGAGCCTAGCAACGCCGGAAGCTCAATCTTACAAGTTAAAAGTACCTTTCAAAAAAAAAATCTACAACTTAATATGACATTTTAAAACATTTTAGGGATACATTTTCGAAAAGCGACAATGCATAATAATTTGACCACGTCTATGATTTAGTATATAATGAACATTCTTGAGAAGCCTTTCCAGTAAGCTATACTACTACTACTACTACTACTACTACTACTAATAATAATAATAAATATTCCTGTGCTATTATTCACTGGTACCTTGTAAATGCATATTTAGATGCATGTGGTGCAGTTGCATTGACCTTTATAAAAGTATTTCTTTATTTTGCTATGACATCTATATAAACAAACGATCTCCAACCGAGACACAGATGTGCCTGATTTAAAATAACTGTCAACACAGGCAGACAATAGACAGGGTTTTATTTATTTATTATTGTTGATATAGAGAGAGAGCAAAGTGGAGTTTTTTAGGTTTGGCTTTATGAAAATAATTTTGTCAAGTTTTTGTAAAGAAAGTCACCGATGCCCCCAGTGGCTGAATGCTCCACTTTAAACAAAAAAGACCCATCGCTCTGCCTTTAGGACCTCACAGTCTGGACGGTTTAGTTCAACTTGAGCGCAACTCAAGGCGCACATGCTCTGTCCGTTAATTTGGGACAGGCGAATAAATTAAAAGTATGATTTTGAAGGAATAAAAAATCCAAACGTTTTACCTGGCATTTCAAAGGATTTATTGCTTTAACAAACAGTTCCTTGTTGAAGAGAAGATCTAAAATCTTAGGTGGGTTGCATGTCCTCCCAGCAAGCTTCTGTTTTAGCGTGCTACTTAGCTGATTTTTGAAATGGAGACTAACTTGTATTTTACATTTTTATAATCTACTTTGTATTTTATCCTATGGTGTTTTAAAATTATTATTATTATTAAGGTAATAAAACGTTACCTCGCTGCACCAGTTCGCGAAACGCAGCTTGCTAATTGGCTACCAGGATCATTTTAAATAGATTTTTATACTACACGGCGCTGAAAATGTCAGTTAGAATTTTATTACAAAATATTACACTCTATAAATATGATTTAGATGTTTGTTGGGACTGTTTTGTGCCGGCATATAAAACTAGTCATTGATATTAATTGGTGTAAACAAACCTGAAGTTGACAGCATTAGCGGGCTAGCCAAGTGCTAGCTAGCATTAAAGCTAATGTTAACCCGAAGCCTGTGCAAGTTAACTTTCTCATTAGAGTGTATTGCACTGACAGTTCCTTTACATGTCAAGTCTGTAAAAATGTATATGTTCGACATTATATTGAGGAGTGTTTCAAGTATCGCGGAAGGATTGCTGTTAGTTGTTTTTGATTTCTCAAGTCCGGAGAGAGTTGCATTAGTGGGTGTGATTCTAAGGCGAGCTCGGGGATGTGCTCTCACTTGCTTATCTCACATTTTAGGCCTTAGTGTTATATTTCTGTAATACACACTGTTTGTGCTTATAATTATGTTTTAGTTGCCATCATTGTGCGTTATTAAGTCTATAAAAATTTGTAATCTTTAGTCTTTTTGTGACCAATTACTGCCACTACATTTTTTTTCACGCCAATATGTTTCACTTGCTGGCCAGAATGATGAAAACACAAAACTGAAATGTTTTCACGTAACATTTTGTTTTTTTGGCTCTATAAAACCACATAGTAATTGTATGTTTTGCCCCTACAAAACTTATGTTTATTTTGTTATATCATACGTTGTTGTTTTTTTCCTCATAATGGTTATTTGTTCTGGTTGTGATGGATTACAGCTATGGATCCAGAACGACAGAAGCGCAAGGAAGAAATACAGAAAGCTTTGGGATTCATTCAGTAAGTTTGTAGATTTCTGTGCTGCTTTTCCGATCTGCTCCATGTGGATGTTTATCATTCCAAAATTGCTAAATGCATTTGTCTCTTTGCCACAGGTCATCTTTGCCTTTCCCAGAACCTGAAGGATATGAGGTATGATTCATGTGTACTATCTCTGAAAAAAAAAAACACCCCACCTAGATAATCCATATTTATTGAATTTCATGATCTTAATTTAAATGGAAAGTCTCTTCCTTTCTTCTGCAGGCATTCCTGACTCAGCTAGTATGTAATTTGCTGGATGAAGGTAATGCAGTGTATCGTGATGGAGAGTGGAGACAGGCAGCAGTCCATTACGGCGAGGGTGTGAATGTAGCTCGCTATGCTCAGTCTGAAGCACTGGTCATTCCCCCTGAGCTGTTAGAGAGCCTTTATGTGAACCGAGCAGCTGCACATTATAGTCTTGTAAGTCTATACTATTTTTATTGGACAATTGGTTGACGTTTAAATCTGTCATTGTAAGCTGAGGATTTGAAGGAATTCAGTATGTGCAAATTATCACGTAGTACTCCAACAGTAAGTGTTGCAAAGACATTTTCTGCAAATTAAACTTCTCTTGGCTTTTTTGTTTAGGGGGAGTACGAGCGTGGAGTGCAGGACTGTGACAGCGCACTGTGTGTGTTGGAAGGCAGTCGCAGAGCACTCTACAGGAAGGCACTTTGTCTGAGGGAGATGGGCCGACTCAGAGAGGCTTATGAGTGTGGCACTGGATGCCTATTAACTGCCCCTCACGTATGTATTCATATGCAGAAGCAATGGAACATTAATCTGCAGTTTATATTTTTATACACTATCATGTAAAAGTTTGGGGTCAGAATAAAAAAAAAAAAAACACATTCAGCAAGGATGCGTTAAGTTGATCCACAGTGACAGTAAAGATGTTTATAATGTTACATAATATTTCTATTTCAAATAAATGCTATAGAACTTTCTATTCAATATTTCTTGGTTTCCACAAAAATATTAGGCAGCACTGTTTTCAACATTGATAATATCAAGAAATGTTTCTTGAAATCTGTGAAGGTTCTTGTGACGAGCTATGCTTCCATCCGAAGTTGTGAATTTAACTTATGCGCAAAATTTAAATATTACATAAAACATTTGCGTATAAAGCACCGTTTCCATCCAGTGAGTCGAGAGAACAAAATCCTCACTTCCTGATAAACTGGCGCTAAATATCACTAAGAAAAATGTTAAGTTGCTGCAGAAGGAGAAGCCACTGTAGATCTTTTTTTATAAAGAAAAATACTTGCGCCTCAGAGTGCACTTTTGGTGGAGGATGCCGGCTGTTTGGGAACGCAGTCGTGTAAGACAGTTCTGGGAGGTAATTATACTGAAACACTTTGACAAACAGGTTTTGGCTAAGGCATTTCAGAATGACCAAAAGAACATTTCAGATGCCGTGCAGCGAGATTGGTGACTTTTTAAAATATGTTTTCATCATAGTTTCTGCGCATGTTTTTAGCATTCGTATTAAAGTTGTGGATGGAAACATAGCTACTGAAGACTGGACTAATGGCTGAAAATTCAGCTTTGACTTCACAGGAATCAAAATTGAAAAGTTATTTGAAATTATAATATTTTACCATTACTGTTTAACTGTTAATTTAGCTGTTTTTACTGTATTTTTGATCAAATAAATGCAGCCTTACTGAGCATAAGATACTTTTCTCAAAACATTAAAAAAGTCTTACTGACCCCAAACTTTTGAATATTAGTCTATGTAATAATATATGTAGTTTGAAATGTTTATGCCATATGTTGCCAGTTCATGTAATTATCTAACAAAACATTGTTTGCTTGCTTTATTTTACACAGGACAGGCAAGTCAGTGAGCTTGCTCAGGATTTAGCTAACAAACTTGGTTTGAAAATCCGCAAAGCCTACGTCAGTCCTCAGGTTTGTCTTTTAGATTAAATGATGTATGTTTAAAATGTTGAGCATTTGCTAATTATATAGTTATACTTGTCCTAACATTACACTTTTTTTTATTTCAGCTTGATTCTACAACATCTGGGGCAGACAGCAATGGAGAAACGAATTCTCACACAGGGGAGGCAAGTTTAAAAAAAACCCAGACCTTCCCTATATTGGTCAATAAAGTAATTAAAAGTAGTATAAAATTGGTTTATAAAATAAAAGGTAGTTTGTAAAATGAGAATTGCATGGTTTGGATTAAATTAACAAACCTTCTTGCTCTTTCTTTTCAGAACTCCTCAAATGGTCTTGAGTCTTTGACTGATATTGGATCAGGTAATTTTTTTATATATCACATACATACATATATATATGGTCATTCCATGTCAGCTAATGATTTTGATTTAATTTTCTTTCTGTTGATAGAAAAAACGAGATGCATTTCTAGTTTCAACATGATTTGTTCTTCAGATATTCAGATATATCAACTGTATGCAATGTGATCCACATTTGGTTTTTGACCACTAAAAATGTGTAGAATTTTACTTATGGAGCCATGTTGAAATCCCCATATCTTTGGAAATGAACCATGTAGGGCCTTAAAAAATAAGATATCAAAAGAAAAGTTATTTAAGAACAGGAATCTAAAAGGATATCAAGAGATCTTTAATAATTCTTCAGTTACAGGCATGCAAACTTCGTGCAAAAAACACAAGAAGTACTTTTTTACCATTTTTGAACTTTCACTGTTGGCATTTAATGCAACAAAGATGGCTACAAATTCTACTAAAGAAGTCAACAAATTGTACTAATAGACCTACCAATCTCAGTGTAAAAATAAAACCATGATGCTGCCATCTTTCTTAAGTCATTTTTACCTCCTGTAATTAGGCTCCAAATCTCAGGTGAAAATTGTCATTTTGACCCCCTTCTACAAAATAGTGGATTACTCAGTAGATACACATCATGACATGTAATATTTTGGCTCTAATCACGATTTATGTTTGTCTTTCTTCCAGAAAAATATTAACAAAAGCAAACATTTGAGCTGGGGAAGTTTCTGAAATTGGTTGATTTGACATGGAATGTCCCTATAGCATTTAAAGGTGCTCTAAGTGATGTCACGCGTTTTTTAGGCCAAAACATTTTTTGTCACATCCAGCAAACATCTCCTCACTATCCGCTAGCTGCTTGTCCTCTGAACACACTGTAAAAAAACGCGGTCTCTGTAGACAGCCCAGGCTCCACAAACGGCAAGAAAAACAAACTGGCCCAGCCTGGACCACGAAACATAACAAACAGTGTTCCAGCCAATAACCGACAAGAATGATTTGGGGCTGGGTGTTGGGGGGTTAGTGCGCGTGCACATGAAGGGGGGTGTGGGGAGTGGAGGAGAGAGAAGCATGAAGAGGGAAGTTAGCTAGAGGAGAGATGTCCTAACAACGACTAACGTTAAAATTGTATATTTTTGAGAATTTTGATATGGCCGACACACAACCAAAGAGACGACGTTCTGATGAACAAATAACAAAGAATAGGGAAAGAAGGAACGCAAAGTCCCGAATTTACATCGGAAAAGCGTTCAAAAGGTGGCGAGAACTCCGCTGGCAGAAGGGCTTCCGATCTGACATTCAGGTGGTTCTGTTTTTGCTGGACAGGTGGGTAAATCCAGTTTGTTTTTTCTAAATGGTTCATGATTGTTTTAGGAAGCACGGAAGGGAGGGGGAGGGGAAGGGATAAGGAGGAGGAGGGAGGGTCGAGCTAGCCTCCGTTTTGTTTGACAATACTTCGAACGTCAACAAGAAGTGACGTCACCCAACATCGCTTAGAGCACCTTTAATATTTTGATTAAAATATATTACTTTATGAGTATAATCATTAAGCAAATATAAATAGGTGACTCAGTTTATTAATCTGTTTATTCCACAGACTTAACAAGTGCCCAATGCATCCCTGCCCCTCTGGCCACACCAATCCCAGTCAGTGATGACCCACAGATTCCCTCACAGAACCCAGTTGTGCCCCAAGACATGCCAGAAAGCCCAAGCCAGGAGCCGTCAGGGCGGGTGCCATACTCTGTGCCTGTATCTGAACACATGGGTGATTGTGTGATGAATGAGGACACCTCGTGTCTGGACACCTTGCTGGAAAGTATTCCCAAAGGAGCTGAGGTCAGCGTGGTGAGTGTAATGGAGAGCTGCAGGGATGGACAGTAGGACATTGACACTCAATACTGGATTGATCACTGTAAAAGTACTTAATATTTACTTTTTCTCCATCAGAACCCAGTTCAGGGTGCAATTCCCACTAACCTACCAAACACTGCTGTGGGTTTGAGGCCCCCATACTCTCCGGGTCTCCCAGCCTCCTCGGCTCAGCTCACAACTACCTTTTTCAACTCTGCTGTCAGTCCACTCCCCCCACTGGAGCCTTTTTCAGTGCTGGGTCAAAGCGAAGCCTCTTCCCAGACGATGGACTCCCTTGGCTCCTTTAGCTCTGGAGCTGGAGACACTGCTGGGAAGGGCGGGTCTGGATCACTGAGCACAGGAGGACTGGATTCCCTCTCTGAGTACACACTTCCTGGTAAGGGTTTTAACTGACTTGGTGTGCTACTAGCGTTCAAAAGTCTGGAAAGAAATTCATACTTTTATTCAACAAGGATGCATTAACTTGATCATGAGACTTCTTTCAAAAACACACACACACAAAAAAAATTACTGACGCTAAACTTTTGAACGTAAGTGTACCTGTATTTAAATAATGCAGAAAATGTCTTGACATGATGATAATTTGATATTGATTAATTATCCCATTTTCCTTTCCTTACAAATCTTAGGTGGACGAATCTCTCACAGTTTCATCCCCAGTTTGCGTAATCATCATGCCGCCAATGCAGTGAGTCTTAACTGTTTTGTTCTTCAGTCTTACTCATAGTAGTAAACTTCAGCGTAGTAAAGGTCTTTAAATGTTCATAGGGTTCACATTCCGTGTCATCTCAACATCAGAGGTCCCGGCTAAAAAATTTGAGATTTGAGATTCTTTTAGATTCTGGTTCATTTCTTTTGGAATCTTAATTTTAAAGGCCCTATATGGTTCAGTCCCAGAGATATGGAGGTCTTAATGCAGCTCCATGAGTATATTGGTCAATTGTACACGTTTTCAGTGGTCAAAAATCAAATGTGGGTCACTTTGATATTTTTTGATACACACTTTGATATTCTTTGATACACACTTGATATTTTTTTCTTTTAAAGAGGAATATCTGAACAAATCATGTTGAAACTAGAAATGTTTTTTTTCTATCAACACAATTGCATAGAAGATACCTGTCTGAGTGCCATGAATATATATATTTTTTTTTTAATCTTAATTTTTAAGGCCCTATAGGTTCAATCCCAGAGATATTGGGATGTCAGTGCGGTAATGTGTAGTTACGATACTGTGTATTTGAGCTTTTGCTAGCTTCAGAACCTGTTAAAATGTCCTTTCTTTCAAATATTCATGAAACTGATTCAAATATAGATTCTTATAAATACACTTTTGAGAGCAATTTACTCATGGAGCTGCATTAAGATCTCCATATTTCTGGGATTCAACCAGATAGGGCCTTTAAAATGAAGATACCAAAAGAAATGTTTATTAAAAACCTGTAAAAAAATAATAATAATTGTTTAAAGGTTGTCTCCATTGGCATATAATGCAACAAAGATTGCTAAAGTCAATATATAATATACAATAATGATGCTTCCATCTTTGGCTCCAAATCTCAGGTGAAAAATACTTGAATACTCAGTAAATATACATCCATGACATTTAATATGTTGGCTTTTTTTCCATAAAAAAAAAAAAAATTTGAGCTGGGAAAGTTTCAGAAATTTGGTTGATTTAACACGAAATGACCCCATAATGGTTTGCAATCACCTTGTCAGAAAACTGTCCTTTGCTGCTTTGCAGAATGGCCCAGTCGGTACCAATCTTTCTCTGCTGTCACGAAACCCTTTGGCTGCCACACATGAGTTCAGACAGGCCTGTAATGCTTGCTACAGTCGCATAGGTACTGTATCCCTTAATGTGTGATATGAAAAAAAGGTACATATCAGAATTATTCCTAATAATGTTGTACCTGTCTGAAAGAGGTGGATTTTCTTTTTCTCTCTTAATTAGGGCCTCGGGTCATGGACTACCATTATCAGCCTGATGCAGCGCATCGCTGCAAGAGAGATGTGCTGCTCTGTCGCCTCAAATCCTCTGACGACCCCACCTGGAAAAGGGTGCGACCCCGTCCAGCTCGTAATAACTTTCTTGGGGCGTTTGTTCTCTGTAAAGGTATGGCTTTGTTTATTAAAGTCTGTGTATTGGATAGATGTTTCAATTAGGGGTGCACAATATACTAAAATGGTAGTGGCCAATGTCACTGTTGGTTTTGTTATCAGTTATGTCAGATTTTTTTCTTCCCATATATAGTATAGTAATTTATAATTATGATAACAATGATTCTGATATCCAATGATTAAATGATTTAGTTTTTTGTCATCGTTCTGTCTTTACAGAGGTACAAGAGCGTCAGGAGTGCCAGTATGGTGAAAACTGCACTTTTGCCTATTGCCAGGAGGAGATAGATGTGTGGACCCAAGAGAGGAAGGGAGCTCTAAGTCGTGAGCTTCTGTTTGACCCTCTGGGCACCAATGAACGACGGGCCCTCAGTGTCACCCGTCTCCTTCAGCTCCATATGGGCATGTTTATGTTCCTCTGTGAGGTAATGTGCGTCTTCATGTTTAATATTTTTCTCACACCTAGAAATGTTACATTCTTGTTCAGAAATGCTAAGTTGTTATTCTGGCCCCTGCTTTTCTGTAGGAATGTTTTGACAGTAAGCCTCGTATCATTAGCAAGCGAAGCAAAGAGAATCTCGCTGTGTGTTCCAACCTCACTGCACGACATCCCTTTGACGATAACAAGTGAGTCATCGCCTCCCGACTTCTGTCTTTTTATCCCTCACTGTATATAGACTTGGTCAGGTGCCGCAAAATCATATTAGTGATCCATCGCATTATATCTCTTCTCATACGTTTGTCTCTTATAATGCCGGACAGGTGCCTGGTGCACGTGGTTCGCTCAGCAAACGTGCGCTACAGTAAAGTACGCCCTCTTCACCCACTCTGCCAGTTTGACGTGTGCCGCCATGAGGTGCGATATGGCTGCCAGCGGGAGGACAGTTGCTCCTTTGCACATTCAGTCATAGAACTCAAGTGTTGGGTGCTTCAGCAGGACACAGGTACATAAGACATGCTATAATAATATTTTTATGCATGCACACTGCGGTCTTCTGTTTTTGCCTTATTAAAGGTAATAGTTCACTAAAAAATGTAATTACCCCATGGTTTACTCACCCTTAAGCCTTCCTAGGTGTATATGACTTTCTTATTTCAGACGAATATAATCGGAGTTCTATTAAAAAATGTCCTGTCTCTTACAAGCTTTATAATGGCAGTGAATGGAGGATGAGATTTTGAAGCCCAAAAAAGTTTGGATGCGAAAGCAAAACCCCTTTGTTAGGTATCAGTGGTTAAGATTTATTTATAATGTTGTTCCTGAGTAGTACAACCCAAAAGTTTGCTTGTGCACATCACATATTTTAAAGAAGACAGCTTCCTGAACTTGGGAGAGCATGAAACCGGCTATATACAAAGACTACATACCATTGTGAAAACGTTCTGCTGAAGTCGTGCTTGCAGCGTTGATTCCGATCGATGGGCATTTGCATTTTCAGAATTGTGCTTGAACTGATACGTTTAAAACGACGACATAATTAACTGTGTGTTGCTTACAATTGCTTAAAGCCTTGAAAGCTGAAGCTCGTGATTATGGAAAGGGCCTTCATTGTAAGGTCATTTCAGACACGCTTGAGGTGTTTGGCCAATCACAACCCATTGGATCAGCTGGACAATCAGAGCACTCTGAGCTTTTCAGAAGGAGGGGCTTTGCAGAATTCAGTGCGTTCAGACAGACTAGGAATAGAGGAGCTGCAATAATGTACAGAATGTGAAAAATTATGTTTTTTGAGCATTGAAGCGTGTTAACCTATTCTATTACACCCCCAAAAAACAAATTTAATAAACTTTTAAAATAGCATCATATACAACCTCTTTAAATTGCACCATTTTACACTAAAGTTTGGGGTGAGTTAGTTTTTTTTTTTTTTTTTAAAGAAATTAATACTTTTATTCAGCAAGGATGCTTTCAGTTGATCAAAAGTGACAGTAAATTTGTAATTTACAAAAGACTAAATGGTGTTCTTTTGAACTTTGTTAAAAAAAATCCTGAAAAAAAAGTCAAAAGTTTCCAATAATAAGAAATGTATTTTGCCTGTTGAAAATTCAGCTTTGCCATCACAGGAATAAATACATTTTCAAATAAATTAAAGCTGATTTATTTTTTATTTTTTATTGTAACAATATTTTACAACATTACTGGTTTTACTGTATTATTTAACAAATAAATGCTGTCTTCATGATGATATGATACTTTTCAAAAACCTTAAAGAGATCTTACCAAACCCAAACTTTTTGTTGTGTAGGGGCATTACTGTAATTTCCGGTGCTGTTTTTGCCCCACACCCCGGTTTTATCACTGTCTTTGACTCAGACAATTGAAAGTTGATAGTAAAAATAATATGAATAATAAAATGAGTTTTTGTTTGTGCTTTTTTGTTTGTGCTTCTTACCCATCAGGTATTACCCATGAGGAAATGGTGCAGGAGTCAAAGAGACACTGGCACCGATTGGAACAGAATGCTCAGAGACAGAAGGTGAGGCTTTGACAAAAACACCACTGTGCTGTCTCACAAACGCTCATCATTTCTGAAATCTAATCCTTTTATTTGATTGCTTTTTGTTGGTACAAGTCTGGTTTACAAAATAAGTCTCTCTTTCTTCTCCCTCGTCTTCAGCCCATGCTCGGGCCGCACCAGCCCACCGGGAGCAGCAGTAACAGCAGTGCTCATAGCGGTAGTTCTGTGGTCTCTGGAGGGATGGGAGGAGACTGCATCGGGGGCGGAAGCACAGGAGGAGGTGGAGGACTAGTAGGATGCGGTCGAGGGCGCGGCCTGAATCTGAAGATGAAGTTCGTGTGTGGACAGTGTTGGAGGGAGGGCCAGGTCAATGAGCCAGACAAGTCACTGAAGTACTGCACTGCCAAAGCCAGGCACAGGTTAGCTTCCCTTATACAAGAAGGCATCATCTTACCGCCAGGATGCTCGATACTCGATATATGCTCATCAAAAATTAATGCGTCTATAATGTTTACTGGAATTGTTTTAATTTGACTGCTTTTATTAGACACAGTAGACAGCATCTTTGCTGATGGTTCTTGGGGTAATTATGGTATAATGCTGCTTTTTGCTTTTTCTGTTGCTTTTCCCAGCTGGACAAAAGAGCGCAGGGTGTTGCTAGTAAAATCGTTTGAGAAGAAAAAGTGGGTGGTAGTGCGGCCGCTGCCTTTTTCCCGTACCTACCCCCAACAATATGATGTAAGTCTGTCCTTTGCTGATTAAATTGTGACAGCAAACAGAAATTGTTATGTCAGGTTCTTCAGATAAGCAGGTTGTAGTTCTGACACTGAGCTGCATTATCTGTTAAACAACAATGTAATATTTATGATAATGGAAGTTCTTATGCCTTTGGTTAAGAAATATAGGCTGCATCCGGAGTCGCATACTTCTCTACTATATAGTAGGCGAAATACAGTATTTGATAAAAGAAGTGTTTGAATTCACTGTACTCATAAAAGAGTAGGCAAGAAGTACCCAGATGACATGCTGCTTCCGACGAAATTCTGAAGTGTGCATACTATCCCATAAGGCCACGGGAGAGGATTTGTGAATGGCATTGAAACGATGCAACTGACGCTGGTAGGTCACATGATAATGACAACATGGTGAATATAGTACATCTGGATTACATTCATACTATATTGAAAATACTTTTTTAGCAGTCGCGAAGTAATTAGTTATTCTTTTGAGTAGGTATTTATTTTGAATATGCGATTTCGGACGCAGCCATATTTTCTGTTCTATTATAGTTTCTATCAACAACAAATGGTGTTTTATGTAATGATTCTGTTCAGACAGAGATAACAGGTTGTTGAATACATATTCAACCTCTAACGGCGAAACTTCCATATTGTACTTTTAAATTAGTCCACACTAAGGCAAAAATATAAAGAATATGTAATAGAGCATGTATATGTTTAGCTAAATGAATCTCTAGATTTCTTTTCTTTCTCGTTAACTAATGAGTGATTACATGTTACATCATATATCTCAGTAAGTTGCACTGTTTTTTGATGTTCATTCATGTTTATTTTGTGCTGTACCTAGTAGCAAAGTGGAAGATTTGATCGCTTCAGCATTCCGTCGTGCCACAAAAAGCGTTAAACGGCATTCATTGTTTAAATTTCTTGATGTAATTGACTTTATGATATGAAAAGTCTGTTTTCAAAGCACAATGATTGGATGGCAGGCAATCACTGGATAATTTGTGCATCAACTGAAAACATCATAGACTAAAAGATCACTTTTTGCGATTAAATTGAAGATCGGTTAAATCTGGAAATTTTCAACCCAGCCCTCATTATCATACTTTATGTAAAATCTTGGGTGTGTCATCCAATAATGTTTTGGAAATTGTTTCAGCCTCCCACACAGCACTTTTTGTTAAATTTCAAGCTGAATTTTAATGAAGCACTGATCTTAAATATTTTCTGGAGAGTTTAAACCCTGAAAGAGTTGCCAGTGAACAATTGAAGAGTTGGATCATTGTTTCCATTAAAAATGACTTAAATGAACTGAGAAATTTGAGCATTGTTACATGATCTCTATGCACTATCCATTTGTGCTTGCAGATGTGTGTTCATGTCATGAAACAGAAGAAGTGCCACTATATTGGGAACTGTTCTTTTGCACACAGCTTGGAGGAGAGGGATGTGTGGACCTATATGAAAAACAACAGCTGTGAGAAATCCACTTCCTTCAACTAGATAATTCAGAGCTGAAGTTATTAATACAATTATTTTGTGGGTGTTGTGCAGTCATGTTTGTTTAATCCATTTAATGTGTTTTAACATGAGCTGTGTATCTTTCTGTACTCTCTAAGTGAGAGACATGCAGCAGATGTATGAGATGTGGCTATCGTTGACCAATCAGAACCGGCGTGCAGACGGCACTCTCATGACTCCACCCCCAGAGGAAAAACAGATCGCCATGCCAACTGACTATTCTGAGTCAATGGTGGGTGGCTGCAGAAGATTGATTTGTCATGATTTGTTTGTGTGATTAAGTGGCCTGAAAATAAAAAGCTCTTGTTCTAGTTGTTTTTAAACTTTATTATCAGATTTAAGGCAGTTTACTCCAAGAGCAATAACTCTAAAGATGATAACTATAGTCACGTCCACACCCATGCACAATATCGTTCTGTTTATTCTTAGTTTGTCGAGCTCTTTAAAGCAAGATGGATTCTGATTGACTGTCAATGTTTTTATTGTTCATCACCTGGAAAAAATCGTTCTGAAAGTGATTCCTTTGATATTGTTCCTCTGTGCCGTTATCATTTATATTTTTGCTGTGAACTCTTTTGGTGCTGCTTTTATATTTAGAACCATATCTTTATTGCTATATTTACAGTCCTTGGTGTGAATGGCTCTTTATCCATGTTCTTTCTGACAGGTTGGACGACGGATGTCTGGTGGTGGAGGGGATCTGTGACCTGGGCCGAAAGTGTGCAGTTACAGGCAGTCTGGATGAGTCTTCCTGTTCAGATATCAGCTTCTAAGGCCCTTCCCCACTCTTTCAGTGCCACTCTGGGAAGTACCAGGCTCTGTTGCCCTTCAGGGCAAGAGCTCATGACTGTAGGACTAACACACTGATTGTTACCACATATACACACACACACACACACACACACACACCACGTGATATTTCACTCATTATCAAACACATGCACCCACTCACTGACATGACACTTGGCACAGGCTTGTAGGGTGTCATGTATGTGAGTGCACACTGGTACTTTTACAGCTAACTCAAGTAAGGGCAGATTTTATGTTCCTTAAAGGGTTAGTTCACCCAAAAATGAAAATTCTGTCAGTAATTACTCACCCTCATGTTGTTCCAACCTCGTAAGACTTTAGTTCATCTTCGGAACACAAATTAAGATATTTTTGATGAAATCTGAGAGCCGACTCACTCCTCCATATGCTTCTATGTAATTGTAACTTGCCAGCCCAGAAAGTTAGTAAAGACAATGTTTAAAATAGTCCAAGTGACTACAGTGGCTCAACCTTAGCTTTGCTCTCAGATTTCATCAAAAATATCTTAATTTGTGTTCCGAAGATGAACGAAAGTCTTACAGGGTTGGAACAACATGAGGGTGAGTAATTACTGACAGAATTTTCATTTTTGAGTGAACTAACCCTTTAAACACATTTTTGAGGAGTTGATGATGTTCCCACAGTGCTTTTTTAAACTTGAACCCAAAACCAAATGGATCTCCCTGACTCAAATCAAAGCACATGTCACGAAAGCCACTCATGTTTCAGTCAAGTATGTGGTGTCAGATGGCAGATTAACTGAATTTATGAAGTGGTGCTTAACTCTGTGTTCCTGCCATATTGGTAGAAGAGTTTGAATGTACAGCCAAAAGTGGCCATTTACAAGAAATTTGAGATTTGTTCAGATGTCGAATGTATTTGATGCACCAAGGCAATTAATTATGGAGTAAGTAAAAAGCACCCCAACAACCCCCGTGTAGATGCTTGCATAACACCAGTCACAGATCTTGCACTGACACGCACTCATTTCCTCATTCTTTCGGATTGCACTGAGTGACAATTTGGTAGTGCTTGATAAAGAGTAGGAATGAATGCACATGAGGGCTGTTTGCAGTCTGGAGTGATCTGACAATTTGGATTGAAATGCTTTGTATTAATTTTTTCTTTTTGATTGATTGATGGTTGGAATTATGCTCCCGTGTTTGTCTCGTTCGAGCTATTAGATTGGGATTTTAAGTGCGTAATCTATAAAACCCATAAACATGCTACTAGGAGACTCTTGTTCGCCACAGTTCAATGCGGGCCAGTAGCTCATTCATTTTCCATGTTTAACGTTTCATAATAGGCGCATGAACGGAGACATTAGCAAGAAATTAGGCAAAAGAGTTCTACTTGCCCTGCCTATGCCTAGTTATATTCAAAATATCCTGTCAAGACATGCAGTGCTACCCTTAGTATGCCTTGTCCTAATCCTTCAGTGGACTTGATATATATATATATATATATATAAATATACACACAAACACACACACACACAAATATATCTACTATATTGGCATACTACTAATGATTATTGATAACTTAGCAGTTAAGCTTAATTAAGTATAACCTTACCTTGTATTGATTACATAGAACTTCTTGTTATTGAGCTATGCTATATGACATGTATTGCTGATTAGATGGTTAGTGATTTTTTTTTTTCCTTATGAGTCACTACAGAAGTGTCTGTTTTGTGAGGTCTAGATGAGAAGCTGCTGCCCTAAACTGCCTATAAATGTAATTGAAGCACCCTGAAATGGTTTGATGGAGGAAAAAAAAGAATAGAATCAAGTTTGTACCTTGTTGCATTGAATTTCAGGGTTTAAATGACATGTGAAGGAGCATATTTGGGCCTGGTAGCAGATTCCAACTGGTATGGAGATTGAGAGGGACGTTCTGGAGTGACCTAGTACGCTTTACCGAGGGATCATATTGTTACTACTGCTATTATTATGATGATGACAGTGATGATAATGATTGTCATTATGACTACTTCTATCTTCCTATATGCTATTGATATATGTATATGTTAATTGCTATGTATAACACTTTAAATATATGTATCCATGTATGAATATAATACTTAACAGTGAATTATGTCTATGTATGCTTAGTGAGCTGTCCAGAATAGAGGAATTGAGAACCTAGGGTACTTATCGGTCTTTTTATCTTCAACCTAAACACAATGAAAAGCAAGCGATGCTATTAACGTATAGTTCTGAAACTTGGGATCTCTTATAGGAGTGTTTATAAAGTGATTGTAGTAAAGAGACCTCTTTAAAAACTACATGCCTTAGCAAATTCCCTCTACACCATATTCCTGATCGTTTTGATTCGATTCTCTCAGTGCTATACTGTGACGGAACACAAAGCATACATGGATATTTGTTTGTCTGCATAGCGCCTTATACATTTATATACAATTATAAATACCTTAACAAATAATCCTACTCTTTCAGTATAATGATATATACACTCTTAGACAATTTGTTTAAGGAAATAGGGGAGGGAAGTGTATCGTAAATGTTCTCTCAGTGACAATGGAGTCTGGTTTTGCACGTCACTCGCATCTAAAATATTCTGAGGAACATGATCATGCTAGAGCTGAGGTAATGTGCATAACCGTAGAGAGAAAGAGAACAACCTGAGAACCAAGATGCTCAATTAACAGTCTCTCTTTCTCTAATACGGGATGAAGTTGGCATTCATTCATATTCATATCCATATCAAAGGGTTAGTACTGCTGGCCATTGACCATCTGAAGGCTGCAGTAATGGTCATATACCCACCATCCTCATTCTCCACTTGAGTTTATTTTATCACAGAACTGGAACGTTCTGGGCTTTCTGGACAGACACCAAGAAGGTGCCCATTTTAAAATGACCTTTGTGTGTCACACTTTCTGGATGGAGTGTAAACCAGAAATACGTTGTTCATAATCCATGTTCAGACTAAAAAGACAATGTGGGATTTAGCAAATGTTGGATTATATCGGTTGAGACTTTTCTGTTAGGATGGCTTTATTTTTCACCTGCATAGATAACCAGTGAAAATCAGGAGTTTGAAAAAATGAAAAGGTAAAACAACAATGCCTCTTTTTGTACTGTATTTTTACATTTGTTTGTTTTGTTTCTCCCTTTTCTCCCTGGTTGGAAGTGATATATTGATCACAGTGGACCAAATCTCATGAAAGTGTTTAACAATAAATAGACTGTTTTAGAAAATGTGTGATGTTATTGCTTTTTATTGAATTACTTTTTAGACCAAGTTGAATCAAAATTAAGAGTTGTGACTTTCAACATGTTAGCTTTGAGGTTATCTATATCCTATTGTACTGAACAATAACAAAATGTATTTTAGGAAATGCATTTAAAATTTACAGTATCTCCATGGGAATGGATTAAAAATATCGATGACTCATCCTGCACTAAATATATTTTGTCCAATCAGATGTCCTTTTCCCCTAATTCAGCTTTCATGTGGTGCCACAATCTTATAGGTAGCTGGAGGGCAAAACAAGACTTTCCTCATTTGCCAACCAGTTATTTTTACCAGGTTCGTACTAATGTAGTAAGACAGTTCAATTTATGCCTTATTGAGGATGCATACTGTGTGCAGGCAAGATGAAGAACCCACCAGAATATAAACGTTAAGTGTTTTTAACATTAAGCATTTTAGAATGTCCAGTTGGTTTTAGTGATTTAAAATCAGCAGCAGCCATTGTATATGTTTCACGTGCTTAAAACTAGTATTTTGTTCACACCGTCTTTTCTTGAGGTGATCTAAATATCTGTGGCTTGAAATAGATTGACGCCTGCAGATTGGCACTGGCAGTGATATCAATTTTGTGTTTCGCAAAGTTTGCTGCTTCAGTTGTTGTGGTGTTGATTCACATTGTTTCTAGTTTATTGTGCAAGAGTGATCAGATGAATTCTAAATAATTGCAAAAAACTTAATTGGCGAAAAGAATAACACTGTTTTTTGGCCCTGGCACAACATGATCAGTTAACATTTCACTAATCATCAGCACATGGGAAACTGAAGCAGGATGAAATTACTATCATTCTGCTTCCAATCATTTTGTTCTCGTGTTAGCAATGGTTTCCTCCAAAGAAAATATGCAGCCATCATTGCTTTGCATATAAATGGCCTGAAAGAACCATTAACCAGATCATCGAGAGCTTCAAGGAGAGAGGTTCAACTGCAGTGAAGAAGGCTTCAGGACGTCCCAGAGTGTCCAGCAAGGACCGTCTCCTCCTGAGGACTCATCTACAGAATCATGTCACCACCAGTGCAGAACTTGTTCAGTCTGGACAGCAGGTGTGTGTGAGTGCAACGATCTGGTGTCAAGAAGGGCAGCAAAGAAGCCACTTCTCTCCAAGAAAAACATCAAGGACATAATTAAATTCTGCAGGAGGTACAAGGATTGTGACGTCTGGAAAATTGATTGTCCGGAGAAGAAAAGGTGAACACTACTATGAGTCCTGTGTCGTGCCAACAGTGAAGCATCCTGAGACCATCCATGTGTGGTTGCTTTTCATCCAAAGGAGGCTCTCTTACAATTCTGCCCATAAACACTGCCATGAATGGTATCAAAATGTCCTGCAAAATCTTCCAGCATGATTGGGCACCATGTCTCAAGGCAAGAGTGATAAAGAAGTGGCTTGGAGATCATCATTACATTAAAATTTGGGATCCGTGGCCTGCAGGCAACACCTCAGATCTTAAACTCATAGAGAACCTGTGATCAATCCTCAAAAAGGCGAGTGGACAAGCAGAAGCCCACAAATTGTGATCGACTCCGAGCACTAATAAGACGAGAATGGATCGTCATCATTCAGGATTTGGCCCAGAAGCTGCAGAGGTTATGAAGAAGAGTTAACACCTAAATATCAACTCTGCTTATAGGCTATTGAATGTGTTTTGTCAATATAGCCTTTAAAACTTACAGAATACTTTTTTTCCATTAAAGGCTTACCATAGAAACATGTACAAATGATCTACAAATACTGAAGCAGCAATCTTTGTGACACACAAAATGATGTCTCTGCCAATCAAAGCCATCGGTAGCGGGGTATAAGCAGGCTATGGCTCTGGGTGAAAGGTGGTGCTGTGACGGGTGACGATTCTAGACCATAGATAGACTATAACAAAAAGACCCAATCATCCCCCATCCAAAAGAACGCGATTTCAACATCTCTGCGTAACAATTATGACAAGCATGCAGAACTGTCTATAGAACGCAAAACAAGTATGGCAAATAAATAGTCTGTCCGGGTATGCAGTATTAATGGAACAGTAGAAGAGCAATACTAGGCATACTAGTAAAAAAAGTGTTTAGTACGTCGTAGTAGGTCAAAAGAATATAGAGGTCAAAGATGACATTTGTATTAGCCTATGCATGGAAACATATTCATACTACACACCTGCGTACATGCGACATGCATAATGAATAAAATAAATACTCTCATGGCATTTATATAACTAGCCAACAGTCTACTGGCTATTTTAAATAAGTGAGAAGACCTTTAATTTGTTTTAACTCGACATAAATGTCTGACTCTCCGTTGCTGGTAATGTGAATGACACTGATAGCGCAGTTGTAAGGGATTTTTTGATTTTTTGCCCACTCTTTCGTAACACTCCCTGACACGCAGATGTTTTAGACTTAGATAACTTGTCTAGATCTCCATTGGCTCGCGGAGTGATCACACACAGCTGAAATGACCAATAAACTACCGCGCCTCATTGAATATGAATCAACAGGCAGACTGAAACGATATTCATTGGTCAAAACGTTCAACCCTATGAAAGCAAGGCAATTTGAGGCGGGACCATAGACTGTAAGGGTGGGACTAGTTAAGTAACTTAGTGGTTAGGACAGACCTTGTGACCGCGATTAAAAGTTTCAGAACTCTCAGTGTTGTATCAAATTACTCTTATTGCGAGAGACAGTTTGATTCACTGAAAGATTGATTAATTGATTAAGCGTCTCCAGCTTTTGATCCAGTTTTTTTCCCCAGTTGTTGATACTGAAACTGTTTTGACATGTCTTCAGATATTCCGGAGATATTCAAAGCCTTGCTTGATTACCCCTTCTCTGTCCCTTCGATTGATGACATTGGTAAGAATTTCTCTATTGGCTCATTACATGTAAATCGGGACACTCTTATTAACCTGTATTCCCACTATATAAAGTAGCCTAATCTGTAATTGGCATGCAGCAGAATTGTACTTGTGATTTTAGATACTACGTCATGCATTAAGTAGATCAAGTGGTTCAAAATGTGACTTGAATTGATTGAGTTTCCTGTTTTATAGCACTAACAAGAAATGCAGATTTTTTTGTTTATTGAATATACTGTGTATTGAGAAATTGTTTACTAACATCTGTTTTTGTCTGCATTACATTACTAACAGTGTCTAGATATTTGCAATTAAACTATTAATATTATTGCAAAAATGCCTTAACCTAGTTTTTCCTTCTTCCTCAGTTGAGGCATGTTCCAATTTACATATTTATTTATTTATTTTGCAAATTATCCTATTCAATGAGTCATTGCATATTGGCAGCATGAAGACTGTCTTTTATAAAGGTTTCTGTATAGATTACATTCACTGGTGTAGCAATTAATTGCATAAATATAATGCAAACATGAACAACTTTTTTTCACTAGGAGAAATTATGAAAAGGCATATTCAGAACGATATGATTTTGTCATATATATTAAGACGTGCAAAGTGGGACTGATATTTTAAATATGATGACAGATTGTTTTAGATGTTAATTAAATGTGCAAATAATAGATATATGGGCTACACCATGCAATCACAATTAATTTGTAGTGTAGGCTATTGTATGCAAGACATCATATAGAACAGATAGAACAATGTGACCGAATAACATAAATTGTATTTCACATGTCGTAAACCCAAGGGCAAGTTAATTACTTTTATCTTTTCTGCTTTGCGATTGGTCTGTTTGCACACAAACGTGCCATGAGTGCACGTGCGAGGCCATGTGCCAATACCCACTATAGGCTGGATAAGATACAGGCTGTTCTCCCGCGAGACATGAGCTCATTAAGTGCAATGACCAAGCATATTATTGTTTATTATTATGTTAATCCCTAACACAGTTTTGTTATTACTTATTATAAGGCTTAAAATGTTTGAAGGTCAATTGTAAAATTAATTGAAATTGGTCTATTCATTACAGAAGTGTAAAAGGCATGTCATTTTAAAGTTGTATGTGGCATATATGCACATACTCTATATATCGTCAGTGTATCTATATGGGTCTCGTGACACTTTTTTCTAACATTAGTGAAAAATATAACCGTTCTGACCGCCGACCAATGAGGAGTTAGTTTTTTTAAGACAAGTTACCTTCCTTCCATAGATATAAACACATATATGTCTATGCCTTCCTTCACTTTACGCACAGACACGCCCCTGTGTCGTCACGTCTACTTAATTATTCATGAGAGCAGAGCCACAACCAACCTATCCGCATCGAAAAACAGTGTTTTTTCCTGCAAAAGGGGCGTGGATATTAAAACAGTTTTGTGGCTAACTGGAAAATCGGGTCAAACACAGAAATAGAGTCTGTGTGAATAGAAAGGTGTTGACTGGCGAGGTGATTTCATTTTTTTCTCCCTTGTACCTCAGGTATTGAAGAAATTTAGATATTATTCTTAATTAAACCAGGGATTTGAAATCGCTTTTAAAGTTAGGCTATTCTCACGCGCTGTCCGAAGCGTCAGTAAAAATGGACGCGGAGCCTATTTCGGTCACGATGGACTCAGGCATTGATACTCCGATTGCCTTCCCAGTAGTTTTAAAGAAAATCATGGAAATTCCTCCACCGAATCTTCTGGAAGGCGATGATGGTAAGTGCCTCTGTCTGCATGCAGCAGTCGGGCGCGCGGTCGCTGCTCTCGCTGCATTGCAGAATTATTATCGTCAAATGCATCTTGAATGTTCATACAACGACAGACCATATCATTGCCTCTTTATGTAAGTACAGAACGTGTTTTTGTGCTATTTACAACTTCGGCACTTAATGTTGCAAACTCGTAAAAACCGGATGGAACCAATGATGTTCGCTTCCTAAATTAATCGTTATTTAGAGTCCGATCTAAATAACGATTCGTCACTTTAGTACTATTTAATGTACATGCAAATTATATAGATGTTATAAAAAGTTGTTTTTGTATGCTGAATCTTGCATATAGCAAACTGAACTAAGATATATGAAATTAAAGGGATAGCTCACCCAAAGATGTTGTCATAATTTACCCACCCTTATGTTGTTCCAAATCTGTATGAATTTCTTCCGTTGAACACAAAATAAATATTTAGAAGAATGTCGGTAACCAGACAGTTGACGGCAGCCATTGACTTGCATAGTGTCTGGTTACCAACATTCTTTAAAATATCTTCTTTTGTGTTCAATAGAATAAAAAACTCAAACAGGTTTGGAACAACTTGGGGGTGAGTAAATGATGACAAAATTTTTGTTTTACTGATACAATTCCCCTCCCCCTAAAATTGGAGTTATATCTATCTACCAAGTAACAGACCTTAAAAATCTCATCACACCTTTGTTGCCCGTTCTAGTTTAGACTCTATGTGTTTGATTGCCAATCTTTCTGATGTAAGATCTGGGATTTAAACAATATATTTTGTCTGTCGCATTTAGTTTATTATGGTAATTTTAATATTGCAGAAAATGATAAAGAGAAACTGTTCGAGGATGTGGACTCTGGAGGGGTCAGTGGAATGGGACCATCAGCCGCCTTAACGCCTGCCATCTGGGAAAAGACCATTCCCTATGATGGCGAAACCTTCCACCTGGAATACATGGATCTGGAGGAATTTCTCATGGAGAATGGCATTTCTGCCTCAGAGGATGAGGATCAGCAAAAGAGTCTTGGGAAGGAAAACTTACAGCTGACAACTGAAAAACCAACCGCAACTTCTACAAGCGAAACAGCCCCAGCAATCTCTCTTATGCCAGTCATGGAACTGGATCAGTGTGAGGAGGAAGTGGTCACATTCACGGCATCCAGCTCTAGCTCAACAGACACTAAATCAGGTCAGCAGAACGAGAACAGAACACAGTGTACTTTCTGTCACACCTCACTAAAATCCATTACATGGTTAAGCGGTTTATCATGATGATCTGACTGTAAGAGTCCGCAATGATCAAGTGATGTTCAAACATTCAATTAGAATAACAATGTCTGGAAGTAATAAAACAGAACTAGATTTAGATTTCATTTCATTGTTAGTATTTACTAATTCACCTTTCACCACAGATGAGGACCGTGCAACACCAGAGCCTATTGATCCAGAAGATATTGAGGTAGAGATCAACTTCGAGCCGGATCCCACAGACCTTGTGCTCTCCAGCATACCCGGAGGCGAACTGTTTAATCCCCGCAAACATCGTTTTTCCGAGGAGGAGCTGAAGCCTCAGCCTATGATCAAGAAAGCAAAGAAAGTATATGTGCCCGAGGAGAAGAAGGTAAATAAATATTGCCCGAAATACTACCTTAATATTGTATAACATTACTCTTGAACTCTGATCAAGAAAGCCAAGCAAGTATTTGTGCCTGAGGCCCACTGTTACACCCTAAACGTTAATTTTGTGAAAATTATTTTAGAGAGTGTCGTTTGTATTTATACACTGTACAGCCAAAAAAAAAAAATTGCTGTTTGGATAATTATTGCAGTGATTAATATGTTCTGGCACGTTAAATGTTTGGCAACAGTTCTGATGGAAGTTTGTAGCTTTTCATTTCTTAAACAACCATGTAGGAAGACACATCATGGCCATATTCCAGGATGGCAATGTCAAGATTCATCAGGCTCTAACTGTGAAAGAATAGTTGGGAGGGAGCATGAAGAATCACTTTCACACATGAATTGGCACCTCTGAGTCCAGACCTTAAATTCATTGAAAGTCTTTGGGATGTGCTGGATGAGACTTTACAGAGTGCTGGACTCTTGCATTGTCAATACAAGATCTTGACCAGAAAATTGATACACCTCTTGATGGAAATAACATCACAACATTTATTTCCATCAAGAGGTGCCTACATTTTTGGTCAAGATCTTGTATTGACAGTGCAAGAGTCCAGCACTCTGTAAAGTCTCCTCCAGCACATCCCAAAGACTTTCAAGGAATTCTCATCAATTAGGGTTAGAAGAACTGTTGTAAACATTTGTAAAGCAAAGAAACAGTTTTAATTTATAACAACACACTGTCATTCATAAACTAGAGAAACATTTTCACAACATTTTTTCATGTCCACTAACTATTTCAGGACGACAAATACTGGCAGCGGAGGAAGAAGAATAATATTGCAGCCAAACGTTCACGAGATGCCAGGAGGCTTAAAGAGAATCAGATCACAGTACGAGCAGCCTTCCTGGAGCGAGAGAACTCGGTGTTGAGGCAGGAAGTGGCAGAGTTACGCAAGGACTTTGGGCGCTGCAAGAACGTCGTGGCACGCTATGAAACCAAATACGGGCCGCTGTAAGAGACAATTGTGCACACAGAGTATTTGCAAATAAAATGCAAATTGCATTTGCTCATATACATATGCTCCCACTCAGAGTTAAAACATTAACTCTTAAAAGTGAAGTAGGTCGCTGTTACAAATGTGGTGATTTACAACTTTTTTTCTTCTTTTTCAAGTGGATCAGCTGAAGACCTCTAAACAATTATTGATTTAGTTGCATTGTCGAAAGGCAATAAATTAATAATGGTATGGAACGAAGAGGAGAAGACAGAAGATGAGTGAATTAATAATTCAGACTGTAAAGCTAAGTGATATTCATATGATTATGAATCCTGTCAGCCACTCTTACCAATATAATAATCTTACTTTCAGTGCAACAGCATACCCAATATTTCCAATAGAGCTTTTAAGTGCTTTTTTTTGTAATGCATTGCATTGTAGAAATGGTCTTCCCCCCCTACCTTTTCTTGTTTTATGGTAGTTTTAAGGAATAATGTATGTTGGAAGTCACTGGTCTTTATTCATAAAGAATGACTGGCATTGACTTCAATATACTTTCTGAAATATCAGTTTGTTTATCCCTGAAAAAATTATATTGATTCTGAGAATTTTAACAAATTTGGTACATTTTACCACTAATCGGTGCATTTTTGTCTGCAACAGAATTAAAATGCTATTGAAAAATGGGGAGAATGTATCACTTCAAAAGTATGTAATTACAGGTAACTGAAAAAAACGTTAAGCAGGAAATGTACATTTATAATGTTTTTGTGCTGCAAAAAAAAAAAAAAAAGCCTGTTTTGTCTGTCCGCAAGTGCTAGAATTCATCAAGTAATGTACTGGAAATGCGTGCACTGTTGTATATCTGCAAAACTTGACAAATATTTACAGTAGAGTCTTTCATAACTCGTTAGATCTCCTAAAATCATACCTTGTTTACTGGTTCACCCTTTCTGGGACTCATGGAGGTCAGTGTATGTACAGAAATAACCCTCTGTACATGTGACGGATCTCGTTTCTGTTTGGAACTCTGCAAAACAAATGAAGTGCTGATATAGGAGGTTGTTTTTCCCATATGTATCATATGATGTCTATTTTTTTTAGATAACTTCAAATATTTCTTCGCAGTGTGAACCACACCGTTTATATCTCAGAGTCAACAAGGACCCATAAGTGTCTTCAGCGGAGTGCCTGTTTATAAAGCGCGCTAAAGTTACAAATCAGAAACCAAACTCAAACCTCTTGAAAGGGCGTCGGCCCTCTGCTCGCCACTGTCCTACTTTTTCAGGTACATATTTTGTGCAACTTGTCTCTGTAGTTTTGAAACATGTAGGGTGCTTTTCAAACGGAAGACTGCATCCTAGTGAGGTTGTGTTCTTCCTAGTGCAGTCTAGAGTCCTCCTCAGCATTAAACACTAGAATGAGACGGTCTAGTAAGTGCGCATGGCTATGTCACATGCTCATGTTTACACAATTCGTTTGTAAATTGAAATGTGTGCAAAGGATTGTGGGTAATTGGAGGACCTGAAGTATAAACTTGATGCATCCTTCAAAATGAGCTGATTAAAGGACACCAAACGAAGGCTGCCTTCTAAGGATCCTTTAAATCTAGATATCCTCTGACAGCCTTCCGATTGAGAAGCATCTGTAATATCACCAGGGAAAGAAAATGAAGATAAAGTCAATATCTTGTGCTCACGGCTTATTGTTGTGAAGTGGAAATTAGGCAGACGTTTATTTCCAAGTTTAATTTTGCATTACCACATTTGTCGTTTTTCATGTTTTGTGGAAAGGGAATCTGATATGTAATGTAATCCTGACCAAAGTTAACTTTGATCAAAACGCTGAAGCTAACATTTGCTGTAGCTTATACGACTCCATTTTAAATCAGGTGTTTAAACTTGTTCAGATCTGTGGTCTGTAGACACTCTTTAATGTTGCACTTACGGTTTGTCATTTCTCCTCGAGCTTCCTTTCTGACGAGTGTGGAACGTGAGATGAACAACAATAAAATAAAATGGGGCTTGATGAGGCTGTTCTGAAAGGAATAGACTGTCTCTGCCTGTCATGAAGCATTTCTTCTAATAAACTAGAAAAGAACTCAGTTGCATATTTGAGATGCCAACTTTGTTGCAGTAACAAATCTTTATTTTGGCAGATTTGAATGGTTTTCTAATTGTTATTGTTCTCTTTTTTTGTGTGTAAAGAATTTTCTTTGTAAGTCTTTTAAACATGTTTTTGACTTGTAAATGTTTTCTCTGCGTCTTGTCTGTTTCATGTTGTATATATTATTAAAGAACTCAAAAACGTGTCTTACCTACATGTCATTTTAACTATATTTAACAATGCATTTAAATCCAAAAATGCGCAAGAGAATTATGACTAACTGAATCTCAAATTTCAGATGGTAGAGTGTTGTGTAACAGACAGAAAAAAAAAAAAAAGTTGCATAACACAAAGAGGGAGGGGCTAAAAAAGGCAGCGTGATGCATTTTCAATCTAGGTTTATTTCATAAGAAGCGATCACATTTCAGTAGGCATCATTACCTAACCTTATTCCCAAATTAAATCATGTATCCCCCCCCCCATATTCAACTGAAAAACAAAGTACAGTCTGAAAATACTCTATATATACATATCATAAATACATTTGTAATTGTAACGAATGTAATGTTGATCAATATTGTATTTTGATCATGTTTAAAGAAAGACAATAAAACGATTATCGTGCTTATATTAGTAATATAACACTGTCTAAACCACACCGGACCAGAAAACAGCAAACAGAACCCATTATAATCAGTGATGCTGTAAACTGATCCTCATTCTGACTATTTCTGACATACTTAAAGCGCTCGTGCTACTTCTGACAACGAATTGCGGTGTAGTGTAGTGTTACACTCCACAGTAAGGTCCTATCACTTAACTTTAATTACTGTCTGCAGCCATTAACTAAGATTGACTTTACTTAGCCTTACATTTATTACAGTATTTAATCTTTTTTAACATTCATTGATAATGTTAGCTCAGGTCCATTGAATAATATCAAGAGATACAACTTTTGATTTCAATTATGCATTACGGAACCTTATTGTAATGTGCTACCATAAAATCTATATCGAATGTGTTAAATTTTGTTCTTATTCTTTCCTTCCTGTGACAGGGTGGCCCAGAGAGAAGCCACAAGCGTTTACGTTGAATTAAATCATTATATTAAGATACAGTGTATTTTGTAACCAAAATACCAACAACACGCAAAAAAAAAAAAAAAAAAAAAAACCGGCATAACAGGCTGGAGTTTTATTTATAAAAGTTTGAAACAAATCAGGACTCTAATTTTGAAATATCTATACTACTTCCAAAATGAGAGATAAAATATCCAATCTTAAAACCTAATCATACATTTTTTAAAATGAAAATCCACTGGAATCCACTGCCTCTTCAATGTACTGTATATCCTTTTGAGTGATTTGTAATGAGTGATTATAATCAAGGTATTCATATGATTTGAATGACTTCTTCAGGTGTATGGGATTTATGTAGTTACAGAATTGCATGTCTGTTTACTGGACAGCCAAGGTCACTGGGGTCACTCAAGCCCTTCTCTTACTTGACCAATTCTTAGTTAAAACATTTGCTTTATTTTTTTATCTATATAAAAAGAATAATAATGAATATTGTCTGAACCTCTAGCTGAGAGAAAGTACAACTTAGAATGTTTTGGGTCGGTTTCCTGATCAGAGCAAGAGCTCGACCAACTCCAACCTTGAAGAAGCTGTGTATCTGTGCGTGCGTTTCTGGTACTCTTTTGTACAGGACCTGACGTTCACGAGGTGAACAGCTGGCACGCAGGGGAGGTGGAAATGACCATCTGACAGACAAACTGGAGCCTAGAAACCCAGAATGGTGACCTCAGTAGAAATATTTAAAGCTTATCTGTGCCTTAACCAATCAGAATCATTCAATCTGACGTGATGACGTAGCTTAGTGATTGTGTGAGTATAATTGCTGCTGTAATGAGTGTGTACGCCTACGAACTCCTTGCTGAGTGTGTTAGCTGACTTCTGCTGATGAAAATGCAAACTATTCTAAATTTTCTTCAATTGATTGCATTTCTGACTCATGGTCTTCATTAATCATATCTGGTCCTTGGGTCTCTAACTGTAAATTCCCCTGTTGATTAACAGAATAATCAACACCACAACATTAAAAACAACTTTTTATTGTATCAACAAAATGGAAAACTCTTGCACTACTGCGACAAACAAAAATCCCTGTTTCTTCACCTCTTCTTAAAGCCATATTTTTTTCTCTCATAGAAAAGGTCAGTCTTCGAGCTGCCGAGGTTCACGATCTTGGGGCAGCCGTCTCTCTGAGAAACAATGAAACAAGACAGTTCTTCAGAAACTTAAAGTTAATATAATAAAAAGCATGCATCCAAAACCTAACGCATCATAATTGCATTTAAAAATTCAATATGAGAAACAGTTACCCAAGTACTGAATGAAGGAAGATATGGTTACACATCCCTGATACTGGGCAGAATAGATTTTGCATCAGTCGTTCAAACAATGATTAGGCAGATTTACTCACATCTTTCTCCTGGATGGTGCACTCTTTGCAGTAGTAGGCATCAGAAACTCCAGGACCTCCACAGATGACACAGCGCCCTTGGTAAGACCCATAGTTGCATTCATCACAGATACGAACTAGTGTGCAAGGCCTGACATAAGAGTCGCAGATAACGCATTTGCCATCACCTTAAAAAGAAAAGAAACAGAGCATAACATCATAGCAGCACCATCCTGATCACACGGAAGTGGCTTTCTGTTTACTGTATTCACGTAAACACAGTAGGTTATGTGTTAAAGGGATACTCCACTTTTTTTGGAAATAGGCTCATTTTACAACTCCCCCAGAGTTAAACAGTTGAGTTTTACCGTTTTCAAATCCATTCAGCCGAACTCCGGGTCTGGCAGTACCACTTTTAGCATAGCTTAGCATAGATCATTGAATCGGACAGGACCATTAGCATCTCTCTCAAAAAATGACCAAAGAGTAACTTCCAACGTGACCGGGACTAAGTTTGTCTAACCTATTAGACCTATTTTCAGGCACTGCGTCATTTCATTACGCCTGCTGCACTCATGGTACGGCAGCAAAGTTTCTTGATTATTACGCAGGAATGAGAGTATAGTTCCTAGCCATATCAGCCTAGAAAATCGCTACTTTTCATTTTCCGTCGGTTTTAGTACACGATATAACTACAGAAGAGTCAAGTTTTAAATAGGAAAAATATCGAAACTCTTTGGTCATTTTTTTGAGAGAGATGCTAATGGTCCTGTCCGATTCAATGATCTATGCTAAGCTATGCTAAAAGTGGTACCGCCAGACCTGGAGTTCGGCTGAATGGATTCGAAAACGGTAAAACTCAACTGTTTAACTCTGGGGGAGTTGTAAAATGAGCCTATGTCCAAAAAAAGTGGAGTATCCCTTTAAGAGTACGTGAATAGTTGGGAGAAAACAGGATGTGTAATATTCAATAATGTAATATTTAATGCACTTAATGTTGTTGATAAAGAATGGAATAAAAAAAAAATATCTTTGTATTTTTATATGAATATGGTACAAGATTGTCCTATTTAATGTGATAAATGAGTTTAAGTAATATAAAAGTAATCAAAGGTCAGATTATATTACGTTACATTACAACATTATGTTACTACAAAATTTGTCATGTAATTTGGAATCAGTAACCGACTATAATTTGCAAATAATCCACCCAGAACTGTTGACTTGTCTTCAATAATTGTTTGAGGACTTTTTTTATTTTATTACTTGCATTATTTAGCCTAGTATTCTGCTGTGGCAATCAATAAATTGATTGGTATCGAGAATTGTGAAATTTTGCAGGTATCTAAAACTTTGATATCAAAGCAACATTATTTCCAGCAAAATGTACTTGATTACATAGGCTATTGCAATAAATTAAGAATAAAATCACATATATAAGGTTTTGGTCAATATTCGCAAACTCATAAGCTAATACTTTCATAATTTGTGTCATAATTGAGCAGCCCTACTTCTACCATTGTGGCGTATATTAATCACTTGGTAACTCTGTCTTGAAATGTTTGTTGTCATTTTTTTTTTTTAAATGGACATTTTGCTACTGTTAAACAGTATTTATTTAGCATGCACAGTGATTAATTTTTCTTTAACTAATCATTTGTAAAACGAACAAATGTGATTTTTTTTTCAATAATAAAAATATTAAATGAGAAGAAACTGTTTGAAATGAAAGACACTGCTTTTAAATGAAAGAAACTTACATTTTTCACACAGTCTTCCAATGGCTGCAAAGAAAGGAAAGATAAAATTAGTTACAACTCACTCTATACTTGTTCAAATTGAAACCATGCAAATGAACAAAACAGCAAAAGGTACACAAAAATAATAATAATTATGACAATACTGCCCTCCAGGCTCCACCCATTAAACAAACGACCAAGTAACGTTACCTTTGCATCTTTGCTACAATACTTTATCAGATTTTTCTCAGAATAAATATCTGGTTAAGCCACTAACTAGCAACTAATAAGTTAACTTAGTCAGGGAGATATATTAAGTGTTGCCTTCATAAATAATTTAATCACTTCTCACTTTAATCTTAATACGACTATTCATTCATTTTAGCGCTTGCGAACATCCACTGCCTTGTTTAGCTATACGTTTGTTCGTTAAACAACTACATTACATAACAATTCATGTATTTAAAGCTTTTAATCAAATCTAGATCTAGTAAATATAAAGCCTTACCAACTCCAGCCTGTTTTCGGCAAAAAATCAAATCTGGGTGATGTTTTGCCATTATAAAAGAACAAACGTAGCCAGCTAGCGAGATACTAGCGGCGATGCAACGATGACCTTCGAACTTCCTTCTTCTGATTGTTCGGACTGAAGGATGAGCAGCAACTTACTGCCACCTACTGGACACAATACAACATGACCATGAGTATTACAGCATGAGAAAGATGGATTTGTACATCAATTTGCACATGTTTGTACATATTCGACTAAATAATCAAGATACCAGACACGTGTTTACAAGTGAAAAGAAACGTATCTCAACACGGGGACATTTAGTAAAATTCCATTCTCAATTAATCTGGAAATTGGTCCGGGAAAAACATGAACTCTGCGTTTGGTGAGGATTTAAAAAAAACTATAACACATATTTGATTTCTATGTTTGCAGATGCTGGAAAAGAATGTTCTTTTTGTAAAATTATAAACGCCATTTGTTCTATAATTGCATAAAATCAGTGTGCATTTTTTTTTGTCAGTGACAAATCCAACAAATAACAAATGATAAATAATCTAAGTATGATGTTATTTTCGTAAAAATAAATAAATAAATAAACACATATAGAATATTTTTCAATTAATTTAATCAAGAATAGGAAAATGAAGGTCTACGTCTATTGCAAAATATGGTAACACTTTACAATAAGGTCCCGCTTGTTAAAATGAACGTTAACTAACATTAACTAACAACGAACAATACATGTGTTATATTATGTATTAATTATTGTTAACGTTAGTTAATAAAAATACAACTGTCCATTGTTAGTTCATGGCCCATCAAATATTATTTACAGATACAACAATGTATTTAAAAAATGTATTACTAAATGTTCAGTGAAACCTTACAAAAAATAAATAAATAAAAATCTCTGTTTGGTTTTATATATTTTAATATTTTTAAATAAATGTTTCTATACTGTAATGTTTGTAGATAGATCACAGGTTTAGATATATTGTTAGAAATCTTTGTGTCATTTTAGACAAGGTCCTAAAAGTAAGAGATGCACACCTGGACAAAACATTACTAGAATTTAACATTACTTTAATTTTTCATTTTACTTTCATGTTTTTTACGTTCATAGTAATGAGTAAAAAAATATGAGCACCTTAAATTGTTGGTCTTTTAAAATAAGACACAATTAGATCCAAACATTTCAACATCCTTCCAAGACAATGAGTTCTTATACCCCGCGCGTCATATTCTCGCGTCACATCTTTGTCAGTGAACAAAATGGCAACCTACTGCTTAACCGTCACCCGGCTCCAGGTACATGCAAATCTCAATGTTATCTAGTCAACACGCATGGTTTGGATTTTTTTAATTAATGTATTAATGCCACCTATGTCTGTGCTTGCTAGTTTGAGCTGCTCGTAATGAGTGGTCTGACTGTTTTTGTGCTGAAATCTGCTCACAGGTCATTGTGGCCAAGGATGTCATAGCAGACGCGTTTGCGCTGCCGATGGCGTATAATCTTTATTTCCATCTGTTTCATACAAGACAGCCAAAGCACGAAACCAGAAATACTCACAGCTATTTCATTGATTCGCTCATTGTGTATTTTTCATGTCTGACTGTTTGGTTTTAGTCGCAAGGTGAACACAAGGTTAAAACAGCGTAGAGAGGATAACGGCGCTGTCGGTGTAGATTAACTAGTGACACCGCTACATGACAACGCCATGAAATCCTTGAAAGCAAATTAATACATTTTTATCTATCTAGCATTATTATATGTATTCTTAAAGTGGCATAACTTAACACCGGAGGTTTGATCACATTTAGCGAAATGAGCAGTTGTGATTTCAAAAATACAATACACTGTTAATCTATACTGATGTTGTCATTAATAATGTCAGACAAAAAACATACATGACAGCAGTTCGAACAATCTAGTAACATGTTCCTGTCCACATGAGGTCGAAAAAATAATAATACCCCATATAACCTTGATGCTGTCATGGATTTAGGCATCACATGTATGATAGAATGTTCTGGTCAAGATTGAGTATATATTTACTGTTTATTTGACAAGATATAAGATATATTTATTTGTTGTGTATGTCAACTTAAATGTATTTTTCAGTTCTCACTTTCATTACAATATTAGGGGATTTTACAACTTATTTCAAGGCATGAAAGTACACACAATCCCAAGAAGTCATAGACTTTTCTCTAGAAAATACAGATGTTTATTATTATTTATGATGTTCTCAAAAGTATTTAATCCTCTAAAATTTGTTGGAACCCTGTTTACATTATAATCTAGTTGTTTACAATGTGATTTCTGAGTTTGTGTTCCAGCTCTTTGTGTTCTGATTCCCTGTTTGTTTATTTCAGCTCGCTCTGGGTCAGGGAGCCCGTCGCTTTCATGTGGCGGCAGCCCTCAACGCGAAGGCCAAGGTGGCCATGAGCCGCTTTGAGCCAAGCAGTTGCGTCAACTATGACCAGCTTCGCTCAAATATTGACATTGTGCGCAAAAGGTCAGAAAGCATTACAGTGTTTTACACTCAATTTTATTTGCTTCCGCCCTTCTTATCTTTAATAAGGCGCCTCAGTGGCTCTTTTATTACTTTTACAGAAGAAAAATACTTTTTTCTTGCACTTGGTTAGTTTAAAGGGATACTCCACTTTTTTTGGAGTATCGTCATATCTCCAAAAAAGATATTGCGTCATATCATTACGCCTGCTGGACTCATGGTACGGCAGCAAAGTTTCTTGATTATTACGCAGGAATTAGAGTATAGTTCCTAGCCATATCAGCCTAGAAAATCGCAACTTTTCATTTTCCGTCGGTCTTAGTACACGATGTAACTACAGAAGAGTCAAGTTTTAAATAGGAAAAATATCGAAACTCTTTGGTCATTTTTTTGAGAGAGATGCTAATGGTCCTGTCCGATTCAATGATCTATGCTAAGCTATGCTAAAAGTGGTACCGCCAGACCTGGAGTTCGGCTGAATGGATTCGAAAACGGTAAAACTCAACTGTTTAACTCTGGGGGAGTTGTAAAATGAGCCTATTTCCAAAAAAAGTGGAGTATACTATCCCTTTAAAAAATGTATTGTCCTAAATCTTGTGAGTTTTTCCAAGTGCTTTAAATGTGAAATCGCATCTTCCAGACTCAATCGGCCACTCACCCTGTCAGAGAAGATTGTCTATGGCCATCTAGATGACCCGATTGGACAGGAAATCGCTCGAGGACGCACATATTTGCGCCTGCGTCCGGATCGAGTTGCCATGCAAGATGCAACGGCACAGATGGCCATGCTGCAGTTCATCAGCAGTGGACTCCCAAAAGTGGCAGTGCCATCCACCATCCACTGTGACCATCTTATCGAGGCCCAGACCGGAGGAGTCCAAGATCTACAGAAAGCAAAGGTGAATTATGCCATTTAGGGATGTTGTTGAAAGAGTACCATGCAAATGATTTGCTTGTATTCCAAACCTGTATGCATTTCTTTCTTCTGCTGAACACAAAATATATATATATTTTTTTTATTCTTTACTGATTTTATTCCACTATTTAATTCCTTTTCCCGCTGTCAACCAGGAAGTGAATCAAGAGGTTTACAGTTTTCTCGCTAGTGCTGGGGCTAAATATGGTGTTGGTTTTTGGAAACCTGGCTCTGGGATCATCCATCAGGTACTGGAGAAAAAAAAAACTTTTGACTAGTTGTTAACCAGTATGACTTTTTTTTTTCAGGTGGTTTGTCCATGACTATTAAATTTCACATAAGATGTACACATAATTGCTTTAAGGATGCTCCAATTGATCGGGCGCCAAACGTTATCGGCCGCTAAAGGTTGATCAGATGATGCAAAACTCGCGAGACAATTTTGCTATGCGCAGCTAAAATTGCTTCTCTAAATCAGCTAGATCAGTGATTGTTGCAAAATACAGTGCCCCGCTTTGTGAGTATTCGCTTAAACACCATCGGTTATGTAAACATAAACAGTTGGGAAATAAGTCGCATGTGTAACAGTATATTGGATCCGAGCATTCGGTCTTAAAGTGACAGCAGCCTAATATTCCTGCTGCTGTCTGTCATTAATGTTAATCAAACAGACATTAATCTATACAGTGAAGACTATGCAGTGTTTTATATTTGATTACTTTCTGTTGATAAAGACTGTTGTGGTTTATTATTATTATTATGATTATTATATATTTCACAGGAATTCTATATTTGTTAAGCTCTAAGCTGTTCCTGATCACCTCTAAGAATGGGAATGGAATATGTTGTACATGTTGCTTGACAATAAATAATGAGTTGTCAAATCATGATACTTTCTCATCTCTTAATTTTTTTGTTGTTAAGAATAGTTGGCCTATTATTTATTTCAGTGATGGGTATCAGTTGATCAGTGTCAGACAATAGTGCTTCCAGTGATCTGTAATCAGTGATCAGGCCCAAAAATCATGATCAGAGCACCCTTAAATTGCTTCATTAAAATGAATACTTAATTAATACTAAAAGTCAGAGTATCAGGGATGTGATTTTGTTTTCCCATATTTATACATTCTGTATTTTTCGGCCTGAAGGATGGCCCACGTAAATCTGAGGGAAACGTGCCAACCATCTTATCAAATTTGTTATGAGATTTGTTTATTACTAATTCGTGTAAAATAATTTGTTATCAATAAAAAAGATGATTTAAGGTCCCCTATCGTTTTTGGTCACAATAAAATATCTAACATTTGAAAGCCAAGAATGTAACGCATAAATATTAGTAGAATATTGTGATTTTACTGATATTCTGTAAAATATTATTATTATTACCCATTTTTATTTATTTATCACAATAGTATTGCAATAGTAATGTTTCTTTGCTTTAATTTTTACAATTTAAATGATTAAAAACAGTATTTTAAATAATAATAATGAGAGAAGTCATATTCCTTTTTTGTTATTAGCTGATCACAGGTTTGCAGTTTTGTTGCAAGCAAGCAATATGAATCAATCTTTTTTTTTTTTTTAAGATTATCTTGGAGAACTACGCGTACCCTGGAGTCATGTTGATTGGTACAGACTCACACACCCCTAATGGTGGTGGTCTGGGCTCCATCTGCATTGGAGTTGGTGGAGCTGATGCTGTTGATGTCATGGCAGGCATCCCCTGGGAGCTGAAGTGCCCAAACGTAAGCTGCTATTGTCCGTATATATTGAACTTAACACTTGCTATCTAAAATTGGGCAACTGGAAGTGTTTATTTATAGGTTCTATCTGCTTTTCCAGGTCATCGGTGTGAAATTAACTGGCTCATTATCTGGCTGGACCTCACCAAAAGATGTCATCCTTAAAGTTGCCGGTATTTTGACTGTGAAGGGTGGCACTGGTGCCATTGTGGAGTATTACGGCCCTGGTGTGGACTCTATCTCCTGCACAGGTGAAAACTTGCTTAAGCAATATTTAGATTGGATTCATTTTCTAAATAATGTTTGAGATACAATTATTAATATTGGACATCATTTAAAGCATCAACAACTTCATTTGTTAATTAAGATTAAGACTAAGATTAATTAGGGTATGGTTACATAAGGTAGTTAAGTTAGGGATCATACCTGTAGCTGATATTACAGTGAACATTTTGAGTTTTTACAGTGACCATTTTTAACTTTCCTTCCTTAAAGGATAGAGCCTTTCTTTCCTCCACTTTTCTAACTTTAGTTAGTGTGTAATGTTGCTGTTTGAACATAAACAACATCTGCAAAGTTACAATGCTCAAAGTTCAAAGCGAAGGAAGATATTTTCTTTTAAAGAAATTGCTTTTAAAGGACTACAACAAATGGCTGGTAGGGACTACAGGACATTCCTCCCGGGTTAGTGACATCACTAACCCTAAAATTTACATAAACCCCGCCCCCGGAACACGATTTATATATGATCAAGACAGAACATGCTAATCAATGACAAGAAGATAACTACACATAAGCTACATAAATTAATCAACTAACTATTCAGAAATGTCCTGTTGCATTCTACATGTCACCTCTTCTTGAGTCTCTTCATCATTGTCTGACTGCTCCGCCCTCTGTGCTGGGAGCAGCAGCTCATTTGCATTTAAAGGAACAGACACAAAACGGTGCGTTTTTGCTCACCCTCAAAAATATAAAAATATCTGTGGGGTATTTTGAGCTAAAACTTCACATACACACTCTGGGGACATCAGAGACTTATTTTACATCTTGTGAAAAGGGCATTATACCACCCCTTTAATTTGGTCAACTGTTACTTTGAGCTGAAAGTCTGTATCCATAATGGAAGGTCTAAATACATAATTATAGTGCACCAGGGTGTGCAGTGATAAATTTAGCTTTAGTTGCGGTGTTCAACGAAGGTCATAATGAATGAGAAGCGTTAAGACGTTATTGTCCAGATGGAATTAGATTTCTCAGAGGATGGCAATTAGCTGACAAACAGTATGTTATTTGCTTCATAATTTTTATAGGTAGAGTGAAGAAAAACAGGCATGTTGAATACTACGAAGCCCTTTAAGGTACACGGTGATGAAAAAAAATATGAGATGGGAGGAAAAAATATATTTCAATGCTTTTGCGTTCCCCAAAGAAACTTGGAAACTTGAAAACTTGTAAAACATTTTGTGAGAGAACGTAATATTTCTCAGGAGAACGTAAAACATTTTGTGAGCGAATGCAGTTTTTCGGGGGAACGCAAAACATTTAGTGACAGAACGCAATACTTCTTGAGGGAACGTAAAACATTTTGTGAGCGAGCGCATTCAGAGCAATATTTCTCAGGGGAACGCAAAACATTTTGTGAGCGAACCCAAAGTTTCTCTGGAGAATGCAAAACATTTTGTGAGCAAACTCAATATTTCTCGGGGGAAGGCAATCATTTGCGAGAGAACACTAAAACATTGACATAATTTTTCCTCCCATGTCATATTTTTTTCCTTTTACCATGTTCCTTAGGGGTTCCGTAGAATATAGATGGGATTAAAATCACTTGTAAATCTGTGAAACACAAATGTACAGTCCAATTTGGATGTTTTTAGTTTCCCTAATGCCACTCAAACACTAAATGACCTTGGAAGTCGTCGGATTGCTGTCTTGTCACATTATTGTCTCCATGTCAGTTCCTGTCAAAAAACATTTCACACTGCAGAACTTAAATTTCAGACTGCTAAATATCTCTCGTCCATCAGGGCTTCTCTAAGGTCATGTCTTTGATAATTTAAACATAACCTGCATGAATGTGCCTCAGAATTATAAAAAAAAAATTGTTTTGCGCCAATCTCTATGAACTGCCGGCGATCTCAAAATCAGGCCTAAAATCGTGTACTGTGTTGGTGGCATAAGGAGGGCGTGTTATATCAGTCACTTGAAAATCTGAATATGCTTTTGGGTTTTCTAATCAGGAATGGCCACCATCTGTAATATGGGTGCTGAAATTGGAGCCACCACCTCTGTGTTCCCTTACAACCACCGTATGAGGACATACTTGGAGAAGACTGGTCGTGGAGGTAAGCAGCGGTAGTCTCTCATCAATGGATAATTCAACTGTCTCTTCAAAAGTTTGGCCTCTCATTCTACTTTTCCCTCTCAGAAATCGCTGTTCTATCAAATGAGAATCAAGATCTGCTGGTTCCTGATTCGGGTTGTCATTACGACCAGGTGATAGAGATTAATCTAAGTGAGGTAAGAGCAGGTCAGTTAAGGTAAGCAAGTTGAATGAATCTTACAGTTAAGTGTTAAAAATTCACTTCAACATGATTTATTATCCTCCTTTACAGCTGAAGCCTCACATCAATGGCCCATTTACTCCTGACCTGGCCCACCCTGTTTCAGACATCGGGTCTGTCGCTGAGAAAAATGGCTGGCCCCTGGATGTTAAAGTTGGTCAGTGATTTAGACTCCACCCCATTTTAATGGCCATTGATATACTTTTATTATTCTATAAAATTGCTCCCTGTCCATGAACATTACAGGTCTGATTGGAAGCTGCACCAACTCCAGTTATGAGGACATGGGCAGAGCTGCCTCCGTGGCCAAACAAGCACTCGACAAAGGACTCAAAAGCAAAGCCCAGTTCACAATCACCCCTGGGTCCGAGCAGATTCGTGCCACGATTGAGAGAGATGGCTTTGTGAGTCTGAGTTGGAGAGCCCTGGGATTTTATGATTTGGAATAGCTTGAAATTGGTTGTGTGTTCGTCCAATTTACTTGATTGTTCTGCGTTTAGTCTAACAATTGAATGTGTTTCTTTACCTGCAGGCCAAAGTGTTGAGGGATGTTGGTGGAGTTGTCCTGGCTAATGCCTGTGGACCCTGCATTGGTCAGTGGGACAGGTAAAGTATTTGTATTCAACGCATGTTTTAATTCAACATTGTAGATTTTCTTTGATACACTACTGTTCAAAAGTTTGGGGTATATAATATTGAGAAATATTAATACAATTTATACTACAGGGCTGTTGATTGGTTGATGAACCAATCTTCAAATCATGGCTGCATTACAATACTTTAAAGTATGCTTTACTGACACTTTCCCAGGTGCTTTGATGAATAGAAAGTTCAAAAGAACATTTATTTGAAATGTAACATCTGTTTTAACATTAAAAGTGTTTTACTGTAAATTATCAATTTTAAGCATCTTTGCTGAATAAAAGTAAAAAAGTAAGATAATAGTAAAAAAATAAGTAATATGTAAGGAAACATGTCGAGTTTGCCAGCTATTATCACAAACTAAATTAAGGTAATAATACAGGGTTACTTGCTAAAATATTGGCTATGAAATTGATTTCAGTTGATTAATTGTATTATGTGAGAAGGTTGAGAGCTCTGAGTCACATGAGAGATATGAGACTAGAAAAATCAGGTGCCTGGGACAACGTTTATAGTTTAGCATCATTATCCAAAAATATTTGACCTTAATTCCACGAGTGACCAATCAGAATCAAGTAATTCAAAGAACTGTGTAATAAAGCTATGTAATAAAGCCATATCATAAACCAATAAAAATCTTTCTTGCAGACGTGACGTTAAGAAGGGAGAAAAGAACACCATTGTTACATCATTCAACAGAAACTTCACGGCCAGAAATGACGCTAACCCTGCCACTCATGCTTTTGTCACCTCACCAGAGGTATTTCGCACCTGCTCACAAATCTGTGAATGTTTTTCCCCCAAAACCATTTGTATGAAGTCTTACCAATTTATTTATTTTTTCACTTTTTCATATCATTTGTGTTGCAGATTGTCACAGCCCTTGCCATTGCAGGCACACTGAATTTCAACCCTGAGACTGACTTTCTCACAGCCCCCAACGGAGAGAAGTTTAAACTGGTGCCGCCCACAGGAGATGAGCTTCCTGCTCGTGACTTTGACCCAGGTCAGGACACCTACCAGCACCCACCACCTGATGGGTCTGGTCTGAAAGTAGATGTGAACCCTCAGAGCAACCGCCTGCAGCTGCTCGAGCCCTTCGACAAATGGAGTGGGAAAGACCTTGAGGACCTCCAAGTGCTCATCAAGGTAAGTTTTAGTCATGGATGTTTGAAATTCTGGTTTTCAATATCACTCTGAACCATGTAACTCAATTCTGTCAGGTGAAAGGAAAGTGCACCACTGACCACATCAGCGCTGCCGGACCCTGGCTTAAGTTCCGTGGCCACCTCGATAACATCTCCAATAACCTTCTCATTGGTGCCGTTAATACTGAGAACGATGCCGTCAATAAAATTCGCAACCTTCTAACTGGAGAGTTTGGTGGCGTCCCTGATGTTGCCCGCCATTACAAAGTAAATGCTACTTTTTTTATATATGAGTCATTTATGTTTTCTGCCTATTGAGAGCATTTGTATTCATAACGATTTCTGGATGTTCTGTAATCTCCTCACTTGCAGAAGCACAATGTTTCATGGGTAGTTGTTGGAGATGAGAACTACGGTGAGGGATCCAGCAGAGAGCACGCGGCTCTGGAACCCAGACATCTAGGAGGGAGGGCCATCATTGTGAAAAGCTTTGCTAGAATCCATGGTAAGTGAATTTGATCGCCTTTTTTCCCTGTTTGAAGCCAAGCGTCTCATTTAGCGATCGATTTGAATGAATTTGTCATGGCTGTCAACAGAAACTAACTTGAAGAAACAGGGTCTGCTGCCCCTCACCTTCTCCAATCCTGCTGACTACGACAAAATCCGCCCAGATGATAAAATCTCCATTACAGGGCTTAAGACCTTTGCCCCTGGAAAGGTAAGACTTATTCTGTTAAACAGTTTCTAGTTTATATGCATCTTTCCTGGTTTGTGTTAAGGCTAAAAGATTTTTAAAGTCTTATCCGATTTTTAAAACATGACGCTAAAAATCTATTTAATCTATTGTTCCTTTAGCCCCTTAATGCCATCATCAAGCACATTGACGGAAGCTCGGAAACTATCGTGTTGAACCACACCTTCAATGAAACCCAGATTGAATGGTTCAAGGCAGGCTCCGCCCTCAACAGAATGAAAGAGCTTCAGTAATGAGTGTGATTGGCCATCGATATACATATTTGGGAGGGGGAGGGGTTATGCATCAAGGAGGAGGATTGGTATGTGTATGAAAGGTTTAAATGCTCTCATGTAATTATGATCTGAAGTATACACAATACATTTTCAAAACTGTACTGCATAGACAAGTCATGTCAATACGCACACTTCTCAAATCTATATAATATATTGCAGAGGCAGATAAAAGATGTGAAGTTTAGCAACTGTAATGCTTATAAATTTCAAGCTGGGTCTGTTTATTACAGAATGGAGAATTAAAAAAATAAGTTAACCTACAAAAGATGCTAAGCACATACATGTTAGTGGGAGACACCAGAGTTTAATTCATAAAATCATCCAAATATCTGTGCAGGTGTTCATGCAACTGTTGATTATTAATTTCTGTTATTTGAAATATTACACTTAACTGTAATGAGAGCTGCTTGTGAATTTACTGTCCTGTTATCGGCTCTATTGATGGAATGATATCTTATTTCACACGATTCTAACAACTGCTTTTCCACTTTTCATTATTGGTTTTCTTGTTCATGCAAGCTTGAAACTTGACCAGTTGTTGTGCGTGTCGCTAATTCTTACTGTGAGTCAGAGTGACTTGTCTATTCCTTGTTATCAAACCTTGGCAGATTCTATCATACACAACACCAAAATCTTATCAAATATGTCTGTACTGAATGCACAGAAGGTCAAATCTGTTCATGTTTTAAACATAATGCTTATTTATAAACCTTTGCAGAGAATTTCGGATGTGCATTATCTTAAGTGTTTTGGACGACAGTTATTGAGTAATGGATCAGTAATCAGATCTCCAACCTCTTGAGCACCTTTTCTGTATATTTGAGTGCCCTTTTTTGTAGGGTTGTTTTCTTTTCTTTCATTCGGAGCTGTACCCATGTCAAAGCAGTGACATCAATCACTCTGACCAGCAGACGATAGCAACTACTAAGACACCAAGGTGTAAATTACTAGCTTTGTCTGACTCAACATGTTTGTGCTCATCAGATGAACTTTTACTGCTCGTAACGCCACACAAACACAGCCTCTTGGTAATAACTCCATTATTTTTTCCTTTTTTTCCTTGTTTGAGAGGAAATGAATGCTGATCAGTCACAGTGGGTTATAAAATAAAAGCCATTTCAAATAATTCAGTCCTTGTTAATGTATGTATTGGACTCGTGCCTTTTTTTCCCCTCGCAACATTATATTGTATGTACACCCTATATTGGTAAACAATATATAATATAGCTATGCATGCAGGTTTTCAATATTTTAGATGCTATGGACCCCCAAATGTGATCATCTTTGTGCGAGGGAACCCCATCCTTAAATTTAAAAGGCAGCTATATATTTGAATGTACAAAGACTCAATTTATACTGTGAAAATGTTATATTATAAATGTGTAAAGTAGTATTTGGAAAATATTTTAACTACTATTACATTTTTAAATTGCTAGGTTTTTATTTTTGCGTTTTTATTCTGCTTTTCTCTAAACTTTTCTATGGACCCACTACCACTCCCTTGCGGCCCCTGGTGGTCCCCGGACCCACTGGTGTTCAATATAGTTTTGTTCTGATTATAGTGATTAAATTCTTCTTAATCCCTCGATCTTATAGAGTATCGTTGACTGAACTGTAATACGTTTAAATATTATGAAGAAACATAAATAACAAGCCCTGTATACAGCATCACATCTACATCGCGACGCGTCAAAACTAGGACGCGCCTGTATTACATTATGAGCCCTCTGATTTGACGACTGAAGGCTGACGTCAGGATTCTGCCGCGTGCAGCGTAGTGTCGTTGATTATAATTGGAGCGTTTTTGTTTTGTCGCGTCGCGTTGCGTCTCACGCGTTCAATTTTGATGGGGTGTCCCTCCCTCTCCACCCGTAACCTCATTTATTGTGTGCTACGCAGGGGTCCATTGAGTCGAATATGTGGACCACGAATGATAGACATTTAATAGTGGATTCTAGTGTAGCTATGTAGATATATTTGTTTCCGCGGCGCTCGAGATAACAACCAACAAATTGGTATCCACTTTAACGTACAGTACGGTAAGAATTTCATCATTATCCTAATGTATTTTCCTATCCCGTCTGTATATATTACCGTTGATTGAAAACGCCTTTACTGTTATGGTGTCGCATGCCGTGCACTGGAGAAGCTGAGAGTAATTCCTCGACGTTTGTCAACATCCTGTATTGTTGAGCGCAGGTTGATAGTATGGTAATAAAGCACACATACTCGCAGTTTAATCACAGTCACTGTCGATTAGACTGATATGGAGTCTGCGGTACACAGATGCTTGGCCTTTCTTAGACTGCAGGGCAGAAACCAGTGGTGCATTGGAAAACAATGAAAAGGAAACAGTCTCCCCAAGTAATAAGATCTGATGTGTCCCGAATCCCGATGCAGCTGCTGCACCCAGATTTGAGGGCAAAGACAACAACACAGTAAAAACTGATCAAATCAGACTGGATATTTCAAAGAAACCGTTTTGTCATATACTGTTATATACATTTGTGTACTGTGTACATATAAATACACACATATGCACGTATACATTTAAGAAAAATGTGTTATTTATATATGACATATTTATATATAATATAAATTGTTTAAACGTATATACATGCAAATATTTCTTAAATATATTTCTTAAATATTTATATATACAAAATAATTATACACAGAACACACACATATATTATGTAAATACAAACTTTTATTTTGGATGCAATTAATCGTTGCCCAGCACTAATGTATGTATGTGTGTATATATATATATATATAAAATACAAATGTTATGTATTTTCTCTCTGATTTAACCCATTTTTCAAACCAGAGGCCTCATCTCATCTCCAGTGAACTTCACACCAATGGCTGATTCAGACAGCACATCTACATCTGATCAAAAGCTGCACTGCCCACATACACCCGTCTCTCTTTCATTACCTTTCCTGAGGGAAGGCAGTGATGTCTTTGAGAGGAAACCGCATCAGAAAGGGGAACCTCTTAGCCCACTGCCAACCAAACGCACACGCACCTATTCAGCGTGAGTACCTGTGTTAACAGTGTCAAAATATGTATATACTTATGTGCAAAAAGGATTTTGAATGATTTTTAAATTCTGTCTCACTTTAATGTTGTTGATAGATATTTTTTTTTTTTTACCAATATTGACACTTGTCTACTTTGTTGTTCAGTATTGGGTCTACCGATAAGTGCAAAGAGAGTGAAAAACATACAACAGTTTAATCAATTTAAAGATCTCAAGTCAAATAAATAAATAAAATGAAACAATGAAAATACATTTTGTGGCCATTAAGACTTCAAATCAGCGGGAAAAAATAAGAAAAAAAATTCTTGATTTTTAATGTTTAATATGTGGGCTGTGCACCGATTAATCGCATCCAAAATTAAGTTTGTGTTTACATAATATTTGTGAATATAAATTTTATATATACAGTATATACAATCAGATATTTCTTAAATGTATACATATACAAAATAATTATACACAGTACACACACATATATTGTGTAAACAAACTTTGCGATCAATCGTGATTAATCCTTGCACAGCCCTAATTATTTATTTAATAATAATTATTTATGTATATAATATAATTTAATATTTATAAATAATATATTCATATTATTTATAATATTTATATAAAATATAATGCATTTATATTTGCATAATAATGATTATTTACTATTGTCAAAAGCAGAAGTAAAACGATAGTTAAACATGTTCTGCATTGGCGAACAGTCTGCCCTGTTGGAGACGAAGATGAAGGAGGAGAGAGAGGTAGATATTAATATCAGCCAGTTTAACTTTATTAATAAACAAAACAAAGGAGATAATAAAAACACAGGAATCGTAGGAGTACAACAACGTAACAGCTTTGGCTTCAACTCAAAGGCAATACAGGACAATGGACAGAACTAAACTCAGGGCTTAAATACACAAGATAATGACAAAACATAAACCTGATACAGACACTGAAATATATATATATATAAAAAATAATGGTTATTGTATTGAAAAACTGTATAGAGAATATATGGATGTATTGAAAAAGAAAAAAAAATAGTATTGGTGCACCATATATTGTTGTGTTCATTTCAACAAAACATAAAGAGATGTTTTGCTCTTCTTATTTACTAAAATGAATCATGTTAGTTGATTTGAGCCTCTTTCCTCTGGTGTTTTATCAGATCGGTGAGAGCCAAATCTGGACCCGTCTTCAAGGGCATTTGCAAGAACTTCTCCAGGTCACAAGGTCATGGATTCATTCAACCCTCCCATGGAGGAGAAGACATATTTGTTCACATCTCAGAGTAAGTGAATATACAAATATAATTTTAGAAATATACAATAAAAAAAATACTTGTAGTTGTAGCATCTATTTGTTTAACCACGGTTCTCTTTTTTTATCTAGTATTGAGGGTGAATATGTGCCTATGGAGGGGGATGAGGTGACCTACAAAGTGTGTCCTGTTCCTCCCAAGAACATAAAGTTCCAAGCTGTTGATGTGGTGATCACCAACCTTTCTTCCGGAAGGAAGCACGAGACCTGGTCTGGGCAAGTTATCAGCTCCTAGCTCACACATTCAAGCCCAATAGAGGAAGAAAGAGATAAAGGAAGGGATTTAACTCACGGTGCTCATGCTGGCGTAAAATGGTGTTGTGTGTAAGTAGGATAGGGATGGAATAGTAATTAGGGTTATGCAACTGTTGTTTTTTTCCAGCCTGGCAAATAAGCAACAGGAAGTTGGTCTGTTTGGAAAATGGTTCGGGATGCAAGTCAGCTGAGCTTTGATATAGCATTGCCAGAACATAACATAACATATGTCATAACTGTGAGCAGCAGTGTTGCCCTTGTTTGAATATTTGTCATTTATATGCACTTAATTATGTATTTATTTTCATTTTATGTACAGAGGCATTTGATTTCATTGTGCTGTGTATGTTCAAGTCATTTATGTAAAACGGATTTCCTAAAATAAATGAATGCGTATCAATGAAAACTTTCATTTCTTTACTTGTAATTGATAGGACTGGTATTAGTTTTCTGTAACAAATCACAAAAATCTGTTAATTTTGTCAAGAACAATGCTTCTTATGATAATTCTAATAAAATTGAAATAACATAATCATTCAATGCAGTGTTATTTTCACAAATTGTACTTTAAGTTTTTCCTGGACAGATTTTTAAATTCCACTCAGATTATGTACATAAAGTGCTTATAGAGATATCATTTATCTCTGCGAATTTGGAGATTGCAAAAGTAAATGCGTAATCAGGAATGAAAATAAATATTCAAATGTTATGTATCAAATAAATAATTGAATACATATTTTTTTTTATTATAAAATTTCCACTGATTACTGCATGTATATCAAATATACATAAAGTATAGGCCTATATAAAATGAAAAACTAAATACACGTATTATACACTATTATCCAGTGTCAAAACCCAAAGTGTTCCCTTATAAAGACTTTTACAAGTGTCCAAGTACAGCCATGAATTCAATAAATGTGTTGCGTGATGTAGTGCCACTGCCATCTATCGGCAGAAGAGAAGCAAGAGGTGACATGTGTACAGATGTCCGCTAGGGAGCAGTACATTATGAAAACTAGAGATTGTGGTTATGTGGAAATCATTAAAGGGGACATATCATGCCAAATGCACTTTTTTAGCCCTTAAATGCATTTTGTTGTATATTTGGAGTGTTTAGAAGTACAGAAAATATGAAATTATTCTCTTCAGGTGCTTCGTTGATATCTTTATATTCTGTTTTGGTCATATTTTTCAACCTGTTCCGATTTTTCTGTTTACTATGACGTTTTTTGAACTATTACGTCACAGTATTTGCAGCGGAACTGCCAAATAAGGACATTGACTTCCGGCCCAACACTTCGAGCAATCCGCCATTTTTATTTCTCGCTGCAATTTTGTAGTCCAAGCTAAAGGATGCAGAAGTTACGATGTTAAGTTAAAATGATCGGTTGTTGGATGTAGTAACCCACACGCTTCATTACACCGTTTAATGTAGATGAACTGCCGCGCTTGTAACAGGTGTGTCGCGCGCGCGCTCTCTCTCTCTCTCTCTCTCTTCAGAGCCAGGCGAAAGTGTAAACAAGACATCACCGTCTCCAAACTAGACGGTGTCTTGCTCTCTCTCCCTCGCACATATTAATCAAAATAAATCGACACGGTGGTAAAAGGTCGGAAGACCAAAGTTTCATGTGTAAATACAGTACACACCATTGCGATACATCCATATGAAGACGTTGTTCTACAGGTTCGTCGTCTTCATTTTCATCTCGCACCGGCTCCGACTCTGGCTCGAACATGTAAGGCTGGCTGGACAAGTCTTCCGTTGTTGACATTTTGTTAAAGGGTTAGTTCACCCAAAAATGAAAATTCTGTCAGTAATTACTCACCCTCATGTTGTTCCAACCGCGTAAGACCTTCGTTCATCTTCGGAACACAAATTAAGATATTTTTGATGGATCACTTCTCCATAGGCTGCTAGGTGACCGAAACTTGCTGGCCAAGAAAAGTTATTAAAGAGATCGTTAATATAGTCCAAGTGACTACAGTGGCTCAATCTTAAGTATATCAAGCGACGAAAATACTTTTTGTGCGCACAAACAAACAAAAATAACGACTTTATTCCACTATTCATTTCCTTCTCTCTGGGCCTCTAGTTGGTTCACGTAGTGTTTTTGCGCTGCGCGTCTGTGTTAAACGTCACCACGTAGGCTCACAATTGGCCGACGCTGGTCATGTGTGTGATGCGTGATGACGTGCAACACAGACGCGCAGCGCAAAAACACTACGAGGCCCAGAGAGAAGGAAATTAATAGTGGAATAAAGTCGTTATTTTTGTTTGTTTGTGCGCACAAAAAGTATTCTCGTCGCTTGATATACTTAAGATTGAGCCACTGTAGTCACTTGGACTATATTAACGATCTCTTTAATAACTTTTCTGGGCCAGCAAGTTTCGGTCACCTAGCAGCCTATGGAGAAGTGATCCAGCACTCAGATTTCATCAAAAATATCTTAATTTGTGTTCCGAAGATGAACGAAGGTCTTACGCGGTTGGAACAACATGAGGGTGTAATTACTGACAGAATTTTTATTTTTGGGTGAACTAACCCTTTAATAACGTGTGAATAAAAAGTTTCTGTGCCGCTAGATAATCGTATCTCTGCTATCAAACTACAAAAATGGCCGAACGGGGTGGAGTTGAACCGAGTGTGGGCGGGGTATGAAGTGTCTCAATTGTATTTAAAGAGACCGCACCAAAACGAGTTGCTCTCAGACGCACATCAGAAAAGGGGTAGAAAAGGGGCCTGTGGAGCTATAATAATGAGGAATTCAGACCCAAGCATTGCAGTTCTGCTTTATATAGACTACAAATGTATGATTTATATGTAAAAAGGAACAATTTAAAAGCATGATATGTCTCCTTTAAACTGTCAAAAAGTGCACTACACATAAAAAATGCAGGACTATTTAAATTTCGGTGCGGAAAACAATAAACGGAACGCAATACAACAACAACAAAAAACTATGAAAGGATAGTGATTTCCCCCCCACACACATTTTACCTTTTTTTAATCATACATATTGCACCCTCAGCTCATAAACCAGCGACTAGTTATGGGGCAGTTCTACAAAGAAACAACTACTCACTGTATATAATCACACATTGAATGAAGGTTATAGGGAAGAGAAAACCGCTTGGGGGATAAAAACAAACAAAAAATGACTTATGATGTCTGCTGACGTCTTTCGATCGAGATTAAAATAAGATTTACTTCTTTTAAGTCATAAATGAAACTGAACCATAAATATATGAAGTGCCATGACTATTGTTTGATGATAAATCATTACAGAGGGATAGCATAAACGTGTTGGAAAGCGTGGCACATTTAACAAGAAAAAAGCCTAGCCTACACAGTCCTCCTGAGGATAAAATTAAACTTTAAAATTAAATACAACTTAAATAAAAAATATTTTATAGGCTATTAGGTATTTAATATACCTAAAATAAATAAATAAAAGTAGACATGCAAATAACCTACGCACAACAAATCATATCACGCTTCACCAGGAGTCATTTATTATCCTCCCCTTACCTGGGAAAACAAACAGGACAGGTGCTTCATTCTGATTGCTAATGACGCATCCATTTATCACGGGACGATGACTTTATGGCTCAACCTTTGTCCTTCACTCCTCTTCTCACCGTTCTAAATGTCGTTTTCTATGTACACTAGTGTTCAATAGACTCAGAGAGCTTCTGCTTCAGTTGCTTTAACAGAAATTTGATTACTTACCCATTTTCTGTATGTTTATAAGAGCACCTCTATGAGAATATTAGGCCTAAACTCTCACTCTGACCATAACTGTGTGAGCAAGCCTTGTGGACTTGCAATCTAGACAGCACAAAAAAATGGAAGAAGAAAAAGAGTCTGCCTATGATGCCTTTAAATGCTGTCTTTGTAGGCAGCTCACTAGGGGTTGGGACGCGGCCACTGACTATGTTGTTCATTAACGCGCAACACGCTGAGGTGAGAGCAAAGTTATCAGTGTGAAGTGGCGACTCTGTCTAGGACAAAAGACCAGCTTGGATAAAACAACCTTATTAGTGGTTTCCATTTTGGGGATATTCACATAAATAGGATGAACCCTGCAGGAAAAAACTCAGGAAAGAACTGGACAATACAAACATCTATGAACTGAAACATAATGAAAATAAGTTCTGACTAGACATTGGGCGGCGTCTTTATCTTTCTTCCTCACATTTGACTATGGATTATTACTTCTGGTTATTTGCATGTCTATCATGGGCATTCCTAAAGCAAAGTCACTTCATGAAAGAGTCTTGTTTTAACGGCACTCTTCTGATGAATGTTATTTTATTGGATGATGACGTGTCGCCCTGGAGTATCAATTTTGTGAAGCCTGCGGTGATGAGGGCTATTGAATCTGATTCTGCGATCAACTCAAAAGATGGTAAAGTACAATCCTAACAACATTTTATAGAATATGAGGAACTAATCAACACCATCAGAAATTACAGTCTTGTGAAGCCATAATTAAAGGGGTAGTTCACCCAAAAATAAAAATTCTGTCATCATTTACTCACCCTTAAGTTGTTCAAAACCTGTATGAATTTCTACCTTATGTTGAGCTCAAAAGAAGATATTTTGAAGAATATGGAAAACCAAACAGATGCTGGTCCCCACTGACTTCCATAGTAAAAAAAAAAAAAAAAATACTATGGAAGTCAATGGGGAGCAGAAATATCTGGGTCTAATATAAGGGTTCTTCAAAATATCTTCTTTTGTGTTCTACAGAAGAAAGAAACTCATACAGGTTTAGAACAACTTGAGGGTGAGTAAATGGTAAAATTTTAGGGTGAACTACCAATTTAAAGTTATGTAAAACAAACACAAGATTTAGTGACAACTTAATATTGTTTAATATTTCAATCAATGCCATGGTTTGAGTGGTATTTGAATAATTAAATTAATTTGTTTCCTTTTCTACTTTTTCAAGGTGTGGATTTATCAGTGAAGTTCAGAGGGTTTCAAACCACTTACTTCTTAACAAAAGGCTGCGCCAGTAGCGTCTGCGAGGGAGTTGAAATTTTAAATGATCTTTCGGTCAGTTTTGGGTCTTTTATTTCCTATAGAAGCTACAATATAGGCTGTATGAAGTTCACACTGATTATTGTGACTTCTTTCGTAGTATGCAGGGGAGGAGGGATGTGCTCTACTGGGACCAACCTGCACTTACGCCACTTTCCAAATGGTTGAGTATGTTAGATTTTGCTTTTACAATTATTTATCTGTATTGTACATTTCCTTGCTTTCTTGTTTTAGTTCATGCTATCTGTCTCCTTTGGAATCAACTTTAAATCAGTTATAGTACTCACCCCTTGTTAAAAAAGAAGTGTATTGAATGTGCATTTAGTGTTCTTCGAATCCTGTCCATATAACTATAATATGAATAAAATTAAAGTTCACTTAAGTGTACTTAAAGGGAGTACACTTTCATGACTGCGTATTAACACACTTAAGTACACTTTTAAAAAGTGCACTTTGTCAAATGAAAAGTTTTACTTGACTAAAATGCATGTTTGAGCTGTTTTAACTGAAAGCAACTTGCACTGATATCATCTTAAAATATGTCAGTGCCATTGTTTTGTCTCAAGACGCACATCAGTATTGTTTTTTTTCCTCTAAGACACATTTATAAAAGCTTCTTAAATGCCCTAATTGAACTAAGGCCTAATTCTGGCTTAATCTAAACCCTGTCTGCGAAACCGGGCCATTACGTTTTAGTAATTTTATGTCATGCTTTAAATAATAATTTTAATGTGTTGATTAACATACTAAAGCACATGTAAAACTTGATTATAATTTTAAATGTACTGCTTTATTCAGTATTACATTTGAAGTTAATATATTTTAAATGTACTAAATTTGCACTTCATCATTATAAATGTGTAGTTACAAATATATTTAAATGCATATTTTAATACATGACATAGAATAGAAATGACATTAAAGTTATTTTAGTTTACCATAAATGCTTGTCACCACATTGAGCTGATGTACTGAAAGTCTAGTTAGTTATAGTTAGTTAGTTCACTTCACCCAAAAACCACTTTCACTAGTTTACTTGCGCAACTACTTTCAACTCAAGTCCCAGAAAGGTAGTAAAGACATCATTTAAGTAATCAATGTGACACATACGTGTTGTGTTGACATGACATGACAGCAGGCGTTGTTGAATGAACGCGTATTGGAGATTAATATTTTGTTAATAGAGTGGTACATTTTTATTTTTCGCAAACAAAGCCCTCGCTTGAAAGTGGTAGTGGTGTAGTAGACTGTCAATGAAGGGACAGAAAGCTCTCAGATTTCATCAAAAATTTATTTCTGTTCCGAAGATGAACGAAAGTCTTACGGGTTTGGAACGACATGAGGGTGTGTAATTAATGACAGAATTTTCTTTTTTGGGTAGACTAACCCTTTAGGTGGGTCAAAAAAATTCAACTACTTGCATTTTATATAGATTTAAACTATAATACATTTTGCAATATAATACAGTATGAGTGTACTTTTATGTTTATTCATCAGGCAGATACCGTTGACCAACAAAACTAAAACAAATTGTATTTAGTGACACAAAGTTGTAGTATATGATAGCAACAACAGGCCTCACTGAAAAGATAACGGACCTGTCAGCCTATTTAAGAAAGGGATGTTTTTTGGGGTGATTTCATTGCTATTCAAAACTGAGTTTACTCAACACCTGATATGTGTTCGTTCGACCACTTTTGTAGTTTGGAGATCGGCCTGAACCTCAACATGCCCATCATATCAGCAGGAAGCTTTGGATTGTCTTGTGACTATAAGAGAGATCTGACTCGCCTTCTGCCTCCAGCGAGAAAAATCGCCAGCTTCTTCTCTTACTTTTGGAATTTCAAAGATGAGCTCAAGCCTAAATGGAAAACAGCGTATTTATACAAGAAACCGAATAACACAGAGGACTGTTTCTGGTGAGTATGTAGTGTATTCTACATTAATAGTTTGCAACAACAGTAGAGTTTCTTGAAGGAATATAGGAATATTCCCTTGTGGCTTTCTGATTTTTGGGTCTTGTCTGTAGGTATATAAATGCTCTTGAAAAGGTTGAGGGCAACTTTTCCACCAGTTTAAACAAAATAGTGATTCTACGAAAAGAGGATGAGCTCAGTCGTGCTCGGGACAACCGTTCCCGGGAGAGCAATCGTGAGAACTTATTTTATTTGAATATTAGTTTGTAAATGGTCATTTATAAGTTAATATTTGTGTCACATGTTCCACTGTTACATTCAAAAAGTCAAACTTTGAAGCGTGTTTTTATTTGTTTTGTTACTTTATTTCTATTTCACAGTGTTCATTGTTTGTGGGACACCTGATGACATCATGGATCTGAAGAACGGCACTATGACGTCTGATGATCAAACTACTTTTCTTCTGATTGACCTTTACAAGTCAGTCATTCACTTTCAATTCCTGCTTTCTTTAAGCTAGAGTTTTCTATGATATCTATTGATTTTGACTTAACTAAATGTGCATGGATAGCCAGCTAAATGATATATATAACTGTGCCAATCTCAAAAAGCCTAATTTAAAGAGTCTAGAAAGACTGGGATTTGTAAGTGAGAACCAATACTAACTTTCTCTCACAGCGACAGATATTATAATGAGTCATCTAACGATGCTATGAAGAATGTCCTGGTGTTAACAATGCCCGACACAAGACAATACACCATTGACACTTCTGGTAACAACACGGTAGGTACCGTGTTTTTATTGATCTCTCTCCTGACAGGCCAAAACCCATTGTAATTTCCAGCACTCTCTAATCACCATTCTGGAAATGACATTTTTCTTGCTATATTTAATGCATAAGCTTGCATTTATGTATATTAAATACACATTTATAAATATCAATCAAGAAATATATTTTATATACACTACGGTTCAAATTTATTTTGAAAAGAAATGAATACTTTCAGACAAAATGCACAAATCAAAAGTGATTACAGAAGATTTCTATTTGAAATAAATGTTCTTTTGAGCTTTCTATTCATCAAAGAATCCTGAAAAAAAATTGTATCACGATTTCCTCAAAAATATTAAACTGTCTTTAACATTGATAATAATAAGAAATGTTTTTTAAACACCAAATCAACATATTAGAATAATTTCTGAACGGTCATGTGACACTGAAGATTAGACTAGAGTAATGATGCTGAAAATTCAGTTTTGCATCACAGGAATAAATTACATTTTAAAATATATTAAAATAGAAAGCATTTTTTTTAACTGTAATAATATTTTACTATTTTTACTGTATTTTTGATATAAGAAATACAGCACTGGTGAGAGACTTTCAAAAGATTACAAAATCTTACCAATCTTACCAGTGTATTTGAATGTAGCTTAATGTACCATACCTTTTTAAAATCTGATATAGATCATTTTCACACAATAAATATTAAAATAGTTTATTGTCATTTTATTCATTCTTTAGGTTGTCAGTTGCACTTATGCAATAATTTAATTTTTTTATGATGAAATTTCACATTTTATGTAATGTTATAAAAGAAAGCTTAAAAAATCTGTTCGTTTTGTCATTTTGTAGAGTGTTATTGCAGTGTTCACATTTACATGCTTAGTCTTATAGATCTAGAAGTACTAACTCTCATCTCCTCACTGTTCTGTCTGTAGATGAATGATTATATTGCAGCATATCATGATGCGGTGCTGCTGTTCAGACAGGTGATGAGGAACATCTGGAACACAGCCTTCTCCGAAATTGAGGATATAGAGTCTGTCAGCATGAACTACTTCAGAAACGTGTCTTTCAAAGGTGAAAAGCTTCAGCCATGTCTTCTAATGTTGTAGTTGCTTTAGTAGATCCACAAGATAATTAACATTTGTAAAATCCAAACCACAGGCATAGCAGGAGATTATCAGCTGGATGAATATGGTGACAGGGATCTGATATTTTCTTTGATCTACACTAACAGTGACAATGAGGTATGCCACAGATTTCAGACATATCCATTCTATTTACAGAATGCAAACTATAGAGTGATTATTGGACATTAAAACTTACCTCTTCTGTACTTTAGTACAACATTCTTTATGAGTTCAACACTTCCACCAACCACACACAGCTAATAGACAGAAACCCTTCCTTTATTTGGCCTAAGGGCAGACTGCCTGAAGACCATCCATTAACAGAGCCAAAAGGTATGAGGATTCCATCACTTTTAAAAATCAAATGATTGTAATTTTAATGTTAAAAAACTGTATAAATGTTGTGGTAAAATCCTCTTATTTGGTTAAAAGAAGTTCCCTTACTCTATATGGTGGAAAACTATAATAGATCTAATGGGTCATTTCATGTGATTTTACAGTAAAATGCTGTTAAATGCACACTTTTGAAAAAAAAGTCAGTGAAAATTTACAGTGAATAACTTTTTTGTTTTGTTCTTATCAGTTATATACATTAGGGTTCAATGTTCAACTTATGTTGTTAATTCATTTGTATTTTTACAACATATTTGTGTCAGTGTTTGTTTTATTACACGTAGGCGAGTCACGTAGCCAGATTACTTTTAAATTTACAACAAAATATAGTTACTTTTTCAAATAAGTAACGCAAGTTACTTTGTTTTCCCATTTATTGACTGACAGCTCTCCTGTTGTGTGCGCTGTGTGAACATGATGGTTATTGTAGTTCTAGACTAAATGTGAGCATGCATTTACTCATCTTACTTGCACATACACTAATTCAGTATTCCTCAAATTGAATAAAAACTTAAAAACAGTAAAATGCAAACTCAGATTAATTTGCAATAATTAAATGTTAAATAACACAAATATACTTTATGTATTTAATCTCACATTATTAACCAATGTCTTTGCTGCTGACCTTCGATGATCCAATTCAACCATACTAATAAGCAAAAATGACAAAAAAATAAACATCACATTTGTGTTGTTGCTGAAGTAAGAGTGTTGAACTTTCTTTATTCTTCTGCAGTGTAGAATGGCTTTCTACTGTACAGGCGTGAATTTGCATTCATTTTCGCATTTGCACTTTTGGCGCAAAAGGGCCTTTACAAATGGCAAAAAAATTATTCTTTTTGGTTATTAAAAAACAAACAAGCAAGCCCAGCCCAGGTGAAAAAAAAAATAACGCGAAAGTAACGCAACGCATTACTTTCCCTTAAAAGTAACTAAGTAACACAATTAATTTAAGGTGTAACAGTATTTTAAGTGATTACTTTTAAAGTCCCCCTGTAGTCAATTTTATCCCTTAAAACTCATCTTTAATCATCAAAATGAAATATTTAAAAGTTTTTTCTATAGTATTTACAACAGCTTGTCTCTTTGCCACCTGTGTTTTTAAGATGGTTGTTAGTAGGGGTGTAACGATAACCTCATATCACAATACTGAACTCACGATACGATATTATTGCGAATCGCGAGACGTGACGTGAACAGTCTCTGGATCGGCAGACGTGAACAGTCTCTGGATCAACAGACGTGACGTGAACAGTCTCTGGATCGGCAGACGTGACGTGAACAGTCTCTGGATCAACAGACGTGACGTGAACAGTCTCTGGATCAACAGACGTGACGTGAACAGTCTCTGGATCAACAGACGTGACGTGAACAGTCTCTGGATCAACAGACGTGACGTGAACAGTCTCTGGATCAACAGACGTGACGTGAACAGTCTCTGGATCGGCAGACGTGACGTGAACAGTCTCTGGGTTGGTCGGAACCATGTGCTTCCTCCATGAATGCAGAACGACCAATGCATAGAACGTGAAGACAGCCCTCTTGGCCATGGCAGGACTAATGGTGGAAACAGTAGGCTCAGGAATAGCCTCCATGGCCATAACAGGGAGCTCTGGAAACACAGGACATGGGTGCTCGGGAACCACCGGACCAGGTGAAAGGAAAGCCTTCCTCCTCCATCTACGACAGCACGGCAATACAGCAGCCTCGTCGGTCACCACTGGGGCCATGACAGGGAGAGTGGACAGCTCTGGGACAACTGGATCAGGGACCACTGAAGTCAGGACCTCCTGAACCACCGGGCTTGGGACCACCGAAGTCGGGTCCTCTTGGACCATCGGACTTAAGACCCCCGAAGTCGGGTCCTCCCGAACCACCGGACTTGAGACCCCCTACTCAGACTCGGGGCCGCTGGACATCACAGGTTCGGAGCCACTAGGCAGCACTGGTTCAGGGCTGAGGAGAGGTGGAAGTGGGGAATGGCGTCGGGGTCCATATCGACCACGTCCTCTCCTGCGGCCTCCACAGGTACCAGAGAATATGGCTAGGCGGGTTCCCTCAAAGGATTGCTTGTAGAAAGGAGTGTTAGCTGAACAGGTATCCGTTGTGCTGACGGAAGGGGGTTCAGGGGAGCTGCTAGTAGCAGTATTGGACCTTTCTCTTTCAACTTGACACCTGGCTGCTATGGTCTCCTCAGTCCTTCGAGCAGCTATGGCAAAATACTCAAACAAGGTCATATGAGACCCTGACTCTCCTCCAGGTAGAGAAACCTCACTCTGCTGTATCCTCATGTTGGCTGGTTCGTTCTGCAATTCCGTCGTGCTTGCTGGATCTATTGCTATGGTCGGTTTGTTCTGTCAGAATGAGAGTCGTAGATCCAAATGCAAGCAAACAGTTTATTGAAGATAAGTTAAACAGATGATAATACTCAAAACACCACGTATAGCAGGCGGGCGACCAGGATACAAATACACCGGAGAGGATGAGTGATATGAATAATCCTGTGTGGATGCCAAACGGGAACTGGAATGAAGAGAACTCCAAACGATCTCCAGAAGTCTGGAAACACAGACGAGATCGATCCTATTCCATTATTCCTAGCTGCGGAAATAAACTGCGGAACTGGATAAGAGAGCATATACAAGAGTGACAAACCGACACCCAGCAATAATCACTCCCGGTAGATATAGGCAGCTAACAACAGAAGTAACTAGCTGCAGCTGCGGACTGATTAAGTGATCAGCTGGTTACTAAGCAACAAACAAGCACTACACACTCAGAGCCCACACCCACAACAACCAAACAGATACACAAAATTAACACATGGATCGATGAACCGTGACAGTTCTGGCAACAACTGCTGGGTTTTTTTTAACCATAAATTTCACTGTTTGTTTTTATTAGTTAAAGCATCAAGCATATTTTACTGTATATTGTGTAATAATGTAAAAATGTATTATGTATGTATGTATGTATGTGTATGTATATATATATATATATATATATATACATACATACATTTTATTTATGTATGTAGTACATGTAATTTTATTTATGATTTAAATGAAACCAATATTTATTTTTATTTATATAGGTATCAACACCAACACCATTGTCATAGTTTTGTGCACCGCTGTTGTGGGTATCATGGGTACACTTGCCTTCATCTTTTACTGGTAAAAGCAATACATTGTTTTTCACTATTATTATATGTCCCTTTGTAATGCCACTTTTTGTAATGCTACTGGTTTTACCAGTACATATCTTATATGCACATTGTGGATGAAATTGTATGTACCAAGATATTTACAATTGTTTCTGTATATATTTTAAAGGCAAAATAGACATTACCATCATTTGCAGAAAAAATGGTCTCACATTTCCTCAGAGCTCATTTCCCCTTTAGAGATGAATGAGTGGAATATGATCAGTCTGAAGGTAATGTATTGGCATCAAAGTCTTTAATTCACTTTTATAATGTTTTTTAAAATGTTTATGTTTACAATTTTTTACTGCATTGTCTGTTGTGATCAGATTGAGGAAGACTCTACACAAAATAGTAGATTCATCCTACGCCGTGCACGCTATGATAAAAAGGTACAGTAAATACTCAGTTTTATCCAAAATTATTCCATTATTCTGAGTTTTTTTTTAATTAGTAGATTTTTTTTATTTTTTTATAGGTTGTTATCCTTAAGGAGTTAAGGCTCACAGATGGAAGCTTCACTGAAAAACAGAGGATAGAGCTCAATGCGGTAGCAGGATTGCATTCTCTTCACTGAATAACAAAACACTGACATTTAATCATTTTAAGAGAAAACCTGAGTAAATTTGTGTTGTTCACAATTAGATATCATAATGCCGCTTTCATTTGCAGCTCTTGAAAATTGATTATTACAATCTTACCAAATTCTATGGGACAGTCAAATTTGACAATGAGTATTTTGGCGTGTTTGAATATGGAGAACGAGGATCTCTTAAAGTGAGTATTATAATGAGACTCGTACTATGACGTAATAAAAAAAAATCTAATATAGTAAATGAATACTAAAATATGGATTTTTATTCTTTTAGCATGTGCTTAATGATAAGATTTCATACCCAGAAGAAACATTCATGGACTGGCAGTTTAAGATCTCTGTCATGTATGACATTGCAAAGGTAATGATTACCTACATTTAGAGGATTTTCTTATTCTTTGCATATAGCAGTGTCTGAATGGATCGTTTAACATCTATTCCTGCTTGACGTGCTATATACGCACGTCATTAATAGTTATGTAAATGTCCTATTCTAACACAGATTCTCGTATGAACTTTTTGACCTCCTTTAGGGCATGTCTTATCTCCACACAAGCAACATTGCAGTCCATGGACGTCTTAAATCCACTAACTGTGTGGTTGACAACCGTATGGTTGTGAAGATTGCAGACTTTGGCTTCAATACAATTCTCAGTCCCAGTAAAGGTGAAAGGGTGGTATATTATTATCTTGACAAAGAAGTTCAGTTATTTCTACACTTCTACGCTTATTTTGGTTAACCATTTGCTTACGTTAATGTTTCCACTTCTCTCAGATCTGTGGACGGCTCCTGAACACCTGAGGAAGCAGGGGATCTCCCAGAAAGGAGATGTGTACAGTTTCGCCGTCATTTCCCAGGAGATCATGATGAGGAAGTGCACATTCTACTCACGCGCCTGCTCTAATCGTGCTGGTAAGACAAAAAATACACAATCATCAGTGACACCTACTGGTGATTTATCCTTCATCCATGCAAAGTCCACACTTTAAAAGCATAATTTAGCCAAAAATGTTAATTCTCAACCTTAAACCTACCCATCCCCTCGCTGCCTGGAAGGCGCCGTTGGGGGCATAAAACACCAAACACCCATTCGCTCACTCACTCAAAAGTGAATTTTTGGACTGAAGTGCTGGTAGCTTTTTTCCTAATTTATCTTTTTTTACAATAAATTAGGACTGTAGCTTAAAAGTTAAAAAGTAGCTTATACGTGGACTGTAAAGCCATTTAATAGCTTTTTTTTTGACAAACATTTTACCACAAAATATGAGATTCAAAATATGTTGATTTAAGTGTTGTTTACAAAAACATGGTGCAAATTCAAAAAATGTAATTATGAAATAAATGTACATGCTTTCATCATGTGCAGTGACTGCACAGACCAATTTTCAGTTGTTTATGATAACTGCTTTTAGCAATTCATTTTATAGAGATTGTGTTTTTGTTTTTTAGATCAGGCATATTTCAGAAAAGGTTTTCATTTGTTTTAATGTTGTCGTTGTTTTTCACTGTAAGACATCAGCAGGACATTTGATCTTGACATGAACAATTGATCTTTATTTGATATTGTTTTCCTTGTCTCTCTCACCACCTTTGTATTTTCTTGAAGCTCAATCTTGTTCTTTTCTTGTCTTTTAGTCTCTTTCATCCACCACCTGTATATTTTCTTGATGCTCAGACATTGAGAGGGAGACCATCCTCTAGGTTCTTTAAGACTTAAGCCCCTTTCACACAACGCCTTGATCCCAGAAAATTGCTATAAAAATGCCAGAGTGCCTTCTGTGTGAACGCAAATGCGTCCCGGGATTGAGTCCGGCATCGATCCCGGGATGGGGACTTAGTAACATTGATTTTGCTGCTGCATTCAGGCTCCTGTATGTGCATATTTTCCCTATTGTTGGTGGTGGAGTAACATCTGCTGTCTGCTCTGTCTTTGTATCTTCATCTTGTTTGGTTGTCTTTCAGGCTTTCCCTTTTTATCAACTCTTTTTTTCGCATCAGTGTTTTCCTTCTGAACTCAACTGCACCAGACTGATGCTCATCTTTCCAATTTAGCGTGGGCCGAGTATTACGATATAATAGTCTATTACTGGCAGTGTTTTGTAATGGAATTCCAAATACCAGCAGCCATTACGCCAAGGAACCAGGGTTACAGTCATAACCTGAGATGTTCCCTTTCGAAGTGGAACTCAACACTGCGTCTTGGATGCAATGGGGAACAAATACCCACTCCGCCATGCCACTGGGATGCCTGTCTCACTGGGTGAGAATATGCACAATCACAGAGGGCATAGCATACATTGACTCAACAGATTATTTTAGCTGGAGTCAGAGCGCCAATCCAGGTTCCGTCCATAAAAAGATGTACATGGACCGTCTGATGTATAAGATATTCCAGGTTCTATGCCTTTATAGCAAGGGAAAACCTGGCCTATACAACCTTCCTCCCTCCCCTGTGGGTTATTCTAGCCCTACAAGCAGAACTCTAGGAATAAAAAATGGCTCAGCTGTGACAGCCTCTTAGGCTTAAAACAGCTCTTAGGGAATAATTGCCACAGGGAGAAATATGTCACTGTCGAACTTGGCCATTACCACTATCACTGGGAAACCACAGGGGTGCTGCTGCTCTGCTTAATTATCCTATCCACCTTATTCCTGACGAGCTTACTGTGTTTTGAATTATGGGTGGCACTTCCAGTTTGGGGAACTTCCATTCAAAAAGACTGAAAGAATCATTTCAAATCATAAGGTTGCCCTACAAATAAAGCTTATCCGTCAGTTTGACTCAATGAGCTATCAGTTTTCTTTCATGTTTTATTTAACGTGACATGTTATAGCAATAATATCTATGGCAAGAGCTCTTTTCAGTCACTGCATTCTTTTCCTCATGATTATTTTCTTTTTTCCTTTTGCATCCCGCTGTAATAGTATGAAAAAGGTCAACATATACTGCACATAATTTACAATATATGCCATTAATAATTCACTGGAATGCACGAAGAATCTCTTTTTTTCTCCCCAAATCCTCACGTCTCTTTCCGGGTTTGTTTTTACAGGAAAATACAATTTATTATCTGTCAAAATGACTGAAATCACTTTGATATAAGTATAATATAAGTAAATATATATATTTTTTTATTAAGACGCAACGTATGTAACATAATACAGATTATCACAGTGATATTTAACCATATGATTTTGCTGTGGAAAGATTCACGCTTTTGGGGTTATTCATGGTCAAGTACCTTGTTGATGCTTTTACACTTTTAAATGTCCTTATATTGTTTAATGGTTGAAGGATGAGTAGAATAATGTAATGTCATTGTACACAGTTATATAAAATATATATTATTGGGTCCATAGAGCTAGTCTTAACGGAAGTTACACCCATAATTCGCACAAAGCGTCATGGGGCGTAGGAATAATGTGGATATCAACAAAGGGGTAACGCTCATACCCTACTTGCATTCTGCTATGCGGTGTTTAGTTTTATTTACTTTTTTGCGCTTGCCGTAGTAAGTGACATATCAAGGAGAGACTAGGAGAACTTCCTCGACTCGTGCATTGTCAACCCACTTAATAGTTAAATAGGTATCTGATGACTCCGTTCTCCTTCTGCCCCTCTTCTCTAATAACACCCACTCCAGTCGGGAACTTGTTCTTCGTGGAGTTCGGGAAGGCTAATGCGTGAAGGGCAATTATGGCCTGACAGGAAGCGCTCTGGTTGTGGTGTGTGTCATGACGTCCAACAGTATGGGGGGACCACATCATGATCGAGCAGATCGCTCGAACCCACGACTGAGGATTGTTAAAGAGCCATACCTCTCTCGAATTCCTCAGCCAGCTCAACCTGCCATCCCCACAACTGAAGCCTCCTCTGTGCTTCGCCAACAGCGGGGCCTGAGCCAGGAGGTGCAGACGCCTGTCCTACATCCCTCTAGCATGAACGGAGCTTCCGCAATGTAAGCTTCTCACAATGGGCACATCCAGAGACCTCAAGCACTGAACACACGTGCTCCTCACCTAAGCACTGAACGCACAGGTTGTGTGTATCCAGGTGTCAGAAACCTGGGACACGGAGGCACACACTTCCTTGCTCAATGCTTGCTCGAATTCTCCATTACAGATTCGCCTTCACTACGTGCTAGCTAAACAAATGGCTCCTGAAGACAAAAAAGCTGATGATGTGTATCACTTATACTTCCAGACGCTCCGCTAATGACATCAAGGACTGTCACCAGCCAATAAAATTGGAGTGTGTTATGCTGATGGCATTCCCATAGCGTCGATCCAAAATGCAGTGTTGTTCCACTTCAAAAGGGAACTGACAAAGTGACTCCAATGACAGTTACAATAGCCATTTAAATTGTTATTCACTAATGATCTTCCCCTCCAGTGGGCTGTGGTCATTGACTCTCATTGAATTCAAGAATTAGTCCGATTTGTCATTCAGAACTATTTTGTAATGCTTCATTTGCACTTGTACTGAATTCATTCATTCATGATCATTCCAATATGGGAAGAAAAAAAATGACTTAAATATCAATGACAGGCTTCAAAAGGCTTGGAATATGGGGCACGAGAAATGCTTTTAGGATATTTTTATGGTGCTTGTTTTTTCATTTTGGAGCTTGACAGGCCCACTCCTCATTCACTTATAGCTATTGGAACGAGCAACCAGGATATTCGTGAAAAATTCACCCTTTGTGTTCCACAGAAGAAATTCAGATTTGGAACAAATTGTTTTCATTTTTAGGTGAATTAATTCTTTAACTAACCCACTTTCCTTTACCAGAGAAGCTAGCCAGAGTGCAATACCCTAGTACGAACTCTTTCTTCAGACCGGATCTAAACTTTGAGAACACCAGTGAAAGAGAACAAGAGGTATGTATGCATTTGTTTGACTCGTACACAAATTGTTATTTGTACTAATAGCAGCCAAACAGTTCTGCAAAGAAGCCTAAACATATAGGTAATTGACATGAAATTCTTTTGGAAAGGTTTCATGTTCTATCGTGTGACATGTTATACTTCACTAAAACTACAGAACTTGTCAAAAGTTTGAAAACATTACAAAATATACATGTTTTTGAAAGAAGTCTCCTATGTTCACCAAGGCTGCATTTATTTAATCGAAAATACAGTAAAAACAGTAATATTGTGAAATATTATTACAATTTAAAATGATTTTTTTTTATCAATTTCTGTGATGCAAAGCTGAATTAACTCCAGTCTACAGTGTCACAAGATCCTTCAGAAATCATTCTAATATGCTGATTAGGTGAAAGGATCATGAAGATGGCCTGGCCATCACATGTATAAATTGTATATTCAAATAGAAAACAGTTATTTTAATTCTTAATTTGTTTTACTGTATTATTATGACCGCCGCTAGCATAGCTAGCGAAAGCGGTCATATAGGGATTGTCAAAGTTTTTTTTTTTTTTTTTTTTCGTCATCTACTGAATTTTTCGTCAACGATACCAGGGTCACCGAAACACCGGGGAACATGAAATTTGGTGGGCATGTAGCCCCACTAGACTTTTACGGAAAAATTTCGTTTGGTCCCCGGGGGCCACTCCCCCCCCCCGCGCTGGGCCCCCCGTCAATTTTTCGTCAACGATACCAGGGACACTGAAACACCGGGGAACATGAAATTTGGTGGGCATGTAGCCCCACTAGACTTTTACGGAAAAATTTCGTTTGGTCCCCGGGGGCCACTCCCCCCCCGCGCTGGGCCCCCCCAAACCCAAAAAATGCAGTTTTTCCTAAATAACTACCTGAACCGTGGCACCGAGGATGAAGAAATTTTTATGGTATGTTGGTCTTAAGGGCCCACATCAACCTAGCCCATAATCACTCATTTGTGATTTGCGCCCCTTCCCATAAAAAATTAAAATGCAATATTATTCTGCTTTAATCACCCCTATCTTCAGTTGAGATGTTCAGAACTGCACCATATTTCATGTGTATGATTAACTTGACATCCTCTGGGGGTATGCTAAGTTTCGTAGAATTTCATCCATGGGGGGGTATAAAATAAATTCATTTATGTGCACATTTAGTGACTGTACACTCATCGGCCTGTAGATGGTGGTGTTGAGCGAAGGGTTGCTGGTTTAGGATGATACTGTCACACACACACATGCAGGAATACAAACAAACGCAAGCATGCGCACACACTGACATCCACACGCACAGACACACACCCATACACACACATACAAATCCACATGCACAGACACACACACACAAACACACACGCGCACACACATGTACGCACACATACATACACGCACAGACACACACACACACAGACACACACATACACAAACCAACGCTATCTCACGACCAATTCGTACGAATTCGTACGAATGATAAAAAGTTGGCTAATTCGTACTAATTCGTACGACCTAACTCGTACGAATTTGTACGATTTGTCTAAACCCACGTGATGGGTAGGTTTAGGGGCGGGGTCAGGGGTAGGTCATTCGTATGAATTCATACGAATTGGCCAATTCGTAAAATATGTACGATTTTGCAAAAATCATACTAATTCGTACGAGTCAGGTCGTATGAATTCGTACGAATAAGCCACCTCGTAGAATTTGTACTTTTTCCCGTGAGATCGGGCTCACACAAACACACACACATACACACACACACAGACAGACATGCACATACTACTACTTTTTTTAGGTATATACATAAACACGCAATACAGCCAAATTGCTCCACGTCATTTATTTTTGTGGAAAGCCAGTGCAGGCCTGAGCGGCGGTCATATTTTGTACCGCCATGCGGTACATCTAGTTGATTAAATAAATGCAACCATGTTGAGCATAAGAGAGTTCTTCAAAAAATATAAAAAAATTGTTGTTTCCAAAGTTTTGGCAAGTATATAATTTTTATATAAAAAGTAAGTTTTGTTTAAGTTGGCTCTTTAATCGGTTTCTCCAGGTGTGCATGCTGATCAGAAATTGTTGGGACGAGGACCCAGACAGAAGACCAGACTTCAAAAAGATAGAAATCACTCTATGGAAGATTGTCAGGTCACTTTTAAATGCTTTTGTTCAACATTGAGAAATCTTAGATGACTTGGTAGACAAAGAAGAAAGAAATACAAATCAAATCAGATCATTAGCATGCATGATGACCATCTGAAAATCTAAATGAAAGGAGTCATGATTGAAATCTCTCTAATACATGATTTTCTGATTTGGTTATGATTAGTCTGGACAACCAGGAACATGAGAGCTACATGGAGAATCTGATCCGCCGGCTGCAGATGTATTCCCGTAACCTGGAGCGGCTGGTTGAGGAACGCACAGCTCTGTACAAGGCTGAGAGAGACAGAGCGGACTGCCTAAACTTCATGCTTCTGCCTGGGTCTGAACACAACAAACAGAAGAACACCGCAGAATCTTCTTGTGATCATTATTAGATATGCACATTGATTATTGGCCAGTATTAGTAAATATTAAATTGAAGACATGCTCATTTTCCCTATTTTTACATTTAGATTATCCTTGCTGTCATTTAATGCTCAATTAATGTTAATCTTTAAAGTCACCATGAAATCAAAATTGGCAATTCTCTCTTCTCTTCTCTTCTCTTCTCTTCTCTTCTCTTCTCTTCTCTTCTCTTCTCTTCTCTTCTCTTCTCTTCTCTTCTCTTCTCTGATGCTTCTCTGATGACGTTTACTTTTACTCACATTAGATCACAGCAATAGTAAACCACAGCGATCCAATCAATTCAATCAATTTATTTTCTTCTTCTTTTCACTTGGATATACTGTACATCTTAATAGGGAAGAAAAGACTATTGCAACTTCTTTTTCATGCTGATTTTAAAACTATTAAATGTAGCTTAGCAAATCTCAAATAAATATCCATTTTTATACTGTACATTATGATTTTATGATGCCAAAATGCATTTCTAGCATTTAAAAGCTAGATTTGTTTTTCGCATCTTTTTGTTTAGACAAAATTGTACTATTTATATCATTACTGCCAAGTAATTAAATTATTAACCTGTCTTTTTTTTGTTCTTTTTTTTTTGCAGACCAGTTGTGCGCTCTCTGAAGGAAACAGGAAAAGTGGAGCCTGAGCTCTTTGACGAAGTCACCATCTACTTCAGTGACATTGTGGGATTCACCACACTGTGCCACTTCAGCACACCTATGGAGGTGGTGGACATGCTCAATGACATCTACAAAAACTTCGACAGCATCCTTGACAATCACGATGTCTATAAGGTATTTTAATTCACTATAGTACCCAGTATCAGAGAAGGCTTTTACAATGCCTCAGTAATTCAAGGCGATGTGTCTGTGTGTCTATTTCAGGTAGAGACGATTGGTGATGCATACATGGTGGTGTCTGGTCTTCCTCGACGCAATGGGAACAGGCATGCGATGGACATCTGCTTCATGGCACTGGACATCTTGGCCTTCATGGGCACATTCCAGCTGCGCCATCTCCCTGGGATGCCCGTGTGGATTCGCATTGGTGTGCATTCAGGTAACGACCAGTCATTCATTGTACTCTGCTCAACAGTGCAGCCTTATAAACTGTTAGATTAAAGTTTTCAAGTATTGCAGAGGGCATTTCTTAATAGGGGCTTTTACACCGGAGGAACCTTTTTATAGTTGGCGGATGTATCAGAATTTTGGCATGTTCGCACTGCAGGAACTACGAACGATTTTAGTTCTAGGAACTCCTTTTGGAGGAACTACTTCAGAGTAGGGTCTAAACCAGCACTATAGGAACTACCAGTGACGTTAGTGTACGCTAATTGACCGAACGCACGCGAAACACCAGCACCCGCCATTTAAAAAAAAAGCTGTGTAAACACACAGATTATAGCCTATTTTACTCCAGAAATTAACTCTACGAACATGAAAACAGTGATAGATGGGCCTCTTAACCTTTACGCTGAGGAGAAAATCCAACGCAACTTTTGAGGGGACCAAGCCAAACATGATTATGTATTTCTGCTCAGCTAGCAACACTGGACATCAACCACACAGCATACGCTAATACATTTTCATATACTGTCTACTTTCTATGTAAAACACTTTAATTTTCTCATAATATACATTGCAGCATCACCTCTTTTCTTACAGAGTCTGAAATGGTTCGATAAAGGAATCAGTCTCTCTAAACCCCTCTTTTCCGCGAGCCTACTCTGCTCTGATTGGTCAGATGGCCCAGTCTGTTGTGATTGGTTTACCGCTTACAGTGTGTTGGAAATGAAATACCCATTACCATATCTGAATTTCAGCTCTGAGGCTTCCTCAGCACTAGTATACACAGTGATAAGAACAGTAATGATGGTGTTAATTGAACCCGAGTACTCATCATTTGGAAGTGCATACATTCGGTTCTATCTTTTGGCAGACAATAATTCCATTTATACATTTATGTATTTTGAACTTTGAAACTTTGCTGAACTTTGAAACTTTGCAGACCTTTAACGTTCACAAACAGCGATATAACACACTGCATGAAAGGTAATATCCGGAAAAATTATGTTTTATTATCAGTGTTCGGGAGGAACACGTTCAAATGATCTATCCAATCAGCCCGAGAGGAGATATATACGGCCCAGGCAGTTTTACGCCCCTGTTGTTCCTGATGCGTCCAGTAGGGGGATATACTATGAAATAACACCATTAAATCGATGCTCGAAACTTACACATTAATAACCGTCCCGTCCATAGACTTTGACCAATTTTGTGTTTTTTGTTAATTTAAATATAAACGTTACAGTGTAGATCTGCACTACGGATTAAAATATCTGTAGATATTCAGTTGGGCTTCACTCTCTTCACTCAGCCTATAGAAGACTATTTGTTTTAGTGAATTAAAAAAATAATAATACACATAGTTGGATCAGATGACAAGTAATGATAAATGACCTACTGTAGAATAGTTATATTGACCATAGGTTTTTATATACAGGAGACTGAGTGAAATATGTTGTTGTGAATTTATATAAAGTTACATTTAGGTATTAACCATATTTAGCCCATTAGACATACAGTGCCGTGTAATCATATGGATCCTCGATGAAATATCTGCTGTACTATTCACTATCGGTCGTCATACAGATACAAAACAGTGTCCTACATAGCATTTTATGAAGACAAACACAATGTATCCCTTTTCTAAAATTCCAAGGGCCATTTAGAAGAAAGAGACAATATTGTTGTCCACAAAAAAAATAAAAAAAATAAAAAGGACATCCACGGTGAATTTGGTCTTGTCACTGTGGGTGTGTGTGTGTGTGGGTGTGCTGCCCAGAATTGATGTCAGGTGAGTGTGGATTGCATCAATTTGCTCCTGATCTTCAAAGTACAACGGCACAGGCACTTGTTGGTGGAACACTTTTGGAAAAAGTGTCAAGCCATTTTGATTTCTTTGGGCCACTGATGATGGACTGTGCAGAGAAAATTGAAAATGACATTAAAAACATCTCCATGTATGTCTCTGTAAGTAGTTTATTTAGACAAGCTATTGGTTTAGAATGCAGTTAAAAAAAAGATGGGTGTTTATAGTTTATACAAGCTTAGAGAGAGAGAGATTTTCATTTCCTTAAGTAGCTAAAGCAAACACACACCTTTATGAGATGCAAGTTAAAGAGAACTTGGTAAAGACAGAGTATGATAAAACCCACATTAAGTGCACACATAGCCTAGATTTTAGTCCAGATCAGTAAGCTATTTTAAGAAAAATGTATATTAAAGGAGCCGTATGTAAGATTGTGGCCAAAACTGGTACTGCAATCACTTTCAAATTACTGTAGAGCGGTGTATCCCCTCCCCCTCCCCCCTGACTCGAGGTTGCCAGATATGCTGCAGGATCCAGCAGGAACGTAGGCTGCTACGTAGCTGTGGTAACTAGAGCAGAGCTGGCAACCCGGATGCCGAAACACTACTGACTTTGTGATTGGTAGATAGGTGGAGGGTGGAGCTTCAGGCTAAAACACAACATGACAACATCAACATCAGTTGAGGGCTGCAACTTCACTTTTTAAATGACAATATCCTGGCCGGACTACTGTTGTCAGTGATATAAGTATTTGAAATGAACATGATTTCTTAATGTCTAGTGACATATCAGGGCCATTTTATGATTAATTGAAATACATTTCTTACATACAGCTCCTTTAAGATTTAAATTAGACAATTAGATAATCTCATTTATAAGAAACAACTCAAACCAGAATCTACATTCAAACCATATGGGAAAAGTTTTGAATGTGGGTTTTATCGTGTATGACGTTGGAAATAATCAAAATATTTGAGTGAGTGTGCAGTTCAACTCTTTACTTAGAGAGAGATTTACATACATATATACATATATGCCTATTATAAATGTATTTTGTGTATTCACACCATATACTGTAAAAACAAAACAAAAAAACAAGTTCACATATTTCCAATATCTACTGAAATGCCCCAGAAACCATGTGGAGTGTGCTTTAATGCAAGGAGTAAACAGAGTCTTACCAGAAGAGGCCATCTTATGCAAGCTAAAGACAGGCAACAAAAGAAAATTAAAAAGAAAATTAATTTTGAAAGTGAGTAGAGAAGACTAGGAGCTAGACCTACACGTGGTTAGCTAAGTTTGAGCCAGACAGAACATCAAACTGACTGTCGATAACTTTTTGTAGCTCGAAATAAATTATAGACCCATCCATTGATATATAGAAATGAATTGATATCTACCTACCCTAGCTCTATCTAGATAATCGTTTATAAATAATAAATGTTGCATCATTGCTAAACAACAATAACTTTAGCAGATTATTTAACTTACCTCAATTCGTGTCGCTGTACAGCCTCCCCCTACTGGACGCATTGCAGGGGCGTAAAACTGCTTGGGGCGTATATCTACCGGCTCCAGGTCTGCAGCCTCCCCCTACTCGTTTCCTATCACAACCAGGGATACGGGGGGAGTACTCGGGGTTCGGGCCAAAATACAGATTTCTGAGCCCTCTCCTCGGACAGCAACCCAAATACGCATACTCTTTTACTCGATCCGTGCCAAAGTGTGAACTCGAGAAATGCAAGGGTCAGAGAAAGGGTGGAAGATGATTGAAAATAAATAAATAAATGAATTAATTGTTTTTTGGTGGAAAAAATAAGTAGACCTTGGGAAAAATATTTTAAACAATACAAAAATATACAAAATAACACCTTGGCTTGTATTTTTTATGTTGCATGTGCACAGGGCCCTGTGCTGCTGGTGTAGTGGGAATTAAGATGCCCAGATACTGCCTGTTTGGAGACACTGTGAACACGGCATCTCGTATGGAGTCCACAGGTCTACGTGAGTAGTGCTGCCTTTCAAAACCTACACTACCGTTCAACATTGATAATAAGAAATGTATCTTGAGCACCAAATCAGCCTATTAGAGTGATTTCTGAAGAATCATGTGACACCGAACTGAAGCAATAGCTGCTGAAAATTCAGCTTTGCCATCAATGGAATATTTCACAATATTGCTGTTTTTACTGTACTTTCAGTAAAATAAATGCAGCCTTGGTGAGCATAAGATAATTCTTTTAAAAACATTATAAATTTTGAACGGTACTGTAAATCAGTTAACTAGATTTCCCCAACTAAAGTATTGTGAGTAATCCAACAGTTTAATCTATATTTTATTCTATATTCATCTCCTCGCCCCAGCACTACGAATCCACGTGAGTCAGTCGACCATCAACATTCTCCAGCGCACAGACTGCAAGTTTGAGTATGAAAAGAGAGGAGAAACTTACTTAAAGGTAGTGATTTCACCAACATTCTTTTCACAATATTGTCCTCATCAGTGTTATTTTTCTATTATATATATACCATTATAGCATTCATTACTATTTTGAATTAATTTTATTTTAATTTAAGATTTTTCATCTAATATTTATATTTTTTATTTCACTGAATGAAAATGATTTGTGATAGTTTTAGTTACAATAACAGCACTGGTCTTCATATACACTACAGGGTAAAGGAAAAGAGACAACATACTGGTTGACGGGAGTTACAGGGAACAATTATAATCTGCCAACGCCTCCAACAGCGTGAGTTTCACATTTTATGATCCTTACTGTTCCTAATAACTAGTCTGTGAATTCATTACTTGTCTGTGATGTACTTTAAAAAAGATTTCATTATTGTGAACTGTTCTCCTGGCAGGGAAAACTTCCAGAATCTGCAGCAGGACCTGTCTGAAATGATAAAGACGTGCCTGGAGAAGCGGCCCTGCAGCTTGTGGAAGAGAAAGACCCTGTCAGCACGTCACAGGAAGCCCATAGTGGAAGTGGAAGTGTCAGAACTGCCAGAGTATCTCCACCTGGCCACCGGTGACAGTCTAAGCACATACCTGTAACTTGTAACCCTGAACATGACACTAACATGCTGCCTGATGACAGAACTGGATTTCTATTGAAATCACTGCAAAATGTAAATACTGTATATTTGGATTTATAAAAAAAAAGCATTTATACTTAGTATTATAGCATTATCTAACATTAGTAGTTGTTAATAAGTGTTGTAGATCTCAGCTTAGGTCTTAGCATGAGAGTGTAAAATGTTTTACAGGAAAGATATTTCATTTTCAGCTAAATAATAATATAATAATAAACATGATAAACTCTTCACACACATTTGAAAAAGAAACGAAACTTTATTTCAATTGTTTTGATAACTATTTACACAATAATGCTGCTTGGACATCTACAGTAATTCATGATTGTTTTCTGTGCTAAAAGATATTCTCTTGGTTGAAGAGACTAATTAATCCAATTAATCCAATATTCTTTGGCATACATACACGACTAAGGGTCTGTGCCCAGTTTCAACAAAACCCGTCAAGTAAAGAAAACCGTTGAGTTTTTTTTTTCAATAGGCTGCGAATCAAAGCTAATTGTTAATGTTATATGTAATAAAGTACATATAAAGTACATAAAAAAACTAAATAAATAACAACAAAATTCAATTTTACCTTTCACACCATGAAAACAAAGCCACAACCCATATTTTATAAATAAATAATATGTAAGAGTTCATTGGAAGTATGGTATACAAACTACCTATAATGTAGATATGAATTCAAGAAACTGTCAAGGAAACATAACAAAGAGGGGGAGAAAAAAAAAGAAGCAAAAAAAAAAAAAAAAAAATAGGTAACATTTCTCTAGTATCAAAATCACAGACTATGTTTTTGATACTAGAGAAATGTTACACAAATGTAACAAAACAAAACCATAAAGTAAAAAAAAAAGGGCACAGTGTGTGTACAGACTAAAATTCAACATAAACCAAAACATTACCTGTGCCCTGACAAGTAATCTGACATTTATTAGAATAAAATAAATACAGATGGATGGCACGGTATGATTATAAAAAATACAAGGCCATAAAAAAATGATGCAAATAACACATAAAAGATCAAACTTGAAAACTAAAACATACCTCTGAAATTCAAAGCAGTGAGAAGATTTGTTCAACACACCAGTACAAAGTTTAAAGAGATTATTATACTGTACTGAACTGACATGCTAATATATGTGTCGTATTAAAACTTCTGCTGCTTCTACACACGTTGATGGAATTTATGATATCTCCTCTGTTTCATATAATTCACTATTCTCTATCTAGACACAAGGACTGTTATTATGCTCACAGTTTTAGAACATAGCAGCAGCTAATGGGGACAGAATAAGAATTGATTGACCCAGTAACACACTGAGCTACAAAACTGTGTTTACAAATGCCTCTCTCCTCTGTATAAATATAATAATAATAATAATAGGTCATGTTGCTATTACAAACTAATTGAATGTTTGTTAAAAAAAAACAAAAAAAAACACAATTTTAAGTCAGTATTGACCGATAATGCTGTCATCAAACATGACAACGAAAAAAAAATTCACCCATCTAAATATACAGTGGCCCCAAAAAGTATCTGAACACTTAAGTCACATTTAAAAACATTTTAAAAATGGTTTCACTGCATTAAATAGAGAATATGTGGCATCTCCAAACAAATGAAGCCTGAAATTGATTTTTTTTCCCCAATTACTTTTAATCAACTGGTCTCTGCGCTACTTTTAGTGAGTGTTGAGTGTTATCAGAATGACCACAAAAACCTATCAAACATTTTCCTGTGAAAAGTGTGCTTTAAAAAAAGTATTTTTGGTTAAGTGCTTGGTTTGCTATTCTGTCATGTAACGCGATGACATTTATGCACTTTTAACATGGCTTAAGCATCCAAATGTGTTGAGGGGCACTGTATCTATTCAAATTTGTGCAAAACTACAGCATATTTAATAAACAAGCTTAGAGCTTAGGCATGCAAATCAGCCCACAGCACATCAAAATCCCAAAGAAAGCTAATTTGTATGGCTCTAGGCTAAAGAGAGCAAAAGGTGCTTGATAATTTGTTGAATTGAGGCGTGTTGATTGGGACGATTTTGATTGCCAGACTAGTTCCTTTAAAAGAAATCTATCCTTCACACAAACACATTAACAAGTGACACAGTATCATAATGCAGCACATTAGCTGAATGAACAAAACTAACTTCATTGTAAGTAAACTGTGCCCCGGACCTATTAAAAATCCATGTACAGCGTACAAACACAACCAGAACTCTCCCGAGCCCTGTAATATCCCAGTGACCTCTAATGACACCCTGACCTTTTAGCCGGCGCCAACGACTATCAAAATGAACTTCCACAGACTGTAAATGGGGGTAAAGTGCACTGCTGGTGGTCTGCCAGGGTGACACTGCTGGCAATTTACCCACAACTGATGCTAGATGGAACAGGACATGACCCGTGTCTGTAGCAGAGCCGCCCTTCTTCTGCTATAGCAAATGTGCAAAACCTAAATACTAAATAACTGATTACAGTCTCATATCCACACAGTCTTTCCATCATTGATTACAATGTCTATCCTGACTAAGCCAGACTAAAGGCCCGTTCACACCAAGGACGATAACTATAAAGATAGGGTTCTATAAATCGTTCTCAACATTAAAGAATAGCACAGTTCACACCACAGCTATAACGATGACCGCACAGAGAAACGATATTGTTGGAATCACTTTCAAATGATTTTATCCAGCTGATGAACTACAGCCAATCAGAATCCATCCAGCTGTAACGAGCTCGAGCATTTAAAGTGAGAGACAAGCTGATCTCAGAACGATGCTAATATAGTTATTTTGGTGTGAACGGGCCTTAAAGGGTAACTCTCGCCAAAATGCAACCTAGGGTCTTTTTGTTAATCTATCCGAGGCTATTTCTGACAGTCAAAAATAGTCGATCTCCGAATGCAACGTAACAGGGAGGAGAGTAAAGATGGAAAGCTCCTAACGCTTAGTTCCATATAAATTCACGGATAATTTGTTGTTTTGTCGTTAGTGAAAATCAATATTGACCTTGTATTTGAAAAAGGATGCTCATATGAGAAGCAATACTAAAATTTAGAGTCAGTTCATTCACATTCAGAGGTTGACTATTTTTGACTGTCAAAATGCCGGCGGACACAGCTACAGTGAGTTGTTCAAAATTTTTCTTTTTAGTAAACTCTGTGTACACAAACAATGTTCTCAATGCTCGAGTTCATATGTAGAGCCCCTGGTGATACTTCGAGCAAAGTTTCATGTTGTCGAGCCTTCTTAGTGTTTTAAAAATAGCGATTTTTGATGCTCTCATAGAAGTGCCCCTAGCACTCCCATTCAAAAGGCAATTTGACCGAAAACGGAAATACGGTCAAACTTAAAAGTGCCGTTTCCATTCTAATTATGCTTTTAAACGAAAGTTTTCCTCGGGTAGATTAACAAAAAGACCCTAGGTTGCATTTTGGTGATAGTTACCCTTTAAGTATTTTAGTTTAAATGCATTATATTTACTTAAATTACTATAGTATCCTATAACTATGTTGCTCTTTGGTAACAGGCCATGTACTAAGATAGTAATTGTGATCTTTTCTTAATACCTCAGGTGCCTTTTGCTTTTAGGATTTCAATTCAATTTTTTTGCTGCTGGTTGTGAAGTCTCCCGCTAATACCCGTTATTCGAGTCAACAAATCTAAAAAAGTATGGCTATAAAAACAGCATCATGAGCACATGAAAAAAAAAATGGATATCTAGAAAAATAAAATTCTTTGTATCCTACATCCGGGACCCATGGATCTGGAACAGCTGCAAAAGAGTTGGAAAATATATTATAGTCACAGAAATACACTACTGTTCAAAAGTTTGGGGTCAGTATGATTTCTTTGGAAGACATTAGTACTTTTTTTCTGCAAGGATGCATTAATTTGATCAAAAGTTAAGGCAGCGACATTTATAATATTACAGAAGAATTTTGTTGGTCTTTTATGCTCTTTTGAACCTTATTCTTCAATGAATCCTGATAACAAATGTATCAATTTCCACAAAAATATTAAGCAGCACAATGGTTTTAAACATTAATAATTATAATAAAATAAATCAACATATTAGAATGATTTCTGAAGGATCATGCGACACTGAAAACGAGATGCTGAAAATTCTGTAATAAATATTACGAAAACAATCGCTTTAGATTGTAATAATATTTTTGTAATAATATGTTTTCAAAAACATTTAAAAAATATTACAGACCCCGTAACTTTTGAACAGTAGTGTATAACTACAGAAATCTAGAATTACTAGTAACTTTGGATATGGATGGTGTAGAGTGAGAAATATGCCTCCTTGTATGTTTCATGTAATTATGACAAATACGAAGATCATTTTTGCTGGAGATGTGGATATGGGTGGAGATGGCGGTGACTCAATGGCAGTTTATGGAACAGACGCTGTGCTAAATATTGAAGTCATTCAGTTGAGTCATTCGTTCGCCATTTCTGGTCTAGTGACCTGTGCTAAAAAATCCCATTTTTAAGATGTATGTATCCAAGTTTATATTCAAAGTTCAGTACCGCACAATAGTTTGTCTGGACAGTTGTGAATTGTGTTTACATAGGAAATAGATTCTTACGAGGGAAAATCATGCTTGGGAGTTGCAAGGAGGTAAAGGCTATTGCATTTCATTGCACTGTGCTCATAAAAGGCAAGTAAAACTAGTTGGATAAATCCTCCTCATACAACCTTGTATCATAGGACTATTTTCACAGCCAAACAAACTAATATAGATTTATTGTTGTTTCTTTGTGCTCGTCTTATTTGGTGCACTGAAATGCAATTTACCAAAACCCTCAGACTGATAGAATTTTGTACATCTACCACTAATACAACCAACATGACAGCATTTCCTCACCAATTCCTTTGACATAAGTTTCTGCTAATCTCTAATCCACTCATTGGGGGTGGCATTTCTTTCTCCCACTTCCTCCTCCTCCTCCTCCTCCTTCCTCGCTCCATCTTCCTCCTGTGTGTCCGAGGTCTAGTTGTGTAATGAGTGGACAACAGGGTGAACAGAAACCGGTGGGATCGCAGCACGACAGATGATGGCATACCAAAAAAAAAAAAAATGAAAAAGATTTATGAATTTGTGAAGAGTAGGTGTGGGAGGATCTCAAGGCTATTGATGTGAAATGAGATGAAAAGAAGCAGATTTTGTAGATCGTAAGCATGTTTTTGAGGAATGTGTCAGTGGAACTGTGCTTTACGGTGTTTGTGAGATGGCACGATCAAAAACAGTGAGCCGTTACGCGTGCATGTATGTGTCTGCAGGTTCTCCAACCTTAGTCTTGTGGCTCTGCTCCGTCCCCAAACCCCCACCCGAGGTGTGCAGCTCTTTTGACACCACACACAGAAATTCAGCCTGGTCCTCTGTTCCATAGCTGTAAGATGAGCCAATGTTCACCATCTTGAAAAGCAAAGAACAGCCAAGAAAGAGAGAGATAGAGAGAAGGTTTTTCTTCATGACAGGTACTTGAGATTTGAGGAAAGGGGAGAGGGACCATGAAGGAAAACATCAAGATGGATCAAATGCCTAGTCAGCTGTACCAAACACATCTTCATTGCATTCATTAGAGATAGTTTAGGTTGGACAACTAGTCAAATTGGCATGCTGATAGTGTATTGTGCTTTATGGATGCATACTTTTTGTGTGAACCAATCATTTTGTGCAATAGAGAGCCTAAGTCCCTCCCCTTCCGGTGGACCACTATGGGACATTATTTCGGAAAAATATTGTATGGTAGTCAATGGCGAGAGACAACAAATATTTTGATCTCGTTTGAATTGTGACCTGAATTACACATATGGGGCCCTATCTTGCACCCAGCGCAATTGACTTTGTACACTGACGCATGTATCATTCCTATTTTGCACCCGCGCAAAGCGCGCTTTTCCCTCCACAGAAGCACGTCGCTAAACTAGGGAATGAACTTGCGCTCCCTGGGCGGTTCAGCGCAAAAAAGGAGGCGTGTTCCGGCGCAAACGTTCCTTCATGCTATTTTGCAGGTTTAGAAAACAATTGCGCCACTAGCCAGGAAAAAACAGTTTAAAGTCAGTGGCGCGTTGCGCATGTTATTCATATGCTATTTTAAGGGCGCATGCTTGGCCATAATCAATGTAGCGTGTGCACAACGCGCATACACTTTGATTCTCTCATCTACACAGAAGCAGCAGTTTTCATTTTTGCAAATCATACATTATTATGATAGATAGATAGATAGATAGATAGATTGATAGATTGATAGATAGATTGATAGATAGATAGACAATTTATTATAAAAGCATACATCTAGCTTACACATTTACCCAAATTATCATACACCTTTTTAACCGAAGTTAATTTGGGTGGGTTTCTCCATCCCCAACGTCCCTGACGAGAGCGTTGCTCTCCTTGGCTGTGAACCGCTGGCGCGCGTCTGGCAAATCCGCCGTTATAATAGGAATCCGCTTTAGAACAAAGCGCGTCTGCTCTTAAAGGGAATGTGAGATGTCGCTCTGATTGGTTTATTTCACGTTATGCCCAAACCACACCTATGAATAATGAAGCTACTTCAGACCAACCCATTTTTGATTTGCGCCTGGCGCAAGAGTCATTTATCCCGCTGGGAAAATAGCAACAGCGCCAAGACCCGCCCACAAAGTTACTTGCGCTTTGCGCTTTGACACTTGCGTTTCAGATCGTTAAAATAGGGCCCATGATGTTTGTCAATTTAAAAGATACATTTTAAAGTCAAGAAAGTCGCAGTTTGATGTAAAACTGTTGAGGTATAAGACTGTGAAAATACGTAATTACAGAGACTACAAACCCAAAAGGCGCACATGTGACGTCATACCTTTTCTCTCAATGAATGAAGCTAACTTTACTGAAGCTAACGTCTGTCATTTTTTCTATAGTCTTACGTTATAATCGTAACGTTACGCCGTCATGCCTGAGTGTTTTGTACCAGACTGCACACATACGAGCAACGGATGGTGACGTACATAGTGCGAGACGAGAGATGTAGTTCATTGAGCGATTTTCACATGAAACTAAATGTTACTCTTCTGTTTTATGACAAACTGCGACTTTCTTGACTTTCATAATTATCTTTTAAATTGACAAACATCATATGTGTAATTCAGGGCACAGTTCAGACAGAATAAAAAGATAAGTTGTCTCTCGTCATTGACTACATACATATTTTTTCCGAAATAAGGTCCCATGAGCCGGAAGCAGAGGGGAGGGACTTAGGCTCTCTATATAGGGTAATAGATATTTAGCCTTGATTTTTTTTTTTTTTTTTTAAATGTTGGTTTATGTACACATGCAGATGGACGATTTTGAATGTTGCATTGAATAGAATTGTTGCTCATGTCTTGCATAGTTTTTTAGTGTCTCACACCATGAGCATTGCTTTCTAATTTAGTATTTTAAAGGGATAGTTCACCCAAAAATCATTTACTCACCCTCATGTCATGAGCAATTGTTTCTCAAATATATATATATATTTGTCTATACAATGGAAGACAAATGGAAGATATAAACAATTTTTGTCTATACAATGGAAGTCAATAGGTACCAATGTTGTTTGGTTACCACTGTTCTTCAAAATATCTTCTTTTGTGTTTTTACAAAAGAAAGAATACAGGTTTGGAATGAAATGAGGGTTAAGAAAATAATGACAGAATGTTCATTTTTGGGTGAACTATTCTTTTAAGAAACGTATCTTATTGGTGTATGGTGGACCCTAAATCACTCTTATTTTGTTAGAATATGTAGTTTTCCACTTTTCGAATGTGCAAAATATCATTAGGGATGTGCAAAACTACCGACAAAGCTGGAATATCACATAGTTTGTCATTTTTCAACAACGCATAATGATTGAGAGGTTTTGGTGCAACTGACCAAGTAAAATCCAGATGGACACAAATGGCAAAAGTTTAATTTCACACTTTAGCTATGCTACTGGACTCTGAATCTGAGGGGAGAATTGGACACTGGGAAAATTAGGATCAGGGGAAGGGAAATCAACTCAGTGTCAGTCCAACCCACAGTCCAGAGCAGTCCGGGGCGGGGTTTTCGGCAGGCGCGCACGCTGACCTGCTCAAACTTCCAGCCGTCCGACATGGTGGACACCATCTGGGTCAGCTCCTCTTCCTGACACTGCAACACCCGATACACGTGCTTTGGTGGTACCTGCTGTAAGAGAGACAGAGGGAGAGGGTGAAGACTGGTGAAGAGTAAAAAAAGAAATGTGGTGGGTAGTGGAGGAGAATGCCAAAAGACGAGTATGGAAAGAAGAGCGAAAGTGGGTGGGAAACTGACGGCTGTTGCATAAGCACGCAAATATAGTCACAAATGTACAGTAGAAACTGAGACGGACAGAAATATAGTGCTGAGAAGGTGATGAAGCTGAAAACTGGATACTAATGGAAAAAAAGCAATAGCCTATATTTCCAGAAACTGAAGCTACATGGGAGGCATGATAAAACACCCTGTTCATTACCTGTGTAGCCTTGGAGTCTCGCTCAAGAATCCTCTCTTTGATTAATTTAATCAGCGGTGTGATGTTGTAGAACTCTGCCTCCTCCAAGACACCTGACGGCACAGACACATTTTTACATTTTCATACAGTTATGTACCGATATTGAAATGATAAATAAATTAAATGAAACACCTAAAACTAAAATGAATCGTTGTAAATGCTGCAAGTGAATAAAAGCCAGATTTAAACATTTAACAGTGCTATTATATTAGTGTTTTTAAATATTAACTTTAAGATGAAAAATAATCTAAATGTAAAAAATAGGGGAAATTACCATATACAATTAAATATCCAAAATCGACTCGTTGTTAACTAACATTGTTAAAAAAATTTTTTTCATCAATTGAAATTAACTGGGGGCATAATAAAAAGAGACAAAAACAGAACTAAAATTGTAATGAAAACTAAAAAATATAAAAATAAAAACAAATGAATTACAGTAAATTGTAATCTAAACATGCATTTTCTGTAAAGCTACGTTGAAACAATATGTATTGTGAAAAGCGCTATACAAATAAATGTGAATTTAATTGAATTCAAAAGTATTAATACATACTATGATATGACATTAATAATACTAAAATAGCACAACTGAATAATATCGATAATTAAAAAAGGTCTCTAATACTGGGTGATAATCATATGGTACCAATGCATCAATAGTTATGTGTTGATTTTAAAATATATTATTATTATAATATTAAAATGGTATTACCATAAATTTGAAAATGCATAGTCTGACAAGTGACAACAGTTCTGAGAATAAATGAACAGACCTTCTTCTGCCAACTCCTTGTTATAAACCAGCTTCCCATGTCGCAGATAGTTGAGTATGGGACCAAAATAGGTGGGATCTCGGTCAATCACGTAAGCACCAGTTTCATCCTACACAAACACATCACAGGTATACAATTAGATGTTTAATAATGTGGGATTTACTTGTAAGTACAATATCATTAAATATGTCACATTAAATATAATAAAATAATATTTATTAATGATGTATATAATATTTTACCAATATTAGATGTTAACTTGCTAACATTTAATAATGTGGCAACTATTCCCTATGTAAATGTGATTGACTCTGTGCTGAAGCTGTTTAACTGCAGTACATGATGCACTGAACAGTACATCACCTCAGGGAATAAAATGTGACTTGGCACAAGAGAGGATGAACATTAAAGGAAAGGGCATGCGGAAAGTGGCAGTGAGCAGAGGTCACATTAGCATGGCCACGGTCATTGTCCCAGAATGGCTGAGGGTCTCTTCTTTGCAATGAATTACCCTAAGAGCTCAGCGCAGCTCTATCGAGACAGGACCTACGGAGCAGGGAACCATATAGCCTAGGCTACATCATACCCTAGTACAACATGCCCTACAGAGAACATTACACAACTGAGCCCAAGGAAAGAGCACTCTGAAAGGCACAAAGAGGAATCAGAGAACAAGGGAGTGCATAGAAGCACATTAGGGTGAAGGAGGTGGTAAAAAGAAAGAGGAAGATGTTGGCGTAACAGAAGGCTCAAGACTAAATTGCGGCACTGCAAGGTTATAAAAGCACTATAATAGAGAAAGCAGAGGGCATAAATGAGATAACACTGCAGATTCACAACATGGACTTGAACAACACACCTACACAACAAGCTAGATTTGATCCATTGTACAGCCCTTCTTTTGATTTTTTCGTACAAAAATTGCACAATTTTGCTGATATTCTGCTTTATTCAGTAAGTTCCATTTGTGACTGGATTCTGTGATTCAATCTGCTTCGTTATGCATCATAATTCATAGGGCTCTACATGGTATTACGTTAAAAGAGAGTTAGTTATGTGGGTTATTTATTGTTGTGTTATAAAGCTATAACCATTAGTAAGAATGTTTTTTTCAGTTAGTAGTGGTCCCCTCTCAAAACTAGGGTTGGGTACTGCAAGTTTCAATTGCAGTATGGTTAAAACATTTAGTCAAACATTTATATCAAACATGTTTCTTATTCTGTGTTTTTTTTTTTTTTTTTTGCAAAACGTTTTGTTGCAGCTGATTTCCATGAACAAAAATCAGCAGCCTAAAGAACACCACAAAACCACAGCAAAACACAACTGGACTAATTTCAATTCATTATTAAAGACAAGTTAACAGCAATAAAATAAGAACAAATAAACTAATTAGCAATAGCACAAATAAATACAACTGAATAAAGTTCAGATATTGAAATCAAATGTAAAAAGTGTTTTCTTTTTATAAATAAAATATTGATTAATCCTTATTACTTACAAGTTACAAAAGTTATTCAGTCAAGATCAGAGAGTGATTTTCTTTTGTTCTTTGATTAACAGTAATGACACAGACGGCAGCAGGTTTATTAGGCCGCGGTCACTTTAAAGGAACACTTCGACTTTTTGGGACTTTAGCTTATTCACTGTATTCCCAAGAGTTAGATAAGTCCATACATACCTTTTTCATCTCCGTGCGTGCTGTAAGTCTGTTTGACGCACCCACCGCTAGCCTAGCTTAGCACAAAGACTGGATGTAAATGGCTACAGCTAGCATACTAATCCCAATAAGTGACAAAATAACGCCAACATTTTCCTATTTACATGTTGTGATTTGTATAGTCACAGTGTGTACAAATAACAAGGTCATATGAGACACAGACATTTTTTTAAACATTTAAATACTGGGAACAATTTTCTCTGCTACTTGGGCGGAGTGATTAGCGCAGCACCCGAGAAGCGCCGTGGTGAGGAGCAGAGAGTTCGCTCAGAGTTGGAGTAATAGAGTCAGCAATTTCTAGCTAGTAAATGCAAAGTTTACAATCATGGGTGTTCGCTGTACAAAGTGGATCACCTGTGGCTGCGGTAAGTGTTCCGTTATGTTTTTAGATGACTAGCCTACTGTTACAGTGACATTAGCTAGATGTAATGTAACCTTAGTGACACAATTACATGAATAGGGTGCTACTATTACAGTTGTTCCCGGGCTCCATGTATCCCCTGTAATGTTAGTATTGTGTTGTCACAAACGTGCTCTGTTCGGCATCTTGTCTATCAGCTTCCAAAGTTTGTAACTCCTCGTCTGTGTATTCTGTCTCAAAACGATATGGTTCTGGATCTTGGTTTGATACCAAATAAAAATCCTCTGACAATTCCTCAAAGTCAGCCATGATCAAGAATCACATTCGCTACTAGCTAGTTAGTCACGTTGGTTTTGTTGGCGGAACGGTGCTTCTCGGGTGCTGCGCTAATCACTCCGCCCAAGTAGCAGTGCTTCGCCTTCTGAGAAAATTGTTCCCAGTATTTAAACGTTTAAAAAATGGCTGTGTCTCATATGACCTTGTTATTTGTACACACTGTGACTATACAAATCACAACATGTAAATAGGAAAATGTTGGCGTTATTTTGTCACTTATTGGGATTAGTATGCTAGCTGTAGCCATTTACATCCAGTCTTTGTGCTAAGCTAGGCTAGCGGTGGGTGCGTCAAACAGACTTACAGCACGCACGGAGATGAAAAAGGTATGTATGGACTTATCTAACTCTGGGGGATACGGTGAATAAGCTAAAGTCCCAAAAAGTCGAAGTGTTCCTTTAAGCTTTTATGCAGGATCCAATATACTGTTCCAAATGCGTTTTTTTCTTCTTCTGTGTTTACGAGAATATTTTGACAATTTCGTGTGCATTTGTGAGTTCAAGCGCAAGAAGACGCGATAGAGAACTCAATTTGGTATTCGTGCACTAAATGAGATGCGGCTCTTAGTGTGCGAGTGCCGAATTGAGTTCTCTTTTGCATCTTCTTGTGCTTGAAAATGGTTTGAAATCACATTAAAATGCACACACAGGAATCGATAAGTGGAATCGAAATTTTTATAATTTAAATAAAGTATCCAATTCCAGAATTGTAATCGATTTTTAACTCCCAACCCTACTCAAAACACTTTACATAGTGCTCTTTGTGGCCATTTGGATACATGCAGCAGCAGCAATTGTTTCAGCTACACACCGCCGGTATGGCGGTATTTGAAAAATACGTATCGTATGCAAAATTGAAACCAATATTACGGATGAACCGGGGTACCGCCCAGCACTAGCCAGTATGAAATATTTATTCCTTGTAAATTTTCTTAATTCACCTTACAATCATTTTGGGACTAACAATTGACAACATGGACATGAACAACATTCATAGACAACAAACTAATTATCACATATGGAGTTGCAAAAAGCATTAGCAAATATTTCCATTAGCAGCACAAAATCTCACAGATAATAGTAGCACAGAACTTAATTTACACATGATGAGCAAACACACACGCGTACACAAATCCCATTTTCGAACCAGCAAGTGCAGAAGACAGTCACACAGTACACATGACTAGACTTGACAGCAGCAGGCATGACAACACCTGCGCATGACTTCTGCAGCGAGTCAGAAGAGACAAGCTGTTGCCCCGCTCGGGATTTCACAAGAACACGAGAACAAACACAGGGGATTTCACACACAATACTACTGTATATGCCTTAAACACACAGAATTCAAATCAAACAAGTTCGCTATCTGTCCACGCTCATCTTGTGTTAACGTTTAACTCTGCAGTTGCACAAGGAAGTATAAGAACCACGTCCCGATAGGGAACTAGCTGCATCCCATGGGAAATACCTGGTAGGCAAACAAAGAGCTTATTAATTTCAAAACAGAACTGCATAATAACCGGTGACACATAAAGCATCACAGCATGCAATAAGAAAGCCATATTAACAATTTTTAACAGAACCAATTCTGGCTCATGTTAAAAGCACATTCACTCAAGATGTTGAGAAACTATCTAATAATATTTACTATAATAATAGACAGACATAAAGGATAAAACACATCTTAAAGGGATAGTTCACCCAAAAATGAAAATTCTATGAGTGTTGGTAGCCAAACAGTTTTGCTTCCCATTGACGTCCATTGTATGGACAAAAAACACAAAAAAACAATGGACGTCATTGGGAACCGAAACTGTTTGGCTACCAACATTCTTTGAAATATTTAAAAAAAACTATACACCCAAACTCTTTGAAAGGGAAAAATGCATATGTAAACAAGCAATGAAGAACAGAGCAGTCCAGGAATAGAACAGAGAAGCCTCCATAGATATTTTAGTGCAGAGGGCTGGGAGTCATCAAGGTGCCATGACTTTAATCTCATTAGAAGAGTGACATGAGCAGTGAGAGAGCACACAACACCACAGCGGCCAGTAATAACTGAGCTGCGATGAGTGATCGTCTGTGCCTCGTCACTCACTGTGCGGATGTGTGGAATAAGAGGGAATATAAGAGGATAGCTTGGGAGGGGGTGGATACTGTGAAGGCAGAGTACCATCTGTTAAGTCAAATAGCCTACTTTTAGTATGCCTTAAGATTAAAACATATAACACACATTTACACTTATATCGGTAAATCTCACCATATTTCACCCCAAAACCAAAAGACAGAAATTGAGAAATTATACTTTCTTAAAAATACAATGAAGCCTAAAGAAAATTAATTTCGGAACAATTATTATTATTTGCATTTTCTGACAATATTTTCATAACTAACATTAAATTTGATATGATAACTAACTACGGATAACTAACCATAAATTACGATAAATTTAAAAACAACACGCATTACTGTAAAGCGGAAAAAAGCAAAAATACATAGGGGTGAGTTCAGGGTGATTGGGACACTTTTGCTATTGAGAGGAATTGGAAAAAGTGTCCCAATAAACCTGAATTCACCATACTGTAAACTATAACATAGATGATGATGACCCATGGGAAGACATATGGAATGGCATATTAAAAACATGCATTTGTATATGTCAAAAAGCCAATACAATTCAAAATCATCCAGAGATTTCATATTCCCCATCCACTGGCTTTTCTAATCACTGATTGTCATGTGTTTAAAATGTATACTGAAGTAGGTACCATATAGTGCATGTTGTAGGTATTATTGTAGGTCCCATACAAATTATATTTGGCATCCAACTAGAATTACATCCAGTTTTATTAGATTTGGGCCTTCCAAGCAGACACATAAAGACATCTGCCAACAGGAAATTATATGATATTAACCTTCGCTGCCAAAAGAAAACGTTTTATTGCAGTGGGTCAGTGATAATAAGGTTTGCATAAGGTGATATTTGCTCTGGTCCCACTGGAACTCCCGCCAAGTGCTTTACATTCTGACAAATCAGTTCTATAAGATAGGGATGCTTCGTTTGGATTACCTTAGGCCTCATTTCCCTTGGGTCATTTAACAAGGCAGTAGGCCTATCTTAACCATATTCAAATCAAATAAAAAAATTATTTATAAAGCACAATAAAAGCAACAGATAGTTGACCACTATGCTGTCCAAAACTTTGCAAAAAAACCCAAACAAAAAAACAGTTTTGACCACAATGCAATGAGGAGTATCAATAAAAAAATATACAAAATTACTTGTAATAATAATAAAAGAAGCTTCATTATTTACATCCAAAATATGATTTCATGAGCTTCACTCCTATAAATTTAGGATGTGCTGATGATCTGGCCATCACCCCATCAAGAGGACTTCCCTCTACACAAAATCAGCTTCAGGTGGATCACATTATGTGATAAATGAATCGTGCAGTAAAATGTGTATTTTACTGGCCAATAACTGCGATGCCGCTGTAATGCACAAACACTGGGGGTCTGCATTAATAATCAGCGTAGCACGCGCACATCCATCTGACTGAAGACCCCCGTCGCATCATTAATACACCTCAGCGCCCTGGATCACAGAGTCATACATTAACATCACTCACTGCTGGCTTACCGTGTCCGAATGTAAGTCTTGCTGCTGGCACAGTCGGTACAGAAATGAAGTTTGTTCCTTTAGCAGCGTTTGTCGTGTCGTTAGAAACACCGTCCCGCCGACGTTGAGACGGACCCATTTGCCGTTATTGCCTCCGGTGGTATTAACAGCTGAACCGTTTCCTATGATATTCTCAGACCCACTGGATTCAACAGCATTAGCCGTGGCTGTTGTGGCTCCTTCGCTTCCCTCGTTATCTTTGTTGTTGTTATTGTTGTTGTTATTATTGTTTAGATTGCCGTGTGTTGTTGTTGCTGAAAGGGATCCCGTTTCCGGTAAAGCCTGGGGCGCCGCCGTTTTTCCTTTGTCCTCCGTTGCCATTAGGGTACTACACTGAGCCTGGTCTGGTGCGGACTGTCGGTGCGGCTCGGATGCTGTTCGGATGCCGTTCTGTCTCCCACGGTGAAGCGGCGTGCTACTGTTGTTTTGTTTTTTTGTTTTTTTCGTGTCATATAAGTAGAAAAAGCGCGGCAGTTGATTGGCTCGTATCCTGCGATGTGTTTGCCCCGCCCACTTGCCAGTTGATGCACTTTTGACGCAGAAACCAGTGCAGATTCTAGAATGAGGAATGTATTTAGGCATTAGCAGCTATTCATATTTAAGATTCTGCATTCTTACAAAATATTTAAGATTCTAGGACGTTAGTTAAGTTTGACTTGCATTTCGAGTTCATGCAGCTCGAGTGGGACAATTCAAATAATGTTTCACTCTATTTGTTATGCTGATAATATATTTTGTAACGAGCCTATAGCAAAATATTTTGTGGCCATGAAAACCAATATGAACGACCACTGTGAATATGAGTGGATTAGGGGGCATTAATGCCTAGTTTATGTTTATGCCTTTTTATAATGGTTTCATAATTTTTATCATATATGGGTAGGCCTATAGGCTATAACTACCAACAATTCACTGATCAAATTTAACATCTATTAATGATGTAGATTCATAGTGTAAATTCAACATCTATTCACCCTGTTACAAATTATTCAGCTTGCAAAGACTTTAAGAAAACAGATTTATATAAATGCAATTAAAGTTCTCTCTCAATTTAAAATTTGAATAAAATGATTTAAATAAAACATATTTCTATTTAATTCATCACTTGTTCAATGACACTGCTGACTTTGTTCAAGTCAACTCAGTGTATCTTAATTTAATACTACCGGCTGTTGAATGTTTGATTCTGATTGGTTGACGGACATTCTAATTTGTGCAATTTGTAATATGTATCACTTATGACAACGGGCTTTGTCATGAACACAGATATCAAATTAGTTAGTCAAGCAACTTTTATTGCATAAAAAGTACTATTATGTATTTAATTTCACAAAAAGTATTATGGGGCAAAAATGTACCTAATGACTTTGTAAAGCTGCCTGTAAATATCTGATGCAAAGTTGATTAAATAATTTTTGAGTCTTGCATCTGTATTCTCTAGACTGCTGTTCATACACTGTAACAGACTGTCTTGATCTCTGGAACCAAAAAGAAGGGGCTGAATGGTGATGAATGAGAAGTTGAAGGTCTGAGGGAGCCCCTGATGAGCTGTCCGATTGAAACGGCTCCAAGAGAAAGGTGGAAGACCATTCTGAGTAGTGGGTCCGTTCACAGCTTCGGCCATAAACATCTGGGCCATGTGGTAATCTGTAACCTAAATGGATGCAGCCTCTATTAGAATCGGACTATTAATGCTAGCATTTATTTAAAGGAGACCTATTATGCCCCTTTTTACCAGATGTAATATAAGTCTCAGGTGTCCCCAGAATGTGTCTGTGAAGTTTCAGCTCAAAATATCCCACAGATCATTTATTGTACCATGTTGTAAATGCCCATTTTTAATTGGAAGGGAAAAAATGCAGTTTTTGTGCATGTATCTTTAAATGCAAATGAGCTGCTGCTCCCTGCTTTCCAGAAGAGGGCGGAGCCTCTACAGCTTGTCCCTTGGATACACTGCCAAAAACTAAAACATTAGTTCGGTTTTGACTATCATCTCTATCGCAGTCACGCTCACGTGACATTGCAGTTCTTCTTCATCATGAAAGTGTATTATCTGCATGCGTTTTAAAGGCATTTTAGTCTAAACTTCTGATATATGGTTGTCTGAACGCACACATCTGAAGTACAGAAAGCTGGCTGTCAGATGGCACGTCCCATGAGTATTAAACTAAGTTCTCTTTCACTTCTTATTGCGCTTAAAATGTCAAAAACACACAAAAGCCCTATTCGGACGGGATTAACTTTACAAGGGTAGATGGAGTAATGTAATTTTACCACAGGACGTCAGTAATAGTAATGGCCAATTTGCACGGGATAAGATATCTCAGTAAAACTAGCTGAAGTAGGAGGGGTAACTTGATTTGCGCATCGCCGTCACCATCCTTCCTGTGTAAGTTATTACGTTGCTTCCTGATATCACGTGCGCAAACAAATATAACCTATTATGTCTGGTCGAACAATGTATTAATTAACTTCAGATTGGATTGTGTTGGTAATAGGCACTTACCTAACGCTAAAACATGTTTCGTGCCTCTAACAAGTGCTTTCGATCTTCTTTCTGATCTGAATGGTATGTGGGAGTTTTGCCACAGACTCGTCCCAGCGTCTAGAACGCAACTGAATGCTTTTTCAAGCGTCTCCATACTTGAAAAACGACGAAATATTTGCGTACATATTTACAGCGGGTCTATTCGCACGGGATTAGTATCACCTGAGGTAATTTTTCCGGACCTTTTTACTGAAGGTAAAAGTCGCCGTAATCTTTACTGACATTGTCCGTAATGATTACTGAGATGGCACATTCGGACGGGACTAAAATCACAGAGAAGCTCTGGTAATAATTACTTTACCCCACCTCTCCATGTTAAACTAGTCCCGTCCGAATAGGGCTAAAGTTTACAAACAGTCGTTTATGTCTGTGAACGTAAACAGCATGTAAAGAAATTGCATGTGTTTATTAGATCTGTGTATTAAAGTGAAATATACAGGACCTACTGCTATATATGCTGTTAATATGAATCAAACAACAAAATGAAAACAAAAAAAATCACTCACTGCTCTTGATTAAATAACGTTAGTAGCTTTAATAAGAATACATTTCTTACTTGAATGCTGAAACTGAAATTATGATTTATGGGGATGGGATTGGGTGGATTTTTACCATTAAAGTGGTTGTGTACATACACTGCCGACACACATGTATATTCAAACACCATGTAAAAGTGAATTTTGCATAATAGGTCCCCTTTACTAATAATAACACATAGACCAACATGACCTATTTCTGTACCTTAGTATCATAACATCCCCCTGGAAGAGGTCGTCGGAGCCTCAGATCATTACGGCAGCAGATGGATTTGCAAGGGTGCTTCTTTGAATATGGGTCTTTTCTGTAATCTAACATGACAAAGTACTACTGTTCATCAAAGAAATGAGATTATGAAGAAAGCAGATTAGTTTGAAGAAACATTTTTGAATACTTTCCAAAGAGAGATCCTGAACTCACCATTGTACCTCATAATGTACTTCAAGGTGTCCAGATTAGTGACTTTTCCCTGATCCCTGCGGAAAATCTTAGCACGTGGACAGAGGTCATATGAGAAGTCTTCGCCATGCTTTTTCCACATCGCACCATAACCACTCATTCTGTAAATGTCTGAGTGGAAAGGTATGTTGTAGGATGCCCAGTAACCTATTGAGACGATTTGTAAAGCATATGATCTTGTTCAATTTAACCTTCAGTGTTTCCAACCTTACATCCTCTCAAATTAATTTTCATTGGACTGATCATAAGGATTTCCTTATTATAAAAATACTCCTCACCATGACGCAGCGCTTGTGACTGATCTGAATACGCCACCAAACCAGGAATCTGCTCCACAACAGTCAGACTCCATTCTTCAATCTGCTTTCCAAGTGAAACTCTTTTCAGGTCCACCACCATATACTGGTTATTGTAGGTCCCTGATAAAATTCATCCAAAAATAATTGAAAATAAGAAAAATGTCAAGACCAAAAGTATGTGGACCTCTCATTAACAGGTTTGGCTGTTCCAGTATATCTATTTTTGGGAAGGTCAAATCTTAAAGGGACAGTTAATTCCATCAATCATTTACTCACAGTCATGTCATTAAAAATATGTTCCTAGGCCGTGCGTCTACCAAAGCATTTTAAGCCAGCTGACAATGCCAGGCGCACTTCTGAAGGCACCTGAGAGCGCTTCGGCGGCACAGCGGGGTTTTTTTTTCTCTTTTTTTCCCCAGTTGAGACGTTTTGGTTGCAATGATCTGATTTCACAGATAGTTTGTTTCTGAAAATTAAATGTAGACACAATGTGAACTACTTGCTCTGGTCCTTGTTTTGGATGATATTTTTCTGTTGTTGTGCTTGTTGTTGTCGTCTGTTGTCGTTGTAAAAGCAGGATGTGACGGCTGGGTGCAGTGTTGGGGAAAGTTACTTTAAAAAGTAATGCATCACAATATTGCGTTAATCCCTTCAAAAGTAACTACCGGTAATTGTGTTACTTACTTTTTAAGAAAAGTAATGCATCACGTTACTTTTGCGTTACTTTTTCTCACCTGGGCTGGGCTTGTTTAAAAAAAAACAATTTTGGGGCAGATGTAAAGGCCCTTTCACACCAAAATTTAAATAATAAGACTGAAGGAAATGCAAATTCACGCTTGTACAGTGCACAGCTCAAACAAGCCATTCTGGATTGCAGATGAATGGAATGCAGGAGAAGTTAAACACTAAATCTAAAGTAATTTTTGCTTATGGTTTAACTGAATAATTGAAGGTCAGTAGCAAGCACATTGGTCAATAATAATGCTTTATTTAACATATTTAATTATTGGAGGTTTGCGTATTCTGATTTTGCATTTCACTGATTTGATTCATTTTGAGGAATACTGAATCTTTTTTGTGCAAGTGAGATGAGTAAATGCATGCTCACATTTAATCTAGAACTACAATAACTATCATGTGTAAAGTAATTAGTTACTTTACTAGTTACTTGAAAAAAGTAATCTGATTACATAACCCGAGTTACTTGTAATGCATTACCACCAACACTGGGTGTGGCTAGGTGTGGTATTTGTCCCGCCCTTCCTCCACTGTGATTGGACGGCAGGGTAAATGTGACATTGATGAGCGCTTTGTTTTACCCAAAGTTTAACATTTTCAACTCTCGGCCACACATTTTTTTCCCTCCAAATGATCACTTCAGATTTCTTGTTTTGTTTTCAACCGAAGAAAGAAATGCATACTTGTTTTTTGTTTAATGACATGAGGGTGGGTAAACGATGACAGAATTTTCATTTTGGGGCGAACTATCCCATTAATGCTACACCATACAATCAGATTCTAGAGAATTGTGTCTTTACAACTTCGCTGCAGTGTTGATAGACGACACCACCACAGAGCACTGCAAATACGGACCACAACATTTGCATAAAATAATCCACCTTTGTCTTGTACATCTCTTTCTCACCCGAGTTGTGCTTGGAAAATATTTGGGCCCATTGCTTCCCTGTGCAGGCCAGCGCATTTGCTACACGCACCCTCTGCCAGGCAAGCAAAGCCTCTGGGGACACCAGGGAGAACAGAGAGGAGTTGAACACGTTGTTCGTTGTCTGAGTTACAAACAACCCCGTTCCCAGCAAATAAAAGTCATCCAGAGATGACAAGGTCCCTAGAAATGATGCGAGAAACAGTTTTATAGTACTAAATTAAATGATTCATTTCTAAATTTGAATGATAAAAGGCAAACATCTGCCTTTAAATACCAGGGTAGCTGCTAAAGGACAGTCTGCTTGTGCCATTATGTTTATTTTTCAGGCGAAAGTCCCAGTGCTTGTAGATTCTCATGCTGGCTGCATAGGTGTACCAGCTGGAGTGACCAAGCAACAGATTCTCATAGCCAGGTAACAACTGCAGACAGAATAGGAAAAGAACAATTAAAGGTGCACATTGGCAAGGCCATAACAATCATAGACACAGCCCTGAATATTCAGATATGGGGTCAGACATGGGGCTTTCAATGGCCGATTCCTACACTTTGGTTCCACCCAATATAGAATATGTGGATACTGTCATGAGGTGAAGGCATCATTTCACTTCTAACCTTGATGAGAGCAGAGCAGTGACTCATCCCTGGCATTCTGAAGGAGTCCGAAGAAGAGTTGGAACGCCTTTTGAGTGCAGGGATTAAATCTAACAAATCCCCAATACCATTGAGGAATTGAACCGCAAACATGGGCAGAGGCTGGGAGTTGAAATGCAAGCATGTAGTTTCACTCATTAACACAAAATGAAAAACATATAGGCCAAAGCATGATTGGCAATGATTGAATAAAAAGGAAAAAGTTCACTGGAGGAACTTAGACCTTTTCAAATGTCCGTGAGTGTTATCAAACTTGAAGAATGAGATGTACTGTGCAAATAAACAGATGCATGCAGAATTCATGTTTTCTGACCTTTTCCTGTCTACTTTTGGCCCAGTATGCTGCCCCGGCATACAGTCCATCTATCTGAGCCACTAGAAGACCCACATGATGCCACAAGGGATCACTTTTCCCATTTAATTTCAATTGTGCTCTCGTCCATGAGTCCTGCTCACTATTTCAAAGAATGGAAGTTTAATAAATAATTCAGTTGAATATATGTTTATGCAATAAATAATTGTATAAAATCATCTTGGAAAACTCAAACAACTCCAAGTCTCCAAAACCTATTTTGTATGTTGCAACATGTGAATACATACAGTGATATATACAATTTGTATGTTTAATATAATGCAAGCAGGTGTATTTCATCATATCCGACATTATTATTGTAATTTTGGAATAGTGCAATCAGTTTAGATAATAAATGTCAACTTACCTCATAAATGATTTTAGAGGTTTCATAACACTATGATCCTTAATCATCTGAGGATACATATTAAAGTAATGGTTTATCATCTGTCTGTGAATGAAAAAGTAATTGATTATAGTTTTAACTGTAGTCTGTTATTTGATAATTCATTTAAAGTTAATATATTTTAAATGTACAACATAAATGCCATTAAGTATATTTTAGTATACCATAAATGCTTGTCAGTACTTTAGCTAACCATATAAAACAATATAAGTAATTAGGAAATGATATGTAAAGATGTTCTTAAACCCTACTTAAGTGGCTAAAAAGCACTCTTAAGTCCAACTAACTGCTTTAAATATAGATTTTAACTATTATACATTTTCATTCAATTGTAAATAACATGTATTTAAGTGTCCAAACCATTACATTCATTTCACAGTTAAGTATATTCTTATAAAGTATTATTTCCGTAATAGGCCTACTATTTTTTTTTTTTTTTTTTAAGTATATGCTAAAGTGTACTTCTTTTTCAACATGGCTCAGTATAATTTGCTTTAAAGAGAGAAAACTTACGAAGCTGTAAGGAATCCTTCAAGGTACCCGGCCAAGAAGTATGTAATTTCATCGTTCTCCTGGGATTCTCCATAACCAGCTTGCACTTCCAGCACTCCCCATCCAGAAACAGATAAACTATCATTAAAATAGCCAAATGCATCTCCGTCCTCTTCCATTGCATCCTCTTTCAGCACCACAGACCTCTGAACAGCATCCCAATATACGGTGGCTCTCTGAACATCTGGTAAACAGAGAGATCACACATCAATAAGCGTTGAGGGTTTAATATTATTTTTGTATTATCTTATTGCTCCTCGCTTAACCCATTTGTGCCCAAATTTTTCTGAATGGTTTCATGCATACAGTCGTGTTAATAGTGTCCTATGTGAACATGTTCTGCATTTATTTTCCCCAGGTTTTTTTTCTTCTTGAAAATCAAATTTGAATGTGTGGCAACTATAGTTGCCAGTGGGCAAATATTTTGTATGCAAAATGAATAGGAGGAGAACATTTGGCATCTACTGTATCTCAAAACTGCTTTCAACAGATAAATCTTTATTCATAAACAAATTTATTTTGTATAAAAGTTGCATCTAGCTTATAATCTCTTGAATATGAAAACACAACAGCCATAACAGGGCATTGTGTATCAAAGTTAAATAAAAATAAATGGAATGAAGAAAAAATTATAACAAAATGGAACAAATAACAAAAAAATAACAGTGCATACAATTTATGAACAGTAGAGATGTCATTTAAAGGGTTAAGTTATGTTTATGCACTAAACAAGACCAATAACCTTGATTTATTAACCTATTAACACAGTATACCCCATTTCACCATGATATGTACATATAAGGCATTTGCCCTGACTAAGTATACAAAAAACTATAGATCTCTTGTAAGATTTGTTTTGTTTGGATGATTCTAGAGAAAGTGAATACCTTTTTTTTTTTTTTTTTCTTGAAATCCTTTATTTGGTTGTTTGCTTGCATGTCATTGAGACATAAAACATGGATACCATCTAGAAAAATACTTACAAAAGGAAAATGACAACTATACACTGCGGTGGGCTTAAATGGCAAATGCCCAATAGAATAACGGACACGTGTTTGTTGTTGTAGCTCCGATCCGCCTTTTTTAACTTAGTTTTTCATGCTAGTCTTATGATGTTATGCAAACATGCAAAAATAAAAATAAAATAACCATCAGTATGACCAAAATGTGAGTAAAACTAATTTAAGACACTTACACTGAGCTTTTACGAAGGTCACCGTTAGGACGCACAAAATAAATCCCCGTGTAAATCGACTCATGTTTCACGCTGAATCAAGGTTTCAGCATCACGACAGCTAATGATCGAAGAGCTTGCGAATTTCCATCCGATTAAAGTCGAAATACTGGTTCGCATGGTTTTCTTATGTTTATAGACCTACATTTAGCTGTTTATCACCTGTTGGATCGTTAAGAAAAAAACACTCCACCCCAGATGGGACTCGAACCCACAATCCCTGGCTTAGGAGGCCAGTGCCTTATCCATTAGGCCACTGGGGCTTTCGTCATTAGGAGGTAACTGGTGGTTTAGAAAGATGCAGTAGAAATTTATGTTACGTATTAAAATTATCTTAAATATTAATTATATATTTAGTTTAATATATCGCATCTAAAAAGTCTCTGATGCATATAATTAATAGATAATTATTACTCGCTAATCAGAAAACATACACATTTACGTATTAATCGGTGTTTGTGTTAAATTCCCTAGTTTAGACATTTATAAAAAAAAATATATATATAATAATTTTTATCATATAAATAATTGTGTATTCAGTACGTGCAGTAATTTCATAACATTCAAAAAGTCATAACAGGACTGTTGGAGCTTTTATTATGAAAGAACGTGACACCGGCACTTTCAAAGAACTGCCGCCTCCATGTGCGTCCTGTTGTGATGGTTCTGTTCTAGTCAGGCTAGTTATCTGCTCTCCTCCGTTAATAACTGAGCCCAGGTGAAAGGTAAATATTCTTAAGTATAAAAATTCTATATGATTTTATTTTTCAGATTTAACTTAGGTTGCTGCGCTTTAATGGCTAGTTTGAGGTAATGTATGAGATCAAAGCTAGGTAGCTAATTCTCTGAGCTAGCCTGAGCGGTGTGTATCAGCCAGTGTACATAATATTAGCACGTTAACTTTGTGGGACAAAGTGAGCTCAGCATCATCTTTTTGGGGTTTATCGAGATGTAAGGTGCAACAGCCCATTGTAAAATGAACGTTTTCATCGTCGGTATTTAATTATATGTACAGTGACAGGCTAGCATATTGAGCTAATGTTACATTCCTGTTAATGAGTTAAAAAGTGTGGATGTAATTATATATATGCATAAATACACATGCTTGCGAGATCTAGCAGTTGTATGAAGTGGAGTGTATATGTTGGTGCTATTTTTGTGACCTGTTCATGTTTGAATAACTTTAACAGTACATAAAGCAAAGGGAACGCAATGGCCTCTGGAGATATTGCTCAGATTACAGAGGCTCTGGCCAAGACTCATGTTGGAGAAGTGGAATTAAGTTATAAGGGACGAGGGCTGAAGTTGGACAATGCTGAGTCGGGTGAGTAAACCTCTCTGTTAGCAAATGTTTACATTCGCCATGTCTCAGTGCATCAACACTCATAATTTTCCCTCCTTTTCTGTGATGTTGCAGTGAAAGAGATGGTGAAGGAGATTGAACAGTGTCAGGGTTTGCAGTCTCTCAGATTAGAGGGAAACACACTGGGGGTTGAAGCAGCACAGGCCATTTCCAAGGCTCTTGAAGCTAAAAGTGAATTGGAGGTACTTTTAAATGGCCATTAGACAATTTCACTCTGATGTGCTATTTGCTGTATTTAAATTTATTTATTTATTTATTTTTTTTATTTTTAAAGCAATGTCATTGGAGTGACATGTTCACGGGTCGCCTTCGCTCTGAAATTCCACCTGCTCTGGTAAGAAGATATTAATCTAAAAAAGTTCAGTTTGATGTAATTGCTATGAGTAAATATCTTATTTCCAACATTTGATTCAAATCCTCTAGAAATCATTGGGCAATGCTTTGATGACATCAGGGGCCAGACTGACTCAGCTGGACCTGAGCGACAATGCTTTTGGCCCTGATGGTGTAAAAGGAATTGAAAGCCTCCTGAAGAGCCCTGTGTGCTACACCTTACGTGAGCTCAGGCTTAATAATTGTGGCATGGGCATTGGAGGGGGGATGGTAAGTTTAGTCTGAGATTAACTCAGAGATGCTGAGATGCAACTTTTTAAGACAAACTCGTCATCCTTTGTTTATGTTAGTGAGATGTTTTTAACATGTCAAGGCTTTTTGAAACTCATGGAAAAGAGGGAGTATGTGATTTTAATTATTGATGTTTGTTCTTAAAGGTCCTGGCTTCTGCATTGACTGAATGCTACAAGCAGTCTAGTGCAGCTGGCTCCCCCCTGAAGTTAAAAGTCTTCATAGCTGGACGTAATCGTCTGGAGAATAATGGTGCCACTGCACTTGCCAAAGCATTTAAGGTAAAACAGTCCGCAAACAACTTCACATGGTAAACATCCATGGAAGAGCTGCAATTGCTAAACCTTTAATCACGAAAAGATGATCATAAAACCTGGACAGCAGAAGACTAGAAATGACTGATGAATCATCATTAACGTTATTCCCAACGGAAGGTCATGTTTATGTATAGAGAACAAGCTGAAAATTCAGCTTTGCTATCATAGGAATAAAGTGCATTTTAAAATATATCATAATAAAATTAAAATAATTGTTAGAATATTTCACAATATTACTATTTTTACTCTGTATGCATAAGAGACTTCTTTCAAAAACATTACCCTGTGTAATAAAATAAAAGTATTTTATGTTTTTCTTTTGTTCTACATTTGTTCTGTTTGTCACAGGTGTTAGGCAGTCTTGAGGAGGTCCATATGCCACAGAATGGAATCAACCATCCTGGTGTCACGGCTTTAGCCGCTGCCATGAAGCACAACCCAAACCTCCAGGTCCTCAACCTCAATGACAACACTTTTACTAAGAGAGGATCGATAGCAATGGCAGAGGTATGTTGTGCAATATGTCTCTGCATCATGTAGAAAATGTTTCTGACTAAAACACATGTTCATTATTGGCTGTGTGTGATTTCTTCCATTTTCAGGGCATTAGGCACCTCCGTTGTCTGAAGGTCATCAATTTTGGGGACTGTCTGGTACGCTCAGAAGGTGCTATTGCTATAGCAGGGGCCCTTAGAGAGGGTCTGCCATTCCTCAGGGTTAGTTAATGCATAATACCAACATTAAATCTTGATAAAACGCACATAAACATTTCCTTTCAATAACTCAACATCTTAGTGTTTTTTGTAATAGGCATTCTAAAAAAAAATCTCTTGTGTAGGAGCTGAATTTGTCATTTGGAGAGATTTGCGAAGCTGCGGCTTTGGTAGTTGCAAAGGCTGTTCAAGGCAAAGCTGATCTGGAGAAACTGGACCTTAATGGTAAAGTATTTTTTGCTGTCATAGTATTTTATTACTACATACATAGGCCTCACTCAAAGCATTTTATAATTATATAATGTTTATATATATATATATATATATATATATATATATATATATATATATATATATATATATATATATTATATTATACATCATATTTACATTACTTAATGATTTGATTTTTAAATTATTAAAATCATTTGAGACAGAAACACCCTTTTTTTTCACCCTCCCTTTAACCCCTTAAAATTGAACAAGAGGTTTTTGCAGTCCACTATTAATACCCCTATTTTAACAAAACTTTTTCAAAGCCTGCAGTTCATACGGACAGGTTCAAAAAACAAACTTTACTGAAACGTGCTGCAAAAATTATCTGGACCATTTAAATGCTTTTATTTTAAATACTTTTAAGTCATGCTGCGGCCCTCTTGTTTTGTAGTGTTTTTCTGAACAAATCTGGACCGTTGCTTTCACATTCAATCAAATCACATCACAGTTTTGTTGCAACCAAACAAGGGACAAGCCTTACAAATTTGCTCTCGCTACAAACTAGGGGTGGAGCCGAACCCGAATACGGTATTCGGAAAGGCACAAATAATGTGTTTTTTACGAATACTTATTTCGAACAAATACTTTAAAAATATTTGTATTCGGGAACAAGAAAAACTTTATATCAAAAAGCTGCGTTTCCTCATGAGACATGGCGACCGGCGGTGCTGCTGATGTGGTGGCAGAAATATTTTGGATTAGGCTAATGTCACGTTGTCATAAGGGGTAGTTCACATAGCGCATTTTTTGCGCGTGCAGATTTCAAATGTAGTCGCGCGGCAAGCGCCCTAATAGAAGCGAGCGGCGCGCTGGATAGCAACGACAGACGCCACGGGAGGGCAAGCGCTTGTGGAAAGGAGAAAGCGGTGCGAACTGCGCTCTTCATGATGACAAGGAAGTATCAGCAAAGAATTAATTGATTTCTAGCCCTTGCATTAGCTTTAGATATATTTATGGAGATGAGAAATAAAATAAAAAGCCGTCATTATGTCATTAATATCAGTCCGTCAGAAAAGCAGTTCTAGGCTTATTCTTGGCTGGATAACTCTTAGCAGGTTTAAAAAGCTCTTTTAAAATTAAATATGAATGCAGTTTTGGATTAAATAAAAGTACAGTCAAGTCAAATAAAACACGTTTTATCTCCTGTTTGGTAACACTACAATAAGATACCATTCATTAACGTTACTTAATGCGTTATCTAACATCAACACATTGAGTGAACAATATATTTTTACAACATTAATTAATGTTTGTGAATGTTATTTAATACAAATACTTGATTGGTCATGTTTGTTCACTTCATTCATTGTGCATTAAATAATGTTAACATAAATAATGTTAACTTTTGATTTTAAAAATGTATTTTTAAATTAACCCCAAGGAGAATAATTGCGACAGTATATAACTATTGTTTATTGTTAGGTCATTTTATCTAATGTTATCTAACAAATGGAATCTTATTGTAAAGTGTTTTTAATACTACAGTTTCCATCTTTGTAACCGTGATATACACTTTAATATATGTAAATTTAATCTAAATTAAGCTTTGGTACCGAAATTGTTACCGAGAACCGTGGATTTTCACAGGTATTGGTACCGAATACTGAAATTTTGGTACCGTGACAACACTAGTAGCTCTGTTAGCTCGGTAATTTAGACAATAGGCTGTTGACAGAGTAACGTTAACGTAGGTAATGGCTGTTATGTTATTTTCTTTTCAATGACGTTCCTTGTTACATGTTCATTGCTGGATTTATGTAAAAACATCAACCAATATTGCATATCCATAATTATTATAATGGATACAATTAAAGAATACTTGCACTATAACGTAAATTAGAAGTGTAACGCAAAAAAACTGGATTTTTACACCTATTTTGAATTTTACTCGAATACAAATACAAATACAAATACAAATACTTTTCCCCTCTCAACAAATACAAATACAGATACAAATACCGGCTGCTTTGCACACCCCTACTACAAACACAGATACTTGCATTGGATGGCTGTTGTCTTCAGTTTTTTTTCTATGTATGTTGAATCTGTACCTATTCAAATAAACCATAAATAAACTCAGACCACCTCCTGCAGGTAGTCTGGTTCAGTACCACCACTTTTTATGCGAACATGCTCTGTTTCGAGCTAAACTGCCAGTGTGAAACTCCTCTGAATAACAACGCGATCTTGCATTGTTTAAATAGTTTCTCTGTCCTGTTGAATTCATTTTGGTGTCAAAGTCAGTTATTCTGTGGTAATTTGAACTTGTTTAGGAAACTGCTTTGGAGAGGACGGCTGTGAGGCTCTCAGGGAAGCGATGGAGGGCATGAACATGGAAGAGCTGCTGGGCTCGCTCAGGTATATATCTGGGTCTTTGTGAAAAATGTAGCTTATTTGTCATGTGCAAATAAATTGAAGGCAAATGCATGTTTTCACACTGAGAGTAATGAAAGATGTGATTAATGCAGTGATGATGAAGGAGAGCCTGATGAAGATGATGATGAGGATGATGATGATGATGATGATGAGGAGGAGGAGGAGGAGGGGAAGGAAGAAGGTGATGCAGAGGAAAATGGTGTCAATGGAACAAAAGATATCATTGAAGAAAAGGTGATCCTAGCAAACAACCGCTAAACCTGATGTGCGTCAATAGCTGCTTATCTGTTTTACGTTGGCAAACCACTGATTTTTACTTGTCTACAGGAAAAGCCTCACTGCAGTTCTGAGTTTGCATCCTTCCTCATCTCCCCGTCGGCTGAGAAACTGTTATCCTTTGGAGCCAAAAGGATCCAGCTCATTGAGCAGGTACGGTGTTGAATTGTAAGGTCGTACATCAGGACAGTTTAACTTGTTCTCCAACCGCCTGAAATCATTTTCTCTTTTTTCTTAGGTTGATGTTTCAGATGCTTGTAAGGTGGCAGAAGTTTTTCTCAAGACCTCCTCAGTATATGAAGATGAACCGGAAGTAAAGCAAGCTGTTTTCGAGACCACTGGTATGGGCAACATACTTGCTACCATTCAAGTAAAGATTTCATAGGATAGTTCACCTAAAAATGAAAATACTGCAAACATTTACTCATCCTCATGTCATTCCGATTACTTTTTTTTTACGGTGCACAAAACAAGATATTTTGAATCTCAAAAAAAATCTCAAAATATCTCTTATGCTCCACAAAAGAAAAAAAAATCAATACAGGTTAGGAAAAACATGATGGTGAGCGCTTGTTACTGAAAATGTTGAATGCCATTGTTTTTAAAAGCAGCCTTTCATCTTGTTTCATAGATGCCCTGTTGAGGAAAGCCTTTTCCAACTCCCACTCTCAGTCTTCTAGTTTGATCTTTTCGCTGATTGTGAACCTGGGACTTTTAAAGGTACCACACACTCTGACGTGATGTTCAGTTCAGTTTTTCGTGCATTTCTCCCTATTTTGTCAGTGGTGTGAATTGCTGCTGATTTCTTTTCCAGAGTGAAGATAAAAAGATAAAGAAGGTATCTGTACTGCCTGGACACTTGCTGGCTTTGGAGCACGCAGCTGCACAGGAGTTTTTCCCAGCGGATCAGGCCGGCATTCTGGAAGCATTTGTGTCACGGTTAGTTTGTGTTCAACATATGATGTATGTCTAGTCTTGTTGCATTTTTCTGACCACCTGTACTGTAATAATAATGATACTTTAAGCTTTTTGTATTTGTTTTGTTTTCCAGAAATGGCAAAGTCTTAGAATCCTGCTCCAGTGCCAGAGATGCTCTCAAGACCACATTGGTGAAAAGGACCACTGCTTAAATCTTAACCCCCGATATTTACTTGAGCCACTGAAATTACTTAATACGGGTCAAATAATAATAATAAAAAATAAGCTGGATAGGATACATGAAACTCTCTGAACTAATGATCTAGTTGATCTTTGGTCAGACCATTCTGGATCAATTTTGGCATTGAGATCTCAGACAACTGCAAAGTACAGTGATAACTAGTGCCTCATGATGACTAACCCAAACTGAATTTCCTTACAGAAGAACTGTAATCAGTTGGAGAAGCTTTGAAGAGTGTTGTTCTTTTGTCTCTTTTTAGAAATACTATGTCTATTTTTATACATAAAAGGGAAAATAGGGGGGAAAAAGGCACTGGATGATAATTAAGGCTTAATTATCGCTTAAACCTTAAATGATTATAATGTTATAGCTGTGAAATTTCTGAACAATGATTATAAAGCATGTTCACTCTCTTATGCCTTTGATTAGATGTGCCATATTGTGAAATATTGGTGGCGGAATTTGTTTAAAACCAAATTCAAGTATAAACACCTTAAGGTGATGATACACAGGGCAACTTTTTGAGCAATGTTGCTGGGCAGTCTTGCCGAGCGATTGTTGCTTGGGCACTTTCCCATTGAAAATGGGCAATACATTTCTATCTGGATAATTTAGATCAGTCGTGGGCCCTGTGTCTCATCTGGTTGCCCGTTGACAGCAACATTGCCCAGCAACATTGCTCAAAAAGTTGCCCTGTGTATCATCACCTTTAGAGTCTTTGGATTGAAGTGAAGAAAGCAGTGAAAGTGAAGTAAAAATGGTTGGACATTAGTATATTTAATACTATAACTGGTATGCACTGAATATTATATTTGCAACATTCCAATTTGTTGATATTAAACTTTTTTCTGGAGAAGAAAATCATGTCGTCTGTGTTTGTTTAATGTTCCAAATTTTCAAATTTAAACCCGTTATTCACGCAGTTACAGATGTCTTGTGATTATAAAGTCCTGTAGGTCAGCTCTCACTCCATTGCCCTTTTACGCCACGCCTGAGCAACACGAATGCCCCGAGTTCACTGAGCCTTGAGGACTTCGGCAAACCTGTAGGGCGATTTTCTCAGTATCTTGGTTCTGAAAGGAATATAGGTGTTGAAGCCTTTACAGGGAACCTTCTCTCCTCCAGCGGTGTATTTATGGGAGACTGAGAACAGTGCGCGTCTTTGTGTGCAGCAGAGCAGCGGTCTGAAGTCTCTTGAGACTCAACGAGCATATTTCGCATTTGAAAATCAGTTTCTCGGCTCCTTCGTCCGCGCTGCCACTTTTCTTTTTAAAGAAACTAAGTTTTTTTTAATGATTTTCTCTACATTTATTCAAGATTTTATTTTATAAGTAGACTATTGTTTATTACTGAGCGATTACTGAGGCCTATCATAACTTTTCATTTGATGGATATTAGCTAGTGAGGATTCACTCTTACCGACAAGGTGCCGAATATTTGAAGACTTTATTGCTTTTTCAGAGTAAGTTGTTGAATGTTTTGTTGTTGCAAAATATATGATTGTACATTTAAAATTAGAATTGACTTCAATTTGCTGAGACTAACAGCAGAAACATTTCTCTTCAAACTAAAATGAATCGTTCATGCCCAATAGCAAGGCAGTTAGTCACTGCGGGGTAACTTGTCACACGGAACAGTTTATTAAAATGTTTTCAACTAAGTGTAAACACTAAAACAATTATGAAACGGAACCATTAACGGAGAAGCCCAATGCGATGCATAAATATCAGATTATTGTTTTAAACAACAATTCTGATCTATAAATTGATTTAATCAAATTAATAGCATTTTAAACAACTTACCCTTGCCAAATTGTATCTATACAGTTCTACCTTTTAGTTAGTCATGTATAGCTGAGTCTTGTTTTACTGTATCCCAGTGTGTCTATTTACTTGTTTACACTTATTGTTAAAAAAATCACAAAATGACAAATTTTAGAAGATTTTTAAAATATATGTTGCTGCTAGAAAACACACCTTTGTGTGTAGACATGGCTATTATGACAGAATTTGACATTGGAGTTTGCTCCTTAAGTGCTTATTTTGACATTCAGATGCGAGGCGTTGAAGGAGTTGCATTGCTGCATCATAAATTATATGAATGCCTCCAATCCAGCCAGTTTAAACATACCAGTGGAGCTCAACACACCAAATCCACAAATTTTGCAGCATTAGCAAACTAATCCGGCAAAGTTTAAATTAATCTGGCTGAGGTTTTTCTTACAAAGTAATCTGAAAACTCAAAAAGCTAATGAATTAGTTCTTTCAGATGTTGCAAATCCCCTCTTGTTTTACACAGAAAGATGTATAGCCTTCCCACGTTGCTGGTTATAATATTGTTTGCCCTGAAGATCCATACAGTGCAGCCAGGCAAATGCCCAAAGTTCTGTATCTGTGACAACATCCAGCTCACGGTTGCTTGTGTCAACAAGAATCTCACTGAGGTTCCACCTACCATTGATGAGGTAATCTGTGCAACACCATGATCACTAGTGCCTTATTTTTGCGGCATTTCTTTAAAATGACTTGCATTGTTTTTATGCTCTGTTCTGTGTATCTCCAAGATAACAGTGAAACTGGACCTGAGAGGAAATGACCTGCAGGAGCTTCCAACAGGGGCGTTCACACACACACCTTACCTCACCCACCTGTCCCTACAGAACAGCAACATCCGAAGAGTTCGGGAAGGAGCCTTCCGCAGACTTGGCCGGCTGGTCTTTCTTAACCTGGCCAATAACAAGATTGATATCCTATACCAGGTAAAACATGATGGATTGGCCTTCGTAGCTGTAACCTGGACAATCTTTGCATGCATCTCATCATTTTCTCTCCTTACAATCCAGGAGTCATTTGATGGGCTTTCCTCACTGAAGCAGCTGATTATTGACCGAAATAGAGTGGAGGAGATCCAGCCTGGGGCTTTTTCACAGCTTGGCCTTCTCAACCTCCTCTCCCTCACTCACAACCAATTGGTGTACATTCCTAACATGGCATTCCAGGGTTTGCAGAACATCAAATGGCTACGTCTCAGTCACAATTCCCTCAATTATCTGGCTACAGAGGCGTTTGCTGGCCTCTTCACTCTTACTCGTTTGAGCCTGGATAACAATGCACTGCAGTTCTTTCCCACTGAGACAATGACACGGTGAGCTTCAAGAAACATTCTGGGTTTAATGGTTATTGCATTAGGTGTCGTGAACTAACAATGAAGTGCAATCATCTGGACTTTAGCAGGTCTTAAAATTAGGTAAATACAGCCTCAGATGAACAACAACACATGACATATTACATCGTGTCATTATTTATGTACCAAAAATAAAGCCAAAATGGAGAAGCCATGTGTGACAAACTAAGTCCCCTATGATTTTATACCTTGTGGAACCACCTTTTTTAGCAGCAATAACTTAATGTAATCATTTTCAATATGACTTTATCAGTCTCACGTCGTTGTGGAGGAATTTGTCCCACTCTTCTTTACAACGCTGCTTTAGTTCATTGAGGTTTGTGGGCATCTGTTTATGCACAGCTCTCTTAAGGTTAAAGCATTTCAATTGGGTTGAGGTCTGGGCTTTGACTGGGCCAGTGAAACACCTTGATTCTTCTCTTTTTCAGCCATTCTGTTGAAGATTTGTTGTTGTGCTTTGGATCATTGTCCTGTTGCACGGCCCAATTTCGGCCAAGCTTTAGCCGTCGGACAGATGGACTCTAATTTGACTCTAGAATACTTTGGTATACAGAGGAGTTCATGGTCGATTTAAAGACTGCAAGGTGCCCCAGTCTGTGGCTTCAAAACCAGCCCAAATCAACACCCCTCCACCACCGTGCTTGACAGTTGGTACGAGGTGTTTGTACTGATATGCTGTGTTTGGTTTTCGCCAAACGTGGCACTGTGCATTATGGCCAAACATCTCCACTTCTCATCTGTCCAAAGGACATTGTTCCAAAATTCTTTTGGTTTGTTCAGATGCAGCTTTGCAAACCTAAGCCGTGCTGCCTTGTTCTTTTTAGAGAGAAGAGGCTTTCTCCTGGTCACCCTTCTAAACAAGGCAGTCGTGGCCTAATGGTTAGAGTGTCAGACGTCAGACTTGAGCAAGGCTCCTAACTCCCATTCCCTCCCCGGGCGCCACAGCAAAATGGCTGCCCACTGTTCCGGGTGTGTGTGTCCATGGTTTGTATTGTGTGTTTGTGTGTGTGTGTGTGTTCACTACTCCTAATATGTGTGCACTAACTTAAGTGGGTTAAGTGCATAGAAAAAATTCAGAGCATGGGTTACCATACTTGGCCTTCACATGTCACATTCACTTAAACAAGCCATACTTGTTCAGTCTTTTTCTAATTGCACTGTCATGAACTTTAACATTTAACATGTTAACTGAGACCTGAAGAGTCTGATATGTAGCTCTTGGGTTTTTGCAGTATCTCTGATCAGTGCACGGTCTGGCCTTTGGGTGAATTTGCTGGGACGTCCACTCTTGGGAAGATTGGCAACTGTCTTAAATGTTCTCCACTTGTGAATAATCTTCTTCACTGTAGAATGATGGACTTCAGATTGTTTGGAAATGGCCTTGTAACCCTTCCTAGACTGATGGGCAGCAACAATTGCATCTCTAAGATCATTGCTGATGGGATTGTGTTAACACTCACCTGAATGCTTCAGACCAGTAAACTGCCAAAAACGTCTGCTTTTACAGAGTTGGTCACGCTTGCTGATGATCAGTTAAGGCATTTAATTAGATGCGCCTGACTGCTACTCACCCTCTTAACTCCTATGGAGGCACTAAGGGTGTACTTAGTTTGTCAGTAACAACTGAGCATCATTTAAACACCACAGCCTACCTAAGTATTGTTGCTGACCATGTCCATCCCTTTATGACCACAGTGTACTTACTGTATTCTGATGGCTACTTCCAGCAGGATAACGCGCAATGTCACAAAGCTCAAATCATCTAAAACGGGTTTCTTGAACATGACAATGAGTTCACTATACTGGCCTTCACAGTCACCAGATCGCAATCCACTAGAGCACCTTTAGGATGTGGTGGAATGGGAGATTTGCATCATGGATGTGCAGCTGACAAATCTGCAGCAACTGAGTGATGCTGTCATGTCACTATGGACCAATGTCTTGAGGGATGTTTCCTGCACCTTGTTGAATCTATGCCATGTAGTACGTGGTTTTGACCCCCTTTTGCTTTCAGAACTGCTATAATTCTTCGTACACACACACACACACACATATATATATATATAATCAGTTTTACAAAAACTTATTTTAAAAGCAGAGCATTATTTCTTGCTCTCATTTTACTCATTATTTTCGTTCCTTCTCTCCAGACTTCCAGAAGTAACTCGCTTAGAGCTAAGCTACAACCCCATGACCTACCTTGGAGAGGAGTCTGTATCTATTCCCAAGCTCACTCACCTCCTCCTGGATCACAACTCCCTGCAAGATTTTTCAAATGCAGCTATCCTGCTCTCTCCCCGTCTCACTCATCTGGACCTAAGCCATAACCAGCTGCGCGTCCTGCAGCCAATGGCCCCCGGCTCTCCCAAACTGACTCGCATCAACCTGGCAGGCAACCCCATCTACTGCAGCTGCTATATGCGGCCTCTGCGCGAGTGGGCGATACGGGAGCGCGTTCGCCTGGGTGGTACATGTGGAGGTCCTGCACATCTGTCCGATGAGAATCTGGAAGCGGTACAGCCAGTTGATTTGCGATGTCAGAGCCAGGAGGCAATGTTGAGGGCTGAGCTGGAGGAGCAGAGAAGACTGCCTACACTGCCCACAACCCCACCCCCAGATAAAGTCAAATGCCCAGCCAACTGTGAATGTGAGGTGAGCGAAAACTTACTGTGGTTAATGCAAAAATATTACAGAGTGACTAAAAGGTCTTTAGGTCAGTGACATGACGCTCTTTCCCCCCCCAATTATTCCCCCAAAATACTTTAAAAATGCAATTCACATATTCAGTGACTTGACTGCACCTCTTTTATGATGTATGTTTTTAAATTCTGAATTAAAATTCATTTTGATATTTTTTTGGGGGGCATAAAATCAAAAATTTCTGGCTGATACAACTGTCCTGAAATCACAATGAAGAAAAAAACCTAATTAAAAGAATCAAATTCTTGAAAGAAAAATGTTATAGTAGGAAGGAAGCATCTATATAGCGCTTTTATTTTGTACTGTTGTAGGATGAAGGTAAGAAAGATATGTCATCACTTACTGCTGGTTACAACACATGACATTTTTGAGTAATTAAACTTTTTTTTTATATAAAAAAATGTAATTAAAAATGTCTATCTTAAACACTAGTATTCAGGGGTATTATAAAACATTTTTATTATTTGAAATAAAATAAACAAACTTAAATAAAATACAAAAACTTATTTTATATATCATTTCCCTTTATTTTAGGTTGAAGTACTAAAATAACTAAAACTAAAAGCTGAAACTTTATGTAGACATCCAAAAAAAAAAAAAAAAAACTTTAAAAATTAAAATACAAATGTGAAAATAAATAAAATAAAATCTAATTCAAAATATTAACAACTACTATAATAGTCTAACAGTGATTCTGAAATAACACTGACACACATTGTCATTGACCCACATACATTTTGCAGGCTGAAAACCACCACTCTTCTTGCGAAAACAAAGGCCACACCAAGATCCCTCGTGGTTTTTCACCAAACACACGCTTGCTGGACTTGCGGGGCAACCATTTCCACTACATCCCAGCGAACAGTTTCCCAGGCGTTGCAGAAGTGGTTTCCCTTCATTTGCAACGCTGCAAGATCCATGAGGTAGAAGATGGGGCTTTCAATGGTATGAAGAGTCTAGTCTATCTCTACCTCTCAGAAAATGAGCTTACTTCATTGAGTCCCGAGGCGTTTAAGGGGTTGCCCCGCCTCACTTACCTCCATCTGGAAAAGAATCGTTTCACCCAGTTCCCCAAAGGAGCATTCAAGCTGTTGCCTGGTCTGCTGGCTCTCCACATGGAGGACAATGATATTGCTAAACTGGAAGCAGGACTCCTGACCGGCGCAAAGAAACTGAGGGGCCTCTATCTCACTTCCAACGCCATCACAGCGATTGCTCCTAGGGCCTTTGATCCTGCACCTGACTTGGATACTCTTCATCTAGGCAGCAACAAACTGAAGGAGGTTCCAAGTGAGGCCTTTTCTAAAGCCAGCAGCCTAGCAGAGCTTAATCTCTCTCGTAACCCTATTCGCTGGATCGGAGCAGGAGGTTTTCAGTCAATCGCTGCCACACTTAAACATCTTTACCTTAATCATATGGGTTTAGAAAAGGTAAGGACAAAACCATTTCTAATGCTACAGCAAGAATGCCAAACTCGGTTTAAATCTCTCTTTCCTTTTGAAGGTATCTAAAGATTCTCTGGCAGGACTGGGGTCTGGTCTGCGGAGTCTGTTTCTTGAAGGGAACCAGCTTGAGGAGCTGCCGAACTTGAGTCCACTCACAGGACTCGAGGTCATAAACTTGGCAGAGAATCCACTGCTCTGTGATTGTCCACTGCTGCCTCTTCGCAAGTGAGTTTTGCTTGGTAAATGTACACTACCGTTCAAAATTAAGGGGTCACTGAGGACCTTTAATTAACAAAGATGCATTTTAGTGATCAAAAGTGATACATTAAATGTCATAATTATCATGTATCAAGAATATTAAAGCAGCACAACTGTTTTCAACATTGATAAGAAATGTTTCTTACCAAATTTTGTAGGATCTTGAGACACCTAAGACTGAAATAATGGCTGCTGAAAATTCAGCTTTGCCATCAAAGGAATAAATTACATTTGAAAATATATTAAAATAGGTTGTTTTTTTTAAATTGTAATAATATTTTACAATTAGTTTTTACTGTATTTATAAATATTTGTCATCTTGCCTGTCCTGTGATTTAAGGCCCCAAAATACTCAAAGCAAAATCCTTTTTTATTCTTTGCTTATAAAGTTTGCAATACCTTTTCAGCAATATACTGTTGGCGAACATCCCGACACCACACACACTGCTGAGAACGGCATCTGGATGAATATGTAAATATGTGCTTCAAGCACTTCTCTCAAAAACACAAAAAAGACAGATGAGAAAACAGCGGTTAAGAAAGCATCTGATTGTAGCTATGTGGATGTTTGCCTATTATGTAATCGCCATGAACCAAATGGTAGTTTGAAGGTTTTTACCAGCCAGAGCAAAGTTTGCTTTGGCAAGCTGTTTCTGACTCCCAAAACAAACTCCAAACAAACTTTGTTTTAGCCTGATTTTTTTTCTTTGAAATGTCATCACACCAGTTCTTTCTTCGAGGACACTACCAGTCAAAAGTTTTGGATCTGTAAGATTTTTAATGTTTTTAAAAGAAGTCTCTTCTGCTCACCAAGGCTGCATTTATTTGATAAGATAAAAAAAAACAACGACAGTAATATTGTTAAATATTATTACAATTTAAAATGACTGTTTTCTATTTTAATATATTTTCAAATATATTTTATTCCTGTGATCAAAGCTGAATTTTCAGCATCATTACTCCGGTCTTCAGCGTCACATGATCCTTCAGAAATCATTCTAATAATTATACGGATTTGATGCTCAAAAATGATCAATTTTCAGGATTCTTTGATGAATAGAAAGTTCAAAAGAACAGCATTTATTTGAAATAGAATCTTTTGTAACATTATAAATGTCTTTATTGTAACTTTTGATCAATTTAATTCATCGTTGATAAATAAAAGTATTGATTTCTTTTATTTCCCCCAAAAGATAAAATTAAAATTATTACTGACCCCAGACTTTTAAACGGTAGTGTTTAATGTTACAAAAGCTTTCTGTTTCAGATAAATGCTTTTGAGCTATATAAATATATTAAAATAGGTTGTATTTTACAATTAGTTTTTACTGTATTTATAAATATGTCATCTATATAAATAAAATGTAATATAATATAAAGTGTAATATAAAGTTTGCAATACCTTTTCAGCAATATACTGTTGGTGATAAATTCATCAAAGAATCCTGAAATAAAAATGTAAATGACTTTTCAACATTGATAATGTGAACATGAAATGTTCCTTGAGCATCAAATCATGAAATTAGAATGATTTCTGAAGGATCATGTGACACTCAAGACTAGAGTAATGATGCTGAAAAGTCAGCTTTGGTCACAGGAATAAATGACACTTTACTTCACATAGAAAACAGCTATTTTAAATAGTAATATTTCAAAATATTACTGTTTTTGCAAATAAATGCAGCCTTGGTGAGCAAAGAGACTAATTTTAAAAACATTAAAAATCTTTTCAATCCAAAAATTTTGACTGGTAGTGTATATCAGGCCTTTACTTCAATATGATACATATGACCCTTCTATTGTTCCTTCTGCTTCTAGGTGGATTGAGCAGGTGAATCTGAAAGTCAGAGCCACCTGTGGCCACCCTCCAGAACTCAGAGGTCAAAGGGTCAAAGACGTCCATATTTTTAAGAGCTGCCCAGGGGAAAAGCCTCCTACTCAGCACCCCAAACCAACTAAAGCCACAAAGACTGAATCTGCTCTAATCAGTCCTCCAAAAGTCATTAAGATAGTTAGAGCCAAAGGCAAAAGTGTAAAACCTAAAACAGTGCAGAAAAGGAAGTCAGTGTGATCCTGCTGTATTTACACTGCGGTTATTGATTTAGATAAACAAAACCCTAACCCTATTTTAAACTACGTTTACATCAGTGAGGGTGCTAGTTTATTTATGACTGTTTAAGAGTGTACAATTAACCTGCTTAATGCACAGTTTTAGTTTACAAGCGATGTACTATGCTGGTCAATAAAAATTATAATATTAATGAATACTTTTTTAAAACCTGATCTACCGTGTGTTAAAAAATGTCTGTTTTCAACATTTATGATGAATCTTTAAAGGCTTATGAGCAGGTATAGAACAAATTAAAATTTGTCATTTTAATTCAGTATCTTCCATATTATGCAATGATTCCATATTGCAAGCATCTACATTACTCTGTAAGCTTCAATTCTATTACGAAAAATGAATTAAAGTCAGAAAATGCCTTAACTCAACTTATGTCATTTTAATACAAGATTGCAAAAATTGTGCACTGTATGAAAATAACAATATCGCTCAACTATACCTGTTGTTTTACACTAACAGTTTGGTTAATTAAATAACTACCAGTGTTATTTAATTAAAGAAACAAAAAAATAAAGTAGTGATCACTGGGAACTACAGGTGGTGGGTTAAACCGAGACGTCTTCCTGTTTGAAGATTGTTAAGGCCGCTGGGTTGGCGCTTTCTTTGCTTTGTTCACTGGATAATATGGGGGTTTCCATTTCCTCCACCTTCACTTTTACTGCAATAACTGTTAGAGAGAGAGACAGGGAAGCCATGTCAGTACTATATTTTAAAAAATAAATGCATTTTATATTTTAAGAAGAAATGCTACATACTTTCGTCCTCAGGTTCAGCCTTTATTTGTAAGATGGGAGCTGTGACGGAGGGTTTGCCTGCCTCTCGTGGTTGATTTGTGACGTTTGGTGCCTCTTGTGGTTGATTCGTCTCTGGATTCTCATTACCCTGAGTAGGCTGGGTTTTAGATGTGCATTTATTTGTGTTTTTCTTTACAAATCTTCGTCCTACAGTGACAAATACAGAATAGTAAGAGAATGAAGGAAAGATAATGACAACACAATGCAAATCTATTCAAGGGGAATTTTATGAAAGTAACCATCATGTGTTTATCGGTTACACTTTATTTTAAGGTGTCATTGTTAAGTACTGAGTAATATTAAGGATTAGGATTTGGTTGAGGGTTAGTTGCATGTAATTATGCATAATTTATAGTTATCACTATGTATATGTAACAAGGACACTGTTACCTGTTTATCATTCAAAATTGAATATTTAATATTTATTCTTTAAAGAAGAAACTAAGAATATAATGAAATAAAACATACTCCTTTTCCCCATAAAAGGTTTTGCCTTTTTGCTTGTGTTCGAGCGTTCCTGACCCTGAGGTGGTTCTACACAGAGAGCACAATATAACATGAAAACCAAATTTTGGAGTGCATATATGAATACTGTGAGAATTACAATAATCGACCTGGTCCGATGGGTGGCTGCAGCTGGTAGCCAGTGATTTCACACCAGCCCACGGGATAAATTTCAGGAGACTGACAGTCTACCCACTGATCAAACTCAGGCTCCCAGCCATCAAAGTGGAGAAGGAGAAGTCGGCCTACGCAGCGCCTAACAGTGGCCACACACACCAGCCGGGGCTCCATGAGGTCCACTGCCTCTAGCTTCATACCTGGGGTAAAGCCGTGGCCTACATCATCCTGGGAAAGACGTATGAGGAAGGGACCACAAGACCAGCTTAAAAAACACAACCCACAGATGCAGTAACACATTTTATGTGGCTCAATTGTCAAAATAAAAGGTTTACCGTGTTGAAAAGTCTTCGTGGAGCAGCTAGAGTTCCTGTTTCTTCTAAATATTTTGCCCATGTGAAAGTAGCATGATCATAGCCTGATGAGAAAGTAGACACTATCAACAAACACTGTATGAAATTGAAAATATAGGCTCTTTAGCTTAAATTTTGATTTTTGTTGGAATAATCGGTTGAGCACATTACCAGGAGGTAGAGTAAGAGGGATGTCGTTGCTCTCGCAATATCCAACAGGTAAAATGGCATGTGAGCCGGCATGGTAGCAAAACCAGTCAGAACCGTCACCGATCTCGACACCATCAATGCCTACCATGATGTATCCATCCAGCAACACCTGAGCGATAAGACAAGCCAGGTCAGTGCAATTACTTTCAACAAGGTAATGTGCAATATTCATTTAAAGTCATAAATAAATAGTGGCTGTGTCGTACCTTACGGACTGATGCAACGCAGATGTTCCCAAGGTTCAGAGGATCAACTGCTTCAAGTTTCATGCCTTCCTCAAAAAACGTATTTCCCAAATAAACGGTCCTCAACTGTTTGCATACAGCAAGGAATTAAACATACTAGATTACATGACAAGATTTTTAAACTAACATTAACACAAAATATGTTTTCAAAATATGAAAAATATTTTTTTTTAAGAATATTTTAGTTCATGAAATACTAACCTTCTTAAACTGATCTGGCACACTGTTTTGAAGGACTTTACGAAATGCTGGATGGCTACCCATGTTGACATTCACATCTGTGACAGAAAAACCATAAATGACATCATTACAAATAACCTAACGACAAAAATACAGAGTGAAGAATATGGAAAAACAAAAGGTATTTTATTCGCTATTTTATCTCACACAGTTGTTTAGATTTGTTCCACATTTTTTCTTTTTTGGGCCTCCATACAAAAATAATATATATATTTTTAAATCCCAACACTAAATCCCTATTTTTTTGGAGCCCAACACGCAGGGATGGGCAGTATGTATGATACATGCATTTCAAATACGTATTTCAAATATAAAATAGTATTTTGTAATTTGTATTTGATAGGGTTGATGAAAATGGCTTCATATTTTGTATCAAAATACTTTAGTGTTTTGTATTTTTAAAACACTTTGTAAGAAGTCTACATGATGACATCATAAAAATACGGCCTCTGATTGGTGCCTACTCAGTAGATTGCCCAGACCTGTTGAGATAAGAACAGAAAATGTATCCATATGGAGGAAGGTGGTCAAGGTAAGAAACGTGCAGGCTGCCAGTTTTCCATAAATGTTTTGCATAAACTGCAAAATAATGCAATAAATTAAACACCAAGTAACTAAATAAGGATACAATTATGTCTCATTGTTAGACATTAAACTGTTGGTTACTTTAAAACTAACCTTCATCTGGGAGATTACAGGGATTTATGTGAATATTTGATCTGTTAACTGGTTGTCAGATTTATTGCATGACTTGGGCAGAGAAAAGCTGTTGCTATCAAACATTGTTAATCAACTGAGTCAGTGTAGTGGTGAAGGGATAGATCAAATAGGCCAATTGATAGAAGATTTGAGAAGAAATTTCATGCTCCCTTGTAAAAGTATTTTTTTTGTTTTTTTAAAATACAAAAATACAGTAGTACATGAAAAAAAAATTCCCTCCCCACGTCCTGTGCGAAGCTCTGTATTCTTCAACTCATGTAAAGCTTTCAGACTCGTCATGTTTGTACTGACATTTTGTCTATCTGTGGGTTTCTAGGCTTGACTCAATCCATAAATGCCAGTTTCTTCTCACCTGTTTCTTTGATTGAGTGCCCCACTCTTTCAGACCAGCCTACAGGGTGTACTAGAGGACTCTGCGTGTGACACCAGAAATCTGAGAGCACCTCGCCCGAGGGTCCCAGTCCCCCATCCTCATACAGCAGTCTGAGTCGCCCTCCTATGACAGTATCCACCACTGCCAAACGGGTACGGCTCACCTGCGAGCGATCGACCACCTCCACACGAACCCCCTGTCTGAACGGACACCTCAAACTGTCTGCCATCTGAAAAACACAGACGGAAGACAGTTATGCAGCAATTAAAGAAAATCAGATGGCATCAATGGATTACAAATTTTTCATTGCCTTCACCTTGACATGAAAGTCAACAGGAAGTGTGTGTGCTCCAACTAGTCTCTCCATCAGGTAGGATTTCCAGTCTTTAATATGCTGTTGGACCTCTGTAGGACAAAATGGTCAAGATTTAGCATTTTTATGGCATTTATACCTAATGACCTACGGTGTAAACATTCACCTTTAGGAGGGACCAGAAGCTTGCTATTCACTGCACACCAGCCTATAGGATGAACATCAGCCGTGCCTATGTTACACCACAGATCATGGCTGTCATCATCCTCAAAACCCTCAAAGCGCAGAAGAGCCTTATAGCCTGAGAGAAACACATCACATCATACAAAATATATGACAAAGAATGAGTCAATTTATCACACAACATCACATTAGTCCCCATAATCTAATGTTTTATTAAAATAACATTTATTAAATTTCAAACTACTCTGTAAATGTGTAACTATTAAAACCTCTTGGTTTCAATTTACCAATAACTTCCAAAAACCTGTCCAGAGTTTATGAATCACAGTACACTATATTTTTTGTTTATAATTAGAAAGAGTATTGTATTGTTTAATGAGTATCGTTTCTTTATTGTTTTTGTTTCTTCATTTGTGGTTACCAGTCTGTTAAACTCGTTACATTCTATTCAGACTGCAACTAAAGACTTGGGTAAAATAAAATATTAAGTATAAATATAATATTCATCTTTTCACACTGAGGACAACTGAGGGACTCATACTCAACTATTACAAAAGATGAAAAAAATTCACTGATGCTCCAGAAGGAAACACAATGCATTCATTTTGAACAGGATGAAGATTTTTTGTTCTGATTTATGTCAAGATGGAGAGACTCAAGAAGAAGTGACAACATGTAGACAACATTTCTAAATGGTTAGCGGATGAATTTATGTAGCTTGTGTAGTGATCTTCTAGTCATTGATTAGCATATTCTGTCATGATAATCTATAACTCGAGTTCCCGGGGGCGGGGTTTATGATGTCACTAACCCGGGAGGAATGTCGTGTAGTCCTTACCAGCCGTTTGTTGTAGTCCTTAAAAAGTGATTTCTTTATAAGAAATTATCTCCCTTTGCTTTGAACTTTGAGCACCATAACCTTTCAGATGTTGTTTATGCTCAAACAGCAACATTACACACTAACTAAAGTTAAAAAAGTGAAATCATAATCAACCACCCCTTTAATATAAATAAAAATAATAAAATATAATATTTATTTGACGTAGTATTCAGCTGTGGTGGAGGAAACAAAAGAGTTTATATACCTGTCAGCTGTACAACAGTGGCGATCCAGTACACCTTACTAGGCAAGGCTGTATGGGTGTTCAAAACCTCCACTTTTAACCCCACATAGATGTCGTCCCATTGAGCGCAGAGTGGTGCCTGTGAAATGGGCAATAATGTATTGACCATTATAATGCAATAAGTATAATGTGAAGGAAATTTACACATATAGGTAATATATCATGGTTTACTACATCTATCACATTTATCTATCACAGGTACATTTCCGGAAGGAGAAGTTCGGTGGATAGAAATCACTCACATGTCTGAAGCAGGATACAGGAGCAGCGAGGAGGCCACTTTTCTCAAGGTAACTACCCCAGTCAAATCCAGCCAAAGTAGCTTGGAAGAAGACAGGGCAATATGAACATTAAAACAGTCAAAATGACATTTGTAGAGCTCACTGTAGTAAAAAACAAGGGGTTTGTGTGTTCTTACCATCTTGTCCAATTGCTCTGCTCTCCTGATGCTGCTCATTGGCCTTTGACTGCGGAGCCTCAGTCTGTGATTTCAGACCCAGTTTGTGTGATGACTTCCTTATGGGCGGCCTTCCCTAAATACAAAGACACAAAACATTTTTATTACTGTTTGAATAAATATGTATATAATTCTATTCCAGAAAATCCCACCTGGAGCCGTGCAAGAATTGAGGCTTTTCTGGAGTTAGATGAGTATGAACGCGAGCAGGACAAACTGCAGAAGCGCTTGGACTTGGAGAAGAAGGTGTTTGTAGTGCCACTGGCTCCACACATTTCACATTTAACTGCAGAGACATGACATTGAGTGGGGTTTACATACACTTTTCCATGTACTTGTGTGAGTTCATTAATATAGGGGTTTCTGAATCACCTATTCCATCATTTTCTGCCGGAGAAGAAAGTGTCACATGATTATTTACACCGTCATCGCTGGAATTTGGCTGATTGTGGTCTGCTCCATCAAATATTTGCTCTTCTCCATCGTTCTGATTGTCATTCATAAATGTCTCGTCCTGTTCATCCTTTTGAAAGAGCAAAGTTATTTATTCATTAATCAAAATGTGTTAAAAATGTTATACATGGCAATGGCAACACTATCAACACTGAAATGAATCTGCAGCAGTCAGGTGGTACAGGTCAGTACTCTTTAAGTTGTTTTTTGTTCATTATTATTGTAAAGTTATTTGCTTTGAGACATGAGGTAGTTTAAAGCCATCTCTCATGAGTGCTCCCTGATGTACGTGTTCATGTGTTTTGATGCTTTCAAAGCTAGCCTGATATTGCTAGCCTCTCTGAAAATTACCTAACCTACCCTTAAAGCGTAACTCTCGCCAAAATGCAACCTAGGGTCTTTTTGTGAATCTTTCGTTTAAAAGCATAATTAGGATGGAAACGCCACTTTTAAGATTGACCGTATTTCCAGTAGCAGTATTAACATTAAGTGACATGGCATCTGACGCACAGAAGCACATGTCACTATGCGTATTGGCACATCCGGTCTTTATTGTTATGTGCCAGTGGATAGTGCCATGTGTCACTGACATTATCGCGACACACTGACACTGACATGACACCTGACTGACACGAGTCGCGGACCATGTCACCGTATGCTGTGACACCTCCAGTAGTGACTGACAGATTAATCGAACACCTATACTGATGTAATTGTGACACAAAATCCTAAATAAATAGCCTAGTTTTGTGATATTTTTAAATATCAATTAAACACATTAAAGTCAGTAATATTTTTTCAAACGTGTTATTTGTGTCACGTCTGTATTTGATTGGTATGTGCTGTGCCACCGAATGTTTTGTAATACCAGTGCTACTTTATGTTGCTTATCTCGCAAAGTCACAAACTGCCCATTCCTAGGGAAGACACAAAATAAATCTATCATGCGCGCCACCGCGTCTCTCATACACAGTTTGAAAGCAGCTGAAATCACACTAACAATTATCTTGTGGGTGTCGCTGATGGATATTTCTTATATTGGATAGCATCCTCGATGTCGGATTAATTTAGCAAGGTGATCTACGGTGAAGGTGAACATCACGATAACAACTAAAGGGTGAGTAGAACTTTTTACAGGACCCGCTGTGGTCACATTTATGCCACAGTCATTTTGCAAACAGGTTATTCTGTCCTTGATGGCATCGGAGGTGTTATATTCGCTTGTTAGACAGATCACAATTTTTTAATTTTGATTAGCCTAACCTAACCCTAACTAGTTTTTGACTTAATTTAGCATCATGGATAACAGCTAAACCTACCTCTCTGTCCTCCGCCTGCCTTATGCCTTTTAGCGCTCTTTTCCTGCGGGTAACAGTGCTAGGGGTGATGGTGCCCTGTGTCGGTCTGTCGGTTTGCCCTTCACTGTAGCCAGAAAAGTCAAAGACAGAAGGTATTGCCTCAGGCTTGAGTCTGTTCGACTTGGTCTTGATCAGTCTACCACTCGAATCAAAAGTGCAGCTCTCCTCATAGTCTGATGTTTGGAAGTGGGCACTACAGACCCTAAACCCAGGGGCTGTAGGAGGGCTAGCCCGTTTTAAGGCTGTTAGCCAAGATTGTAGGGCTGCCTTTCTCCGTAGAGGTAACCGATGGTAATGGATGTTTAGGCCCGCTGCTTTTGTCCTGTACAATTCATGGTGGCAGCCGGGGACAATGCAATAAGACCCCCCTCTCGATCTGTTGTGCTCTTCAGATGCCATTTTGCTGGAGCTGTCAAGGTAGTCTATCATGCCAGTGACGTCACGACCGTTGAAGCTCAAGATGGCTGCGCCCTAGTAACAAAACAACAAACTAACATCACTGTTTTCCCCCCTTGTAACTACTTCAACAGTTTTAAGTGTCCTACCACAAATAACAATGATAACACATCTGTTATATCACCTTTACTTCCTATTTCGTTTCAGTTCCACTCTATTGTTAATACCGCCTCTCCGTATTTTCGTTTTTGGTCAAATTGCCTTTTGAATGGGAGTGCTAGGGGCACTACTATGATAGCATCAAAATCGCAATTTTTAAAACACTAAGAAGGCTCGACACAACATGAAACTTTGCTTGAAGTATCACCAGGGGCTCTACACATTATTTGTGTACACAGAGTTGACTAAAAAGAAAGGTTTTGAGCAACTCACTGTAGCTGTTGTTCTTGTTTTCGGCCGCTGGCATTTTGTCAGTCAAAAATAGTCTATCTCTGAATGCGAGATCCATAGGACCTCCATAGGAGGAAATGTCACGAAGTTGTAATTTCAATGAAAAGCATGATGTATTTTTGGGTAATCAAAATTACATTACTACTGTCCTTTATTGACATCATGGGAATCTTGGTCAGCCGTGCAAGATTGATGGGCTCAGCATGAGCAATAATAAGCACAACCATATCCTATCCCCCACCCATTTCAACATGGCTCCTATTGTAACACGTCCAGGTTAGGCTACCTGTGCAACTCACAAGACCCCCAAAAGTAACCAAAAGTGCATTACCTCCACTCTTTCTGCAGCAACTTGTAGGCCTACAGCTCTTGGAATAGCATTTTCCCTCAAAAACGATTTCTTTGGTATTCCTTTTGTTGTAGGCACCTTGAAGTCGCCATCGTCAAAGTGGTCACTACAGACTCTGAAGTCCTTCTGTCTTAGCGTCTCGGTCGCCGTGTTGATGTCTACTTGCAAAACAAGCAGCCACCTATTTAGTATATCCCTTGTGCACCGAAACGGCAGTCGGTGAAACGTTTCTGGGATGTTTCTTTTCATCTTCTTCTCACACCCAGGAAAAGCACAAAAACGAACCATCTTGATTTACGCTAAAAGGAAAGCCTGTCTCTTGCAAGACTCCTGCATTCTTACTCACTCACGTAATACGGCAACAAAGTTTCACGCGAGAGTTTACGTCAGCTAAGATTGCATATTTAGATATATTGAATGAAACCCCTTGTTTATTATTAATATTTGAATAGATATTGCATGAGCTAAGTGGCTAAGTTATCATGCTTTTCATTGAAATTACAACTTCCTGACATTTCCTCCTATGGAGTCAGTTCATTCCCATTCGGAATTTCGAATCGCATTTCGAAAACGAAAATACGGTCAATCTTAAAAGTGGCATTCCCATCCTAATTATGCTTTTAAACGAAAGTTTGTCTCGGGTTGATTCACAAAAATACCCTAGGTTGCATTTAGGCGAGAGTTACGCTTTAAGCAAATGCCCTCATTGAAAAGCCATTGCTGTCTCAGAAAAACATCAAAGACATGACGTTTTTGGCAGAATAAGTTTATCCACACAGCTTTTAAAACATTTAAAGAAAACAAAGGGAAAGGCTATCTTGTACTAAATTACTTTATCTACAGTATTTGTGCAATTCTTGCTAACTTCCTGACCAGTGATTTATGGGTAAAATGTTTGCCCAGGAGTGTACATTTCAAAATCTATAGTTATTTAATATTGTAATAATATTTCACAATATTATTGTTTTTACTGTATTTTTGATCAAATAAATTCAGCCATGGTGAAAATCTTGATTATTCTAAAATGTTGACCTAGTACTCATGTCTCCCAGCCTCACGCTTTTTCAAGACACTCACTGATGCAAACTGTTGAGGTTCAGTGGTCACTCTGGGTTTCCTTCTCGTACTGCATGGTGGTCGGATAAAAACAGTCGGGACAGCTCCCTCCTTCAGTCTCAGCCCTTTAAATCCCATTGTCTTTGCAACGGAATAAGACTTCGGATCAAAGCAGTCCCTGCTGAAGTGCTCAGAGCATAAATGGGAGTACGTCTTGGCGACCCAAGTTTTGCGGGTCTTCTGGACCTGTTTCTCCCATTTGCGGAACTCCACTGGGTCTTTGGGAAATCTGAACATTGAGACATTCTGCCCGCTGAACTTCCCACAGCCATAAGCAACGCATTTGTTGGGCATTTGTAATTTTTTATTATTATATGAGGTCCTCGGCGTCTTCGGGAATGCAGTCTGCAGCAGGCTCCAAAAGTTGACTGCGAATAACGTTTAAGAAGCAATAAACTACTTGAATATTTCCACCAAATAATAACATTATACCACATGGTTTACTGTTACTCGCACTCATAAATGGTGCAAGCATATAAACAAAGCTTTGAAGAACATTAACTTAGAGAGTTCTGTATAAATGGTAAATATGACTAATACAGACGAAGATTCAAAGCAATTATATGAACATTGCTGTGTGCAAAAGAAAGCATTTCTTACCTTCTTTACCTCTTAGAAAATCCAGTGTACAGTGGTTTGCTCATCGTGAACAGCGCATTAGCGCCATCATCCGGACTGGAGAACTAGATATTATATTCCAAAATGGCTTTATTATACGTCTGATTTTATACGCTGGTTGTTTGTTATATGATGTGATTAGTAGAACGCTTAACCACACAGTGAACAATTTCTATATATTTACTGTGCGTTTTCAAGTTTATAATATTGAAATATACATCTAAACACGTGATGCTAATATATGGTTCCATGGTGTAATGGTTAGCACTCTGGACTCTGAATCCAGCGATCCGAGTTCAAATCTCGGTGGAACCTGTGTTTTCCATTTTTGTGAGGTAAAAACAAATCAAGTGCTATTGTATAGTGCGTTTCACAATGCGTAGTTACAAATTTTGTACAAATATACTTTTATTATTATTTTTTTGTTTACTGTTTTAAGATAGGCTACATAGTCAAATAGACTACACAGCAAATCTTGCTGCAAGTTCACCAGTGATTAAATATTTCATTTTTCCTATAGAAAACAATTGAAGAAATAGTTTGAATAACTACTCGGTTACTATCGTAACCTCAGTTCCCTGAGATAGGGAACGAGTATTGCGTAGCTATACGCAGTGGGGAAACTCCTTTTCCTCGATTTACTGAAGCTTTTATTTAATAGTGATGGGCGGATCGATCCTTAAGTATCGATACTTCGATACTGACGTGGTATCGAAAAGGATCGATCCTCACATAAAAATATCGATCCAAATGTGTGTTTTTTTACCAGTAATTTTTTATTAATTTAGCACGCAATTCAGTGCATAAAATAAGCTTCTAAGTGGGAAAATAATCGAATGTTAGCGGATAATTGTGTAGGATCATTTATATACTGTCTATGTGTAGGATAGAACTTTTTCTCCTAGTCATCTGGATACAAGACGAAACCAATCAATCACAGAGAGCGTTCGATGCTGGTGCTTCGCTGAGCTCACAGGCCCAGTGCGTTTGGGAAACGAAGCCTTGCTTAGATGACAGAGAAACAATCGGGTTATTTCGCAATAAACAAACCAAAAGTGTACATAACGGTTCAAAATGTTGACGTCAGTAAGATTTTTTTAATGAAATTAATATTTTTATTCAACAAGGATCGATGCATTAATTTGATCAAAAGTGACAGTCAAGGTAGACTGTTAAAAAAAAATCTTTCAACTTTGTTCATCAAATATTTCTGTATAAATGTATCATGGTTTCCACAAAATTATGAAACTGTTTTCAACATTGATAATAATAAGAAATGTTTCCTGAGCAACAAATCAGCATATTAAAATGAAATATCATCATGACTGGATTAATGATGCAGAAAATTCAGCTTTGATCACATGGATAAATTACAGTTTACTATGGCATAGAAAACAGATAGCCTATGTTAAATTGTAATATTACAGTTTTTACTGTAGGCTATTTTTGATCAAATAAATGCAGAAGATAATTAAAAATCTTACAGACCCCAAACTTTTGAACAGTAGGCTAGTACTATAATTAGGGTAGTTTTGTAAAAGTCACTGACTAATTACAGGCGAGTTGAGAGCACAAATCACAAAATATTTAGGGCTAGTAGTTATGAAAACGTATTCAGATTTAGCATATTAATGATGCATTCACCTCATAAATCATGACACACGGCTCTAGCACAGGAAAGTGCATACAAGTTCAAGTGCATGCTTTTAAAATAAAAAAGTATTGGTATCGGTATCGATATCGGCGATACTGGCCCTGTATTTAATTGGTATCGGATCGATACCGAAATTTGCAGTATCGCCCATCACTATTATTTAAAACGCATTTGCAGCTGCACAGCTAGCACATTGAGCGTCTGGCTCGCTCATAGGCTGTGCTGCAGCAACTGCACAAACCAATGGCGCGGGCGCCTCTGACCTGTAACCAATGAGCATCACTACACGTCAGAGCTCCCCAAAGGGGCGTGGCCTAAGCCTATATCAGAGCCCCGAAAGCGCCATTATAGCAGGTTTCACGACTGAAGCGACAACTCCCCCGGTTATTACCGTGCGGCTGGCTACGCAATACTCGTTCCCTATCTCAGGGAACTGAGGTTACGATAGTAACCGAGTAGTTCCCTTTCGAACGGTCACTTCGTATTGCGTAGCTATACGCAGTGGGGACGCCCTGCAAAACGCCGCACCAAAATAACCGGCCGCCACTGCACTCAGGACCCCTGAGTCCAGGACAAGCCCGAAACCATTTATATATGTATATATATATATATATTAGACCAGACACCGTCGGGCCTTATAAAATATATGTGTTAATATAATATACCAAATGAACCCAGACACCGTCGGGTCTATCAGCATAATAAAAAATGTAACCAGCAAGCAGGTTTTATATATGTGTGAGCTTATGATTATGCACAGTACAATGTAGATGAGACCAGGCAAACCGCCGGGCCTTCATCATATCGCCAATACCTTCGCTTGCAACGAAGGCACTTCCATGTTATAAAATTTCATAAATGTGGAAGGCGAGGACCAGCCGGCTGCATCACAAATATCTTGAATGGGAAACCCATATGACCACGCCCACGACGAAGCCATGGCTCTAGTCGAATGGGCCCTAATACCTTTAGGGTAAACCTGACCCAGCGAGGTATAAGCCATAGAGATAGCATCCACAATCCATCTAGACAATCTTTGCTTAGTGACTGGATCGCCCTTGGACCGACCACCAAAGCAAACAAAAAGCTGTTCTGACTGTCTGAAAGACGCAGAACGCTCCAGATAGATTCTCAGTGCTCTGACAGGGCAGAGAAGATTAACCTCCCCATCCTCCGCAGAAGGGGGAAGAGCTAATAACGCAATGACCTGTGCTCTGAACGACGTTGAGAGCACTTTAGGAACATAACCATGATGCGCTGCAATAGCTGCCACATACACTTTGAGCGTGGACAGAGAGCGACCCACGTCCAACAGCTCCTGCAGGAAGGAGAGTACCACAGCCACCTCACATGACTCCGGGTCCACACAGTTTTTCAAGCACCAGCTGGAAAATACTGACCATTTCAAAGCATATAAGCGCCTAGTCGACGGGGCCCTAGCTTCTGAGATAGTGTTTAGAATTTTTCCGGGGAGGTCCCAGGGTACCCGTTTAGGGGCCATACATGGAGGGCCCATAAATCGGGTCACGGATGCCATATCGTTCCCTTGGCCTGAGAGAGGAGGTCTTTCCTCATCGGAACAGGCCAAGGAGCTGTGTCTGGCAGCTGAATCAGCTCCGGAAACCACGGTCTGGATCTCCAGAGAGGGGCCACCAGCAGGACTGGGCACCCGCTCTCCCTGACCCTCTTTAAGACTTGTGGAATCATCGAGACAGGGGGAAAGGCATAAAGGGGGCGGTTGGGCCAACAATGGGTCAACGCATCCCTGCTTTTCGAGAAGAACATTTTGCAATGAGTGTTGGATCTCGAAGCGAAAAGGTCTATTTCGGCTTCTCCGAACACACTCCATATCAGACAAACCGTCTGTGAGTTCAGGGACCACTCGCCTGGGGGAGTGTTGCCCTGTGACAGCATATCCGCGCCCAGATTCTGAACACTCGGAATATGCATTGCTCTCAGAGAGCACAGATTGTTCTGTGCCCATATGAGGAGGTCTCTCGCCATGGCATACAGGCTTCCCGACCTGATGCCGCCCTGGCGATTTATGTAAGCCACCACTGACATGTTGTCCGAGCGGACCAGGACATGATGACTTTTTAGGTTTGGGAGAAAAGCTTTCAGGGCCAAACCAACCGCCTTCATCTCCAGACAGTTGATATGTAAGCTCTGCTCCGTGCTCGACCAGAGGCCGGAGACAGGCTTGCCCTCATGCACAGCACCCCAACCCAGGTTGGATGCGTCTGTGAACACCACTTTCCTTCTGGAAACTACCCCCATAGTCACACCCTTGAGGTACCAGTCCTGAGCTCGCCAGGGAACCAGGGCTCTTAAACAACCGTGATTCACCATGATGCGCAGGCTGCCGGACTGCCACGCATGGGTTGGCACCCGACGCTTCAGCCAGTGCTGAACAGTACAGAGTACTGACGATGCCGCTGCCATGAGACCGAGAAGTCTCTGAAATTTTCTCAGGGGCGCGCACTCGCGCGCTCTGAACGAGGCTGCCAGCGTCTGCACTGAGAGCGCGCGCTCTCGTGTGAGCCGCGCTGTCATCGTCACAGAGTCTAAAACTGTGCCCAGAAAGACTACACTCTGGCTGGGTGTCAGTTTGCTCTTGGTAACATTGATTGTGAGACCCAGGCATTTCAAATGGCCGAGAATCAAATCCCTGTGCGCTATTAGCTCTGTTCTCGACTGTGCCAGCACCAGCCAGTCGTTGAGATAATTCATCACGTGAACTCCCTGATGTCTCAGAGGAGAAAGCGCTGCATCCATACATTTCGTGAATGTACGGGGTGCCAGGGCCAGGCCGAAAGGCAGAACCGTGTACTGATAAGCTTGCCCCTCAAAGGCGAATCTCAAGAATGGCCTGTGACGAGGCTCTATCTGAATGTGAAAGTATGCGTCTTTCAGATCCATTGTTACAAACCAGTCCCCCGGGCGAATTTGCGCGAGGATGTGTTTGATAGTCAACATCTTGAATGGCCGTTTCATGAGAGCTTTGTTCAAGTGTCGCAAATCTAATATGGGTCTGAGACCGCCGTCTTTTTTCGGAATCAGAAAATAACGTCTGTAAAACCCCGAATGTGTTTGCGCGGGAGGGATTAACTCTATCGCCCCTTTTGCTAACAAATTCTGTACTTCGGCTCGAAGCACGTGACCCATGCTGCTTCTTACTGAAGACTCGACAACCGCCTGAAATTTTGGGGGTCTGCGAGCAAATTGGAGCGAGTAACCTCGCTTTATAATGTTTATAACCCAACTCGACACACCGGGAATGGCTTGCCAGGCCTGCACCCTTGTGGCTAGGGATCGAACCACTGTTTGGGATGAGTCGCCTACCGTGAGGGGACTCACTACCCTTATATTGTGATTTGTGCACATATTGAGTGTTTGACTGACTGTACAAGCTTTTGCCTGTGGGGAAGACAGTGTTACAACATGGAGGGGGCCACCTAGTGTAGGGGGACCGTGAAACCATGGGTTGTGATTGTGAAACATACTCTTTTTGTGCTTTATTTGGGTCGCCGTGAAAACGGCGTTTGTTTGTATAGGCGCGCTCACTGCTGCGGGCCTGTTTACAATAATAAAATCCCCAGCCGCCTGAGCTAAACAGGGAGCTGCGGGAAGTAGTGAGAGCTTTTTCGAGGGCGGTCCGGCAAGCGCGAGACACGAACCCTCTCTCTTTCTCCTTGCTAGGACGACTTCGGCGGAACCGGGTCGCTCACTCCGCTGGGCCGCGGGCCTTGGCGCCGGGGCATCGGGTAGCGCTTAGCCGGTCTCGGCTGGCGGAAGGTATCCGCCGCAGGGCGGGGCTGAGATACCTGCTTCGCCGGCCTGGCTGGATGCGGCGAAGAAGCTGGCTTGGTCTTGCTGGACGCTGAGCTGGAGCGCTTCGGCAAGAAGTGTCGCATGGCCTGGGACGCCTTCTGTGCCTCAGTGAATCTCTCCGAAAACCCCTTAACCGCAGGGCCGAAGAGGCCAGCGCTGGTAACAGGGGGGGTCAAGAAAGCGCGTCTTGTCCGTCTCCTTAATCTCGGTCAGATTAAGTCAGAGGTGGCGCTCTAAAACAACCAAGCTCGCCATGCTCTTACCTATGGCCTGTGCTGTAGCCTTTGTAGCTCGTAAGGCTAGGTCCGTCGCGCTTCTCAAATCACTGAAGGCCTCGGGGTTCGGGCCAACCTCGTCCATTGTCTGGAGGAGCTTTGCCTGGTAGACTTGTAGCACAGCCATGGTGTGTAGAGCCGCTGCAGCCTGGCCAGAGGCGGAATATGCGCGTCCAGCGAGGGCTGAAGTGGTTCTGCAGGGTTTGTTGGGGTGGTTAGCTCTAGCTCGCCAGCTAGCCGCCGTGTTCGGGCATAAATGAGCTGCCATGGCCTCCTCGAGGGGCGGCAAACACTCATAGCCTTTTTCTGCTGCACCGTCTACAGAAGAGAGTGCGCGGAAACAGATGAACCCACCCGCGCTGAGTAAGGTGCACGCCACGCCTTAGTCAGCTCCTCGTGGACCTCGGGGAAAAATGGCGCTGGTCTATGCCGAGGGGCCTGCTGGCGCCCCGAGAGAAACCAGCCATCTAACCGACTACGAGGCGGCTCCTCGGGCAAGGCCCACTCGAGGTCGAGGTCCGCGACGGCCTTCGTCAGGATCCGAAGCATTTCGGCGTCGGAGTTGGTCCTGGTCGCTGAAATGTCAGAAGACTGAGAAGTTCTGGTGGGGTCGAGAGAGCCCGGCCATTCCTCCTCGGAAGCAGCGATCGACAGGCTGTCCTCGTGGTCGCTCGATCCTCCGAATGAGACCAGGCCCGCCACGTGGCTGGGGGGGAGCTGGTCTCTGTCAAAAAGAACAGGAGATGGCGTCGTCTCCGGAGAAGGCGAAGTACGTGGGGACAAGGCCGGCGTGCGTTCGCTTACCTCCATGTTCTCGGGGGGCCTTTGGCTGCGGCGTTTCTTCTTCCGCGGCTGAAGTAGTGCCGGGAAGGGAAGTGCAGGTGACGCGGCATCGCCGTCTCGTAAGAGAGCTAGCCGCGCTCGCAGCACGGAGATCGTCATGCTTTCGCAGGCCTCACATCCGCCAGCCGAGAGTGCATTTTCCACGTGGGCCGTGCCCAGACAAGAAATGCAACTTGCGTGTCCATCGCCTGGTGCAGCTTGAGTCCGCACGTGGCGCAGGATGAACTAGACATTTTGTAAAGGATATAACGTCGTCGTCGCCGGATGGCCACAGGTGAGACGGCGTCAGGGGAAAACGGCATAAGGGCGTTGTCCGCTGAAGAATGCTCGCTCAAACTGAAGGGCTTTTCTACGACGAAGCTTGCAGTATTCGGTCAGGGACATGCAGTTGTCGCTGAAGGAGTGAAACCTGCTATAATGGCGCTTTCGGGGCTCTGATATAGGCTTAGGCCACGCCCCTTTGGGGAGCTCTGACGTGTAGTGATGCTCATTGGTTACAGGTCAGAGGCGCCCGCGCCATTGGTTTGTGCAGTTGCTGCAGCACAGCCTATGAGCGAGCTGCAAATGCGTTTTAAATAAAAGCTTCAGTAAATCGAGGAAAAGGAGTTTCCCCACTGCGTATAGCTACGCAATACGAAGTGACCGTTCAAAAGGGAACTATGAGCTAGATGTGTTTTGAGGGCCTCATATGGCCTATTTTTTATTTATTTATATACAGTTTAGAGTTACAGGGACAGTGCACATTAATAAACATTTATGTCAATGTGCCAGTTTAGCCAACTTGGCTCATTTTCAACTGTAGTCCCTGGGCAGGTGTAATGTCAGATAAAATACATTAAAACAAATCAACAATACTTATACATACAGTTAGGCCACATTGCATAAGAATACATAAAGTAGATTAAAACAAGAACAGCAAAACATAAAACAAGGCAAAGCATGCTTCAGGTGATTTGAAATAGCTACAAAGTATGGACACCCACTTGGTTGTCTTTTAACCATGATTTTAAGTTAATTTTAAATGACCAATATGAATCACAGTCTCTGATAAACGTAGGCAAACTGTTCCATGTGCGAGCTGCTCTTACTGAAAAAGATGACTGTCCAAAGGCAGTTCTCCTCATTTGTATTACACAATCCCCTCTTACCACAGACCTGATGTTGGGGGGGGGAAGAGCCATGTAAACTTTTATAGACAAGACAAGCATCTGTAAATTTGAGATTATCCCAGGTCATTAAATTCAGTTTTTTTTAGGCTGTAACAGTGGTGATAGGTATTTGGCTTCCTATCCAGCATATGACTGTAAGAAATTACAAGTCAAATGCATCTGAGAAAGTCTATGGCCCACTGAGCAGTTTTTGCAAAGTCAGGGAATTTCCATTAAACAACAGATGGCTGTGAAAGACCAAAGAAGATATCAAGACCATTATTAAGAGGTGTGAAATAAATGTCACTTGGAGGCCTCTTGCCTCTGGGAAAGAGTTGATTGTCCTTGGAAATTTTTACATAATGTTATCTTGCCTCTGAGAAAGGGTTGACCATCAATTGGTAGGATTCCACAATTAGAGAGAAAGGCGAGAGAAGTAAAACTTACGGTAATTGTGGGAAACAGGAGGGGTGAAGCTTACCAGAAAATGAAGTCACTTGGTTATTGCGACATAACAGAAAAGAAAAATGTATGAGAATGGCACTCTGGCCAGACAAATTCAGATGTCCTGCAGGCATCTCGGCTTTGTTGCTTTGTTCAATAAAGTCTTATTTTGACTTCTGGAACTCTGCCTCTTGAGCTTCATTCGCAAGAATGACTTTTCTCCACAACACCAGCAAACTGACTGTAACATTTCCCCTCTTATTAGTGATAAAATGTGAATTCATTATTTTAAAAAAACTTATAGCCTAAATTATACTTATACAAATTCAGTATTACCAGGCAGCTGTACTGCTGAAATCACTGACTGTTCCTGTATATGCAGCTCCTCCTTTCTACTCAGCTGAACTGCGTCAGCTTAACATAACTAACACTTCTATAAGTGAAAAGGTACATTTCCTTATATTCAATATATTACAATTCATTCACAGCTGCATGCTCGCACAAGTTCTCAAAATGGCAGGAAATTAACTCATTTAAATGTTTCCTTTGTACGCAGAGATCCCGTCAACCTGTGAAGGCCTCGTCGATGTGACAGCCATCGGCACAGATCCTCAGCAAAGACCACGAGAACCAGACAGGTCCTCCGCACAGACCATACGGCCAGCTTCGGCTCCATACCAGCGTGATGAATCCAATCTTCAAGCAAAAGGAACTGGATGAAATATTTGAATGCAACCGATCCAAAATCTGATTTCTGACTTGTGATGCAGCCTGCATCATAATCACACCGTGTTCATTCGTTGGCCAGAGGAGAATGGCCCCCCTGACTGAGCCTGGTTTCTCCCAACGTTTTTTTTTTCTCCATTCTGCCCTGATAGAGTTTGGGTTCCTTGCCACTGTCGCCTCTGGCTTGCTTAGCTGGGGATACTTAATATTCAACCATATTATTGATTTGACTGCACTGACACTATTGGAGGAGAACTGAACTGAGCTGGATGATGACATCACTGTTTTCTGCAGAATGCTGTAGTTGAAATGAACTAATTCAGTATTTGATGATCTTTACAACGGAACTGAATCAACACTGAACTGACTTCAGCTGAACAATGACACTTTTCTTTTAGCGCTGTTGTAGAGCCGAAATGAACTGTTTGCATGATTTAATAATTTTCCTGTTATCACTGTAAAGCTGCTTTGAAACAATCTGTATTGTATAAAGCACTTTATAAATAAAGGTGACTTGACTTGACTTCACTATGTTAAAGTCAGCATAAAAAGGAAGTTGCAATAGTCTTTTCTTTTCTATCATGACTTATTTCCTGTGAAACAGCTTCTCGAACAAGAAAAAATCTGTTCTTGTGTCTGTTCTTGACTTGGCTGTTTCTATGATCTCATGTGAGTGACAGGTTGCACCACCATGATGAAAATGCACAACTGGGAGGGGAGGGGAAGTCATTTTGATTGAAGATTAGGGGCTCATGGATTAAAATAATAATAATGATGTGCACAGATAAATCATATATAGGCCTATTATAAATTCTGCAATATTCCATAAAAAACAAGAATAGTCTATTTTGATTTCATGGCTGTTTTAAATTGAAGCAGTACGTTTTATGTGAAGTTTTTTGATCAAACGTCTTTTGGCCATCCATGTTTTTCTAAAGGTCATATGTGTAGGCCTATAGCCCACTCACTACACCAGGGCAGTATCATTTTGTCCCAGACCCCATGAATTTTAGCACTGGCCCTGAACACTGGTGTACGACTCCCAGAAGTTGTATAGCACCATCCAATCACATTAAAACTGGCAAATTCTTGCCATTTTTGTGTGCGTGGTATGTCAGACAGTCAGTGAATAGACAGTGGGTCAGCTGTGGGTGTGCTGTTTGAGGTAACCATAACCTTGAAAAGTAACCTTAGTACCTTAAAAAGAGCAAGGGTAAAGACTGCCAAGATGCATAAAGTGGGGTCATGAAATCTGAGTAAATAAAAAAAAATTAAAAAACATGAAACATTAATCATAAATTGCCAAACTCAGAGGCAATGTTATGTGTCCTTTAGGACTATGAATAACTGTCCTGCAATAATTGTCAGAAAAGTTCCCAAAAGGTGATCTGCCTATTGTTAGGCCTATAACCACTTCTTCCTTTCATCTAATATATTGATAAAAATTGTAATTGCTCTGGATTGACTGAATTTGCTTCATTTTGTCTTAAATGTCTTAAAACATTTTTCAATAGCAAATCGTAAAATAAAGCATTGGGGAGCCTTTTCAATCCAAACCTCTCCAAAACACTTTCGATTCTTTGTTAAAAGTAAAGTATAGAAAAATATTATGAGGATAAAATTTGCCTACTGTATTATTGCTGGCCAATGATAAATCAAAAGCAATGTAACATTCATTTCCTCCTACAAAGGCTGATCTAGAAAGTCATTTTCTAATACCTTACCAATGAATTAGACAATAATTTAAAATGGCATTTATAAGAATTATATAATAGTCATAATAATCATTAATAATTAATGTTAATGATCATATCGATTCAAACTATTTAACCCAATTTAGGTATAATAGCTGTCATTCAACTGGGTACAACAACCTCAATTTAAAAAGACGAGTAGGCCTTAAATATTTGCCCCCGCGGTTTCACAGAGGCTTAAGACAAGTCCCAGACTAAAATGCATGTTTGAGCTGTTTTAACTGAAAGCAACTTGCACTGACACATCTTAAAATATGTCAGTGCCATTGTTTTGTCTCTTTTTATCTAAGGCATGTTTATAAAAGCTACTTAAATCTCCTAATTAACTAAGGTCTAATCCTGGCTTAATCTAAGCCCTGTCTGTGAAACCGGGCCATAAAGGTTTAATATTTAATTGACGCGTTCATCGACCCCAGAGGGTTCTTGCGTAATGACTAAAAATGAACAAATTATTGTAAAGATAGATTGACCGATATATAGAAGAATGTTGTTACAGAATAAGGTGCTTTTTTATTTTCAACATTTCAATGCAATTCTTGAATCAGTAAATCAAATCAAATGTAGGCTCGTTCTTAAATCATTTCTTGGCTTTGTTTTTTGTATATTGCCTAATAAGTTAAAATACTAATCAAAGTGGGATATTGTTGGTTATTTGTTCCTCTTTTTAAAGAAGCTTGTTTCAAGCCATTGCATCTAATAACTAAATCCTGCTAAGATCAACAATGTAAATCTAGTATAAGATTTTAGTGACTTTTGAAATTTTCCCATTAAAACGTGAAAGGTGTATTTTCATAACAAATTTATTCTAATAAGCTAATAAGTCTTTAATGGAAACATTTTCAGGAACTAAAATAACAACTGACGTCTGTGAAAATTAAAATGCACTTATTGACACGATTTAACTTCCATTTGATATTGACAACCTCATCCGACTCAGTCTACAAAACACACCTCTGTTGCGAACAGACATGACAGACGAGCAAAATTATTTCAAATACATCATCGCTCAATCCTGTAACTCTTGACGGGACTAGATGAGTTCTTGTAGAGCCGCTGCGAGTGTCTTTTTTATCATTTCTTGCCGAGCCGACTCCCCCTACCTCCTCCTCCGCTTGCAGAATTGTATAAAGAACAAAAATCGGACAGGGGAGGGGGGTTGATACGCTGAAGCTGAAATCGAGAGGCGAACCCAGGAAAGAGGAGTATTTTGTACACGGGACTTTCCCCCCCTTCGTCCCTAAAAAGGAGGGGGAAATGTCATATTTTTAAAAGCGATATTTTTAAAATCGAGGATTACGAATAGGCTTACGCGCCTATCTCTGAGGATATATATTTTAATTCGTTAAAAAATATGGCCGAGAACGTTCTGGACTCTGGCCCGCCTTCAGCCAAGAGGCCTAAACTGTCCTCCCCGGCACTATCTGCCTCAGCCAGCGATGGAAACGGTAAATATTTATTTTGTTTAATTTTCACGATACCGAGATATTTGATTCACCGATTGCTTGTTTTGTATGTACCGTTGCACACTCAATGCGTTTAAGCGGGGAATGTTTTTTTTCCTCTTAGTTTTGTCACAGGCTAGCAAGCTCAGGCTAGTTTGGGAAGCTAACGACGTCGTATCCGCACGAGACTTAGCTTTAGCTTGTCATTCCAGCTATGTTAGCATTAGCGCTTCTCCGATCGCTGTTGGGATTCACTCACAGCGGCAGACCATCACACGCTGTCCCTCAGCCTGGGTCTGTGCTTAGTGTCAACTGGTGTAAATGTAAAACTGACGGGTGCAATGAAAAACATAATAGTTGTACGGTGGCAATAACAGTAGTTGGATTTGTTGTTTGTTTTCAGTGAAATATCAGTTTCGGTTTGGTTCCTACTTGCAAAGAGTTTGGATCACTTCTTTAATTATAATTACAATGTACTAAGTTTTATACAAAAAAGTAACAACTAGACAATGGCTTCTGAAAGCTATGTCTTGACATTTCATCTATTTCATAATTTACTAATAATCGACAGTGATTAACATGAATTAGCCTGCTAAACTGTGAGTCAATCAACTTGAAAACTTTCTGACTGCACTTAAACACTGTTGTTTTCATAAACTGCTCTTGTGCAACGAGCACAACTCATTGCGTTTTCAATAACATAATATTCTATTCTCTTTAACGTTAATAAATGTGATTAATATTAGTTAGCTAGCTGGTCAGCTAATAACAGACTGATGCTGAAGGCCTGCACAACAACTCCCTGCCATTGTTAGCTAGATGCTTATTAACTCATTCCTCATTATTTTAAGGTCCTGAGTCTTTTTCACTGGGTTTAGATGAATTCGTGAACTCATTTATGGAGCTTGAATTGACTTCACGATTGTGTGATTTGGAGGATACAAAAGTACTTGTGTTGTGTTATAGTGAGTTCGCTTGCTGGCTCAAATAGCCCTTCGTGCGTCGGTCATTTTTTTTTTTTCGGATCTTGATTTCCATTGTTCAGCCATAACAAAACTGACGAACCTGTCTCTTAAAAACAAACCATAAAACATTTAATGCTGGGCGATGCGAATTATTATCATATAGGCGTCCTGTTGTTTCTTATTAAATGTTAAAGCTTCGAGTTATTATACTTGCACGTATCTTCAAAAGCGAACTACGTTCCCTTTGTTGATGTCTCATGTTTTCAACCTTTTGTTCAAAATCGAGTTTGATCCGGTTCTGACACTAAATGGAGTTTATTAAGTTGCACAAATGCATCAGAGTCTTACGTTTTTCACACACAGTATGCTTGGCGTCAAATTGTTTTGTCTGTGGAGTGAATGTGTCGTCTCTATCAAAGCTTCTGCACTTCATTTTAAGACCAGCACAATTTCATGGGCAAATTGACCATTTTCACCTGTTTTACCAATGGCTGATTTGTTGGAGGAGACAATGCTATATTTTTCAATAAAGTGTACATGCATGTATGTTAGGAAATTACATGCTGTTCTTGTTTATTTTAAAAAAAAAAACTTTTTGAATGGATGCAAATGGTGATTGCAATACTTCCTAAAAGAAGAATCTAAATAGTGACTACATGAATACTTCACATCATAATTCAACAACATCTCTCATCTTTGTTTGGCTCCCTGTCAAACCACAGCCTGCCATTAAATGTAAGTCATTAATAGGGATGCGCTGATGATCAGGGCCGATTATATCCTGGCAATAAAATGGAGGCGGAATTTTGTTGAATTGTTTAACGTGACAATAATGCATTAACAGTTTAAAAAATAGCAACGTTAAAGCAGGCTCTATTTGATCCTATGAAACATCTGTAGTTCAAGCAGATTTTTCCCTACACCAAACATTAATTGTAGAGCGTCTTCCATACAATAATCGCAAAGAGCTTTGTGCTTTTTTTTTTTTATTGATAAGAAACAAAGTCTCAGCTTTCAAATTCTGTCCATTTTATTAGGACTGTGCGATTAATCATGATTGTTTTTTGATTTTGGTTTCCAACGATTATGAAAACAAGATGATCAACGTAAAAAACAATTATTGTACCACTGCCACTGTCTATATTTAATGTACACAACAAAATTACTTTAAATTTTATTAGTTTATTCAATTTCTATAGGATATTATTTATCTGAATACCACTGTTAGTACATCTTGCTGAAAAACTTAAAGGGTTGGTTTACCCAAAAATGAAAATTCTGTAATTTCTCACCCTCATGTTGTTCCAACCCCGTAAGACTTTCGTTCATCTTCGGAGCACAAATTAAGATATTTTTGATGAAATATGAGAGCTGGCTCACCCCTTCATAGGCTGCTAGGTTATCGATATCTGCCATCCCAGAAAAGTTAGTAAAGACAATGTTTAAAATAGTCCAAGTGACTACAGTGTTAGTGACTACAGTGTCCAAGTGACTACCTTAAGTTTATCAAGCGACGAGAAAACTTTTTGTGTGCAAAAAAACAAACACGTATATCGATTTTATTCAACTATTAATTTTCTTCTGTGTGGGCCTCTGAGTGAGTTCACGTAGTGTAACAGCGCAGCGCTTCTGGGTTGTACATCAGAACGTAGGCTCACTATTGGCCAGCATCACACACATGATCAGCGTCGGCCAATAGTGAGCCTACGTTCTGACGTAACCTAGTATTAATTTTTGCTGAAGTATCGACAATTGTGAAATTTCACATACATTTCAAATTACTCGTATGAAATAAGACTTTGATCATATCACCCACCAATATTTGTGTTAAATAAGCGTGATTTCAAAATTGACCAAAATAATCGTGATCATGATTTTTGTCATAATCAAGCAGCCCTACATTTTATCACAAAATTCAATCAATAAATGGCGTTTTGACGCTCTTAAATGTGATGTGATCGATGTAGTGATATGACAAGCGGCAGCGCAAGTCTACTCTTTCACTTTAATACAAGTTATACCATGAAAAAACATGCATGAACATAAAAAGATGTGTTGAAAGATACAGTACAACTTACCGAAATGCATCATGTCTCATGTAATCGCTCAGTGTTTCAACTGCAGAAAGATGTCAATAAAACAGCTTGTGGACAATGCTGATAGAAAGTGTTCACAATGTTCTCTTTGATCTCATATTGAATGACAAATTACCATGTAAAAATTCTTCTGATGGGAGAATTTTTGGAGTCCTTTTTTATCCATCTCAGCTGCCCATGCTCTATATTCATGCTCTCGCTTAACGGCCTTTAAAACCAAGAACAGTAACTATAAAGATGACTATAACGATAATTATATATAGTGTCCACACCAATGTATGATAACATTCTGCTTCTAATAAGTGTGCACTGCAGGTGTTGTCTGCCACTTTAAATGCTCAAGCTCTTTAAAAATCTGGTACTTTAAAAATTCTGATTTGCTGTCAAGGTTTTTATTGTTCATCAGTCAGTCAGTCTTAGTTTTCGGTATCAAATTAGGCTAATCTACGTTTTTATGTAACTGGTTTAAAAAAGCTATGAACAGTCATAAAGAAAAAATTTGATGTCTAACTTGTAAGACTAGTATTAGAGATTTATGCAACCAGCCCCAGAGATGTCAATGAGTTTGACATATTGTTCTCAGACTGACTGTAAATCTATAGAGAGACCAAGGGCCAGATTGATGAAAATCTTCAAAGAAGGAAGTTAAGAAAATTCCTTAGATAAATTCTAAGAAGGTTGTAAGAATGTACATAACATAACTCAAATTCTTGAACAATTAAGAAGTTCTAAAATATTTCTTTGAGAACATCTTAATTTTTTTCTTAAGAAGAAAATTACAAGATTTGGTGTTAGTTGATTGAAAGGCTGGTAATGCAGAATGAAAAAACAGCTCAAAGCCCTTCTTTTTGTGCTGCCTGCAGATTACCGTAGTTATCATAATAAGCACGCAGACCATTTTCGTCGCAACTGGCTTGACGGGTATTAATCACTCAGCGGCAAGTTTTTTTTTAATGTGCCGTGTCAAGTTAAAACAGTTATTTTAAAAAAGCCTGTCTCAAGATGCAGCGGTCTTTCCCATTCATTTGCGTTCCGTCTTTTTTGTGCTCCCTTTAGAGTGAATGAGTCCTGTATATGTATGTGCTGCCTCGATAGTTCTAGCTAGAATGAACACATCAAGTTTTTGGAAATACAAAATAATCGTATTTTTTAACTTAAGAAAAAAGATGAGAAAATAGCAGTTAAGAAGAAATGTATTCTTAAGAATGTTTTCGTGAATCCGGCCCCAGGACCAAAAATATAACTTAATATTCTCTGATCATTAATCTCGCTTCTAATTTCTCATTTCCTGCTGTAGATTTTGGCTCGCTTTTTGACCTGGAGCATGACCTTCCAGATGAGCTGATCAGTTCCTCAGAGCTGAGTCTAGAAAATGGAGGGGACCTTGGCCAGTTGCATGGCAGTTTGGGTAGTGGGGGCGGGGCCATTGGAGGAGTTGTGTCCAGTGGCCAGGATGCAGCGGCCAAGCACAGGCAGCTCTCAGAACTCCTTCGGCACGGACCCGCACCTGCAGCACCGCAGCAGGGTGCGATGGGCAGCCCAGCAGGAGCCTCGATGGGGCTTTTTGGGAATTTGAAGGCTTCTCCGGGTACCCAGGGCATGGGCCCCCAAGGGCAGCAACATCTTACCCCACAACAGGCTGCCCTTATGCAACAGCAGCAGATGGCAGGGATGGGCAACATGAACAGGAATATGCTCGGACCTCAGAAAGGCAATGGACAGCAGCAGCAGCCAGGAGGGCCCGTACAGCAGCAGCAAAACATGCTGGGAGCACAGATGATGAACGGATCGCCCAGAATAGGACATCACAACCCGGGCATGGGCAGCAACAGTAACCTGTTAGCAGAGGCTCTTCAGCAGCAGCAGACAGTAGGAGGCCAGGGTGGACTGAGGGCACAGCAACCGGGAGCAATGAACAAGGTAATGACATCATCATAATCAACATTGACCCGAAGTGTCGCACACACCTTAAAAAAATGCTTTTAGTTTAGCCATGTTGGAACTATACTGTTAATTTATTAGATATGCACAATAGATCTTTATCATGTTATTAGTATTGGGCCAATATATTTAAGACTAGGGATGCATTTTATATATCAGCCACCACCATATCGGTATTGGCCGATATATGTTCATTTTAATGTTATTGTTTTCGGTCTGTTAATCTTTTTTACTGTAAAAGAATGTTGTGAATTCTTTGTACGCCCGTGTTTTACCGTGTTGATACGGGAAGAGCGCATCCACAACGGAGTTACACAGTCATGAGACTAGCACAGTCAAGTTTGCTTGTGCATTCGGAGCCTTTTGTTTTGTGCAATTTTAAGTTGAAATATGTTTATTTTGTGTATATATATATATATATATATATATATATATATATATATATATATATATATATATATATATATATATATATATGATATATATGAAGAGTTCAGATGCAAAGCCTCTAAGTGCCATCTGAAATTTTCTTCTAGAATGATCATTTTTATCAAGCTCGTATATTTAAATTCAGTAATTTCATTTAAATGGCAATGAAAATGACCTATTATTGTCATTTAAGTGAAATTACTGAACTTAAATATAGAAGCTTGATAAAAATGATCATTCTAGAAGAAAATTTCAGATGGCACATGTATATGATTTCTCTCATATAGGAAGTGTTTAAGTTAATTAACACGGTAGTAAAGTGCTTACCGTGATCATCTTTAGCTAACAGTAATGAATGACGACATTAATTACTATGATTAGGAATGTCATATTACGTAACATTATAAAGAGAACACTATTGTAACAAAACGCTGTGAATTATTTCGGTTTAGCTGCCATGTTTCAGCGCGTTGTTACGGGAAGAGCGAATCCACAACAGGAATTACGCATTCTGACTAGCAAGTAACTTAGTTAAAGTTCACTTGTGCATTTGCATCATTTTGTGCAGATATAAGTTGTAATATTATGTTTATTATTTATAAATATCTGATTGTTCTTATATAATGTATTTCATTAAGTTAAGTAACCTGCTACCAAATCGCTTCAGTTTCCCGGTGTTCATTCAGCTCTTCAGCTTCAGCGCTCGCAGCTCAAACAGAAATGCTGTTATTTTTAAGCAGTAATATTAATTTTAGATTTTTCTTTTGCAAAAACATTGATGCATTATTAATAATAACTAGCAGTTTTTTATTTTTATGAACAATATGGTTTAATTAATATAATTTCATTATTTATATGCAAGTAATGATGTCCAATAACTTGTTTGCATTATTTTATTTATTTGCAAGGCAATATTTCTTTTATAAACAAAGTTTGGCCATAGGAGTGTAAAATTAATTTTGAAACTTGCACTGGTTCAAACTGTATTGTATGTTTATGTTGAAGTACTTGGGACATGGCTTTTAAAGGGTAACTCTCGCCAAAATGCAACCTAGGGTCTTTTTGTTAATCTACCCAAGGAAAACTTCAGTTTAAAAGCATAATTAGAATGGAAACGCCACTTTTAAGTTTGACCGTATTTTCGTTTTCGGTCAGATTGCCTTTTGAATGGGAGTGCTAGGGGCACTTCTTATAATGGCATCAAAAATCGCTATTTTTAAAACACTAAGAAGGCTCGACAACATGAAACTTTGCTCGAAGTATCACCAGGGGCTCTACACATAAACACGAGCATTGAGAACATTGTTTGTGTACACAGAGTTGACTACAAAGAAAGATTTAGAAACAACTCACTGTAGCTGTGTCCGCTGGCATTTTGACATTTTGAAAAATAGTCGATCTCCGAATGCAACGTAACAGGGAGGAGAGTAAAGATGGAAAGCTCCTAAAGCTTAGTTCCATATAAATTCACGGATTATTTGTTGTTTTGTCGCTAGTGAAAATCAATATTGACCTTGTATTTGAAAAAGGATGCTCATATAAGAAACAATACTAAAATTCAGAGTCAGTTCATTCACATTCAGAGGTTGACTATTTTTGACTGTCAAAATGCCGGCGGACACAGCTACAGTGAGTTGTTCAAAATCTTTCTTTTTAGTAAACTCTGTGTACACAATGTTCGAGTTAACGAGTTAATGTGTAGAGCCCTTGGTGATACTTCCAGCAAAGTTTCATGTTGTCGAGCCTTCTTAGTGTTTTAAAAATAGCGATTTTTGATGCGATCATAGAAGTGCCCCTAGCACTCCCATTCAAAAGGCAATTTGACCTAAAACGAAAATACGGTCAAACTTAAAAGTGGCGTTTCCATTCTAATTATGCTTTTAAATAAAAGTTTGCCTCGGGTAGATTAACAAAAAGACCCTCGGTTGCATTTTGGTGAGAGTTACCCTTTAATGGTGAGACTTTTGTTTTTGTAACCAGGCTCTTAAAAATTCTTTTAAAATTTGGATTTAAATTTATCAGCCAAAATATTGGTTATAGGCTTTCAAATATCAAGAATTATCGGTCTTGGCCTAAGTTTTCATATAGGTGCATCTGTACTTTTTAAGCAAAATAAAATGTATTTTTAGATTTTATTTACACAAAACACTACACAAACAAATAAAAACATCTTTATGTCACTCACATGAGATCACAGCAATTAGCAAAAGATGACAATCCGACATTGCAATCAGTTCCTGATGGACAGATCAGTGCTGCGTTCCAGTCCACTTTTAGACACGCACTTGCGAACTTCCCTAAGCACTTCCCCTCGGGGGAATCCCTGCCGCCATTTTTAAGTGCGTTCCACTTCGTGAAGTGGACGAGGGAAGTTTATGTGGACAGACCCTCGTTCCCTCGATTTTGACTGAGGGAGCGAGTCTACTTCATATGTACACTTCAGGCACCTATATGTCCCACAATGCAGTACGATTGTGACGTCACCACAGATCTCGTCTAATCACCATCACAACAGACAACTCTATGATATATTAATTATATATTGTTTTATTTAAAACAACAGAAACACACATATAAACATTTGGATGCTGCATTAAACAAATTCTTAAAGGAAAAAAAATGTAAATAATAAATCAACTCCATAGCTGATTCCAAGTGATCAAGGGCTTAGGGCGTTCCAGTTCAGCCCATTGCAGTTTCCGCCAGTAGTGGGCACTCGTGCAACGTAAGCAATGACGTACATCTGAGTGAACGAGACGGAGGGAAGTTAGCGAGTGAAGGGCATGACAATTTTGGACTGGAACGCAGCACAAGTCCCTTTTTCAGGTGTATTCAAACAAAGTTCCAAGAGGTTGGGTATCTCTATATTTCCTTCACGGCGTTGGTCCAGATAATACTTTTTTGGAATAACTATTCCAAAAAAAGTATTACCTGGACCTCCGCTGTGAATATATTTCCTTCTGGGCCGCAGTAGTGCTTTGTAAAAGGAAAAAAAAAAAAAATCCTAAATAGTCATCAGAGATGAGGATATTGGGTGCCGAGAGCCAAAGCAGTGACATCTGAGAATTAAAAAATATATTTCATCAGTTGAGCCCATCTGAAAATGTATTAAAAGGTAAGATCAAATGTTTTATCAGTCTGTTATTTTTACATTTAGATACCAATGTATGGAAGAAGGCCATGTGACTGATAAAAGATACTGTATGGATGTTCAGGGTTTTCCTTTTTGAAGTCTGGACATTTTATCTCGCATTCCGGTTGGACCAAACCGGGGTCTGGGTCAAATGAACAATTCCTTTCAACCTATTTCATTTTTTTTGGCAAACAGAGCGCTGCACAATATAGGTTTACGGTAAAAAAAAAAAGTTTGATATGATATACCTTAAATGTTTTAAGAAATTGTATTTCTTAATACAAGAACATTCTTCTGTACAATAGTTAGCCTATATTTCTATTATAATATATAATTTCTTCAAGTTACACCAACCTTTGTTATGGTGGGTTGTAGTCAAGACCTTTGAATTGCTTTGTGTATCTGACAATATAGTTTTAGTGAAATGCTGAAAAGTAACATTTCAGAGCAGCTCTGGAGATGAAGTTCTTATAAAGCATCCTCATATAGAAAGACAGCACACGTTAAAACACCACAAGTGTCACGTGCACTTAAGTGTCACACAAAGAGCAAAGACGTGCAGAACATGCATACTTCATATTTCAGTAGCGGTTTAATATTAACAGACACTAGTTCATATCACAATTTGATTAAGTTTACAGCCCTACTCTTGAGTTATTCATTCAAATTTAGCTAAATGACATGACCTCCATGGAAGTAACTTCCATTTGTATGACTGGATTCCGCAATTCTATCAGTGTTTTCTCTACTACTTTCATCCAGAGGTTTTTCTTTTCTTGGAAAAGTGTTGTTATCTCCCTCTGTCTGTGTGTTGCAGATGGGGATGAATGCAGGTTCAGGCCCCTATGGAGGCCCATATGGTCAGCCTGCCAGTCAGGGTCTTGGTGTTGCAGGGCTGGCCCCTCAGCTCCAGAACAAAGTAGGTCTGTCCAACAATCCGGCCCAGTTTAACCTGGACAAGAAACCTCAGCCTATGCAGGGCATACCTGGCATGGTTTGTATTCGTTCAGAGCCTTATATGCAGACATTAGACTTGTTCCTTTTAAAGCAATCACAAGATATCTTAATGTGTGTTCATTTGGGATTTCCACAGCAGGCTTCTCCGCTTTCCCCAGCGGGCGCTGCCGGAGGCGCGGGAGCAGGCGGCATGGTGCCTAACGCCCAAGGAACTCTCGGCCCCGGATCGGGTGCATCAGCCGTGTCTGCAGCAGCGGTGGGAGGTGTTCCTCCAGCGGCTGATCCGGAAAAGCGCAAACTCATACAGCAGCAGCTGGTGCTTTTGCTCCATGCCCACAAGTGCCAGCGGAGGGAGCAGGCCAACGGGGAAGTACGGCAGTGTAACCTGCCTCACTGTCGCACCATGAAGAACGTCCTCAATCACATGACGCACTGCCAGGCTGGCAAATCTTGCCAAGGTGAGTGTTTAAACTGCACAGAACTGAAACTACGCGACACTTTTGTTTCTGTTGTTCTGCCTATTTAAACAACATGGCACTTACTAATATTGGGTTTGTGTTTTTATTGCTTTTTAGTGGCGCACTGTGCCTCTTCCAGACAGATAATCTCTCACTGGAAGAACTGCACGCGGCATGACTGCCCTGTATGTCTACCTTTGAAAAACGCAGGAGACAAGAGGAATCAACAGAGTGAGTGTTTGTATAGATTCAAAACATGCTGTTTCATACATCTCAACCCATCTCACTTTTTCAAACATAGAAAATTACTTTGTAACTTTGTAGTGTCGTTGCTATTAGAATCTTTTCATTTAATGTAGCAGAATTGGACATTGCAACAGTTTTATTACTATTTTCAAATTCCAGCTCTATGGTAACTGTCTCTTTTTTCGGTTTATTTCTGCTTTCTTTACATGGCTTCAGCTCTGCTAGGCACTGGAAGTGTGGGGTTAAGTTCTTCTTTGGGTAGTGTAACTGGTGGTTCGCCCAGTGCCCCCAATCTCAATACCCAAGGTCAGATAGACCCCAGCTCCATCGAGAGGGCTTACGCGGCCCTGGGTCTCACATACCAGGGAAACCAGGCTTCCCCTCAGCCTGTCCAACAAACACAACGGGCAATGAACACCATGGGTAATGACAGAGGCTTCAGATTTTATTTGAACTATGAGTTTGGGGTCTTTTTTCAAGAAATTAATATTTCTTTATTAAGCAAGGACACATTGATCAAAAGTGAAAGTTAAGACATTTTATAATATTACAAAAATCTGTTTCAAATAAATGCTGTGCTTTTGAACCTTCTATTCATGCAAATATTTAGCAGCACAACCATTTTCAACATTTGATAATAAGAAATAGTTCAAACAAATCATAGTAATATTAGATTTATTTAAGAATCACTTGACACTGAAGACTGGAGTAATGGCTGCTGAAAATTAAAATTTAAAATTGATAAACAGTTATTTTAAATTGTGATGTTATTTATTTCACAATATTACTGTATTTTTGGTCAAATAATGCCTTGGTGAGCATGAGAGACTTCTTTTTAAAATATAAAATATTACCAACCTAAATTTTTTATTAGACTTGTAGTTTTCTCTTCTCATGACCTTTCTTGTTACAGGAGCGAATTCCATGGGCGTAAATGGGGCCGTGGGTGGTCAGTCTCAGAATCAGCAATCTAACCTTCTCCAGGATACAATGCTGCATCTGAACATGAACTCACAGAGGTAAACAAACCCTTTGGTACATCTCACGTAACTAGTCACCATTCTATCCTCTGTGTTCACAGGGTCTTAAAATCTCACAGTAACACTAATCCGCTGCAGCAGGCGTCTGTCGGTTTTAATAAGTTCATATTCAAACATAAAGTGGTCCTTATTTGTTTCTATCACCTTTCACCAGTCTGATGAATGACAATGCTGTGGGCGGTGTGGGGTGTATGCCTATGGCCAACCCAGCTGCCAGTGCTGGCATGAGGAAGAATTGGCATGAGGACATAACCCAGGATCTACGCAACCACCTGGTCCACAAACTGTAAGTTGTACACTGGTTTGAAAATTATGAAATAAGTTACAGTAACATTTGTCTTTTTTATTAGTCACCTTTTATAGTGGAAGATCTTTAAAACAAGTGCTTAATCAGTTATTTATTCATTATAACCACCGACCAAGGCTTTTGATTAATATTTCATTTCGGTGTCCCTTGCTGTTGTCCTCTTTCTTCAGAGTCCAAGCCATTTTTCCCACCCCAGACCCAGCTGCACTGAAGGACCGGCGGATGGAGAATCTAGTGGCCTATGCGCGTAAAGTCGAGGGGGATATGTATGAGTCTGCTAACAGCAGGGTGAGTCTATTGTCTGTTAATGATTTGTCTTTTATCATAATCACTGGTTTATAAGTCACTATCACACTTCTCAGGCGGAGTATTATCACCTGCTGGCGGAGAAGATCTATAAGATCCAAAAGGAACTGGAAGAGAAGCGAAGGACACGGTTACAGAAGCAGGGTATGATGCCCACTCAGCAAGGGCCCACTGGGATTGGTCAGCCAGGGCCACCCACAGGACTGCCTACTAGTGAGTACTCGTCTACGAAAGTTGCCTCCCCCATAGTGGAGCTATAACCATAGATTTTAGTTATGGGGTGGACGTATCACAACTCCTTTTCGCAAGTAGCAGTCAACCGTTCCAGTGGAGATTACAAGAACAATACCATTAATAACATTTTAAAAATCTAATTCACTTAACCAAATCTAGTAATCAAAACCCTATGTAAGCATTCGTTGTCTAGAATAAATTCAAACAGAACAGTAAATAGCTGTGTTTCCACTGTCGGGCCAAAAGCGAGTGTACTAGTGCGTGCCAGGCAAGGTTATAATCGTTAACGAAAACGAACGAAAAAACGAAAACTAGGTGCGAAAAAACATTGTCGTTAACTGAAATAAAAATAAAAACGAGGCATTACAAAAAAACGATAACTAACTAAAACTGTAATGTGTGTTTGGCAAAACTAACTAAAATTAAATTTAAATTATAGAGTAAATGTCCTTAGTTTTCGTCTTTGTCAAGGTCTTTCATTTTTTAATGCTATTTAAAACACGCAGCGTATTCCCTGCTCACCCTCCGTCTCTCTGTCACTCATGCGTCTCTCACATGCGCGAGCGCGCACACACACACACACACACACACACACAGCCCCTCCCCTCCGTGCACACCGTCTCCATGAGAACGAGTGTTCGTTCGACGTTGCAAGTACGCGAAAGGTTGGTATCTCCATCTCGTGAACACCTTTACACAATCACACATTAAAAAGTGGTATAAACATATTTTAAATTCTGAATATAATTTTGTCAGTGTGTTAATGTTGACCCGAGAAGCGATTGCGCCTTCTTTAGAAAGTTAACTAGTCGCAAGTTTGAGGTAAAATGCACTTTTTGGTTGTGGTTGTCGATGTCAAAACACTAACGTTATAGGCTATAAGCTGTGATTCAAATATTAAATAATGTTATGTCATTTTTTTACTTTTACACTGAATGTTTGCTGCTTCAATCCAGATGAGTAGGCTATTGACTATATAGGATAAATTAAGTATAGGGTGTGAAAATTGTACAGCTGTGGTATTTGTATAGGGTGTGATTTCTGTATAGAAGATGTGTAGATTTCTGGTACAGCGTGTTGATTTTGTAAGAGGTGAAGGAATTTCAATGGGGTGTGAATTTTTTCCTAAAATTGTATGACATTTTTGTTGAGTTAGTATTACACAATACTTTTTCTGACCTTTTTGAATCTTGCCCCTGACAAATAACCCAAATTACAAAAAAAGACTAAAACTAACACTAAAACTAATAAAAACTAAACTAAAACTAAGCATTTTCAAAAAATAAAAACTAAACTAAACTAGCAAACCCACTTTAAAAACTAATTAAAACTAAACTAAATTTGAAAACAAAAAGTCAAAACGAAATAAAAATAAAAACTAATGAAAAATGCAAAACTATAATAACCCTGGTGCCAGGGCCAGTTGCATTTCCACTGTCACTTCCGGGGCTTGATCGAGCTTCATCTGTTTCTCCTCGTGGTCAACCGCCAGGGGTTTTTGGCCCGCCAAATACCTTGGTCCAAAGTGGGCCCACTGGGGCTTGAGGACTGGTTTACCTCAAAAGAAGGTCAATACCACTGTTCATTTCCCATGTTATGATATCAGGCTACTAGCAACCTTCAACATTTAAAACATTTCAGCTTAACTCACTTTCAGACACCAGCGAGTGTTTGAAATAACTTCCTTGTGATCTGATGGGGATTCTGATCACTGTGTGAGGCAGAATATATTTATATGCGATGCTAAAGGCTACTTGTGCTAACCATTGCGATAATAAATACACATATGTTTATGGTAAATACCAGAGACTGCTTGAAGAACGTAGACTAATCATATATGATTATAATCGTGTATTAATTTGGTTTCATGTTTTATCTGTCTCTTCCCTGTGCTTTTGTTGATACCGGACTAATGCATCCTCATCCTCATTCTCATGCATCCGCATCTGTTTAACTCGTATAACTCATAACTCCTGTTTTCTTCTCTGTTGATCTGACTGAAAGGATAACAGTTATAGGGAGATGACAGGGATCGCTCAAACCTCCTCAGATCACATAATTTTGTGGAGAATTAATAGAAATGCTCACTCTTTCTAAAGAAATGTAATGTAAACATATTTTATCAATATTGTTCTAAATGTGTGAGCCTTTGGACTTAAGGCCTTAATGGAGTTGTTGTGCATTCTTGTAATCACAAATAAATGGAAGCAGGTGCAACCAAATAGGCATGTGTTCTCTTTTTATGTGAAATGGTAAATAGCATGATTCAGAATGATTGATGTCCACTCTTGACTCAAATTAATAAATTACTTTCACTATAAATTTTTTTTATTGCAAAACATTGCTCAAATATTGATGTTGGAATCTTAAGTCTTCAAGCAAAAACCAAACTTTCGCTTCTGTCAGGTTTCAGTCAGGTGGTGAAATGGTGGGGTTGTGTGACGTCGTTCTATGGAGACATGTTAAAGGGATAGTTCACCCAAAAATGAAAATTCTGTCATCATTTACTCACCCTCAAGTTGTTTCAAACCTGTATGAATTTATTTTTTCTGCTGAACACAAAAGAAGATATTTTGAAAAATGTCGGTAACCAAACAGTTGATGGACCCCATTGACTTCCATAGTAGGGAAAAAAAAATACTATGGAAGTCAATGGGGTCCATCAACTGTCTGGTTACCTACATTTTTCAAAATATATTCTTTTGTGTTCAGCAGAAAAAATAAATTCATACAGGTTTGAAACAACTTGAGGGTGAGTAAATGATGACAGAATTTTCATTTTTAGGCGAACTATCCCTTTAAGGGCGGATTTTAGGGAAGCGCTGTTGGAATACTGGCCCGACTGGAAAAGCAACTTGATTTTGGTCTCGGTGCTTGAGGTTCAAGACTATTGGCGAGACGTTAGCCCTGGTTCACGCTGGCTCGATAGTGGAAAAGCGCCTAATGTCAAAATTGTATTAGATCTGTGCTTTTTCATGGGCTGTGTGCAGACTTTATAATGCAGTAGGCTACTAATACCTCAAACTTCATTATAAATTAAATCTTAATAACTGTTATGTTATTTTCTCCTTGCAATAAAATAAACTATAGAAAATGTGAATTATTTAGGGCGGCTACACATTTAGTTGTAGACTTTGTCAATGTTGTGACCACATTATTTAATATTTGTCACAAATAAAAACGTTTGAAATGTACATTTAATTAGAAAAAACTTTCCAATGCTTTATTCTTTGTTATTTTTATTAGTAGTGTTTATTTTAATTGATACTTAATGACAACTTAAATATAAACTTATTTGCTAAATATTTGCTCTTAACTGATGTTGAAAGACATGTTGTTTATGCTGTACCATTCTTAGTGACATTTAGAAATAAGAGACATTATTTGACAGATATTATTGTCAAAATAATGGCAAATTGCAACATTACAATACATTTTCTACATTCCATTAGAGACTGTTGCGCTGTACCACAGCTGACAAAACCTTCTGAAGGAGCTCAATGTATCTGTTGCAAGCAGTTTTTGTCAGGCGGTTGCACAACAAAGTCGCAATGGCTTGAAGAAGCTTGTCTTTAAACCTCTAAACTATTGTTTTGTGAATCACTCATGAAATTGAGAAGATTAACAGAATTTCAAATTTCAAAATAGATCTGTGCATTAAACAAATTGGCTTTGGGTGAATGTTTAGTGTAGATTTAGTATAGCCTCTAATCACTGTCAACTTAGAACAAAAATGTTTAGATGCATTTATCTGACTTGAGCATGTTGCATTCCTTATGTGAATGATAAATAATATATCAGTTAAATCTGTATATTTGTTTTAATAATTGTTTTAATAACTTTAATAATTTAATAATCTCAGTTAATAAGCTGGAGTAGGCTACTTAGAGGTTAATCATTAAGACTAAAACGAAAATAAAAATGTAATAATAAATAAATAGTATTGCTATAAATACATTAGTCAACATTTGAAGTGGATCAAAAGCTTTCATCAAAGTTATACATGAATTTTGAACAATACCCGTTCTTGTCTTAGGACAACTTTGAACTTTTTTGATCCACTTCAAATGTTGACTTCTGTATAAAAAAAATAATACAAAAAATGTAAGATGCTAAAACTGAAATTCGGTTGAAAACCGAAAATGATATAAAAAATAAAACTAATTTAAAGAACCAATACTATAACATTGGTTAAGTTTACATAAAGTCTTGGAAAAGTTTTTTTAGGCTACTTATTTATTACAGATTTGCATATAGAGTTTAGTGTTTGTATTCCCTGTGCTTTGATGCAAAATGAGGAAAACCAAATCTTATTCTTATTCTTACTGCATTTTTAAAATTTGTATTGCTAAAGAAACTGAAGTGTTGCTGCATACAATTAAAAAATATTACAACGTACTATTCAAAGCCTTTTGATTGTTTCCTACCCAAACCTCCGACCCTAATAGAACACAACAGAACATAAAATCTGCGATTAAGTGATTTCATAGACTTTACTTGTTTATTTTTTTGTTTTGCCCCTCCACCTGTAGATGGTCCCCTCTCAGATCATTCGATGGTGCGGCCTGCTGGTCCAAACCAGATGATGAACAGGACTGGTGTGTATATCACACACACACACACACACACACACACACACACACACACACACACACACACACACACACACACACACACACACACACACACATCTATAGTATGGGACAAAAATATGGAATGTCAATTTACACGCAATGTAAATGCTGACTAATAGATTATAATAGACCAATATATGTTAATAGACCAATATATTGCTATTCTTGTTATGGTGGAGCCGTTGCTCATTAGGCCTACATCTGCATGTTACTAGAACACACACTCATTTCAGATACTCAATGATTTGATTGTTAATTGTCCCTCTGACAGTAAAATTAAAATGTATGACTGCAAATCCATTAAAATAATTTACAACAACTGCACACAACTAATGAATTGTGATTTTTATCGCAACATATTGTTTATTATGATACATAAATCTCAATTTGAACAGTGAAAAGTAACATACAGACATCATGCAACAAGAATGTGCATAGTTCTGATCTACTGTCTTAACATAATATAACTTGAACATAACTCGGTTAGTTTCTATTAATATCGAAGGCTATATGCTTAATATGTAGATCTGTTTGACACATTTTGTATCGGGGGTCCCTGCTCCTTGTCTCTATTGCCTAAGGGATCAATGCCCTGAAAAACATTGAAGACCCATGTTTTACTGTTTTTTTTTTAATCAAATAAATTCAGCCTTGGTGAGCATAAAATACTTCTTTCAAAAACATTAAAAAATCTTACCGCCTCCAAATTTTGAATGGTAGTGTATGTACATATGTATTAAGTCTCTCTTCTGCTCTGTGCTTTGCAGGCATGAATCCGTTCGGGAATCATATGGGAATGCAGTCCATGGGCCAGAGATCTACACCTCCTCTTCCACTCAACACGACTCTTAACCAGGTTATTACTGTGACTAGAAATGATAGCTTTTGTACTTTTGTTATTTATTACTCCATAGTAGTTCCGTGGAAGATTGTTTTTAAGTGTGCACAAAATATTTCTTCTAAATGCTGAATGTTTTGACTGTTTCAGGGAAGCATGGGCACTGGGAGGATGCCACAACCGAATGTTGCACAGATGCAAAATCAGTACATGCAACCTGGACAGTTTCAAGGTTCAAGTCCTGTTCTTGGTCCTGGATCTGTTGACATGGCACACCAAGGAAATGATGGCACTATGACTCAAGTAAGAGAGTATAGATTTTGTCTGAATTGTATTACTTTGACTTCATCCTATCTGTAATAATAATCATGTTTTTAATGTTCCATCAAATTATGAATTCTTATTGCTATCTGTTGTTTATTTTTTGTATACATGTGGTACTGGTTTTTGTCATTAAACGTTCTAGAGCTGTAATGCATCATGTATGATATTAGTTCAGAACTGCTTCATGAATGCATTCTCAATGTTTGCTCTTTTTCATTTGACAGCAGGGGCAAATGCCTACTTTATCATCTTTACCAGTCGGCAGTCCTTTAGCCCAGCCTGGGTCTGCTGGAGGGGCAGGCAGCGGGTCCTCGGGTCCCAACAGCATAAGTGGGGTTCCTCCAGCGTCCACCCCAACACAGTCCATCAACCTCCCCCACTGCCCGCCCGTCCACCAGAATTCTCCTTCCCCAGCACATAGCCGTACACCCACGCCCACTCCGCGCTCCCAGACACCCCAGCCCCATACACCCGGTCTACCCCAGTTAGCCCCGACTGGCAGTCAGCAGCAGTTACATCCGTCCAGCAGTTCTGACAATGCCATGCAACCACAGCAGCAGACATTAGGAGGAACTCCTCCCGCTGCTTCTCAAAGTGGCCTCTCCACACCAAATGCCAGCCAGCATCCCCGCACTCCAGTGAGTACTATTCCTCTGTATACAACAAAAATATAAACGCACACGTAGAATGGTCCTAAATGTAAACGCACAACCATTTCTGAGATGTTCCTATGAGCGATTTATAAAGCTTGATCCATATTTTCATATTACAATATTCTAGAATACATCCTGCTTTATAAATTGCAGTTCATCTTGAAAGCAATAGGGCTGTAATCAACCAAAGAAAATCTTGGTCGACTGAACTCCTGAAATTTTCGACTAAAAATCGACTAAAAATTACGTTAGAAAAAAAACCTTAAATTAATTAGCTGCACACTGTGCGCAGTACGTGGTAGCCTTGTTGTCCGCCTAAATGAATTATAAATAAACATAAAAAACTAGTAGGCTATTTGCAGTATATTTTAAAAAAATGCTGCCACACTGCCGATGTCTTTGTTGACATGGTAGAAGAGGACTGACTGACTATGAATTAAACGCTCTCACAATTAAATAAATAATATTCAGCAAACCTTCTAGTAGCCTACTTTCTTCAATCTGTCTCTCTTCTCCGGTGGGTTGGGCTAATCCAAAAGAAGTGAAAACAAGGGGGGTGTTCTGAAGACAGACTGTTACCTGTGAAACAGGGGTACTCTGAAAACACCCCCATTAGCAATTAGTGCTTTCCACCTGATGAAATGAACACGGCAAAACTGATGAAATGAACGCGGCAAAAAATCGACCAATCAGAATTTTGGTCGAGCCAGAACGTATCGACCAAATAATCGACTAATCGACTGGGAGATTACAGCCCTAGAAATCAAAAGCGACGTGAACGTGCATCAACTCCACCTATATGTATATACACATATGTTGTTAATTTACTCATAGAATAATAATAATGCATATTGTTATTGTCTAATCATCTTAAACGTTGGATTATTTTAATTACTCAAATATATGAGCACAAAAAGTCTGTACACATGCTCTTCAGTTGGTGTATGCAAAAGAACATTTTCACGTCACTTTTGGCCTGTTATAAATCCTAATTTGTTCCTCACTTTTGACAGGATGAGATCCATGGAATTTAGGATCAAATCCAATTACATGTAAATTTAAAAATTGATTAAAAAATCGAAAAGGTTTCAAAGATGTTCTTATTAATGCTGATCGTATTTATTTAGACTGTATTGCGTTTTCACTTGTGGTCTTAGATTTTGGATACTTAATTACCTTTTTGACTGTTTTTGTCTTTTCTTTTTTCAGTTGTCTCATAAGGGTTCTCTGCCAGTGGACGGCCAGGCTGCTACCCCTGCCTCCGTCAGCAGTGCAGATGGATCATTTCAGCAGGGTCCTTCAGACTCCACAACCCCCTTTGAGCCCAAGGCGGAGGTCAAGCAGGAGGAGGATGATGAGGATGAGGATGAGGATGAAGAAGCCATGGTGGGAGGAAGAACTGGAAAGCAGGAAGACATTAAATCTGAGGAAAAGCCTGAGGTAAGATCCAGAAGTTGTATTTTCAGTAAATAAGAATTAAAGTCTGAATGGTGTTGATTATCTGACAGTCAGACATGTTGTTATTAGTAACAGGGCTCAACAATAACGGAACAGAAAAAAAAGATGAGAAAGAAAACACATGTGTAATAGTATATTGTATCCGTGCATTTTGGTCTTAAAGTAACAGCAGCCTAATATTCCTGCTGCTGTCTGTCATTAATGTTAATCAAACAAAAGACAAAGAGAAAACCACTCACTGATCTTGACTAAACAACATTTGTAGCTTTAACAAGGATTAATCTATATTTAATTTATACTGTGAAGACTATGTAATGTTATTTTACATTTGATTATTCAATTTCTGTACCTGAATATTGTTAGACTTACCTGAAAAACTTAAAGCACGGTTTATTTCACTTGTATCTTTGTTCTGTTGTATTTATTTGAGCTGTTGCTTGTAATTGGTTTTATATGTTTTTATTTTATTACTGAATACTCATTTGTCTTCAACAACCCTCTACAATGTGATTAAATCACATGCATATAAGACCAAATTTCACATTAGGCAAGTTAAAAATGTCTTTAATTATCAAATGGCTTGTAAATTGTACGATTTCACTCACCTGTGATTGAGTTAGAGGCAAAAAAACGTTTAGCGCCGATATAATTTCATTGCCTGCTGAGCTTTATTGCTTAGCTGAGATTGCCCTCTGTCTATTTATCTTACACACACACTCAACGTGAGAGAAAACGCGCTAGATCTAAATGCAGGGCTCAATAAGGACTGCCCGATGGCGAGGAGTTGACGAAACTGTCACTGCACAGATTGGCCCAGTGCTGCGTCATCATGAAAGTTTATCATTTGCAAAAAAAATTAAGCCTTGCCAATTTAAACATTCAAGCACAAGACGACACGAAAGAGAACTCCATTTGAGAAGTTTTGTGCGCACATCCGAAGCGGGCATCCTTAAAGCCGTGTCTGACTGCACGCGACTACTGAATTGAGTTCTCTTTCGTGTCTTCTTGTGCTTGAATGGACAATTTTGTCTTAAGTGAACGTAAATGTCGAGAAAGGCAACGCATGAGTAACAGCATCAGTAAATTGGATCTGTGCATTATGCCTAATATTCCTACTTCTGTCTGTGTTTTTAATGTTAATCAAACAACAAAATACTTTGTATCTGTGCTCTGTGTTTATTTGTGCTATTGCTTGTAGTTTGATTATTTGTTCTTATTTCATTACAGACTGTTTACTTGTCTTTACTGTACTTTTTGTGTTATATTTATATAGAATTGTTTCATTTGCATTGTTGCATTCCTTGTAAAAAGTCTGGCGAGTAAAATAAAAAATGAACTAGCCATTGGTGACTCGAGCTTCAGTGTGTCCGTAGAGGGTTGTTCAATAATATTTGAACTTTATATTAGTTAGGCTAGTAACTAATATCGAATATCGGAATTGGAATCAATTGAGAATTGTGAAATGTCACCAGTTTCTAACATTTTTGGTGGCTTATTTCTTAGAATACAGTGTTACAATGGTCAAAACAACATTATTTATTTTGGTGGAGCAAGTGAAAATTTTAAGCACAGTAGAAAAAATCATTGGACCCTGTAGATGATCTTAAAATCATTCCATGTGAATTGACTGCTTTCTTTTATCAGATAAAGAAAGAGGAGCCATTCGGTGATGGTGTGCCAATGGAGACATCTTCCACTGCAGCTGGGGAGGACAAAAAGCCAGAGATAAAGACTGAGCTTAAAGAAGAGGAAGAGGGTTCAGGGTCCACAGTTACCCACAGTTCACCTTCTGGAGTCCCCAACAAAAAGAAAAGTATGATCAGACTCCACTTGGGTATTTTAGCTGCTAGGGTTGGCTTCAGTACAAGACCAACTGCTGGTTCTTTGATAATGATACTATTGAATAAAAATATAATAGGCAACAATTTAACAGCCATGCAACATATTTAATGAATCTCACACATCAATGGATACGTTTTACTGTCTTTTTGATGCTTGTGCTTAAATTGCTGCCATCACCAATGGCTGAAATAAATGTCAAACAGGGCAAATTTTTTAACTGGAGAATTTTTTTAGCCAGCTGAAATATTTTCTTGTGTGCCACAGGTTAGGTACCTCTGGATTACACTGAATAGCTTAAATATTCACTGTTGTGTTTTTGTCAAAGAATTTAAGAATTGATGTAATAATTCTGTGTATCTTGCTTGCTTTTTCATCAGTTTTTAAACCTGAAGAGCTGAGGCAAGCCCTGATGCCCACACTGGAGTCTCTTTACCGCCAGGACCCCGAGTCTCTGCCCTTCCGCCAGCCTGTGGACCCTTTAGTGCTGGGAATACCAGTATGTGTGCTGTCTGGTGCTCAGCCACCTTAATATAATGCTGTTTTTGGTTAAACATGCATAACCATACTAATAATATACACTACCATTCAAAAGATTTTACAAATATTTTAAAGGTCTCTTATGCTCACCAAGGCTGCATTCGTTTGATCAAAAAATATTTATTATAACATTGACATTATTATAATTTTAATTTAGTTTTCCATTTTCAAATGTAATTCATTCTGATGACGGCAAAGCTTAATTTTCAGCAGCCATTATTCCAGGTTTCAGTGTCACATGATCCTTCTGAAATCATTCTAATATACTGATTTGGTGTTCAAGAAATATTTCTTATATTATCAATGATTAAAACAGTTGTGAAGCTTAATGTTTTTGGAAACTGTGATTTTTATTTTTTTCAGGATTCTTTGATGAATATAAAGTCATTTATAAAGTCAACATTTTTTTTTTATATAGAAATGTTTTGTAACATTATCAATGTTTAATGTGTCATTGCTGAATAAAAGTGGTATGGTAGTGTTTTTTGAATGATATGGTAGTGTTTTTTGAATGGTAGTGTATATATATTTTCCATCGTGTATAAAATTGGGAATGTTCATAATTTTTCGAATATCAAATACATTTTCTAAGTATTAAGGTCATTCTCTCATTTATGTAAATGTACAATTCTACTGAACTGATATTTAACGTTGTCACTTTTGGCAAATCACAGGACTATTTTGACATTGTGAAGAATCCTATGGACTTGTCTACTATAAAACGGAAGCTCGACACGGGCCAGTACCAAGAACCGTGGCAGTACGTGGATGACATCTGGCTCATGTTTAACAACGCCTGGCTGTATAACCGCAAGACATCACGAGTCTACAAGTACTGCTCTAAGCTGGCGGAAGTGTTTGAGCAGGAGATCGACCCGGTCATGCAGAGCCTTGGCTACTGTTGTGGGAGAAAGGTAAAACAGAGGGTGCAAGAGTGTTTGCTCACATTAAATTGTCCTTCTAATATGATGCCTGTTTTATAAATCAATACTTTCCGTTGAGCAAACCAAATTAGCTTTCTCATCCAAAGAGTTAGTCATAATATGGGATTTTGTGTCATAGCACAGATCAAGTACATTTTGATGTGAAAGACCTGAAGTTGATCTGTTTTTACAAATACAGGCATTTGTCTGTGTTCTCTGCATTTTCACCATGTTCACCAAATGTTTTATGTTTTCTCTCACAGTTTGAGTTTTCTCCCCAAACTCTGTGCTGCTATGGGAAGCAGCTATGCACTATACCACGAGATGCTGCTTACTTTAGTTATCAGAACAGGTAAGGAACTTACGACCTAGGCCAACATCAACGGACACGCAAGCATATATATCTGAACGACCCATGTTATGATTATTTATTACATTTGCATGTGAAACGGCTGTTTTTCCACTGTACCTGGCCACATAAAGTGAACTGACTCGCACCACTGTTGATAAGAGTGTCTTCTTATCCCACCTTTTCCACCAATCAGTCCTTTGCCATTGTAAAATGCTATGTGTGTGAAAAGACCTGGCATTTTAAAGTGTGCTCCTTTTCTGCTACATATAGTCATTAAAATGTTTTAAGGGGATCGTCAGGGCTGTTTTTTGCACATAGCACTGGTGCTACAGAGGTTGCAAGTTTTGTAACACAGGCTACACAATTGTAGCATAAAACGTCTGTTACATCTCTGAAAACAACCACAAGTAGTGCAGTTTATCACTTAAACAAGCATGTGACTGAGGACATTAATGTTCTATACATGGCACACAAAATACAAACCTTAACCAGAAATGTTTTCATACACAAATAATATTATTTATTTTACTCCACTTATAATTTGTCAAAAGTTTCTTGAATCAAAAATAGTTATTTTTACATGCCCATTTTCACTCTTTTTGTGATCCTTTAAATTAAATGGCCTGTTTGTGCTGGTTGACCTAAATGTGGTTAGTCATGTGTTAATGTGTCTTCATAGTACATAGAAAAAGTGTATGTTAAAGAGTTGTATATTTCATGATATGACCACTTTGTCATGAATTTTACAATATGTACGACTTGACACTGATCAGTGTAACCATGACATAAAAGGAGTAATTCTTATCTTGTGAAAGAGCACCTTTAAAATGCCTGTTTGCTTGACATTGTGGCTACGGTCTTTTTGTTCATGTTTAATGTGCTCATGTGTCCATAAGTCACAACACCCTTCGCAACTGATTCTGCTCCAGTTTTGCTATAATGGTTTTCTCATTATACATGTAAATGCTAATCTGTGCTTTGCTTTGGCTTTCTGCTTGTCTGTTATTGTCTCCCTCCTTATCCATTCATTTCTGTCTTGTCTAATGTTTTTCTTTGTCAACCCTTTTCCTCTCCCCTGTACTTTGCCATTTGTTGTGTCCGCTATCGCCTGCTTTCATCTGACCAATCATCTGCACCTAAACCCCTCCCTGCTCAAAACCCCTGCTCAAAAATCCTGCATCATGATTGGCTCCTCTGGCGATGACCCTGTCCTGCGCTCCCCCTTTGGCCTGCCTGTCCTGCCTTGTCCTGCACTGATTGGTGGCTACCTCCTCGTTGCCTATCTGTGATTGGCTGTGGTGTTGGCGCATGGTGTAGTTCACCAAAATATGGGCTTCTTGCTGACAGGTACCACTTCTGCGAAAAGTGTTTCAATGAGATCCAGGGTGAGACTGTGTCCTTGGGAGATGACCCATCCCAACCTCAAACGTAAGCGTCTCCTCTTTCACACCATATTTAATTAGTGTTTTATTACAGCATGATCTTTTTTTTCTTTTCTTTTCAGCTGTACAACAAGAAAACAAGTTTGTCTAGCCTGTCTAGTGTTTGCAGTATCAAGACCCCCCACCCATATTACGTTTGATTGTATAGAGATCCTACTGCACTTATCCGTTTTAAAAGAACAACTCTTACATATAACATCAGAAGTTTCCGTAGAATTTTCTTTTATTTACCAAATGTTTAAAAAAAATTAGTACATTTTAGTAAGGCTAAAAAAAAGTTGTGATATCAATGTCACTTTAAAATTACTTAGTTAAAATATATTACTGATTGATAAAAATGGAAATTTTTCCATCATGTTCTGTCAGTGACCGATCATTTTAATTTTTAAAGTAACTTATTATCTGCATTCAACTACACAAGTAAAAAGGAAGGACAAGCATTTAATCCATTGAATGTGTCCAGAATCTGTCCCTTGCCACCCCATAATGTGGATGTATCCATCCAAACATAAAAATCAGGTGTAAATACACTCAGAATGCATTATGTAGTAAAGTGCCACCCGATTGCGATCTGAACACCGAAAATGTTTGTGAATTGCTATGTAAAGGGGGCCTTAGAGTTATTGTAACAAAACGTCAATGTCTTTAACTTCAACTTCACTTGTTATTGAGATTTTGAAACTTTTTTTGAAGACTGTAAATGCACCCTTTGAGTCTTTTCATATTGCATATCTTGTTTTAATTGTGCTACTATATGCATATATTTCTAGATCGATCAACAAGGATCAGTTTGAAAAGAAGAAAAATGACACACTCGACCCTGAGCTGTAAGTCGATATAACCTTTAATTTAAAGTTTTGTGATCTCAGCAAAGTATTAATACTTTTTTTTTTCTCTCTGCAGATTTGTGGAATGTATGGATTGTGGTCGGAAGATGCATCAGATCTGTGTTTTGCACCATGACACTATATGGCCATTAGGGTGAGTTTTCTGCACTGAAATTGAATACAACTGACTGTGGATTTTGAAAGGTGTTTCTAACACCAACATGTGTCCTACCTTTTTCTCTTTTCCCTCGTTTAGCTTTGTATGTGATGGTTGTCTGAAGAAGTCTAACAAGACCCGTAAAGAGAATAAATATGCTGCTAAAAGTATGTGGTTCCATTTCAGTGTTTTATTAAATTGTAGAAGTTGTCAAATCTTCTCCATGTATTTACTAGTAATGACATTTAAACAACTTTTTTTTTTTTTCAGGGCTTCCACAGACCAAACTAGGCATGTACTTGGAAACACGGGTTAATGACTTTCTGAAGCGACATAATCACCCAGAGTCTGGTGAAGTTACTGTTCGTGTTGTTCATGTCTCGGACAAAGTGGTGGAAGTCAAGCCAGGCATGAAGTCTAGGTCAGACAGGATGATTAAGAACAGACACTGGTTTAATACAACACATTTATGTTTTAAATGTAACAACATACATGTGGACATTTCAAGAATAGTTACTTTAATGCACATTTTGTCATTTATATTCTTGCCGTGAAGCCTCATTTGTTTACTCTGATTTATAATGTAATATACCTCCCATGCAGACTTTTAGCATTGCTTGTTTGTCTGCTTGGATTCCTTTTCACAGGTTTGTGGATAGTGGAGAGATGTCAGAGTCTTTCCCATACAGAACGAAAGCTTTATTTGCATTTGAGGATGTTGATGGTGTTGATGTCTGCTTTTTTGGGATGCATGTGCAAGAGTATGGCTCAGATTGTCCACCCCCTAATCAAAGGTCAGGCATATGTAATTGCTTTTCTTATTATTTGATGGGCCTGTTTTTATTTCCTGCTAAACTTTTTCTTACTTTTTTCTTATCCTCAATCCTCTAGACGAGTTTACATATCCTACCTGGACAGTGTCCACTTCTTTCAGCCACGCTGTCTGAGAACAGGCGTGTACCATGAGATTCTTATAGGATATCTGGAGTATGTCAGAAAACAAGGGTAAGATGATACTCCCCTGTCCTACTTTTTCAGCAGTATTTTTACTTTAATAGATGTTCACTATTTTTGCCTTGTGAAATTTTGAATTAAACCTTTTTGGATTTTGTTTTTCTTAGGTTTACCACAGGACACATCTGGGCTTGCCCTCCTAGTGAAGGAGATGATTACATCTTCCACTGTCACCCTGCAGACCAGAAGATACCCAAGCCCAAGCGGTTGCAGGAGTGGTATAAAAAGATGCTGGATAAAGCCGTAGCAGAGCGCATCGTGCATGACTACAAGGTACAATTTAAACATTGTGTTCTTGTAAAATATTTCCATTTTTTCAGTATAAAGTATATTTTCAGTATACATTATGTATATGTATATATATTTTTTGTTTACAGGACATCTTCAAACAGGCAACAGAGGATCGTCTCACCAGCGCCAAAGAACTGCCCTATTTTGAGGGTGATTTCTGGCCCAATGTGCTTGAAGAGAGTATAAAAGAACTGGAGCAAGAAGAGGAGGAAAGGAAGAGGGAGGAGAACAGCACATCCAATGAGAGTGTTGATGTTAGTCTTTAAGCTCTTACTCATCTCAGGTTTTGTTACCTTCTAAAAGTGCTTTTTCACACAACCCTTTCACACAACAAAACTCCTCTGTTTTTCCAGACAACAAAAGGTGACAGCAAAAATGCCAAGAAAAAGAACAACAAGAAGACGAGCAAGAACAAGAGCAGTTTAAGCCGAGCCAACAAAAAGAAGCCGGGGATGCCAAATGTGTCCAATGACCTTTCACAGAAACTCTATGCCACAATGGAAAAGCACAAAGAGGTATGAGGAAGACTAATGCCTGATTTCAGCTTTTTTTCCTTCACTATGATTTAGTTTAATCAAGGTACATGGTCAAACATTTAGCGTTTGTCAAGTATGGTGGCATCCTAATCAGGTTTTTTTGTACAATGTTCAACATATTTCATATTTTTTTCACATTTCATATTTCACTTTTTTTTTTAATCCAATTTTTTTTCCTTTTTTTTTTTCAAGGTGTTCTTTGTTATCCGGCTGATTGCAGCACCCAATTCCAATGCTCTTCTGCCCATTGTTGACACTGATCCTTTGATGGCGTGTGATTTGATGGATGGTCGTGATGCCTTCCTAACACTTGCACGGGATAAACACCTGGAGTTTTCTTCAATGCGGCGCTCAAAATGGAGCACTATGTGCATGCTGGTTGAACTGCACAACCAGAGCCAGGACCGCTTTGTGTATACCTGCAATGTGTGCAAGCACCATGTTGAAACTCGTTTCCATTGCACTGTGTGTGAGGTGAGGACTATAGAATGGGAGGAGTGGGGAGATAGTAATGATTTACGATGTGATCTTATACCATTTTTATTTGTTATATGTGTAAAGCTTATATGGCATGAGAAGATAACCAGTTTTTCTCAGGACAGACTGATTTTTTTGCATTATCCTGAATTACTCAAAACTTGTGCCAGGAAAAGCAGTGTCTGGTCACCGCAGTTATATAAATTATCAGTCGTACTAGTAAATGATGTCCTTTTGTACAGTACACAGTACACAGTACACAATAATAACTTTGCCATTTAATGATTTTTCTAACTTCTCCACAGGACTTTGATCTCTGCATCACTTGCTACAATACAAAAGGTCACGAGCACAAGATGGAGAAACTGGGCTTAGGGTTGGACGACGAAAGCAACAGTCAGGCTGCTTCCTCAACGCAGAATCCTGGAGACTCACGGCGTCTCAGTATTCAGCGGTGCATCCAGTCTCTAGTGCATGCTTGCCAGTGCCGCAATGCCAACTGCTCACTTCCATCTTGTCAGAAAATGAAACGTGTAGTTCAACATACCAAAGGCTGCAAGCGCAAAACCAATGGTGGTTGTCCTATTTGCAAGCAGCTCATCGCACTCTGTTGTTACCATGCAAAACACTGCCAAGAGAACAAGTGTCCTGTGCCATTCTGCCTCAACATCAAGCAGAAACTGCGACAACAACAGCTCCAGCACAGACTACAGCAGGCCCAGATGGTGCGTAGAAGAATGGCCAGCATGCAAAGGACAGGCCAGCAGCTTCCTGGAGGCAATGGTGGGCTGCCATCTCCTGGGAACAGTAGTACTACTGGTCCGAGCACACCAACACCAAGCAGTCAGCCTCCTACCCCACAGACGCCCACTCAGCTATGCCAGCCTCCAGCAACTCAACCTGGGGTTGGAGGTGTTCCATCAAAGCAGCAACAGCAGTTGGCAGGGATGGCCCATCAGTACCAGCAAATGTCTGGTAGTGGTGGGATGATGAACTCCCCGCAACAGCCCATGATCCCACAGCAGCAGCAGCAGCAGCAAACATCAGTTCAGCATCTTCAGCATGCCAACAACCTTCCTCCATATGTGCAAAGACCTCCAGGCTCCTCTCCACTTTCTCAGTCAATGGGAAAGCCAGGAATGGTGCCAGGCGGCTTCCCTCAACAGCAACAGTCGAGCCTAGGGCAGCCTGTGTTGCCGCAACATCAGCAACCTGGCCCTCCACCTGCTGCAGTTGAAATTGCCATGAAAATTCAACGAGTCGCAGAGACACAACGGCAAATGGCTCAGCAAAAGATCCTGCAAAGAAACCAAGCTCCTGGCATGATGCCTCCACATGGCCTGCATCAGGGTCCCCAGACACAAAGCCAGATGGGCATGAACCTTCCTGCAGCTGCAATGGTTGGACCTCAGGGAATTCCATCCCAGACACAAGCAGCAGTGGCACGAACTCACATGGATCAGCAGCAGGGAATGATTACAACAGGCATGCAGCAGCACCAGACAGGAACTCAGACTCAGCTCCCTCAAATCCAGTTGCAGCAGGCCCAGCAAGGAGCACCCCAACTTCAGGGGACGCCACAGCAGCCGTGGACTGGTCCTGGCATGCCTCCTCAGCAGAGACCTGGGGTAATGAACCAAATGGGTCTGCAAGGAATGGTTGCACCTCAACAACAGCAGGCAGTTGTTCAACAGCAGCAACAAGGGCATTCAGGTCTAATGGGTATGATGAGTGGCCAAGGAGGGGCCGCACTTGCAGGTGCTGGCCCTGGAAGTCACTCTCAGGCTGCCTTAATGGAACTCGTAAAAACCTTAAGGTTACCCAACTCTCCCCATCAACAACAGCAAGTCCTGAATATACTACGTTCAAACCCTCAGCTCATGGCAACCTTTATCAGGCAACGAGTTCCTAGGTACCTTGGTCGAGGAGGGCCTGGAGCAGGTGGTGTGGGTGTACCAGGAGGACCTGGTGGAGGTCCAGGAATTATCGATGGCCAGCAAATCAATGCAAATCCTGGGGCAGTTCAAGGAAGTATGCATATGGCACAAGGAAATAGCATGCCAATGAATCAGCTGCAGCAGCAGCAACTTCAACAGCGGTCTATGATGAGTGGAAATTTGCAGCAACAACAGCAAATGGCAGCGTTGCAACAGCAGCAGCAACAGCAACAACAACAGCAACAACAACAACAACAACAACAGCAACAACAACAGCAGCAACAACAACAACAACAAGGTGTTATTCCCAATCAGGGTGCCAACATGTCTAACATCTCCCCCCAGTTCAGAGAAATGATGAGGCGGCAACTGCAGCAGCAACAACTGCAACAACAGCAGCAACAACAACTGCAGCAGCAACAACTGCAACAGCAACAACAACAGCAACAGCAACATATGGCAAACCATGCACAGTTTCAGCATCCTCAACCACCCCAGCAGCAGGGTTATCTTGGCCAGTCTGGAATGCCCCCACAGCAGCCTGGTCAACCTCAGCCTGGCAGTCTCCAACAGCAGCAGGGAGGGACCCAGCCTGGGACCCAGCAAAACTACTCTGGGTCTGTGTCCCATCAGCAGGTTGCAGCTGCTTTGCAACAGAGACTGCAGCATCAGCAGCAACTCCAGATGCAGCAGCAGCAGCAGCAGCAGAGCGCTATGGCAGGACTTCAAGGTCCTGATGGCGGTCCTGGAGGCGGAGGTTCCCTCCAGCAGCAACCGATGCAATCCGCTCCCATGGGTTCACAACCTCCGGCCATGCTTCAGCAAGCTTTGCAGCAACGGCTCCTCCAGCAGCAACAGTCACACCTAGGAGGAGGATCTCCTGCTCAACACAATCCCATGAGCCCTCAGCAGCCCCAGCAACAGATGTCCCAGTCTCCCCATTTGCAGGGCCAGCAGTTGCCTAATTCCCTTAGCAACCAAGTCCGCTCACCCCAGCCGTCACCTCGGCCCCAGTCACAGCCGCCAAACTCTAGTCCATCTCCTCGCTTGCAGCCTCAGCCATCGCCTCATCACATCTCGCCCCAGACCCAGACCGGGTCGCCTCACCCAGGTCACCATCCTCAGCATCACAGTGGCATGGCTGCTGTGCACCCTCCACAGCAACAACCGCTGACATCCCAACAGCAGCAACAGGCTAATGCGATGGACCAGGGCTCATTTGGAGCAGACCAGAGTGCCATGCTTTCACAGCTAGGTGGGATGGGAGCCTTGCATGGGCAAGGGACAAATGACATGATGACAAATAACCAAGATATGGGGTCGAACATGAATCACTCGTTAGATTTGATGTAATGTTGCAGAGCTCAAAGAACTGTCCTGATTGCCAGAGTTTGGTAGCAGATCTAGGATTGACAAAGGCTGTCATCGATAGTATTATTATTACTATTATTATTATTATTATTATTATTTAATATTTTTCTTATGTAATTGAAAAGAACTGAACTTCCTATGGGAGATACTACATGTGCAAGTCAACAAATTAAGTTAAATGAATGGTAAGTTATTGCTGTTAATATATAAAAATATATAAATATATTTTTTGCCAATTGTGTTCAAAGGGTTTTGGGTTAAGGGATGGGAAATATTTCCTCTTGGTATATGACCAGAAATATTTTTGGGGTGAAGAAGTCTGCCTTTTTTTATAGATATTTTTTAAGATTTTAAAAGTGGCATGAAATTAAAAAGCAAAATGCGTAAACAAAATTGACTATTTTGTTTTCTTTTTCCTCTAAATAGTCAAAAATGTCATCGGTTTTGGAGAGTATTAGAATTATTCTCACAAATGTAATGATTATGATGGCATTGGTAATAACTGTTATTTATTACTCAGCTCTTTTGGTTGGCTAATAGATATTTTCTTGTTCTTTTGTTTTGGACAGTTGATGGCATATGCTATTTGAATCTCCTACAATTCTTGAAGAGTATATTTTTGTTAGTGATAGAACCTGACTATAAATGGATGAATTTATATTCTTATTTTTTATTTTTATTTTTATTTTCTTTGCGCTTTTGAGGGGTGGTTGGGGCTTAAATTAAGTTTTGATAGTGTTTGGGAAACGATAATGTGTTTTCTGATGGCTTGTTGCATGGGAAATATCTGTCCTCCTATGCATGTCGCAGTTTTCCCACCCTCATACACCCTGTCCCATGAATGTTTTCACTATGCCCTCCTCCTCAGTAATGGAACCTGATTGACACTACAGGTGTGCGTAGGACAGTGCAGTGATCTCTACTGAGAAGACCAAATGCTGATAAGGGATTATGGATTTTGCAAATAATCACCTTGAACTACCCTCTTCCATCGACTCAAAGTCCTCTTTTTTTCTCCCCGTCTCTCCAGTAAGGAATTGTTGTTCTGACTCTTCACGCGCATCTCTAGTGTTCCTGAACTTTGGGATTTAAGTGATCTCCTTAATGTATAAAGAAAATTCTGAACTGAAAATAAATGACTGAAAATGAAATGTCTTTGTAAAAATATATATATATATGTGTGAATGGAGGTAAATGGACAGATGTTTCTTCTTGATTCAAGATGCTTTGAGCTGAAGAACTATGGGCAGCTTACACTTAACCTGTGAGATTTTTATACATAAATGGAGCTCAAATCAGACAAGCACCAATGCGCCTTTGTATGTGTACTTCGTTACAAGGATTTCATTAGTGTGTACTAAACCAACACTGTCTGTCATATCTTCATCCTGTGCACAAATACAGAAAGGAAGAGACAAATAGTTTTAGATAAGGAAGTGGATGGTCTTTTTGATGGTATATGACAATAACCTATAAATGAATTGTTTTCTCTTGGTTAAAGGGGTGCTGGATGACTACACAACAGAGGCAATACGGCGTTAAGACTTATTTTATAAAAATGAGGAGAACAATATTTGTTTTATAAATATAGTTATATAGATATATTTAATTTTATTTTTGAGAATAAAAAACTTGAAGCTAATTCAAGAGTTGATATTGAATTACACTTTTTCAAAGATATTGATGATGCAACATGACACTGCTGTTATACCATATATACATCCCTCTTTGGGAATAATGAGTAATATGGCATTTTGAGGAAATGTCTTGTGAGTGCGTATAGAAGTATACCGATTATGATTCACTGTACAAACCATGGCAATTTGCTTTGATCTGTAAGTTTATTTTTGTTATTCTTTTCTAAAACGGACTGGAAAACCAATCATATAGTTTTATGGATCCTAGTTTTGACCACTTTTCTCTTGCTAACACTTTGGTGCTTGCTGAGAGGAGCAAAAACTGTTGCTCTGATTTCAGTAGTTTTACTGTTTTTTGTTTGGTTGGTTGGCTGTTCTTTTTTAAATTTATTATGGTGGTCAGACGTTTTGCCAATTATTTAATTGTACATTAAAATATGTTTGCACCATTCAAAAATAATTGGCTTTTGGTGTGGTGTAATTCTTACATTGTAGAAGTGGAGCTAAAACAATGTCAAACCAAGATGGCTTGAAACAAAATGTATCAATCCACAGTACCACGCATTGATGATTAAATATAAAAAAAGCATTTGTAATTGATGATACAGTAACACCAAAGTTTTATTTATGACATCATAATACTAGGTTTTCCATTTTAAAGTGCAAATACTCTGAATAGCAAAAAGCAACCACGAACATTTGGCACAGACAGTTTATCAAATGTATACAGGTCACATGAAGTCAGATATTAAACAGTTGAGCTTCCAGAGATGGACATTCATAGAGGCTAAATATACATTCACCTCAATATAGAAAAATGTCTTCAGGTCTCAGTTATCATCTTGGACTAAAATAACACCAAAGATTAACAGCAGTCAAGTTAAATCTAACATTGTAGACTACTGTGCAAGATGGTGCAGAGTCATACTTGGCAAGAATATACACAAGAGGACCAAAGAACATGTCAAAAATTGCACAAACACTGAGATAGATGAGATATTAGCAAGCAATAGTGTTGGGAAAAAAATGCAACTTTATTTCATACACGCACACTAAAAGTAGAATATTGTGCAATGACAAATAAAACTTTTTCACACCACAATATTGTTTATTAAGTCTCAAATGGCACACAGTGTTGAAATGCTTTTCAGAAGTTGTATTTTACACATTTTAAGTATTGGGAGACCACTAATTCTAATTACTAATTCGGTAATTATTTACTGCGTACGAGGTGTGCAATTTAAGGTCAAGATTAGAATGATATATATGCGTTTACCAAGTATATCACATATACATATATCTAATGTGTATATGTATGGACATATTTGTGATAGATTGGCTTTTCAGAATATTTCGTTGTGCAAATTACTCTGTACCAGCATTATCATTTTATGTAAGTACAAGACCAGACTAAATTAAGCTCATCTCGGCTAGTTGAATCTGTAAACTACAAAACATGGCAAAATCAGTATCAGAGAAACTAGCTTGATTTGTTTCATGGCCAGTACAACTTCAAAATCTCATAATACTATCAGGATTGTAATTCATTGAATCATTGTCACTGTGATTGATTGCAATCACAATCCTGAAATGTTTTAACTTAATTAGAACTAATAGTGCAAATAAATGTAGTCTGAAACAGTGGTGGAAGTTGTGCAAGCGCATAATCAAAGCAAAAAAAAAAAAAAAAACATTTAAAAAATGGATGTACCGATTCCCTTTCCCCCTCTGATGGCTCACACCATCCTCAGTCTCTGTAATGTCAGATCTCCAGCTCCCAGCTCCTGAAGAACCCCCTTGCTACCAAAGCCTCTCTAAAAGTCACAGTCAGTGAGTTGATGGTGATATCTGTCACAGTTACCTCCTCTGGGCCCATAACTGGACTCCAGTCCTCAGATAAAGGAGATATTGTCATTGCCTCTGATTCAGTGGTTGGATTCCAGGCTCCCCTCCTGACGTGCTCTGAAACACAGGGTAGAATTTGTACATATTTACACCTTCATATGATATAAATGTTAAAGAATCATGACTGAGAACAATCTAGCATTGTAAGAGATACTGTTTTAGATTATTTTAGACATTTAAGTCTTTTAAACCCCTGTGTGGCTGTTTAGCTACCGGAATATGAATTTTAAAAAGGTAATTTTGTCATCCAGCATCAGAGTCTGATTGCCTCTTCCCTCTATGTAAGGAAAGCTGCGACAGTTGAGTGCATGAAGTGTCCAACATTCCACACTTCATTTTTCAGTCTTTGCATTGACTTGTACTATTAATAATAAATATAAAAATAATAATAATGATGATGAATATACCTTTATATTATTATTAGTGGTAGAAGCAGTGACAGTAATATATTACTATTGTTGCAATATAACTATTGTAAATTTTAAAATAATAATAAATTGTATTATTTTACTTTACAATAGGAAAATTACAATACTTTTATTTCACTTGCAAGAGTTAAACCCTGTTATTTGGCGAAAACCAGCAGTTTCAATGAAAACAAATGTCAAATGTTACAAATCTGATGAAATAATGCGCAAGTAGTGGCCACTGTTCCAGTCAAACTCACAGCGCATGCAGAGATGGAGTTCCTAATTCTACATTCACTGTGTACTGAGCCGTTCTGATAAGCTAAAGCACAGTGTGACCAAAGTGTGCGCTTCGCTTAGAAACACGCAGCGCAAAATCCTATATTAATTAATTAAAGCGCCACCTTTTACGATTTGACAAGGGCATCAAGTCATACGTTGCTTTAGTTTTTTGTTCGTTTGACATACTTTGCCAAAGCAATGGCGCAAAACACAACGTCAAAGACATATATATATATGTTATTACTTTGCCTACAGCAACAATTGAGCCAAGACTGCCACTGGTGCTCTTCAACAAAAAATTAAGTAATTTAAAAATATATATAGTTGCATGATGCCCCTGCTTACTAGTTTATGGATCTATTCCTGTTTACTTGCTGTTCTGAACAAATGTTAGGACAGTTTTTTCTATAAGGCTGACAAAGAACACTGCAGTCTTGCCTATGTCTGTCCTTTGGCCAGCTAGCATACTTACTGTTTAAAGTATTACTGCTAGTTTTAGTTCCTTCTGGTCTTGTGTCCTCCTCCTCTTCCTCCTCCATAACCCCCTCATCATCATCATCATCATCTTCTTCTTCTTCTTCATCCCTTCTATCCCATTCTTCCTCAGAAGTCTCTCTGGATGTTTTCTTCTTTTTCTTGTGGTGGGCTAATCGTCGATATATACAAGTCCCTGAGGACTGGAACCTTGGGTCAAGCGACTGGGTCAACGAGAGCGGCAGATGCGCTGAAGATTTCTCTGTATCTTTGTGTGTGCTGCGTAGATCCATTGTGTAAATGTTCCTCTTTGAGAGAGCAATATGTGGATAGACATGCCTTTAATGACAGGTAAGCAGGGAAACAGTCACAGAAATGAAGATGTTTTAGGGGTCATTACCTGCACGAGGAGTCTTTTCGGTTTTGGCCCTCTTTTACGCCACCCCACTGATCTGTCTTTCTGTTCTCTGTGCGCAATCAGAAAATGCAGTGTGATGAATTCAGATACTAGTGGTCAAAGAATGAACAAGGATTTTTCATTTTTATAATTGCTCACTTTTCCTCGTATGCTAAAACCAGTCGAGGGTCTAGGATGTGCTCCTCTGGCTCCCATGTGCTGTACCTTTGAAATTATAAAAACATTAAAAAAGGTCACATATTCACATTGACATGACGTAAATAAATACCACAGCTGCTAGATAAATGATTGTAAAAACTAAATTAAAAGAACACAAAAGGATAATTTAAGACATTTAGAAATAAAGCTTATTCTGTCATTTTCCTTTTTATTTAAAAAGGGCTAATAATAATAATAATAAAACACTTACTTTGGAGGCCAGCCCTTCCACTTCAATAAATACTCCACATGACCCTTAAACATAAATAAATATAAATATAATATTTTCATTATATTAAAATATCTGGTGATATTATATCATCAGTTAACATTAATAAAATGTTTCTTTACACATTTCTAATGATTGTTTTTTTTTTTTTTTTTTGTCTCGAACGTGTGCGATTACGTAATTATACGCTTGCGTCATAAAGAATTATGAAGGGACAACCCATAAACTAACAGCTCCTCCTTTTTATTTTAATACAGTCCTGACATTTTACATATGAGGATAAAAGTAACGGTTATTTAACGCGCGTCATTTTAAGCTGAATGCATATTTTAATATTAGTTGAAGTAATTGAGAGCTGCGTCTGCTCGCACCAATAACCTCACATGCTGTTTTAAGATCAAACAAATCTCATATTCTGTATCAAAATGGCCAAACTTTACGATAAACATTAGTTATTAGATCCCACCGGGAAACATAACTGCGTAGTCTCCATGCCTACGAATAGGATAACCACCCAATTCCAAAAGCGTGCTGTGAGACATGCGTCATCATCGAAGTTATTAGACCACACACACACTTCCACGTTGTTGTAAGGAGACGAGTGTGAGTCCTCGCCCCTTTAACATGTTGTATGTGTGCAGCGGGCACGGATTTAACTGTCAACAAACGCACAGCTACACGCGCATGGCACTTACCTTTCTAAGTCTTTTCTTTATGATTGATTCCACAGCGAACACTTGCTCGCCGATTGCCGACAGTTCCATTGGTAAAGTTATTCCTCTAAAAAATAATGAAGTAGCTGTCAATGTATCTTTGTATTTTTCCTTCTTGTCGTTAAAATAAATGTGATGTGCAAATCCCATGCACAGTTATAATGGCTGCACACGTTCCCTCTCTTCCGCTGCCTTGTTTACAATTCAGTATTTTATTCTTTGCACTGCTCCATTTCCTTGTACTAGAAGAGTACAGTGACTTTTTAAATCTGCGACACATCTGCAGCGCGCAGCGCGCCCCCGTGCGCCTCACAGCGGATTGACTTGCGCCACTGTTGGTTGGACAATAAACCACCAGGTACCACATTAGTTTTGTTTCACTCAGGATTTATGTGATTTACTTTTCAGATTCAAATTATGAAATAGAGAAAAGAAAGACATTGATGTGTATTACAAAAGCATTACAATGTTATCCATGGGCAACTGAAATCTAATCTCTCCTATCCAAGATGTATACCTCCTGTTTCTGAAAAACAATGTTTTTTATGCTATTTGCATTTATTTGATCAGAAATAATATTGTGAAATATTATAATTTAAAATCACTATTTTAATATATTTTAAAAAAGTCATTTATTCCTGTGATGGCAACGCTGAATTTTCCAGTCCTCAGTGTCACATGATCCTTCAGAAATAATTCTAATATGGCGGTTACACTTTATTTTTAACGTGTCCCAGTTGCAGTGTAATTATACATTTAAGTACTAGTGCTAGGTAATATTAATTAACTACATGCACTTACTATATGGTTAGGTTAGGATTAGGGTTTAGTTTAGGGTTAGTTACATGTAATTATTACTATTGTAAATGCATCATGTAACGTCTAACAAGGACACATTCAAATAAAGTGTTACCAATATGTCGATTTGGTGTTCAAGAAACATTTCTCATCATTATCAATGTTGAAAACAGTTGTGCTGCTAAATATTTTTGTGGAAACCATGATATAGAGGGGGTTAGTCTTTGCTAGTCTTTACTAATTCAACCTTCCCACTCTGCTCTTATTGATGGAATGTTAAATCAGTAGAGCGATAGCACAGCTGTACATAACATACTGCAATCCACACAACATAATGGGAGACATATCAGAGTTCAAAATAGGACAAATTGTTGGTGCGTGTCTCGCTGGCTCATCTGTGACCAGGACAGCAAGTCATTGTGGTGTATCGAGAGCTATAATATACAGGGTAATGTCGGCATACCACCACAAAGGACGAACCACATCCCACAGGAGTAACTGTCGACGCAAGAGGAAGCTGTCTGAAAGGGATGTCTGGGTACTAACCCAGATTATATCCAGAAAACATAAAACCACAGTTGCCCAACTCACTCAAGATCTAAATGCGCACCTTGACTCCTGTTTCCACCAAAACTGTTTGTCAGGAGTCATGGCCTGGCTGTTATAGCCAAACCTTTGGTCACTTGTGCCAATGCCAAACGATGATTTCAGTGGTGCCAGCAGAGGAAATCTTGGGCTGTAGACAATGCAAAAACATATATTGTTCTCTGACGAGTCCACCTTCACTGTCTATCCCACATATGTGGGAGTTACAGTGTGGAGAAGCCCCAAAAAGGCTTAACACCCAGAGTAAAGTATGGGGCTGGATCACTGATGGTTTGGGCTGCAATATCATGGCATTCCCTACTGTGCTTGAAGGGCACGTCACTGCCAAGTACTACTAAACCATTCTGGAGGACCATGTGCGCCCAATGGTTCAAACATTGTACCCTGAAGGTGGGGCCGTGTATCAGCACGATAATGCACAAATACACACAGCAAGACTGGTATCAGAATGGTTTGATGAACATGAATTGAAGTTGAATATCTCCCATAGCCTGCACAGTCACCAGATCTGGATATTATTGAGCCACTTTGGGGTGTTTTGGAGGAGCGAGTCAGGATCACATAATGACCTGGCACTGTTCTGGAAGAGGAATGGCTCAAAATCCCTCTGGCCAATGTGAAGGACTTGTATCTGCCATTTCCAAGATGAATTGATGTTGTGTTGTTGGCTGCAAAAGGAGGTCCTGTACCATACTAATACATTTTTGTGGTCTAAAATCATGTGTTTCAGTATTATTGGCCAACCCCTGTATTTTGTCAGGATTTATGGTTGAACAAAGTTCAGATGAACAGCATTTATTAGAAACAGAAAACTTTAAATTCTAAATTGTCTTAACTGTTACTTTTGATCAATTTAATAGTGCTCCTTTCTTTCAAAAGAAAAAAGATGAGAGCAAAAACTTTTTAACAGTAGTGTAGATGATGTGAACAAGATTGATAAAGCAGCACTACATTGTATACATACAAATACATTTTTAATGATGTCACAGCACATTTTACATCATACATAAAGTGCCATCATAAGCATTTTATTTGAATGGAAAACAATGGCATGAGCACATGTTGTCCCCATCTCCCTGAAAAAGGGACGTGGGGATTTAGATTGTCATGGCAAAAGAATCTATTCGTCTCTACAGTATTACAAAGCACCCTGTGTATGGACATGTGGAATGTTCCTTTTAAGTTGTACTATCTGATTTGAGTGTCTATAATCTTTTTGAAGTGTTTTACACAATGCGTTGGCTTTTAATAGGTGAAACTGAATAGAGTTGGATCTGAAGATAACCTGAGATGTATTAAACTTCCCTTTGTGTAATCTGCTCCCTCTGTAAACAGTTTAAGGCCATGTTAATCCAATACCAATCAAAGATGAATTAACTTGAAAGATTTTAGAGACCTCAGCCTTTTCGAACTATTAGCATTTTCTATGTAAAAGTACATACAACTTTCATTTTTGGCAGTTGACCTTTTTTTTTTTTACTACCAACCAACACTCACCTGTTCTATTTTCCAACATGCAGTCTAGGATTCAACAAGTCTAACCTTAACCGTTTAACAAGAAAGAGTGTCGAGAGCAACCATTTAAGGTAAGAGATTAACAAGTGACCGTTTTGGTAATTTATGTTATAGGAAACTAACAGAAAACATCCAATTACTGTGGTGCCATGCTGTAACTGTGATACACAGGAAACATCTCATCTGTCACAATGCCATTAAATATGTAGGGAACGGTTAAGCAGGGGCTACGGGTGTTCCTTCTCTAAATCTTCAAGTACATGCACTAAATAAGTACATATGCACCCCGTGTTCAAAAAATCCAGTTGAACAAATATCTTTTTACGGTGACCTGCAATGTGTGACGGACAGTTCAAACGATCACATGGATGCACGGGAAATCACATGGAAAGAAAGAAGAAGTGAGGATGACAGGTGATGCACAAGGAGAACACATCACTAAGAATTCCATAACCTCTCACTTTCAAGTCAGAAAACAGTACAAAGTAAAAGAAATAAATCAACATATAAAAAATGCATCAGAATCCCAAATACCAAACAAAATTCTCTGCGTAGTGTTTAGTTGTCTTGTAATATCCCTGTTTGTGTTCTTTGCTGCTCCAGTCTCAATGGCAAGAGTTCAGTGGTGTGTGTGTGTCTGTGTGTGTGTAAACAAAGTCTGAGCAGTGTGCTTTCATGACTGGTTGAGTGCAACTCCATTTGCTGCTCTTTAAATGGGTCCCTGATTGAACCTCATATTTCCCTCCTGAGCGTGAACTTGAGATACCTCCAAAAACAAAACAAAACATAAAAATAAAAAAAGCAATCCAAAACATTCATCAGTTATCAGACCTCCACGTCTGGTGGACTTCCACCTCCTCTGGCACGACCAATAGGAGTTCACAGTTCTTCCCTCGAAGCTGGTGACGCAAGAACTTCCTGCGAAATTATCAGAATGACAGCTAGAGATAAAACAGACCTTCGCGTTAAAACAGGCCGCTATTTTCTCTTTTAGCATTTCACACCTACCTCAATTCATCAGCTGTTCCGATAGCATGAGGACTGCGCAGTTTGGAGTCCAAGTTATAGTAAACTCCTCCCACTTCTCGAACTCCAATCCAGTGCTGCCGTTTGAGGGGCAGTCGCAACGGTCCCCAGCGCAGATTGGATGGCACATTCAAGATGAAACCAGTGACGTTCGGCAGTGCAATGCTGCCAACGTCCCTGTGGGACAACAAATACATAGGACATAAAAAACAAAACAAAACAAAAATCACATTAAAGGCAAAGTTCAGCCAAAAATGAAAATTCTGTCAACACCTGTATGAATTTCTATCTTCTGCTGAACACAAAATAAGATATTTTGAAGAAAACGGTTAACCGAACAGTTGATAGGCTCCATTGACTTCCATAGTATTTTTTTCCATACTATGGAAGCCCATGAACTGTTTGGTTACCGACATCCTTCTTTTGTGTTCAGCAGGAGAAATAAATGCATAAAGGTTTGAAACAACCTGAGGGTGAATAAATTATGAAAGCATTTTTATTTTTGGGTGAATATCCCTTTAATGGCCCACATATTAATTTATTAAACAAAAATAGATAAAAAATGCAATTCATACTGTACATACAAATGACCCTCTTCTATGATACACCTTTTCTAACTTCTGGGGCATAAAATTAAAGGGACAGTTCACCCAAAAATTAAGATCCTGTCACTATTTACTCACACTCACCAAACTTTTATGACTCTCTTTCTTCTGTAGATCATGAAAGAACAAACTTGGAAGATATCTGATTCCAATTGACTTCTATTGTATAGACATAAAATTGCAATACAAGTCAATAAGAACCAAAACTGTTTGATTACTGCCATTTAAAAAAAAGAAACAGGTTTGGAACATCATCAGGGTGAGTAAATTATGACAGAATTTTATATTTTTTTATATATATATATATATATATATATATATATATATATATATATATATATATATATATATTATATTTCATAAAAATAGTTATACAACTTGGTAACATAATGGGAAAAAAGTCAAAAGTCAAAGTAAAAGAAATTCTTGAGAAGATTTTGCCTTAAAAATAAAAATGTTTCTTTAACAGAAGTCCTTCACTGCTTTTTTGTATGAAGATTTTTTTGTATGTCTAATCATGTCATGTGTTGCACAAGAAGGAAATGATATCAGGAGAGGAACCTGATAGATACTCATAACTTTGTGTAAAGGTCTCTTAAAATATCAAATTTTAGAAGGTTACTTCAGGGCAGGCAAATAATAACATGTGGTGCAACTTTTCTGAAATTATTTGAAATGCTTTCAAAAACCAATTCTTGGCACATGTGATTCAAACTAGATTCTTGAAATGCTTAAAACTACAACCGTATAATAAAATACCTTCTCTTGTCCCACCAAACAGCCTCAAACCCCCGAGTCTGCAATGCAGCCATGATGACATTCACATCATAGTTCCCATTACCCAGCATGTTTTTCTTGTGGGGTGTGACCAAAGTGCTAGGCGAGAGCCTGAAAAAGAAAGAGGAAGCAGAAGTGTGCACAAAAAAAGAAAAATCCCACAATTAGATAATTTCAAATATAACAATACATCTTAGCACTGACCTCTGGTAGATGTCCTGAAGTGCATCACGGCTGAATGCTGCTCCGTCCTGGAAGACATTGTTTAGGGCATGCAGAGCGCACAGCTCTCGATGCTGCTTTTCGTGATAAATGGCGGGAGGTTGTGACGAGACGGGGGGCGTTCCAGCATTCGGCCTATCCTCTAGCTCAGACCCACGTCCACCAACGGCTTCTCCTTTCTGCTTGCTGACCTTCCATGGCATACAACCCAGCTCTTGAAAACCCCCGACCCCCCTCCCCTTACCAGAACATGGAGTACTCCCCATTCCTGCTGCTATGTCACCACTATCATCTCCACAGCAACCTCTCAGCTGCTTGGGATGAGTGGCAAGGGGAGGGGAGTTTGCTACTGGGATGAAAGGTGAGCCAGTGCCCCTCGCAGTGAATCAGTGAAAATAAGAAAAGCACAAGTGGAAATCTTCTCAAAAGCACACTCGGTTGTGTCCTCTTTCTGTGTTCTTCATGTTGTTATTGCACAAAGACTTGCTGAGCACCATAGTAACCACTAGGGCAGAGAAGTTCTTTCCATTTTGGCTGACACAGGGGTGGAAAAGACAGCTTGACTGGTACAGCTGACCACGACTAAATGGGTCAGCAGTGCAGGATCCTGGCAACTGCCATAGAAGACCACTGTGAGAACTGCAGAGATAACCTTGGCTTTAGAGTAAGAAGGAAACACAAGAGACCGATTATAAATCAGATATAAAAAAACAAACCAGCAAATGCTTCAGTACTGAGCATTAATTAGCGTTTAACCGAGTGGCAGGTCTAAACAGGAACCCTTTTGACACCTCTAAGGCTAATGTGAGGTTATGCCCAGGATGACTGCATTGGGAATGGCTGTACAAAACTTCCTGCCAGCTGACAGGATGGGTGTATATGACTTATTAACGGACAGAAACGATATTCAACACTTCGTACTCAAGTTTAACAAAATATTTTAAGACATGCCCTTTTCCTCTTTGAGCTTCTCAACTACTACGTTCAGACCAATTTGACACTCTGGCTACGTGCTACTCGTGATAGCAACGGTTAAAACGGCATCTTTCAAAGTGTCAGCGTAATCATTCCCAGCACATACCTCTGTCTGCAAACGATATGATACAGTCTAGGTTGCTTTCATTCCTCAAACTTGGTGTTTTCGCGTCCACACCGTGAGTTGTTTATTCCTTTGTCTCTTGTACTTTTTCCTTGCAGCTCTCTGGCTCAACGTGAGCATGCGCAAAACGTCATTGGCTTTCCGCTGGCTTGCGTCACGAGCAGGTTACATCCCATGGGACTGTCAAACTGGCTCTTTTCAGTCTATGGTCAAACACGTATCGGTCGCCCACATGACCCACGTTAAGAAATTAACAAGACTCCCCAAACCTTTTCTGGAGATATTAATTTTCCTCTTTTTTTAAATTCCTAATATAAATCATTTTAGGATTGTTTGTGGAGTCTGTTCTGGGCTGTATAAACAGCCCTCTAGGTCTGCACCGTATTGGTTTAGCAAATCCAGACATCAACATTTAGATCTGCTGTGATTTCAAACATCTGTGGCAAATGAGTAGTTACCCGCCTTCTGTTTGTTTTCATTTCGTGCTAATGAGAAAACAAATGACAAGGCCAGATGATTTCATTCCAGATGTTCTGGAAACTACTAAATGGTTTATTAATGGCATAATAAAATAATAAGTACCATATTTACATATATATTGTATATTAATATATACATATACACTGTATAGTGTGCCTAATCTGGAGATGGAATCTGTACTTTTCTCCACATTGATTTTGAAGGAAAATCTGTGGAATTTATTTTAAAATAAGTTTAACAAAACTGAGAGAGAATTAAACAAACTAGTTGCTGAAATCATAATTAAATAAGCTGAAATAATCAATAAACATACATTTAAGAGAGTGGATTACTGCATTAAGGACAGGAGCTCAATTTATCAGGCATCAATTCTGTATTCTACAGTATCAACCTCCTTAATATCAATGAACAATAATAATAAAAGTTTTCATACTAATTCAAAAGTTGAACCAAAGTGTATTTTGAGGTGTTTAATTAAATTTCTTCATTTAGTGTAATGTATTAAATCATGCCAATACTGGCTTAATAAAGATTAAATAGCAAACAAAGTGAAATATTCAAGCTTTTATTGCATGTTATAACAACAGTCACAATGCTGAATGAAATTGTTACATGCCCTAGATAGGCAAGACTGAGTAAAATTGACAGTGACTAAAAATGGGCAGACATACAAATCTTTCTGTATTTATTTTATGAACAAGTATGTAATCAAGGTGTCACGTTTTTTTCCCCCAACTATTGGCAAGGCCTTAAGAACATTAGCTTATTTAGAGAGCTGCATGGTCAGGGCATCTATAAGCTCCTGTTTCTTGGTTCCTGTTGTACGTATTCCAAACTGCTTGCATGCATCTTTTAGCACAGGAACTGTCAGTTTGCCCAAGGTGCCCTTTGCCACATGGTTTTTCATCTCTTCCTCAGACATCTCAATTTTTGGCTTCTTTTCAGCACCACCACCGGATTCAGCTGTGCGAAAGGATGAGACAATTCAAGATTCTGTCAGTGTCATCCTTCAAAGTTTATGAAAGTAGTGGCAACAGTAGTAAAACGAAAAATGTAGTAAAAATATTTTGGATACTGCCAGCCTCAGGAAGTTAGTATACAGAAGTAATACACTCATTTCCAATGCATAATGAACTATGCTGCTCTGTCTTTGCACCTGCAGAATTTCATAGTGTTATTGTTCATTAGGCATGTTATCAGAAGGACAAAAAAAAGGAAAACTTATTTTCTCCCATTTATTATGAATATAATTTTTTATATATTTTTTTATATTTAAATGAAACCAATAAAGAAATATATTATTATTGCAATAATACTGTACAATCAAAAACAAGTATTTCATAATTTTTTTATAATCTAAATCATTTTTTATTTTATTTTACAGACTATTTATATATTTTACTAATATTTATGGCTGTCTTGCTTCCTTTCCTTTCAAACGTTAAACTATAGAACTTTAAACTTAAACTTAAGCTTAAACTTTTACATTTTATTGACAACAAATTATTTTTAATATGAATTTGGCAAGAGAGTAAATTGCACGTGTTGCAATTTAAAATGCATTTACTGAGTGACCAGAGATAAAGTTTGTGTGGAGTTTGCTGTGAAATGAGCTACTCTGAGGCACTGGAAACGCCAGCTCATGAGCTGCTCTCGCTTAAATGGACACAGTGCCGCGCTTCAGTGGCCAGTTATCGGCCAGCTAGGGAGAATCACCATTTCATTTACTCGCGAGCGACCGATTTGTTAATTGTTGACCCTGGCTGAGACTACAAATATGTTCTGAATCCGAACATAGCTGCTCATTGGCACCGCTAGCTTGTGCAGTGCTGTCGGTGCAACTATATGCAATAAATAAATGTATTTGAAAACAGCATTTTTTCAATGGGATTTACGCAATTCACGTGGGTCATACATTTTAGGTTGAAAAATACATAAATCCGTATAATTATGAAAAAAAATCAATAAATACATCCCACAATCATGCTTTAAATAAACATAAAACCATCTGAAATCTCACCAGGTTTGCGTTTAGCTGCAGGCTTTCCCTCTGGGTTATAATCAGAAGGATAGACTAAATCTTTAAACTCTTGAACCAGCGGGCCAAGACGATCATCTATCATTTTTACCTTGGGCACTGAGGGAGCATAAAAAGTGTGAGAACATAGTAGGATAAAAAAAAGATAAAAGTGATCCATTTAAAACAATCAAAACACAAGAAATACTTGTCAAATCCTCAATGGGCTCAGGTGCAAGCATATCAAGAGCCAAAGCCTCCAGATTCCTGTAGTGCTGTTGCAGCACTGGGTTTTCAAATGCATCACTCCTGTAAATACAGAAGACTTGCAGTAGAAATCAACTAAAAATCCATGATTGAAAAATGCACTTACGACTGGTAGAAAACCACACACCTGTATTTAAAGCGGAGCTTATGCACAATCTCTTTCATCTTATCCACCTGCTCATCAGAGGCTGTGGGACCCTCGTGAACATCCAAAGTGCGTATGTCATCAGCAAAGGGAAGTAATATCACATGGAAGCCTAAAATATAGGATCCCACAATTCGATATTTCTTGTTGATATCAATTACCCATACAGTTGAATGTAACAGTTCAGTGTAAATCAGGGATGGGCAACTTCGATCCTGGAGGGCCAATGTCCTGCAGAGATTAGCTCCAACCCTAAACAAACTCACCTGAACAAGCTAATCGATATCTTCAGGATTACTAGAAAGTTACAGACAGGTATGTTTTTATCAGGGCTGGCCCTCCAGGACCGAAGCTGCCCATCCCTGGTGTAAATGAACATATCTGACAAGTCTTGACTGCAGTTACAGTACCTGGAGGTGTTGCCTGGGTTTGACTCTGATCCAGTTCTTCTCTCTGGGGAACTAGTGCTACAAACCGAGGCGGCGTGTTACGACGAGGGATGTATCTGCACAATGCAAATACATTTTTTTCACTGCACTTCAAAAGCAGAGCTGTAAACATACAGGAGCTTCCTATAATAAACAAAAGAAAAATAAGGAACGGCACATCAACTTTCCAAAATATGAAAATAAACTGTTAAGAAAATATATGGGTTGAACTGAAAGAGATGCTTAGGCATCAACAAATGAAGACCAGCCTGATATCTGCTCTTCCTCAGGGTAAATGAAGAGTGCGGGTCGTAAATGATGGTGCAGTTTGAGGCGGTCCATGGGCTTAAACCCCATCAGCACCAAACCTGGATCATCAAACTTCTTAATCTCATCCACCTCATCCTTTTCCATCACAATCTGTTTCTTCCCATAAACCTGCATAGTTAAGTATTAAGTTAATATAGTATGATTAGAAAATATAGTAACTTTTAAGTAAAGGGTCACTTACAGCAAGTAAAACCTAAATTATAGTGTAGATTTGTTCTAGTACTGATTTTGATTCGAAGTGACATCTAGTGCTGTACCTGTGCCCTCTTCATATCATTTGGCAAAAGTATGCCCCCATTATGGGTGTGAAAGTAGCGGGTTTTAGTGCGCACAGGTTCGTTGTTATCTCTGTAAAGTCTGACGGCAGGAGGTTTGGTGGCAGTCCTGGCCAACACATATACACCGACTGCCAGATTGACACCTTCTCCGAGCGAGAATGTTAACCTTGAAAACAAATAGGTGTAAATCAAAGACATGCACTCTTTTGTCCAAGAAACAATGTTGCATTTTTTTTTCCACCATGAAATCAATGTTTTTTCTGGAATAATACAGTGTTTATCATAAATGATTTATCAGTAAATTATTTTTAATCATTTAATCATCACGGCAATTAGCAAATGACAATGATTCCAACGATCCAATCAATTCTCAATGTACAAAATCTAATCCCACCATACATTTTTTCTTGTTTGAAAAGCCTTTTTATTTAGATATGTCACAGTAGAGAACAATTTGCAATTCGAATTGCAATTTCCATTTCATGCCAAATATAGATTGATCTTTGACATGCCCGAAGCAAACTGCATTAAAATCCTTTAAATTTGAAACATTATTAATGCTAATCAAAAAAAAAGAAGAGAGAAAATCTCTCACTGCTCTTGACTGAATCATTTTTGTAACTTTAATAAGAATAAAAGTATATTTAATTTTCACCGTAAAGACTACCTATGTATTGTTTTTTTTATTCATGTGATTACTTTATACACCTTATGTAGCATTATTTCTTGTGCTTGAAGTTTTTCAGGTAGGTCTATTTCATTCGTGTCTTTGTTCTATTGTAGTTTTTTTTTTTTTTTGATCTTTCTTTGTTTACTTGTCTTCAGTAAGCTTGAGAGTTTTTTTAGGCTAGTATTAGTTTTTTAATGATATTGAAAATGATGATAATAATTATGAAATTTTATTTAAAGCAAAAATAACTATGTTGTGTGATCTATATTGTTTTCGTGAAATAAAATTACTAGATTTTGGTCATATCGCCCACCCCTACCTGCGACCCTTCATAAAACAAGTAGTTTGGAGAATGGATGGACATGGTGCAGTGCATTTACCTGCTTTGAGCTCTTTTCTTCAACTCTTTAGCTCTGACCCTCTTCTGCAAGTCCTCGAGTTTCCTGGAGGGCTCCGTCTGGACGCCAAGCTCGCTTTCATCCTCTGGAGGGCTTACAATATCACAGAAGAACAGGGAAACATCGAACCCTCCAGGCTTTGTGAGGTGCATCAAGTCTATGACCACACCTGAAGAACAAACAGAACATAGGCTATACAATGTCCATCATTTGCCACTGAAACCGTGTCATTTTACCCCTCTATTCGGCCTACCTGTCTCTTTAAGATCAGCAGCTTTTGTACGAGCCTGTCTGTCTTTAGCACCGTCTCCTCCGTGAGGGTCATCTCTGCAAGTGAAGATCATGAGGCGCTTGTGCGACAGGCGTAACTTGATGTCACTGTAAAGGTTGGAGCAGCACCATAGAGCCTCTCCAAGGGAAGTTTCCCCACTGCCTATGATCTTTCCAGCCAACTGAGCTCCTTTCTCACCCAGCAGTTTATCAATATCTTGTACACGCTGAGCTCCTGAGAAGGGAATCATGAGATAGAATCACCATCATATACGCAATCTGAAAAACAAAAAGAGTGAGTAACCCACCAGGAGAATCCAAGTCGTGGTAAACGTAGACATGCTTGAAGGAGTTCCTGGGGTTCTTGCTCTGCTCAGTCCCATAGAACACCAAAGCAACCAGATCTTTGTCACTGCTTATGATCTTACTAGTGTACACACTGCGCACACACTAGATACAAGGGAGAATAACGTCTATTAGACATGCACAGAAGTTAAACACAGGAAAATGTAAAGCAAATAAAAGATAATAATGAAAAAACAAAGCTTGTTAAAGTTAGACTCACCTGCATAGTCATGTCAAAATTTGATGGCTCTCCATCCTCACCCTTGATGAACATCTCTTTGGACGCATCGATCAAAAACACCAGGCTGTCACGGCCACTAACTTTGTAATCGCCTATTAATCAGAAAGTTATAAAGGATTTATGTGTAATCACATCTTAATTTCATACATGCAAGTTTAATGGAGGAAAAAACGAGCAACTTATATAGATTCAATAAATGCAGTTAGCTTTGCTAACCTCCAGAATCTTCTTCGTCCTGCTCAACATCATCGTCTTCGTTTTGATAGTACTCTTTCCAGTCCGCCATTACTCTTTGCTTTATCTAAGAACCGCGTCAGGGTTACTTTCAAATACAGTTGGGGAAAAAACAAAGCAGTTTTTCTTAAACTTGAATCAGGCACTTTTATCTTTTGAGCAAGAGAACTTTGTATCCATTTGCGCCCGCGCATGCATCCAGTGCGCCACAATTTGAGTGACAGGTCCACTAGCGTATCACAGACGACTATTGAATAGCAAGAACCAATGACAAGACAAGAGCGAAGTGATTGGTTAATCCAAGCAAGAGGAAGTAAACAAACGTCTCTGAGAACCGCTTTAACAGTTTAACAAATACTGTTTACAGTGTTTATATACGTGTTTACCATTTGTAATGGTACTTTGAAGCAAGAATCTTAAAAAATATTAAATATTTTTTATTTTTTTTAAATAAGGAGGTGATACATTTTCTGTCCGTGAGCGAATCGTTCTTTTCACCCGGATCTTTTCTATGAATGTATTGAGTCGGATCTCAAAAAATGGCCTGAACCAAATGGGTCTGAACAATTTGTTCACGAATCAGACTTCCCTTTCGAACGTGTCCGGCTGCAACAAACGGAACTGGAGCTGATTTAGAATAACAACCCTAATAAAACGTAATCGAAAATTGGCAATAAACAGCAATATGTGCCATATATGGTTTTACTGAAACGTTTTAGAGCATGTTAATATCACGACGAGATGTCACTTCATGATGTAGAAAATCGCTTTATCGGCATTTTGAACCGGTTTAATGAAAACAACTGTTCAAACGAACCGATTCGCGAAACTGACTACTAACGTTAGTTGATTCAGTGGTGAGCTTCATAGATATATACACTAGATGTCGCCTTGTATACGGCAGTTCATTGGAACGAATCATAGGAACGAATGCGTCAATAGAGCCGCCATCTTGGAACAGGGGAGCCCCTCCTCTTTAATGCATCAGCGTCAATGTAGGCAAAGGTCTAACGGAAATAAAATCACCATAAATCGTCATGAATGCGATTTTCTAGTTTTTATGGTTCGTTCCAACGGTCAGACATGTATTTATCATTAAGTCCAGAGGAAATTTAAGGTTTTGATATTAAGATAATTACTTCTTTTTCAAAATATAATGCATAGTGCTAGTAGGCCTAAGTTTATTAGTCACATTCTTCCACTTGAGTAAACTTAGAATAAACTATTGCTATATAATACATATAAATGAGCAAAACTTGGCCACTAAATATTTAATATTCATTTATTTTAATGATCACAATTAAAGTTTTAATTCTATTAAATTGAACAAGCGCAACATTCAGCATTCAATCAAATATTCTAAAAGATGTTTTATTAAGAATAATGTTATTTCAACATAATATCTCGTTATTTCGACATAATATGTGTGCGTGCAACAAGCAAGAAGTGCATTTGTAAATCCGGTGACGCGTGCATTGATTTTTATTAATAAACTTCTGACAGTGTCGACTCGGCTGCAGAGATGAAGTTGACGATCGCCATCTCCGTAGTGAACGCGCCTATAGAGAGAAATGCACATTACATAATCAGAGAGTAGCCTAGCTTTTTTCTTTCGTTTTAAATTATTTCGTTTAGACTATTCAAGCTTTGTGTATTTGATGTATTTCTCATGTCTCTGTGAGGCATAGGCTGAGTTTCGTTAAGTTAGGATGAGATGCGCTCCAGTTAACGTGCAATAAGTAAGTGACCGCGCGGACGCCTCCATGATTATATTAACAGGCAATTTGTTGATGAATAAAATTTATTAAAATTAAGATACAATTTATACAAAACGAAATTCACTTTAAAGAAAGGCTTTAAACAGTTGACATTTTCACAAATTCCAGTGTCCTTCCACACCTCCATCCCCAGTTTGCAAGGAAAAGAAACAAGCCCTTGAGCCCACTGTAGCCGTGTGCAAAACTCACACATACATAAGATTTGTGGAATTCTATGTATAATAATCATGGATGTACTGTTTGAAGATTGACAGGGAGAGGACCAGCATACTATTAGGACTGTACTTACAGGATACAAGCGTCACACGTTTTCTTTTTTTTTTTTTCGTTAAAAGGTTTGAGTACAATCGGTAAAAAATCAAAAGTTAGGAACAACACAGCACATCACAGCCAAAAGTGGGTATTGAGGATCAACTCCTGCATATTGTACATTTTAAACACAAGGGTCGCTTATTTAGCATAATATCTAAAGAGTACAGCACATTCACAGTTCATTAGCTGTGCGAGAATCACAGTTCATTTTCTTCCTCCAAGCAGAGAAATGTACACTGAACTTATAAAAAAACAACTTGACTACTACCATCCACAGAGTAAATGTAATCCCATGCTGTCTGGTTTAGATTTCGTTCGTGTGAACATCCATACGCAGCACAAAAGTCCGGTATCATCCATGAATTCGAAGTACAGGCGGAGATAGCAGCCTTACCTAGCTACTTCCTATGACAAGACCCCTGTTCCAAGATGGCGGCGGTTTTGACGCATGTTTAGAACCCCAAGGCGACATCTAGTGTATATATCTATGGGTGAGCTTGAGCAGTCGTGCGTGTTTTAGTTTGCCATCTAGCGTTTTGGAGGTTATTACAGATGTTTGGTAAGTTAATGTATCTCTGCTACCATTGGTCGGGTCCCCGATGAATAAGCACATTTGTCACAACCGGTATTAAAATATTTTGAGTCACTCTGTGACGGAGCTGCCTTTGAATGCTGCCTGCGTCGGACCTGTTCAATATTTTCTTGAAATAATTTAAACTCAACACGAATGCGTTCCTTGTATGAATGTTTAATGCGATGATGGAAATTTGATCCAGAAAAACAGTGAAGTCTTGTTTTTCGAGTTAAGTCAGAGTGAGAAAAACTAAGTTTCAGTTTGCTAGCAGTAGCATTGGGTTTTTGTTTGTAAACACACGTTTGTCTAAAGTCGTCGCGATGGCTGATGGAAGTTCTTACAACGTAAATTTGTACATTTATGACCTGTCAAAAGGACTAGCCCGTCAGCTGAGTCCCATGATGTTAGGTGAGTTCTTCAGATGGCCGGAGGATGTTGGTGATGCTTCTAGAATAGAGCTTCATGTTTTTGTGTTGAGATTGTTTTTGTTTATGACAAATATTTTTCATATATTTTATACATGGTAAAGCAAATATACCTTATTTAAAATATGTAAAGAAATACTGACAACAATTCTTCTATATCTAAACTGACAGGAAAGCAAGTTGAAGGAATATGGTGAGTATTTTTAACCTTTTTTTTTTTTTTGCAAACCTTGCTACTTATTATCAGGCAGCAGATTTAGATATACATTGGGGTCCAAAGGTCTGAGACCACTAGCGAAAATGCTTATGTTTTGATTTTGATTTTCTTCTAATTTTATAAATAAATAAACCGTCTTTATTTGATTGTATTGTTCTTTGGTAACTTAATGAAGGCACACGTCAATAGTGGCTTATGGGGAAGAGTTTTTCTATGGAGGAGGGGGCATCACAAGCTGCTATCCGGTAAGAAATGATCATTGGATCTGTATGCATTAGATTACAGTTTATTTCTTAAAGTCGCCATGAAATCAAAATGGACAATTTTATGGAATATTATAAATGATTTGTCTGTGGTCATTATTATTATTTTTATTCATGTGCCCTCATAATCTTTTATCAAAACTTCCCCTCCCTCTTGCAAGTTGCAACGTCATCTCTTCATTTTCTTGAGCTTGAGGGCGGGACAACCTGTCACTCACATGAGATAACAGCAGTTAGTAATATCAAACTGCAATGATCCAACGATCTAATCAATTCCTAATGGACAACATGAAGTCCTTTTTTTTTTTTCTTGTTTGAGAAATCTTGTTGACTTCACACAAAAGGGAAGTAAAGACTATCACAAATTCAGTTTCATGTCAACTTTAAGAAATCTGCAAGTTGAAGGCTACTTTATATATTTGGAGGCATTAAAAACATAATAGGGTCTAATGTTTGTAACCCATCATAATCAAGAAATACTCTCATGTTTCAGGGTGGTACTGTTCTAGGCGTGCCCGATTCCACAGTGAACCTTGGAGACACCGAAGTTCCCCGGGACCTCTTTTTGGAATATCTGTCTTCTCTCAGGGAGTCTACTTACAGGTCAGTAGCCTATATTTTTGCATTTAACAGGAAACTAGGGGTGTAACAATATATCGTGTCACAATATATCCAATACAAAACTGCAAAAATATGTATCGTGGATAGTTCACCCAAAAAAAAATCTAGTTTTCAGAGTTTTAGTGTCAGTACTACATTAAACTACTATATATAATGTTGAATATAATGTATAATAATGCAATGGGGGAATATTTGTGGGTCCTGATAATGCCAAATGTCTTATGTTACCAGTAAAAAGTGGCCTACATTATTTTAAATATATCTAGTCAGTGACAGAGTGCAAGCATATTCGTCTAAAATAATTCTGCATTTTCAGCTTCAGAATCATGAATATTTTTTATTCTAGTGTCACTATTGTCCTGTGCATTGGGTTACCAAGTCCAAGCCTATTCATTTAAACCCACAATGTAATATCAAATTTAGCATTTTAGTCAACAGTACATTTTTGTTAACCTTTTATCCATATGTCTTGGAGTATCGCAATAATATTGTATCGTGAAATGTATCGAATTGTGACATGAGGGTATCGTTACACCCCTACAGGAAACTGCAAGTACTGTTGAAATTGTCATTTTTTTATCAGAATATTTTTCTAGTTTAATATTAAGAGAAAATATGGCAGATGTGTTTGAGAAAACCAATTTTTTTTTGCTATTCTGTTTGCAGTTTGCACTAGTGGTACAGAAATGACACCTTACACACCCAACTCTGTACTACTTCCTCCTTTTCTTTCCACAGCCCTGAAAAATACCACCTTTTTGAACACAACTGCAACACCTTCAGTTCTGAGGTTGCACAGTTTTTAACAGGATCAAAGATTCCCTCATACATCACTGACCTCCCATCTGAGGTGCTCGCTACGTAAGTTTGCCCTTACAACTTTGCAATCAAATATGTCATTGACACTAGTATTTGTAATAACTGGATTGAATTACATGATTTCTTCTCCATAGACCTTTTGGACAAGCGCTCCGTCCTTTTCTAGATTCCATCACTATCACTCCATTGGGGAACAATGGCATGAATGGATATGGCCAGAGGTAGATCTGGCTTCATCTAAGAATGTGTTATTACAACAGTCATAAAGAGTCACATAGTGCCTTTCCAGATAAGAGAATCGTGTAAACAAAAATAGCTCTTATTTAACAGCAGGTCTTCCAGTTTTTCTGCTCAGTGCCTTTTCATAAAGTGACAACTTTTCAGTCTATTGAACTTTTGAATGTTTCCTTCAGTGATTTGTGATGCATACAGTTGCACCTATTAGTCTGTATAGTTGACTTTTCAGTACAGCATTTACAGCTCCGCTGGCAACAAAACCAAACCTAAAAATATATTTTATTATAATAAATAGATTTAATGTGCCAAAGCAAATTCTAGCAGGATTCCCCTCATCGGTCTGCAGGTGTCTCTGTCCTACCTCAACATGATCTGCAACTTCAGATGCTTTGAGAGCAATAAAGGATGAGAATAAGGTCATTGATTCTTAAAAAATATGCTATTTTGATTGATGTTGAATGTATAGACAATTAATTCTCCTTTACTGTTAACAGAGGTCATAATGTGCAGTACTTATTTCCAGTCAGTCCCTCCATACATGTTTAATCAGTCACTTCCTTTGTACTTTGCTGATTATTGATACTTTGTTTTGTAACTTATCTAAACCTTACCTTTATTCTGAACAGTTAACCTTTATATCAATCCTAGAATGCCTTGAATATATACACTCAAGATGGTTTAAGGTGATCAATGTTATAGGAAGCACAATAAGTGTCACAAATCTAACGAGTGTTTTTAAAGTGTGCAGGTATGACCAGCAATGGACCAGTTATTGTATAAGTCTTGACTCCTGTCATTTAAAAAAAACACCAAAAAAAAAAAACACATTTGTTACTCTGGTTGTAAAAGGTCAAACTCTCTAAAGTCCATAGAACCAGTGTAATCATAAACACATTACAGTGCCATTAAGCATTTTAATCTAAAAAAATAACACAATTTTAGATTTGTTTCTAACTTGATATTTTATATATGATAAACATTCATTATTCATAGTAAAAATTTCTGCAGTATGATTTATTTCATTTAGTTCAGGTTGTGCTGTCTGATGTATCTGTGCTACTGTTGTTCTGTAAATACTATTTAGAGCTCTTTATTCCTTTCTGCCTCAAATAAACCTCATTTATGTATTTATGAGTTTAATATCATTGTGTCCCTGTTTGAAAAACATAAAGACAATATGAAAGTATAAAGAAGTGGTGGTTCTGTTTTTAATTGTCAGGTTGCATGACTTTAGTATTGTATATTCTGATAAATGCTATTGTAATGAATAGTCCACTGGGGGCGAGTTGAAGTGAACCCATGCGCAGTTTATTGAATCCAAAAGTGAACAGATACAAGATAAAGACTTGACAACATGAACACGAACAAAAAAACTCACCAACATTGGTTTACAGGGAACAAAGCTAAACGAGACATTAGGAACATTAGGGCTATTTATACACGAGGACGAATGAGAAACAAGAAACTCCAGTGAATAATCAAACAATGAACCAATAGCAAACGGAGCAGAGAATCACATGACTGGATCACATGAGGACAAATCAGGAAACATGACCATGACTAAACTTCAGAATAAAAGACCTGAAAACAAGAACATGAACAAAACTCACAATTAAACGTGACGGTTATTGACCGTTTAAGTTTTCAGGTGTAAATGTTACCATGGTCATTTAAAAATATCCTGTATGATTGGTTTGAATTTTAAATCTATTTGGCTAGCTTTAAGCAACAATGTTTCAGATAAATGTCTAAGATAAATGAATGATTCCAGAGCCAACACACTATGATTTCTATAAAAGTTTTCCATAGTTAAATTCGCTAAAAAAAACTTTACACGCAGAAACATATACTGTACAAGTACAACAGTCTCTACTTTTAATGTTGCATTTGAATTGCATCATCTTGTTCACATCCTCTATCATCATCTTAAAGGTTCTTTATACATAGTGAAAATATGCTGATGACAGGTTAACTAGGCAGTCTTTAAAAATACAGTAAGAGAGCTTATTTGCTTAAAGTTTTCCAGTTTTTTCGTTCTGAATTTGAGTCTTGTAAATCCAACAAATCAGATAGAGAGACTCTCATTTCTATATCATGTATGGTTGGCACTCACATAGCAGTTTTCTTCTGGTAGCAGTCCGCTCACACAATCCCTGACATTTATATGATTTCATGGGCCATGCCACTAATTACCCACTACAGCTTTTCAGGATGTGATCCTCTCATCCAATATTACTGTCACACGCTGATAAAAAGATTTTACATCTAATCATGTGGGTAATGTACTTTCAGTCCCATTAAAATAAGAGGGCAGAAGGGCAAGGGAAAACGTGAGACTGACTCCATTGCTCATGAGATGAGCAGAGACATTTGAGAACATGTGTGTTTATAGTATACAAAAATACATTTATAAAACATAATCCTTAAAATGTACAGTAGGTGGTATTAAACGTAATCTGACTGTTGATGTCTTCGTCTGCAGCTTGGGCTGTGGTTTACATAAAAAAAACTGATCCGTTGTGCACGAAAGTGTAGTTGCTTGAAGGTTATGTGTGAGTTAGGTAAAGCTGAATGACAGATTGTTTTTAGTACATTATACAGACATGGGTGCACAATCACCAACATAAGAAAGAAAGAAAGAAAGCAGATTCTTCTCAGATCTTCTAAGCGTGAATGTAAAAGATCGTTTATCAATGTATACATGTAACATGCTGCTGGCCATTTAATGAGAAATAAAACAAAATGATACACACAGGTAATTTGGTCATAGTCACAATATTTTTTAAATGAGATAAAAAAAAAAAAATATGTTTCCAATATTTAAATAATTACCCAAGACACTATAGGGAAAAAAAAGGTGTGTCTGTGTGTACAATTTGTAGATTGTACTTAAATTGTACGCAAAAAAATCTTCGTATTTTGATATTTTTGGCTATTTCATATTCATTTCCTATGGCGGTCATTTCTGACTTTTTTTAATCAAGTCCATGATTTTTTTGTGTGGTCACATATAGCGATTGCTGCAAAAGCTTCGTACTATTCCAATGAAGTAGCGGTTTTTAAAAATGCAAAAAAAAAATATATATATATATTTCCGGTCTTAAATGATCGAACAACACCAGAAGATTAAGGAGTGATTAAAAGAGATATCCAAAATGTGTAATACAAAACAGTTGTCTTACAATGTTCTGTGATAAACCAGCTGGGGATAGTATGGCGATCTAGTTAAAAGTTGTACCCCATTGTGAAATGGAATTAGTTAATCTTAGTTAAAATAAACATGCAAACTGATTGTATACAAAAACTGATGTATTTCAAAAGTAAAGTGAAATAGGAATGGTTTGTTGTACTGACAAATGCTTAGTTAGTTGAGAGTACTTGATAATTTACTTTAGATTTACTCTTGACTTAGTATAGCTACAGTATAGAATTAGAATAGAATTACTTACTCCCAGAGTGCATTGCGGCATGAATAAATTAAGCAATTGCTTTCTCAGAGTGCATTGCGGCATGAATAAATTAAGCAATTGCTTTCCCAGAGTGCATTGCGGCATGAATAAATTAAGCAATTGCTTTGTTTGACCATTTTTGGGTTTATTTGCCAATTTTATTTGCTTTCTTGTGTCAGAAGTAGCACAACAAAGACAGCAAATACAATTTTTATTGTTACAATTAGTAAATACTAAATGAAATGTAATTGTTACCATTGCTGTGTTTTGCAGGAGAGGAATACTGATGTCTGTTCGTGACTCAAGCATAGTCAATCGTAAGATATAGTTACAACTACGTTGGGATTATATCAATCCAATCAAAAGTCTGATATTTCACTATGTGTTTTGACATAAATGTTAGCAATACAATTTCAATAGATACTAATTTTACATGGAAAGTAGATTAGCCAATAATATAGCTGGAATTTAGGCCACCTTTTAATAGAAACCTATTTATTACTTCTCTTTTGAAACCACAAATAACTTATTTCTTGTTGCATCACTGCATAAATTGAAAGGGAATTATAATAATATAAATGACGAAGTTCCAAGTTCCAACCAAAAGGAACAATTATCACCATAATGATGAGTTCAAACAAAACTAGGAAATCAATATCAAATTTGAAGTCAATTTATCTGATGTTCTTTCAAAATTTTCAGAAGTAATTACCAACTTTTTACTTACCAACTTTTCAGAAGTAATTCAACTTTCAAGATGTCTTTGTAAAATGAGTGAATGCAACTGGAGAAAGATATGAAGGAAATGAAAAATCCCAATAAGAATTGCCCCACCTCCAAAACTTTTTTTTGCATTACAAAATGGTACTCAAACTAATAAATTTAATAAATTAACTCAATTAATCTTAACTTGGGTTTTCTGAGTAATAAAAGCATATATAAAGGCGAATTGTACCCTACAATTGAGTTAACTAAAAAGTAGTGTATTGTCTTTCTTGCCTTTAAATCTCAATGAGTTGTAGAATAGTCTTTTTTTATTATTCCATGGCTCATAAGCTGTTTTACCCATTTCATTTAAGACTGTTAATAATGGTTATCAATAAAAAATTTAAATGAAGCAGGAATACAAGGCCTTTTAAATGAAGTTTTATGTAACAAAGTTCGGGAGGAGCATGTTCAGGTAATCATCCAATCAGCACAAGAAGAAGCCAGTATAAATAAAGCCTTCCCTTACCTCCTGTCTCATGACAAATTTCTCAGCATCCCGCCACCACCCCATCACCTCACATTCGGCTGGGTCTGCTCATAAATACCTATGATCTATACATTCATAGGGGGGAGTACTCTGGGCTGGGGTCGGGCCGAATTCCGAGCTCGGAGCCCTCCCCCCGGACAGCAAGCCAAATACGCATTATAATATTACATCAAATTTCATTAACATGTGAACTCGTGAAATGGCTAATAAGAGTCAGTCAACGTATGTTTGCATACCACTGCGCAGCCTGTTCACATCATACGTCATCAGCGCGTTCACGTACGCTGTGCAGACAGAGCGAGAATGGCAGGCAAACAGTTGTATACGTTTGTTATTGTAATACTGTTACTCACTGTACTGTAAAGTTTTCTCACCGGTGAATGACATATTATGTAATTCCAATAATGTTGTCTCTGGTTGTCTTGCTTCTGGTCTGTGCGCGTTCATGTGTTTTGGAGGAGGCATGGATTTGCAGGGAGGGTGGGATCGTTTGCTTTCAATGCTAGCAGGCTAAAGTTAGCATTTCCCAGATAACCTATTGCACCTTTAAATGTGGTCACAGTAGGAAGGTTTTTACTCTGCTGAAATAGTTGACCAAGGAATTCTTGGTGCTAGTTAAAGGAGTTAAAGCCAGGTGGGAACTCTGGATTCCCATTTTAAAGTCGTCATGAAATCAAAATTTACCCTTGTGGCGAGCAGGACGAGGCCGAGGGCCGTGAGAGAGCGGCGCGAGGCTGGTGGCGGGATTGAGGATGAGCGACACCTGCACGACTCACCGGTCTCGTATCTCTCACGGAGGAGCGGAAGCATAAAAGGAGGAGCGACGACCGTGAAGGACGAGAGAGGACCAGGCCTGGACTGTTTTATTTGATGTTTTGTTTTTTATGTAGCGGCAGTCGTCCGTGAGGGGCTGCCGTCTTTACTTTCGTTTTGTATTTGTTTTATTTTGGTATTAAAAGTCTTTAAATGTTTGCCGGTTCCCGCCTCCTTCTTCCCATAACAACAAACTTTGCTACAACCCTATTTACCAGTTTTGTGGTGAACAATTAATCTGTCCAAGTTCATACACAGAACATTTTTTGTTGTTGTTGGGGTAATCTTTAATCAAAATCTGAACATTTGCTTCCGCTCTGGAATGGTGTTCCTTCTCTGATGACGTCAAGTTTGACGGCTTGGGTTGAATATCTTTTAACCACTCCCCTCCAACCGTCAGTTTTCTATGAGTGAGGGATGGAGAGGAGGTGTACTAAAGTAAAACCCCGCTCTCTATTCAATATTTCGTTTCACTTGGAAATACGTCACAACACTGGAAAAAAGTCGGTTGCAACTTCCGGTTCAAGGGAACTTTAAAGCACCAGGCATGTGAACTTCAAATGGAAAGAGCTCCTGTAGCTACAAGGGTTTGAATGTTCTAAACACTGAGCTAATCAAGAGTTTTTCTTTCCTCGTTTTCATTATTCATGGCACTTTTCTCTGTATGAGACTGGGGGGAACAGAGCTATGCTAGAGGGATTGCTCTTGGCTCTGTGAAATTTCTTATGGGATTCTTGCATTTTTAAAATCAGGAATTTTCTTTTCCTCTTCTTGGTGGCCAACAGCATGGCTGGTAATTTAGTATTGGACTTAATGCATATGGGGCAAATAGATCTTGTTTGCATCTAACTAATTTGCATCTGAGATCAACTGAGTGTGAGGAAATTATTAATTTATAAATGACTTTTGCTTTGAATTTTGTTCAACTCCACCAGGGAAAATAGTTACAATCAGCTGTTGTATGTCTCAGAGCAAAACAAAGGTGTGTTTAGTTCCAGAATGAATCAGTGTTTTGGAAGAATTGGTTGAATGAATGATTCAATGACTCGCTCATTTTAACACTTGTCGCCACCTACTGGCCTAATGATGCAACCCACAGAAGGACTCATTGATAAAAAGCCCACCACTAATTTACAGACTGACAGCCAGGAAGTTGGAACTACCGTATATATCATAGAAATAGCTTTTCCCATTATTTAAATAAATTAATCCATCTGCCAGTTACAAAATGTCCTAATTACGTCCTAAGAACGTGTTGCTAGATGATATTTAATACATGCTGTGCAAAGACAGCTGCACTTTTCATCGGAACACTATGCGAGTAATTAGAGTAATTACTTCAGATTAAGATTATGAAAAGTGATCTATTTATGCTTCAGCGAATTTTCCCTCAGATTTCAGAAATCCAAAAATGTAGTTAATCCTTTTACTACTCAAAATAAATGTACTTCAGAAATGAATGCGCATATCAGACATGTATGCGGTTCACTCTCCACACACACTTTACTGTTGTAAATTCGAAGCTAAAGCACTTGTCAGAGCTATAAATAAATTGATCTGTTGAATACCTTTTATAGTATAATATTTTAATGTTTAATATATAATATTGTTATATTTTATAGTCTCAAGCTTGACATAAAAATCGTCTTCTTTACGTCTAACCTAATCTAACCTGTCTTATTTTTTTCAGTGTGTGTCTACAATGACTGCAATATATAGATTCATTCAACAGTACAATCGACACTAGAATCTATGAAATATTGTCAAAGATTTAATATAAATTGAGAGATCAGAATTTACTTTGTCATAATTATTTTGCAATAATATTAATTATAACAATAATAGTTCCAAATTAATATTTCCAAACTAATATTTTTCTATTTATGTTATTTTTGTAGTGTAATTTTTTCAGATGCGTTCACAAAAGTTTGATTAAAAATCATATGTGGAGTGATTTCAGATGATAAATCCTATGGTTGCTATTCAATCAGATTTTTCCTGAGGATTGCAAATAATTAACATTAACCTAACACAACTTCAGCATTTTCACTTATCTTTTTATTATATGATTTATTTTTTCTTAAAAAAAAAAAAAATACAATTCTATATTTGCACCACTTGAGGAAGGTAAAGAGTGTTTGGTGAGTTAGAGAGGATAAAAAAGTACAGTAAATAAAAAAACAAAGTTCAAGATCAACGTTCAAAGCTCACGTCACTGAAATGATGGGCCATTGTAAAAAAATAATTTAGAGAGATGACGAAACAGACAACTCAATCAAATTCAATACCATCCCCTGTCTAATGCGCTTAAGATGTTCATATTTCTGACAGGGAGATAAAAAATGACTCAACGGTTTTCTTCAAAAGTTTGAAAACCTTTAAACCTTAAAACCTTTGTGCTGCTTTAATTCTTAAACCACGGGGAGAAAAGAAGAAGCCCCTGGCTTAGAAATCCCACGTGTCTTAAATACATTAATTCCTCTGGATATTTTAAACATTATCTGCTTTCAGGCCAAGGCTAAAATAAACTTGCTGATGCAAGTGCATCAGTTGTGAAACTAATCCCGTAGTTTGAATCATCCTGTTTGTGAACCGATACTAAGATTTTAGACCCATCAAAAAGTAGGTTAAAAGAGAAACCTATTGCTTGCAAGGAAGGAGTGAGAGTGAGTAAATCATGTTATTGAAATTCTGAGATGAGTGGCAGGTTTTCTCAATGGATCCAGGTGCTTCTTAACCAATTTACTATAATAAAGAACTGAGCACAGAGGAGTGACTGGCTATTTGCATCTCTTTTCACTTGGAAAAGGTCAAGTTTGACAGAGAGTCTACTGAGACCTCAAACAGACCTGACTGTTTATGAGACATTAAAACACACCAGAGATTTTATAGCCATGAAAGGGCAAATGGCTGGTTTAGTTATCAAAAATTCTCTTTCTTTCTTTCTTTCTTTCTTTCTTTCTTTCTTTCTTTCTTTCTTTCTTTCTTTCTTTCTTTCTTTCTTTCTTTCTTTCTCATCAATATCATTACTTATTCAATGCAATGTATAGGAACCAGTAATAGAATTTACAATTATTTCAATAGAGTGTGAAGTGTCTAGAAACCACTCTGTTTTAAAATGGCATTGTCTTGCTTCACAGGAAAGATATCATCTTGATGCCATTAAATGTCTCTGTACAATCCAAAAATACGCCTCCACGTCAGTGGTATCTTCACACTTATGCAAGTCACCCATACTGCACTGATGCACCCCATACCATGACAGATGTTTGCTTTGCACCTGTCACTGCTGAAAGTCTGGATGGTCCTTTTCATCTTTGGGACTGAGAACTCAAAGTCAGTTTTCCCCAAAAACAAATGTGAACTCATCTGACCGCAGCACACATTCCACTGTTTTTGGGTCATCTGAGATGAGCTGGAGCCCACAGAACTCAGCAGCATCTCTCTATAGAACTCATGTATAGATTTCTCCTTGCGTAACAGAGATTCAAGTGGCATTTCTTGATGCAGCAGCAGACTGTTAATTGACAATGGTTTCCAAAGTACTCCTGAGCACATGGCTATATTTAACAGAGAAGCATGATGGTTTCTCATGCAATGCCGTCTGAGGTTTCCTGGCTTGCCCTTCAAGGAATGAGATTTCTCTGGATTCCCTGAATCTTTTCACAATATTATGTATGGTAGATGCATGGTAGAAGTCCCAAATGCTTCATAATCTTGTATTAAGAAATGTGTTTTTTTTAATTGTTTGACAATTCTTTCATGATCATTCGGCACAGATTGATGAGCCATGACCCATCTTTGCTTGCAAAGGCTGAGATGCTCCTTTTACACTCAATCACGATACCCTCACCTATTATCAGTTCACCTACTTATTGCGGGCTGTTTCAAAACAGTTTAACTTGGATATTCTATAGTCTTTTCACTTTTATTGTACCTCTGTCCCAGTGTTTTTGGAGTGTGTTGCATCCATCAAAATCAAAATTGGTTTACATTTACAACATACCATTCATTTGGTCGGTGGAAACCTCAGGGTTTTTTTTTTTTTTTTTTGTGTGTGTGTGTGTACTTTTGTCAGTTAAATAAAGGTTCAAGAGAATGAGCAAATCAAAATGTCCCAACTTTTCTGGAGTCAATTCGTCAGACGAGCTTATATAGTTGATTGAGTCAACTATATAAGCTCGTCTATCATTTTCATTTTTCATAAAAAAAATGTTGGATTGTAATTTGCCTTATTATGCATAGGGATTTGGCAAAATCTGTCCTTCTAAATGCCCTTTGGGACTCATAAATAGGGCCAAAACCATAATAAACACCTGAATATAATTACAATGTTGATTTCATAGCATCAACACCACTTTTACATAATTTCATGTTCATTTTAAAACAAAAGTAACAATAAAACCTTATAAATGAAATGCTCTCTTGGTTATAAACCATTAAGCTACACTTTCGTTGCTCGTCCCATCAATACATGCGCTTCTGCATTGCTTCATTTCTTCATATATTCTCCTTTTTTGTTAAATAGTCTGATCTCATATTCCTTTCACTGTATTTAGTGGAGAGACTGAATAATATATTCTCCATCTTATAACTAAATATATATAGAGAAGAGTGCTGTATATTAATACTTCTCCATATCAGGACTGTCAAGGCTATATTTCACGCTTCAGCGCCAAGACCTTGCATCTGACAGCATTCATTTTAAGCACAGAAGACCCTCACTGCGGTCTTTCACAAAAAATAAAAATAAAAATAGAGAAAGGCTGACAAGTTGCAATGACATATGAATAAATAACTAAAAAGACTGAGAAATTTTAGAAATAAAGAAAAATTAGACCCTGATGTGAGTTGATCAGAACATTGATCAGAGTCTTTATCTGTTGACAGTTCATATTTGATAAAGAGGAATATAACGTCTGACCACAAAACAATAGCAACTACGAACGATTTACAAGTAAAATGCTGTCCTTGTTACATACAGGAAAAATGAGATTCAGTGAAACACTTAAGTGAATGAATAAAGGGCAAGATAAAATATTCACATAACACTTACAAACGCGGAGTTCAATTCAGAGAGCAATGTATTCTGATGAGAGGACACATTTATCTTCCATACATAGAGTGAAATGTTCTGGCTCAGGATAGGCTACTTATTAAATTAGGGGGATTATTCAGATTCAACATCATAACATCTTTTCAGCCTTCCTTATGATTGTTCTCCCACGAATAAAACTCTGTCATCAACTCACTCTCATGTCGTTCCAAACCTGTATAACTTTCTTTCTTCTTTAGAACACAAAAGAAAAAGTTTTCAATAATATACTGGTCACTTTTTTCTATGTAATTGCGATGAATGTGTAGTACGGCTTTCATGCTTCAAAAATGTCACAAAAAGCTGAAAACCCTTCTAAAACCAGCCTGGAGAACAGTTTGACCAGGCTGGGAGACTAAACTAAACCAGCAAACCATCTTAAACCGGTTTAAACTGTTTTTGCAGCAAAAGCACCATCAAAGTGTCATAAAGTGTTCCACCTGACTTGTATGCTCGTATCATCTTCATTCACCCCTTATGATCATTTATCAAACATTTCCACTAATTCCACTAATCTGATAATGCCTTCAACTATCAGTAAGTGTGTGGTCTATGTCTTAAGCTCTATTTAATATATTTTTGCTATGTTTACATATCATGATTTCCCCTGTTATGTGTGTTCTGCGTTCCAGGACTTTTATTTTGAAGTGTTTTTTTCTGTTTCCATTGTTCCCTGTGCTATCTTCCTGTGGTTTGTTCCTGTTTGGCTTAAAACTTAAAGCTGCAGTCCGTAGTTTTTCCTGTTTGTTGCCATCTCTGTTCGAAATCTGCAATTGCAGTTATTCACGGAATTCTAAACTTTACGTGGGTTGTGCCTCGGCACAACACAGCGCGGATGAATCTAATGTTTTGAGGAGAATGTGCGGCTGTCAGTCACCGCGTCAGTGTGGATACTGTCATTTGCAATCACAGATAATACTTTTTGGAAGTAAGACCAACATAAGAATTTTCACCGGAAAATGTCATCTGAACAAGTAAGTAACATCCACTTTTGTTCTGACCAACTGAGGGAAAAAAAGCATTGCAGTAAATCGTGCTGATTAAAATCTAACGATCGCTTATCATATCTCGTCAAACCGTGCGAATTATACTTTGTTCTCAAATTGTTAATATTAACAACATCAACATTGCGTGACTACATTTAATGCCCTTCCGATATTATCCTTGTTTTCGCATGGGCCGGTTGCAGTCTGTAGCCACTTTTTTTTTCTGTAGCCACTCCAAATTCCGAAGTCTTTTGCATTTTACAACGGGTGAATCTCGAGTTGTCACTGGTGATTGTCGTTTGAACCTTTCTGGATCCGCCATCAAATTGATAAGTTTAATTATATCAAGTGCTGTGAGAAAAGTCTATAAATCTCCACCTCCAACATCCTCACACGCAATATAGCCTACTAGCCGAGACTCCTTCTTTATGTGTACAGATGTGACGTAATGACACAAAGACATGCTTGAATTTCCTGCAGAAATCCACCAGTACCACTGGAATTAAAACATTATTACAAGCTTACCGTTTTGAATCGAACTAAGGCAAGCAGATAGTTCTGAACACTGGCTGGTTATGTACTTGCTCAAAAATTTATTTTGGATAATTTTTAACCCAAAAAAGTTACGGACTGCAGCTTTAAAAATTCTGCTATAGCAGGACGCAATCCAAGGTAGGAAGGCATCAAGACACGTCTGAATCCAATGTTAACTTTACTTCCTGTCTCCTGAGATACCTTCATCTGATCGATTTTTGAAGGCAGCACAGATGTATCCGTCGCTGCCTTTGATATCCCCCAATCCTATGTGTTCCATTCGGTGGCAGTTGAGCTAGAAAAAGAAAGATGTCATCTGAAAGTTGTGGTTGCTGGTCAGTTTGTGTGTAAATTTAAGTTTTTGACCAATGTTTTCCACTTCTGATGTCATTTCTAGTAAGGAATTACTACTGTAGTAATTAAATATTTGTTTTTGTTCTCACCAAAGCTTGCTCTATTTTGCTGTAGATCATTAAACTGTTACGCTGCCTCAGAAGTCTGTTTAGTGAGGTACCTTCGTACACAAACGCTGCCTGCAGAGTCATTGCCTATAAGGCAGTGAAGCAACAAATCAGCTGCTTAAGTTTTTGGATGCAGCCTTTGTCTTAGCTGCCTTGTTTCTTACCATAGCAATTCATTACCCTCACCTATTCCTTGTTAGCCTCTTCTTACCCAGTGTATTGGCTACTCCTGTTTCAGTTGTCTGTGGTTGTCTCTACGTGTGTTTTTGATGAGCTGTTGTGTTTTTGTTCCCCATTTGGATTATTGTCATCTTTTTTCCCGGTTTGGATTTACTGTTTGTGTGTTTATTCAATAAAACTCCTGAGAATAGATCTTCGCCTCTCTTCTTCCCTGTGTACTGTAACAGAACACCAATTCTGCAGAATTCTACATATTTTCTCCTAAAAATCAGAGCAGAACATGTTATATAAACTAAACGCCTGCAAAAAATTCCATGTGGGCCTGGATTTTAATTGAGGAGCCTGGGTGATGAGGCATACAGACAGTCACAAAGATTTTTTAATGATGAAGAAGAAAGTAGGACAACAAGTTTTATCGTTTATTTTGACTTTAAAGTCATCAAGACGCATTGGATTTCAAAAAGGATAGGCAAAAAAGGGCAGAGTAGGATATATATATTAAGAGAAAACCAAAGGAGACCAAAAGAGATCTGTGAGATGCCTTATTCATCCTGTCTTTCTTCCTCTCTTCAGAAGTCTAGGTTATGTTTGTCACATGTGTAGAGGGCTGATCAAAGACAGAAGTCCCATCCGAGCCCATCACAACTGCACTACATGTGAAGAATGGAAGGGAATGGTGGAGGACAGCAACACTGCACAAATTCAAATAGTTGATTTATTCATGTTGATATTTTGACAGTGGATAGTTTGGACATTTTCTGTCTGTGCAGTAAAAAATGTATTTAGCTCTTACAATGTTGGAGAGGAATGGTTATAAGACATGGTGAATACTGTTGTGCTGATGGACAGGGGGTGGGGGACACTTCAAGGGGATTTTGGCATCAAAACACATCAAATGTAAATTCATGTTCTAGTTACATTTGATGTTCACACAGTTTTCAAGTTACAGGCGTGTGGAACGGCGTATTACATTACACTAACAACAAGCAACCAATAATGTATGTCTATATTAAAATTGATGCTACATGAAAATTTTTAGTTAAAACCATGTCACATAACAGTGAATATGTTTTATATCTGCTTCAATTGTATAACTACATTAATACAACAAAAATCATTTTTTTGTGTGTATATTTCATGTACAGGGTCGGTAAGATTTTTAATATAAGTCTTGTATGCTCACAAAGGCTGCATTTATTTGATCAGAAATACAGTAAAAACAGTAATGTGTATGTTAAGTTTTGGCTACATTTTCACTGTGTTCTGTTCCTGTTTGCCTGTGTTCCCTTTGCTAGTTTGTCTCCATGGTTTTTGACTGAGTCATGCACATGTTTCTGGTTATTTTAATTATCCCTGTGTATTTAAACCCTCTGTTCATTCATACCCCTTTTCCACCAAGGCAGTTTGAATGCTGGTTCAGAGCCTAGTTTCAAATCAGTTCTTTGTCTTTCGACACCCAAAGCACCAGCTCTGAACCAGGAAAAGTGGTTCTTAAGTAGCACCAAAACATTGCTGGTCTAGAAGTAAGAACCGCTTGCGTCAGGGGCTGGGGGCGGGGTTACCGTGACCAACAAAACAGAAACTTGTGATCGCCATTTTTTAAATAGCAGCTAATTGAGCTAATAGCAGCTTGATTGTAATCTCGTCTATGCAAGTTACGGCGAGCTGCACGAACACGTTGGATTCGCCGTGTTTGGATGCCGATAGGCTCACAAAGCCATAAGCATCAATAGTAATGCAACGACCGCCATTGTTGATGGAAGGCTTGTTTGAGATGCATTGGAGCCGAGCGGACCGATCGGAGCTGCGGGAGTGTTTGGAGAGCATATGATTCCTTGTGCTTTTGGATCGCTTGTCATGCACCGATCGGTCTGCAAGAAGCCGAACCATCTCGAACAAGCCTGGTGTGTTTGTGTTTGGCGCTGCCGCGCTAGCATTGCTAGCTGTATACAGTGACGTAAGATCGGGCTCTGTGGTGGCTTTCTGGCCTGTGGAAAGGCAAACCGGTTTTTAGAAAGCTCGTCAGTCGAACCAACATACTAACTTACAAACTAACTGGCAATAGCTCTGGCTCTGAACTAGCACCCGGTTCTTGCTGGTGGAAAAGGGATATCAGTTTCTTTATCCGATAGCATCTTTATGTGGTTGTGGTATACTCTTTCTCCTGAAACTTCCTGCGTGTTCTTGTTGGATTTATTAAAGACTTTTTATTAAAGATTTATACGTTTATTTTGAATAACCCTTTTCTTTTGTCATGTGCTCTCTGCAACCCACCATGACAGAATACAGGACCTAGAAGAGATTCTCCTGTGTTTCCACTGGTTCCACCCAGCTCAAAGTCTCCTGTGTCTCCAGAGTTCCCGCCCAGGCTCCCTCTCCCGCCTCCTCTTTAAAAAAGTCAGCCAGTCCATCAGCCCCATCTCTGCTGGTTCCCTTCAGCCCCTCGTCTTCCCCTCTAATACCACTATATTGTGTCAGTCCTCAGTCCCACCAGCTCCACCTCAGGCCTCTGGCAATCTAGTTCCACCTTTGACACTCATCACTCTGCCTCGGCCTCCAGGACCATCTGTGTTGCCCGGTCCCATCTGCTCTCCATCTGCGCACAGGCCTCCATCTTTGTCCATTGTCCCCTGGGTGTCGACAGCCAAGACTCCACCATGGCTCCTCCCTCCCTTGACTCCACCATGGGCCATCGTCCTGTCTGCGCTCTGTGTCCCCGTCAGGTTTCTCCTGCGCCTGGCTCCTCCCACCATCATTGCCCTGGTTTCTCCCGACACCATCGCCTTACGTCTCCTGCCCTTCGCCAGTCCCTCGTCCTCCTCCAGACCCCCATCTTTCCTCCTCAGTTGAATTGTCTACAAAAACAGTCTCTCAAAAATTGAGTTTGGATTTCCAAGTGTTTAAATTAGTTATATTTACACTATAAACAGAAATGCAAAGAGATAAACATATTTATTTATTTCTCAAGACATTGAGAAACAAATTAGGTATAAATGTTTTCACACTGATCACACTCATTGGGTGTAGGTAAGCGTGAGTGTGGCATTTAAATTGCAGTGATCCAAATTAAACAAGAGCTTTTAGTTTTGAATTATGTGTCTACTGTAAATAACTGTGTTTAGCGTTTTGCAAAAAGTTTGTTTCACAATTGCAAATTGAGCATAAAGCAGATAATGTGCTTGTAGTTTTGCAGACTCTGTCTGAAGATTAGAATGAATGAATGAATGAATGAATGAATGAATGAATGAATGAATGAAGCTTTATTATTGTGTCATGCGTATGATTACGCCCAGCCCGCATGGACTTACAAGACACCAACATTAGTAAGCATAAGTAAGAGGATTAATATACAAGATAGATATACAAGATAGACAGGTCCAGAGTACATCGAATACATTGCTCCCAAATAAAGACAAGCATTAGAAACGAAACAATAGTAATAGTACATATGTCTTCAAATACATGCATGTACGTAATCATATACACGTGTATTCTCATTTATTCACATAACCACCCATATAAACCCATAATCACACAGAACAAAATTAAATCTAATTAAACAAACTTTAGATATTTGAGTGAATTGTTTTGCTAAGTGGGCCTCAAGTACCACTTTTAGTGTGTAAGCATTTAAAAAAAACTGTAATGAACCCTCTGTTCATTCAGTTTCTTTGTCCGGTAGTGTCTTTATGTGGTCTTACTCCTGAAACCTCCTGTGTGTTCAACCCACCGTGACAGTAATATTGAGAAATATCATTAAAATAACTTTTCTATTTTAAAATGTAATTTATTCCTGTGCAAAAGCTGAGTTTTCAGCAGCCATTACTCCAATTTTCAGTGTCACATGATTCTTGAGAAATCAGTGTAGAAACAGCATTTATTTAAAATAGAAATTTAAAATGATCAAATTAATGCATCCTTGCTGAGAAAAAGTATTAACTTCTTTAAAAAAATATATTTTACTGACCCCAAGTCGGTTGTGAAAATGTCTCGGGTTACGAATGTAACCATGGTTCCCTGAGAAGGGGAACGAGACACTGCGTCTTAGGACGATGTCTGAAGCATGTGTCTAAACACGATAATAACATTGGCCGGTGACAGCCTATGATGTCACTACCGGTGCAACCAGAGTATAACAGGGTGCCTGTAGTACGTCAACAACTTCTTTTGTCTGAAGGAGATGTGGGCAGGCATACCCAAATCATGGCAACAAGAACTACTACATGGTTCCCCTTCTCAGGGAACCATGGTTACAATCGAAACCCGAGACATTCCCTGTCGAATTTAGGACGCTCTGGGGAACAAATACACACTCCGCCATGCTGAAGGATGAAACAGCTGACATAAAGTCAATGACTCCACAGAGCTAGGTCTGAAGTCACTATTCCCCATCCTGGATGGTACGCACCAGCGGCTGCCATGACTCTATTCCCTAGGGCAGTGGTTCCCAAACTTTTTCTGCAGGGCCCCCCTTTCTGAAGATAAGAATATTTTCGAGCCCCCCCACACTGACACAAACATACAAATCCTTTGTTTCTAAACTCCACTGGACTTTACTTAACATTGTAAGTCATACAAAATGGCAACTTCTTCCTGAACAAAACTAAAAAAAAAAAATGACAAATCACCTTCACAATTATTAAAAGTGACACTGCATCATGTATCATAAAATTTTACCATGTAATGGTGTTCATGGCTTTCAACACATCTTCTTATAAACTCCATTCCTGCATGAAAGTGGCCTTTTACACTTTACCAGCTCTCTGAAGAAAATAACAAAATCCTGAACATTTAACTCTGCAAAAACTGCACCTTTAATGTCCACATCTTTTCAGTGACTGGTGTGGGCTTGCTTCATGCTGCAGATCTTCTCAAATCGGGGTTGCAGCTGTGAGACTGCTACTCTTAGTTCATTTTCAATGTCCAGCTTTGATCTGTATTTAGTCTTGATGGAGGCCACAGCAGAAAAACCTATCTCACATAGGTAAGACGTGGCAAATGGAAGGAGTGTGGCCAGAGCTCTTTTACCTAGCAGTGGGAAATCTTTCTCCACTCCAATCCAAAATGCAGCTAGTGTCTTAGACTTAAACTCAAGCCTCATTGTTGAATCAGAGGTGACATCAATGAACTGTTCATTCTCTGTAGTGCTGAATTCGGCAGGTGGTGTTGCACTGAAGGGGTCTCGGATCCAGTCATATTGTGTAGGATCCTGCACTGGGAAGTACCTCTGGAAATGCTTTTGGAGGGCAGAGATGTGAGCTTTCATGCATGGGATCACTGTGTTCTGCAGCTTGTTGACCTCAATGAATGACTTCAGGTTCTCAAACGAGTCTATATTTCCCTCTGTAACTCGCTGCTCCCACATCTCAAGCTTTCTTGTGAAGGATGTGATTTTATCTGCCAGATGTGGAAGGTGTGTGTTGCTGCCCTGCATCTGCAGATTTAGCTCATTGAGTTTTTGAAACATGTCACTGAGGTACGCAAGTTTCATGAGGAACTTGTTGTTGTTAAACTTGTGGGCAAGTTAATTTTCCTCCTCCTCCAAAAAGATGCGGATCTCATCCCGCAGTTCAAAGACCCTGGATAAAACCTTCCCACGTGACAGCCATCGGGACTCGCTGTGAAACAGAACAGCTGTGTGGTCGGAGCCCATTTCCTCACACAGTGCAGAGAAAATACGTGCTTTGACAGGTCGTGTTTTAATGTAGTTCACTGTAGTGATGACATCCGTCATAACATCGTGCAGGTCGGGACTCAGCTGTTTAGACGCCAGCGCCTCTCGGTGTATCATACAGTGTGTCCACTGCACGTTAGGGGAGATGCGCTTGATGAGCGCTTGCAGCCCCCCTCTTCTCCCAGCCATGGCCTGAGCCCCGTCTGTGCAGATCCCCACACAGTCCTCCCATTTCAGATCGGCCTCTCTCAAGTAAGTGTCAATTATTTTAAACAGTTCGTCTACAGTGGCTCTGCTCGTCACTTGTTTGCAGAAAAGCAAATCCTCCCTCAAATCATCGGCATCAATGAATCTGACGTATGTTATCAATAAGCAGTCTTTATTACTGTCAGTCGCCTCATCCATCTGCAGAGCAAAGCGTCGGTCCCGTATCTTGTCATTTAGCTGCTCTTCTATGTCTTTTGACATATCATAAATACGCCTTGAGATAGTATTGTTTGAGAGAGGAATGGCCTTTAGCTTGCTGGCAGTGGCTTCGTCGATCATAGTTGAGACCATGTCGATCGCAGAGGGAAGTATTAATTCCTCGGCTATAGTGTGTGGCTTTTTACACTGAGCAACTCTGTAGGCAACTTTGTAGGATGCGAGTTGAGCATTTGCAGGCAGGGGTGCTGCTTTAGTAAAGCGACTCTGCTGTGCACGACACTGTGTGAGTTTTTTTCTGAAGAACTCCACCGGCTTGTCTTTGTGCTCGGGATGTGTTGTCTCCAAGTGGCGTTTTAATTTGTTCGGCTTCAGACTGTCGCAAGCTAGTATTTTTAGACACACAACACACTGTGGTCTTTCCTCCTTACCCACTGTTGTGCTGGTGAAGCCGAGTGCGAGATATGCCTCGTCATATTTTCTTGTCTTTGCTTTTGAAGTTGCTACATTTGGTGAAGATTCATCATCTGGTTTGCGTTTAGCTGGGAGCGCTGTCACAAACTTGTCCATGCTGTTATGCTAGCATTGTAACTAACCCGGGAAGCCGTAGCCGTGCCGCGCCCCCCCTGCAATACCTCCGCGCCCCCCCTACGGGGCGCGCCCCCCAGTTTGGGAACCACTGCCCTAGGGCCAGAAACCCCAGCTACATACCCCGCGGACAGAGCTCAGTGCCTGGTATTCTTCCAAATACCTTCAAAGGAATGTGGCCAAGGATCAGGAATATCCTACCTGTCACTTCAGGGGACACTACCCCTGACGAGTGGAGGTCTCAGGAAAACCACTCTCAAAATGAGAGGAGACCTAGCAACACTCATCAAGGAGGCTCGCAAGGAGCCAACAACCTGATGGTATCCAAGGGGAGCTCCACGAATGGAGGCTTCAGCAAGATGACTCTCTAAAATGAGATGAGGCCTAACTACATTCTGCGCTAAGGACTGCTTACCAAGGAGGCTCACAAATGAGCCTGACAACTTGATACTGCTATCCAAGCGGAGCTCTGTGGAGCAGAGGTTTAAGCATGATGACTCTCTAAATGGAGATGAATCCTAACAACACTCTCCTAAGGGTGGTTCCACCAAGGAGGCTCACAGAGAGCTATACAACCTGCCGTGACATCCCAGACCGAGCTCTAAGAACGGAGGCCTCACCAAGATGCCTCTCTAGGCGAGAGGAGGCCTAACTATGCTCTACACAGAGGACTGATTACCAGGGAGGCTTACAAAAGCCTTGATACTGCCATCCAGGCAGATCTCTAGGGGAGGAGACCTTGCAACGCCCACCTTGAAGACAGTTAACCAGGGAAGGTCAAAAAAGAGCCTACAACCCAGTCCACTGCCTTCAAGGAGCTTTAAGAGCGGATGCTTCAGCATAACAACCATCTATAGCAAGAAGAAGCCTAACTATTCTCTATGCTAAAAGATCACCTCACCAAGGAGGCTCACAGAGAGCCATGCAACTTGGACATGTTATCTTATGCGTAGCTCTGGGGAGCAGAGGTCTCAGTGTGACGACTCTCTGGAGTGAGAGGAGGCCTAAATACGTTCTACACTAAGGACTCCTTACCAAGGAGGCTCAAAAAAGAGCCTGACAACTCGATACTGCTATCCAAGAGGAGCTCTGGGGGCAGAGGCCTTAGCAGGACGAATCTCTAAAGCAAGAGAAAGCCTAGCAACGCCCACCTTCACTACAGTTCCACCAAGGAGACTCACAGAGAGCCATACCACTCAATGTCACTATCTATAGCGGAATGATGCTGAAGTCAGAACAAGCTCATTACAGGGAGCAGAAAACCTTGCCAAATGTCTTTGTAGGATCTCAAGACCCCAGACACTTCTGAAGGTGCCTTATAACAAAGAAGGGTTCACAAACTGGGGCAAAAAACTCACTTCCTGTCAGGTTCTCGAGATCGAAAGAGCTCATCCCAGGGACTGGAGTAGCCTGCTTCACAACCTGACTCAAGGGGAGGGTTCTGCTCTTCAGTCAAAACCTGAGGAAAAAAACGGGCTCTCTAGACTCCAACTTTCACGAAGGAGCCTACAACTAGGAAGGGTTTGCAAAATAGTGCGAAAAAACGCTCGCCCATGAGTGTATCTTCTAGTGATGTATGTCTCGAGACCACTTTTACGTGGTCTCGGTCTTGTTACGGCCTTGATGGTCTTTGGTCTTGGTCTTGTCTTGGTCTCGGACCTCTCGGTCTTGTCTAGGTCTCGCTGTCTCAGACCAACATAGTGGTCGGGGGATTTAGCAATACAATACTACAATATCCACGACGACACAACGTTCGATAATGCAACATTATTATCCGCAACGGAACGGATTGAAGCGCGCGTCCGAGTGCTGACAGTGCGGCGTGTGCTCGAGCCACACGAGAAAACACTGTATCCGTGGCCACTGATCGCAGCGGCAACGAGCACTTTGATCACTTGGTTTAAAAAACACATATCAGTAACATGATGGGTTTTAACTTCATTCAGGAGTCATTCATTTTGGGTAACTGCACAACTACACAACTGACAGATGACTTTGAGCGCACCGCCAACGGTGTGTGTGTGTGTGTGTGTGTTGTGTGTGTGTGTAACCATAGCGACAAAATGACCAACTTTCGGATCCCGCACTTAAGCCTATAATTTCGTTTTTAAAAATGTAATTAAGTATTTAAAAGTTGCAGAATGGGTTCATTTGGAGTCTGAGACTCCGAAATCGGCAGAGATAGGCAGGCATTTGCTTAGATGAATTTGTGTCTTTGATAGCTGTGTGTGTGTGTGTGTGTGTGTGTATGTTGTGTTGTTGGTGTTAGACTAAATAAATTGACTTTTAAATATCATCTGCATATCTCCGTTGTGTTGACTAAACATTAGGCCTAATCCAAGTTTATAATTGTGTATCTTTAATTTGATGTTATACGTTTTCATCTACACATTAATTCTAATTTCAATTGGTTACATATTTCTCATTCTTTAGACAGTTGTTGGAGGAGCAAGATGGTGTTGGAGGTGTTTGATGTTTTGTCAGATGAACCAGTCAGTACCAGTCATGTCAGTCCTCAACAGTACACAAAAGTTAAGGGAGTCTCAATCCTCTAATAGTGCAGTAACAGCCGTCATGCAATTGCTACACATAGTTGATCTCACCCAATCTGCAAAAACATTTACAGTGAGCTCACAGTCACACACATGACATGGTCTGTCTCTGTATTGTTCTGCCTGTGTAGTTGAAGTAATACCATCTAATATGCATTGAATGTAAACTGCGGCTGAACCCTATGCTGCTGTTCTTGAATTCATACAAGTTATTGCTTAGCTTCAACACTAGTCTGTTTTTTTCCCCTCCGGTCTCGACTTGGTCTCGGTCTTGGTCTCGACTTGGTCTGTCTTGGTCTTGGTCTTGGTCTTGGTCTTGTCTTGGTCTCGATACCCTCTGGTCTTGGTAGTGTCTTGGTCTCGGTTTAGGCGGTCTTGACTACAAGTCTAGTATCTTCATCTATGACTCCTCAGGAAGCTTCCTCACTCCTCGTTCCTCGCCTCCTCATGGTGCAACTAGATCGGTTTCCGGGTCACGGGCTGGAGGACGGAGGAGCGAGGAAATGAGGAAGCATAATTTGAGTATTGAGAAGCACCCATGGTCTTCACACGTACATAAACAAACAGATTCTTAAGACAAAATAAATTGTTGACGTGATAGTCATAGGCTGTCGCCGGCCAATGTTATTCTCGTGTTCAGACACCAGTCAGGCTGGAGGCGTTCCCTAAAGCATCCTAGGATGCAGTGCGAGTTCCCATTCAAAAGGGAAACACCTTACTTACAGACCAAAATCTAGTCTCTGCTAGACAGTAGGATTGCACGATTAATCGAAATGAAACTGCACACTATTTCAGTAGCACCTCAATGCAGTACACAAGATCCAGGGGGCGGAGTTGGATCCAGATATAAGGGGTGGAGATTGGTATGTATGGGTGTGGGTTTAGGGATTAAGGGGTGGAGATGGGTAGGTTTAGGGGTGGGTTTAGGGATCAGGGGGTGGAGATGGGTAGGTTTAGGTATATGTAAGGTGGGAGGAGTTGGATCTGGATTTCATGTTCTGCAGTGAGGACCATCTCCACTATTTGGCAAAGGTTGCGATTATTTTATGCGCAGCTTGTCAGTGCAGCATGGCTCTGTGATCAGCAGTAAATGCTGCTCCATTTGAAAGCCAGTGGGCGCTCTCACGCAGACACGCCAAATATGCCCAAATAAATAGGTAACGCAGGTCATTCCAGGAAATCCCTATGGTCATCATACTATTGCTGTAGCTGAATAAACAGAAGATTGAAATGCTTGGATTGATTTATTAAATGTTGTCTTTTTTTGGACAAGAGGTTCATAAATGCTTCTTATGTTTGGAAAGATGTATGGCGCGTGTCGCTTTTTCAAATGCACGTTATAAGCAACTCTTTCAGATGCTTTCAGATGTGCTTTCAGATGGAACATCATTTACTACTGATCAGAGAGCAGTACGTCCCTGACAAGCTGCACATAAGAAAATATCGCAGCCTTTGCGATTTCATAATCTAAATAAGCCAAATTGGTTTAAACGTGATTTCATGTTAATTGCGATTAATCTTGCAGCCCTACTAGACTGGATGGTTGAGACATCCAGAACAGGCTGTTCAACTGAACATTAGAAATGGTGAGATCAGACTGCTGCAAAACCAATTGATATATCATATAAAATTTTATAATATAAATTGTTTACAATAAGACAATAATGTACAATATTTATAATTCAATATTTATTTTCCCATTTTGCATGTTCTTCTTCATTCTCAATTGGAAAAACAAAAACAAAAATTTTCTTCAGTATCTATAAAAGCCTGTGAACTAAACCCTTCAGTAGTGTACTGTCTCCTCTCCTTTCACACTATAACCAGCAGCTGGATGGAAAATCTCTCTCCCTCCCTCCCTCTCTCTCTCTCTCTCTCTGATATGCTGAGAACAGAAGGGAGGAGTTTTCATTTAAATCCTGAACTGTTGCCTTTCACAAGGCTCAGAGAGAGCACTCTGAGTGGATCGCTGTGGATTAAAACACCTGTCTGTGGGTTCACTCGCTCCACTGGAAAGGATTTTTTTTATGGCAAATTACTGCGACTGCTTGTTTACAGAGGTGAAAAGAAAACTGAAAAGGAAGTACTGGTGAGCACTGAGAACAAGTGTTGAACTACAATGGGAAAAATAAAATGAGACGCATATCTGGACAGGACCAGGGCCAAGTATTTATTTTCTCTCTGAAAGTACAAAGGTAATGCAGTTTCAATTAAAGAAACTAATATTTTATTCCACTTTTCAGTAACTATTTTATACCACTTTTCAGTAACTATTTCCATTTTAATTGTTGAAGGAATACTTTTTTCCTGTTAACAGTGCATTTTTTTATTTCATTGAAACAATTCTGAAATAAACACATTTATTAATTTGAAAAAATAAAAACCTAAACAAATTAATATTCTAAACATTCTAAAAACACAATTTTAAATAGTTAAAAAAAAAAACAGAATACTTTTGAATCTCTAAATAATTTGAAATATTCTTAACTATATCTAGTTGTATGACAATAAAAGTCATTCAACACTTTCAAGAATTCTTCTTTTAACAATCATTTCTTGGGTATCTTCACTATCAAAGTGAGGTAAATCATTGAGTGCAGTGTGTCGGGTGAAGCATGGCTGGAAATAGTTTTTTACTTCATCTTCTGCTCACTGCCATTCTGGGACGAGCCGCTAAAGCACAGGACGAGACTTCTACTGATATGGACATCCAAACAGCCAATCAGACCTTAGATCCTTTGTTGATTTCTGTGACATCAGAGGGGTCTCCAACTTTGACCACACCTGGAGAGGTGGAGGAGGATACTGTGCCGTCCACTGGCACCCGTTGCCAGGGTTACTATGATGTGATGGGCCAGTGGGACCCTCCCTTTAATTGTAACGCAGGTATCTTCTTGTACTGTTGCGGCACCTGTTACTACCGGTTCTGCTGCCAGTTCCGTCAGCAGCGACTGGATCAGACCTCCTGCTCCAACTATGATACTCCCATTTGGGCCAACACTGGAAAACCTGTGGCCACCAACACTGAGGTGCAGCCAGACCATGAGCGGGATCGAACTCACATGATTGTGTACATCATCTGTGGTGTGGTGGCCATCATGGTCCTGGTGGGAATCTTCACCAAACTGGGGCTGGAGAAGAGCCGAGGAGGCCAGAACGATCTCAGTAACTCCAGGTGAGTAGAAATTGTATTTTTTTTTAAACAAAATATAGTGAGCTGCTCTACATCCTAAATAAAATTGTACCCCCATAAGGGACTAATATGAAATGGTCCAGTAACTACACGCTACAAAAATAGTGCTCTCTTAATTAAACAAACGGGTGACTACTCACAATTGATTCCAACAGAGCTTACCGCTAAACTTGGTTACCGCTAACCATCACAATACTATATAAAATACAAAACACACATTATGTAAAATAGTCGTTTAATACTATTTGTGTTTTTATAACTGATATTTCTTGGACATTTTCACAATTCATTCTAGGACACCTTTGTGAAAAAGAAGTAGCCAACACTTTAGCATGCTTTTAAAAAGAGTGCTTGTAATGGAGCAGCTGAAATTATATACTTTAAAAGGATATACTTAAGTGCGAAAGTAATGTTATTTACAATTAAATTTAAATTTATTATAGTTGAAAGTTATAGTTATAAATTGAAATGAAATGCAATTAGTTGAACTTAAGAGTGCTTTCTGACCCACTTAAGTAAGATGTAAGTATATCTTTAAGGCCTGGTTTCACAGACAGGGCTTAGATTAAGCCAGGATTAGATCTTAGTTCAGTTAGGAAATTTAACTAGCTTTAATAAACATGCCATAGAAAAAAACATTACTAGTGTACATCTTGAGACAAAACAATGGCACTGACATTTAAGATATGTCAGTTCAAGTTGCTTTTAGTTAAAACAGCTTATACATGCATTTTAGTCTGGGGCTAGGCTTAAAACATAATGATTTAAAATGTAGCTACTGTAAAGTAAAATTTTTAATTTGACATTCTTAAAAAGTGATTTTTTTAATAATGTGTATTAAGTGTGTTAACAACTTTAGTTGTGAAGATACAATTTTATTTCTGCAAGTTTTTAAATATATATATACTTTTAAGATTTGAAATATATGCACATTCAATGCATTTCTAGTAGTTTACTTCTTTTTCTTCTCCGCAAACAATAAATGTGAGGTTGTCTTAGATTTTGGGTTAAAGATGGTACCTTAAAGCACCATAAGAATGCTGCCGACACTAAAATCAAAGGTTCTTTATTGGCATATTGTCACGTTTTGGTTTTGTCATTGTCATGTTTCTGTGTCTTGTCATGTGATTCCTTGTTTGTCATGTGATCCTGCCATGTGTCTTGTCATTGGTCAATTGTCTGATCATTGTTCACAGGTGTCCCTTGTCTTGTAATTAGTCTGTGTATTTAAGCCCTCATGTTTGCCATGTGTCTTGGTCAAGTATTGTTTCGTGTGACCAATGTTGGTTAAGTTTATGTCCACGATGCCATGCCATGGTTTTATGTTTAATCTTTAATCTTGTTTTGTTTAAATAAATACTGTACTTGGGTTCTCTACTATACTTGCCTCCAGTGGATCTATTACACATATATGGTTCCATGATGATCCGGTAACATCCATTGGACATTTCCATTGCACAAAAGGTGTTTATAGTGGAATATTTGATTAAAATGTTCTTCACACTAAGAAAGTTCACTGAAAGGTTCTATAATGTTTCTTCTATGGCATCACTGTAAAACTCCCCTTGTGGGACCATTTTTGTGCACCTTTTTTAATAGCCTTTGTGCCAGAAGCAGACATATGTTTTTAAAATGCTGTCTAGGTAGACTGCTCACTAGGTTTTGTAACAGAGCTAAAGACTCAGAGAAGTCGGTATGTTTTTATGTTAAAAGTGCTAATTGTATGTTCGTATTATTATGTTCAGAGTGTGTTAGTAAACCAAACCAAATTTTGGTCTAGGATATTTTGGCCAGTCTTAACATCTGTATCATATACAGCAAAGTAGTGCAGGATAAAGCCAAGACTAAAGCCATTAATATGTAAGCTGCTTTTCTGAATCTAACAATCATATGTACAAGAAAAGAGTTGGAGACAATTCGCAAAGTATTGTCCTAGGGTTATTTTAATATTCATGCCATCGATGCATTAAAAAGCTAACCCCATTCAACTAGAATATTTTTCAATCTCAATTTCCTCCAAATGTCAAATCAAACCTTTTGTTCTCATCGTTCTAAATATTCAAAATCCCTTTATTAATATCAAATTACCTGTCATGAGAAATAAAACAAAATATAGACAATTTATAATTCTCTCAGGATTCTGCCGCAACTCCATTTTAGACATGAAATGACCCAATAATGCGAACAGACCTATCTAGATGAACACATGCGGAGGACGAAAAATATTCATCCGAAGATTAGCATTTTTCCGAGGTTAACACCTCTCCAAGATTTCCTACACGCTAAAAACTGCACACCAGATTAACTCTTCTTACAAGATTAAGAGTTCTCTTGAGATTAACACTCTGCTTTAAGATTAAACCAACTTCTCTACAGATTAACTCTTTTTGATGCTACTGCTGCTCTAGACATCTTACTTATAAATTTCCATTCACACCATTAAAAAGAACCACAGACAATTGCTCAGATGTTGAATTGGGCTCCTAAATAATTTCCCACTTTCATTTTCAGCCATGCCTTAAAGTGCCCCTATTATGATTTAGAGGTTCTTAATTTTGTTTTGGAGGTTTCCTACAATAGGGACAAAAACACTTTATTCATAATATATATTGCTGCATCACCTCATTTCTTACAGAGTCTGAAATGGTTCGATAAAGGATTCGGTCTCTCTAAACCTCGCTTTCCGAGAGCCTACTCTTCTCCGATTGGTCAAATAACCCAGTCTGTTGTGATTGGTCACCACTTACAGCTCATGTCAGAAATGATACGCCCATTTCCATATCTGAATTTTAGCTCTGGATCTTCCTCAGCACTTGTGATAAGAACAGCAATAATGGCATCTGTTTTACTATATCAATTCAAGACATCTATTATAAGTGCATGCAAAGTGGATGTACAGCACAGTGCAGAAAACAATAATATAGCTGTTTATAAATGCTTCTCAACATGTCGAAAACACGCACAAAACTCTTCCAGGCCTCAGCTACTACAATGTTTGAAGTAGATGCTGTTCACGGGCAGCCAATGAAGACCATTGGATGGGATTATGCCATTTTTTTTTACAAACCTACAAAGGTTTGTGCAGGAAGGAAGACTGGAATTGCTTTCATTTAGGAGATAAACTTCATTTATCGTGCAACTTTGCAGGCCTTTTACATTTATAAACAGCTATATTATACAAAAGGTATAATATTCGAAAAAGCATAATAGGGGCACTTTAATATTTGAATGTTACAGCAGTATGTCGAATTCCCTGAAAATCTCTAACCCTTAATTAATCGTGGGAAGAGGAAAGCAGTATTTATCAATCAGGCTAAACTTATACAATCTATACTTTGATCATAGTTTTGTTATGTAAGCAGAGAAATGGCCTATATTCCTATAAATGTGTATCATTGCTGAACAATGAAGGACATACTAAATCATTAGGGACAAAATAATATAGACCACACAGAGAATGTGAGTCATGATAATGTGAGACATAATGCACTGTGGATTCCAGCAGTGATACTGAAATCCATGATTCAGATCACATCTTACGCAGCTTGCCGAGACCAAAGGCAAGATTCTGAACCATACAATATCCCATCCACAGTTAAAGGAAATAATCAGCATGCTGGGCAGAGTATTCCACCATACGGGTGTCCGGAGGGGCTGAGATCTTTGAGATATCACATTTACATAATGTGAGACCTTCTGGATCAGAAGAGGGCACATCATTTTGAGTCAGACTTAACCTAAAAATCATTTCTTTAAGTATTGTAGACTAAAAAAAAGTGTGTAAAATAACCACACATTCACATTCCAATCACACCTTCACAGATCATTTGCTTAAAACTCAAGTCTCACAGTCAAGTGTAATTGCATTTTTTAATTGATTGTGGGTCTACTTGCATGCCCTCAAAGGCAATTTGGAAAACTAAGAAAAAATATTTTTCGAAATGTGTTAACAGTAATAAGTAAATTGACATATTGTCTTGTGGAGTTTTCCCTTGCCATTGTCACCTTTATCTTGTCTAATAGTTGTATGGCACTATTTTCTATACAGCTTATTTGCAGTGATATTATGAAAAGCGCTAAACAAAGGAATCTGAACTTGTATATGCAAGTCTCTGTAAAAATCTGTTTGTCTGCAGATAAATTCAGGTTTACTTTTTGAAAAATGGAAGGAGAGAAGGACAAAGTGAGAGGAGGGATCAAGCTGAATACTTCTCCTCCAGCTCCCCCTCTCCACCTTTAAACCCTTAACCTGTGTCTTTCCTGTGGCTCCAAACTGTCTGAACTCAATTGACATGAATGAGATGTGGCTGTTCGTAGCTGTGTTTGTGTGTTAATGTGTATGTACAAGTGTGTCTTTGTGTCTCTCTTATTCTGAAGACGTCTCTCTCGCATGGTTGAGTCTTAGTGGGTGTGCACTGACATTTGCGTCCTCCTGGCCCCCCCCACCTCTCTCTCATCTCCATCGTGACTTCAAGGCCCTCCTGTTCCTCTGAGGCTAAAGTGAGGGTCTATGATCTCTGACAAACTACTCATTACCGCTTTCTTTGGGCTTTTCTCTATCTCTAAATTTGCCCTCTGGGTGACATGATGATCTAATGCAAAACTTTTACAATAGAAATATCTGACCACATTTCTTGTATAAGCTGGAAAACCTCAGGGAGGGGGGTCACCTAATTTAGTGGTAGTTGTTTAGCGTAAATAAAGATAAAGAGGAAAAATTTCACAACCCTACTCCATTACACTTGAGACGAATAGATAGAGAGAGGATGACAAAAGGCCAACCAGGACAGGACCAACTACCGGAAATTGGCATTGCGAAACAGGCATACATTTCTAATGCTTTGGCAATGTAACGTTTTTACCATGTCAATAAAACTGTCTAAAAGAAAGAGTAAAAATGTTTTTACCAAAGTAAGAAATATCACTATGAATAATTCCCTAAACTTCTGCTGCAAGTATAATAGAAATAGTGTGCAAATTATTTCACATTAAACTGCACATTAAGTAAATGACATGAGGGGCTATTGGGATGGCACAATGTGAATTTGACTAATTGGTTTTCTGCGGGTTACACATTATAAGAGTAATTCAGTTATACATAGCATTAAGCGAGGCGAAGCTGTTCCTCCCGCAATATAATTAGATATGGCATTCTAAGAATAATTGCTGATAAAATCACTCAACACAGATCCAAAGATACAGAACCCTGTTCAGGATAAAACACCGCGGCACAGAGGAAATGTGACAGGGCCGCATGTACAAGCTCTCATTGGAATGACTGCGCTGCAACCGGTTATATTACTACACTAAATTATGTAGTAATGATTATTACAATTAAGTGAGACAACCATACTAATTATTCATTTGAATCAAAAAGACTTTGTTCTGTAATTTGTGTTAGTTCAGCTCTTTATTAAAAGGGTGAACCTCTTTAGGCTCCCATTGTTTTGTACTGTGTATGCCAAAGAATTGAAATAAAGCCAAACAAATTTCAGTTCTTACACATAAGGCCAGATTCACTAACAGCTTGCAGCAACGCAAACCCTCTTTTGGCGTTAAAAAATACTGTCAGGATTTACTAAAGACACACAGTGAGCTGAGGCGTGGACAGGGTTATTTTGTGGCTGACCTTATTTCATATGCATTTGTAGGAGTTTCCCTTCAAGACACAAAATTTATGGGATGAGAGTACTAAGGTTTGCGCTAGTCAATTTACTGGTATTTGTGGAATTATTTAATACCCAAAAACGCCTGTCTTAACCCATTTTGTGCCTGTGTTGTTAGTACTGTAGATCACCTAATTATTAGCAGTTCTACCAGACAGACTTGGGAGGCAAAATTACGTAACAAGCATTAATTTATTAACAGCCCAGCAAGCAAGTATTGTGTTATGAAGTTCTTTGGCGTAGGCCCCATCCGTAGCTCGCGATCAGAGGGTAACGGAATCTGCATTTCCTGCCTGAAGACGAAGGCAGGGGCGCCGCCGACCCCCTGGGAGGTATGGGCAGGGACCATCCTGGTGGTGGTGGGGAGGATGGAGGTGAATGTTGGCGTCAGCATCTGCGAACTCAGACATGTGCAAGTACCAATCTTTTATACTACAAGTAATAGAACACGATTGGTTAGATGCGAAGGTAATAAGTGACGTAACAATTGAGTTTTCCTGGCAGAACTTACGCTAGAGCTTTCATTTCTGCTTGTTTGCAACGCTATGCTAATTTTCTCTTGGTAGATTACGTTGGTCATTATGGAATTGATCCTGTCTTCTTTAATTTGCATGTCGTCATTAGATTAAGTGCAGAACTTTCCACTCCCATCTGCACTTTTATGGAAATTGAGCGTCAGCGTCAGTTCTAGCAGGCCAGGTAGTCAAGACGCTGCTAATGCTGTTTGCTAACAACACTGTCCCGTCAGCTGATCTGCTCCAGCTGAGCTGCATTAGCTCGTTAACTCCCCTCGCTGCTCAATGGCCAAGCTCAAACAAGGCGCCCTATTTAAAGCACATCCAGTTTGCTCATACATGCTTGCTGCTCGCTTCTGCTGCCCGCCACCTCCCCAGCTCCTCCTTATGCATAACGTGGCATTTGCTTATGTCATGTTGCCTGCTCTGTTCACAGGGGGGGGTATTTTAGCTCTCACAGTCCTAAACTGTGTGAGTGTTCCCTAATGCTGCTGCTGTCCTCTGACTCTCTGCTATTTCATGGTGCTCATGAAAGGTCAGAGGACTCCCTGAACAGAGCCATACCGCCAAATTTCAATTCAGGAACATCAACTTGTTTGCAATCTATTCAATAAAAATTCTTTAATTTTTATTGTCTGTGTTCTTGACTTAATGGACCTGACAGAATTGCACTCTCACACTAATTTGCCCTGTTTAGTAAATCTGGCCTATAGTGTAGTATGAGTTAAGTAGAAAAATAAACCTTTTACACATTATTATTTGCCTTACAACCACTATCTGCCCTTCAAATAGCACATAAATGTCCATACCAGCTAGTTGTTGGCTTCTTTACAAAGCAAACCCTGAGGCAGTTTGTAAGAAGAAAATGCACCATTATCTGCAATAGGAACAGAATGATGATTTAGTGACTGAGGCTACGTCTACATAAATATAAATTCGACAGTCTCAGTGTAGACGGAAGGCCAAAACGGAGAGAAAAATATGCGTTTTCAAAAGAAAACCTATTAGTGTGGACAAGGCCTGAGAGAGACAGAGGATGATACAAATTGGCCCTATTGTGATTGAACCATCATGTCAGATAGCACTGCTTCTGACCCAGCATGGTCGACTGCCAGAACTGAACCCCTCAGGAAGGACTCAGTGGCGCTATCCCAGGATGCCCTTTTTATCAGATCTCCTACACTGTTTACGAGACACTGGCCCATACTTTTATTCTAAACATACTAGTCTGTGTTGTGGGACAAATAAATGTGTGTCACTCTCTGCAACTCATATTCAGTGTGTGAGTGAGACATCATGGCAGCGGGAGTCAGGATTGAGTCTGTATGCACCGAGGCAAAGGGTGAAAGCCCAGCAGGACGTCTATCAAAGCTGGAGGCAATGACTTTAGACGTCTGAGCATTAGCATGGAACATCCTAAAAATCACCCTCAATGAGGACAATCATGTCGACATGAAAGAAAACCACCACCAAAAGATTTTAAGTTGTTATCCCCTTAACAACATGAAAGCTCTAGCTGGTAAACACACAGCATTTGTCATATTCTCTTTATAAGAGAGACAGATAATAAGAAAAATCTAGAAAGGAAGCCTCACATACTGATTAACAGGCAAACAGACAATATCTCAAAAGTCCCTTCAGAAGTCTATCTCAGAAGATGAGTCAGTTCACTTGACAGCCATCTTGGTAAAACCACAGGTCAGCCATTTTTTATGTATGCAATACACAAACAATTATGGCACCAATTTTTCCTTTCAGCTATTCTTTTTTTTTTTTTTTTTTACGCAGTATAGGCATATAAATGGGATGGGAAAAGAATGGGTAAAGGACAAAATCTCCAAAATGTTTGTCAAAATTTTGTTTCAGTAATATTTTTTTATTTAATTATCAAATATATTTTATCAACAAACAAATGAACAAATAGTATTAATTATAATAATTTTAAGCTGTTATCCTATTTAAGTTGTATTATTATTAGTATTTCTACAGATCCCCCAAACAAACAAACAAATTAATCCGCTTTAGGTTGAATAATAATAATATATATAATTGTATATAATACATAATTATATATTATAATATATATAGTTGTTATCGAAATTATTCAACCTCCATTGCAAATCAGGTTTATTAGCAAAGTTTAGACTTTCAGCTGTTTACAATGAACAAATCAAACAAAAGTAATTAAAATAGCTCAACACAACAAATGTTTCAAGTGGTTTCCCCAAATTCAACTGAAAATGCAACTTTTAATGACTTTTGCAGTCTAAAAAAAATTATTATTCAACCCCCTGAATAGAATCCCTCACAACAGCACAGAACTCCAAGACATACACCACTACTGACAAAAGCACAAGAAAAGTGCTCAAATCATAAGCCACAGAAGTATTGGGATTCTGTTCTGTGAAGCAATGAAACAAAACTGGATCTTTCCGGCCCTATGGATCACATCTGGAGGAAGAATGAAGCAAATGCTGAAAAGGACACTCTGCCTACTGTTAAGCATGGTTGTGACTTGGTGATGCTCTGGGGCTGCTTTGCATCCTCTGACACTGGAAACCTGCAGCATGTGGAAGGCAAGATGGATTCATTGAAGTATCAGGAAATCCTAGGAGAAAACGTCATGCCGTCAGTGAGGAAGCTGAAGCTTGGGCGTCATTGAACCTTCCAACAGGACAATGATCCCAAGCAAACCTCAAATTCCACCAAGGCTTGGTTGCAGAAGAAGTCCTGGAAGATTCTACAGTCTACAGTGGCCATCACAGTCACCTGACTTGAACCCCATAGAAAATCTCTGGTGGGATTTGAAGAAGGTGGCTGCAGAATGCAAACCCAAGAATATTTCTGAACTGGAGGCCATTGCTCATGAGGAATGGGCTAAGATTCCCCAGAAACGCTGCCAGAAGCTGTTTCTGGTTATACATCTCGTTTGCAGCAGGTCATAACAGCAAAAGGGTGTTCACCTAAGTACTAAAGATGCTTGCCATGAAGGGGTTGAATAATTCTGAGACTGCAGAAGTCATTAAACGGTGCATTTTCAGTTGAATTTTGGGAAACCACTTGAAATATTTGTTGTGTTGAGCTATTTCAATTACTTTTGTTTGATTTGTTCATTGCAAACAGATGAAAGTCTGTAAATTTTGCCAATAAACCTGATATGCAATGGGGGATTACAACTGCGATGAACACAAAACTTTTGCAAGCGAATGCAAAAACACTGAAATATACATTTTCCTCACCTCTTATATTTTTTCCCATTTTTTCCTCTTAGGGGTTCTGTATATTTCAAATGATACATTTATTTACTAACAGCAATGGTGTCATATTTCGCTTCCATAGCTTAAACAAATTCAGTAAATGTGCATATAGAAAAAGCAAACTTGTGATCAGTTCTTAAAAGAGAGAACTTCAAATCCTACAGCTGCCATATTGAGCATTACCATTTCTCACATTAACTCATATTCCATATTTTTCCTTTATACTGCATCTGAGTCCTCCCAAAAAGACCAAAAATGCTCAGGCACCCATATCATGGACAAATTGGAAAAGGGGGACAGCTGTCCAGCATTGTCCTACCCAATGACTGATACATGTGAGCTCCCAAGAGAGACCTAGAACAAACAGATGATGTTTATCTTCTAGTTTGAGTTGAGTTTTACTCTCCTCAAGAGAATTCCAAAAACACTAGGATGGGATGCAAACGGAGATGGCACAGGAACGGCTGCTCCCATCCAATTGCACTGCTATCTGTTTCCCAGCTCCACTGCAAATGCTTTTTCTGTCTTCCCTGGAAGAAGTCATCACCAGGGTGACTATATTCTCATGCCTTTCTGATGTGTTGTTTTTCTTAGGCCGTGATGGCCTACTGCCACTGGCATCGGCCGGCCAAAGGCCAGTGCGCTTGTGCTTGACAATCACATTAGATCTCATCACAGTCTTGTTGGTTAAAGGGTGTTGGACAGAATTAGAGAGCTCACTAGGGATGCAAGTGGAGGCCGTAGGAAATAGAACAATAATGGAGGGTCAAGGATTTGAAGAACACAGCACCCAAGAGGACACAGGGATGCAGGAAAGGGTTCGGGAACTCTAGGGCAAAGCCAACATAACTGCAGTCCTGTGAATGGCAAGAGTTGTTAACTGCTTAGACATATTTATTGTTTAATGTGACTAGTGTAATGGATTTAAAGTGCATCCAGTGTGTAGAGAGAACATATTGAGTGTGAATTCATTGACTGCCTGCTACACAAACCGTCTGTTGACTGCCAGCAGATGCTAAATGACAGTATTGATAAAATATGACAATATGCTGATTGTCAGCCTCGGGACTCACAGCTCCAAACCACTAATGTTATACTGATATTGCCCTGCCATAGCTACAGATCTTTACCCTTACTTTTTCAGCAAAACAGGGAAGGGATGTGGTTTTTATGGACAGGACTGCTCTGATTAAATGCCCTATGACAATATGTCGGCAAAATGAGATCCAATCATTTTCTGATCTCACCTTTTATATGAGATTAGAACATAAACCACAAAATTTAATATTTATGTCAGACTGATTGGTGCAGATGGTAGCGCACTTTTCCATGACACAAATATGCACTGTTGGCTCAAGGGAACTCGGGTTTGACTCCAGCCGGAGTCATGTTTTGATCTTTTTGTCCTATCTCTCCCCCCTACTTTCCTGTTACTCTACACTGTCCAATGAGAATTTTTTAATAAAATAATATTTCTTTCAGTGGAGGGGCTCACAGATTAAATTAGTATAAATACATGACTGTTCAAAAGTTTGAGGTCAGAAAGATTATGTTTTACGAAAGAAAATAAACAAAAAATTAAGCAAGGACATTAAATTGATCAAAAGTGACAGTAAAGACTTTTTCATTGTTGTAAAAAATTATATTTCAAATAAATGCTATTCTTTTAAACTTTACATTCATCAAAGAATCGTGAAAAAAAAGTATCACAAGTCCAAAAAAATATTAAGCAGCTCAGCAACATTGATAATAATAATAAATGTTTCTTGAGCACCAAATCAGCATATTAGAATGATTTCTGAAGGATCATGTGACACCGAAGACGGGAGTAAATCACATTTTAATCATATTCACAGGAATAAATCATATTTTAAAATATATTAAAACAATTATTTTAAATGATAATTTCACAATATTACTGTTTTACTGTATTTTTTGATCAAATAAATGCAGCCTTGGTGAGTGTTTAAGATACACTGACCCCAAACCCTTGAATTGTAGTGCATTTATAAATTTAAAAATAGAATTTGAATTGTACTTCCTAAAATTCAATTGGGAATTCTAGTTCCTGTCACCTCAAATCAAATATAAGAATTCAACGGTAAATATAAACGCATTCTTGATTCAATCCTGAATGACATCCCTGTTGTCATCTAATGTTTGGGTAAATGATTACTCTTGTCTCCTCACAGGACTCTGCAGGAGTTGCTGAAGCAGCCAGGAGGGGAGGTGAGTCCTGTGGATGGACCATTGAGCAGCACCACATCTGTCGGTGCAAATGGCATCTCTGCCAGGATGCTTCGCAGCCGCAGCGGTGAGATCACTTACTCTGCTGTTCTCCCTACATGCAAAAAAAACAAAACAAAAAAACAAAAAAACAAAACACTGCTATAGATTCTGCATTTATGGATGCATCACTTTTGTACATGTCTGCTCGCACAGCTTCCCAACGGGGCTCACTTCCCAAGAGTATTGCATGACAACGTACACTGTGAATCACTGGCTTACAGCTGCTCACTTTCTGTTCTTGCTGATAGCAAAAAACAACAAATGTTTATTTATTTGTTTGTTTATTGTTTAACGCCAGCTACCTTGGCTATATTCATGATGTGAAAAAAGTGAAAGACAAGTAAAAAAGAAAAAGTTAAGTAAAAAAATATAAAAGGTTTATCTTTAAGAGAAAGTTTATCTTTGATAAAGATTCTAAAACTAAATCTGGTCTTCATTCTTCATACTTCGTTAAAAGTCTTTTCAGAGTCAACTGAAAAGAGTTCAAGCCATCACAGTCGATCAAAATATGCTTCAGCGATAAAAAGAAACAAAAAAAAACACAAAAAAAAATCCATTTTAAATAATTAAATAAGTGCATGAGTTTCCTCATATACAATCAATGGCTCGTAACCAAATGGTTTGAATGTTGCAATGTCGTGCAAACAAATCTTTGAGCTATCACAATTATGCCCTCAGTTTGAGCAAATCACATCTTATAAGGATATATAGTAAACCCAAAAATAAAAATTCTGACATGTACCCTGATATCGTTCCATTCCTTTCTTTCTTCCATGGACAGCATTGGGCCCCACTGACTTTCAAAAGCTCAAACATTAAAATAAATAAATAAATAAGATAAAAAATATATGAACATATATGTTTGTATATACACAATCTTTTTAATGGCTGATGAAAATTCAGCTTTGCCATTAAAATAAATAAATAGCATTATATTTTGTAATATTGCATTATAATATATATATATATATATATACTGTATATATATATATATATATATATATATATATATATATAAAGAGAGAGAGAGAGAGAGAGAGAGAGAGAGAGAGAGAGAGAGAGAGAGAGAGAGAGAGTATATTACAGTAAAAAAATACTGCAATACAATGATTTATTCACAATTTCATTCATTAATCTTCAAATACTTCAATCAGAATTATTTAGTAACGGGCATAAAATACTTTTATTGAGATTCACCCTCACCCTCATAAGAGTGAATGTTCCCGGGTGTGCATCTTGCCACTTGTGAGTTTGATCTAGATAAAGTGCCTCTCTCTCTCTCTCTGGTTATCCTTGGTTTTCTCCCCCATAATTTCCATTTCTCCTCAAGAGCCAGAGGAAAATAAATCTAGAACCTCCTTTTCTTACTCATCTTTAAACACAAGCGAGGTCGATTGCACTGGGTGGATTTACACGGGCGTAAGACACAGCGGGTTTCAGACCGACAGTTGATGTGGGGTTTATGCTGATATCCAGCGTCTGTGCCAGGCTTAAGCGGCACACTTTCCTCTGCTCTTTATGAAAGGGATTTAAGTTTCGCTCCATGGTGCTTAGAGGTTTTAGCGATGTGACTGTACACATCTCACTGCGTACTTTCTGCGTTCTCAGTAATAGTGTGAAGATTATAGTGCTTGTGCTGTTTTTGGTCTTGATCTGGGAAGGTGACATTTAATGTCACGGTCAAAAGACATGTCTTCGCGTTGGCTTTTATCTGGGGTTAAATTGGGAACATTACACGGCCACAGTGCCTGGAAAAATAAGTGTGATAAGCACTAGATGGTTCAAGGGCCTGAGGCTGTGTAATCACAAGATGTCTGGAAAGAGATGTTGGATATTGTGGCTCCAATAGCATTATGTTGTGTATGAGCTAAAGCTGAAGCAACAGCCCCTTTCATTTACAGTCAACATGAAATCAAAATCAACCTTATTTACTTAACTGAAGCTGAAATTCATGGCCCTATAGAGAACAATTCATCAGAGGATGAAAAAAAAAAAAGACAAGTAAAACTTGCTATAATATCGATAAGAACCAAACAGTTGATGGACGCCATTGACTTCCATTTTTTTTTCCTACTATGGAAGTCAATGGGGTCCATCAACTGTTTGGTTACTGACATTCTTCAAAATATCTTCTTTTGTGTTCAGCAGAAGAAAGAAATTCATACAGGTTTGGAACAACTTGAGGGTGAGTATTTCATTCAGGTCAGAGACAGGTCTTTCAGACAGAATTTTCATTTTTGGGTGAACCCAAGAGTGTATCATATGCTTTCAATGTTTTCTTCGCATTTTTTTCCCCTCTTCATGCTCTATCGTACCAAGATGCCCAAAGACACAAATATTGTATTTTCTGTCATTTTGCAAGAATATTCTGGCATAGGTAAAACACATCCATCCCATTTTCACCTTTGAAAAAAATAAAAACTTAAATAACAGGCATGAAGTCTAAATCTCAAGCCTATCTACAGTGAGCAGAGGTTAATATCAGGCATCAGAAAGTGTGTTTATATGAGCACATGTGCTATGGCATGACAGTGTCATACAACACAAAGACGAACGGTCCAATTTTAGACTTCCCCTTATGCAGTCCGCTCTTTAATTCTCTGCCTCTGGCATTTCAGGCTTTGTTTTTATATGCCACTACACACACACACACACGCGGAGTATGTGTCACAAGGAGACATACCTCACACTAAAGCATCACAGACGTCTACATTGCTTCAGGGCTAAGAACATACACAACAGGCCTTCAGTGGGAAATGGTGGCACTCCAGTGAAGAGCGTGAACAATGACGCACAAATGCACAGATGCACCCCGTCCCATATTAGTGCATCTCTGCTGCACATTCTCAATCCCCCATTCAATTCACATTGCCATCCCCAAATATGACAGGCAGGATGTTTACCTTTGAGTTTATATGGGCTTGAGAAGTCACTTTTGGGATCTCACTTTGTTTTGAGTTATACATTAGTCTGTCCCTGAAGCCAAAAAACCTCAGCTAAATGGTAACTCAGTTCACTTCATAACATTAACACAGTCGTAACATGGATGCTTTTGGAAAAATAGGATAGTTAGAGGGATGGAATGGGCTTCACCGAGACTTAATAATTTGCATTTTTTTTTTTGATATATATATTTTTTAAATATAATATTTTTTACATGTTTATTTTATGATATTATGTCGTATTAACAATATTTATTTATTTTAGCACAGGCCTACTTGATTTAACTGCATGTATTTTACACTGTAAAAAATGTTCGTAATTTTAACAGTAAAAAACTGTAAAAAAGCAACAGAAAAAAAATGTTAATTCCTTAACGGTATGTACCCTTACTATATACAGTGAAAAACTGTAATAGCTCTTACGGGACATTTCATGTAATTTTACATTAATATACTGTTAAATGTACGGATTTTGGAAGTACACTGTAAAAAAAAAACTTACCGTTGCATTTACCGTACCTTACCGTAAAAAATACGGTAGCAAATGTTTACTAATTTTACAAAGTTTTACATCATCGAACTAAAAATTACGGTGAAAAACTGGCAGCTGGTTGCCAGTACTTTACCGTAAAAAATACGGTATAAATATTTATGTTTTACGGCATTGAACTAAAGTTTACGGTAAAAAACTGGCAGGCGATTTACCGTAAAAAATATGGTAGTAATATTTTAGGTTTTACGGCAGTGATCTAAATATTACGGAAAAAAACTGGCAGCTGTGGTTGCCAGTACTTTACCGTAAAAAATACGGTAGAATTTTTTTTGCTTTTACGGCACTGAACTAAAGTTTACGGTAAAAAACTAGCAGCTTGCAAGTGCTTTACCGTAAAAAATACGGTAGTAATATTTTAGGTTTTATGGCATTGAACATTGAACTGAACTTTTATATAAAAAATAAAAACCTGCCAGCTGTGGTTTCCTGTAATCTAATTATTGAGAATTACCAGAGGTTCAGACGTTGATGTTTTATTGAAAATAATAAAGTTTGAAGTTACCATTATGGAGATGAGTGTTTGCTTTAGTTGGGCTCTTGACCCTTGACTTTTTAACTTTAGATTTACTCTGACTGCCTTAACTGTGTGGTAACAGTTACACAAACAATAACACAAACGTTATGCATGAAAATCAGAGAGAAAATGTGACCAGGTGATGATGGCAGGTTAATGATGACATAATCGTCATATTGTGGCCTGATTCACTGATCTCATAAAGAGTCTTATCTCTCACTTTATGAGCAAAGTGATCATATTAATTATAATATTAAAAATAAATATTTCATATTATTGAGTATAATATCTCTGTAAGCCAGCAGCGAGCAACAGATAATCTGAAGAACTTTAAAAATACATGGTGTAGAAAAAAGGTTTTGAACTACTGCTCGATTGAAACCAACACAGACATCAAGATTCAGCGTATGAATCTCAACTACGGTGACAATCAACACAATAATCAGATAAAACTCTGAACATCACAAAACAAGCTACTAAAAAGCTGCAACAAAAACAACATCAAAAATAAAAGCAGATATAATAATAAAAGAAAATACTAAGGCAATTCAGCATAATGTATTCCTGCTGCAATGCATGCTGGGAGATACTGATGAGTTTTGATTGGAGGCTCCATCAAGTGCAACTTATTAACTTATATCATCACCATTGTTGAGATTCATACGCTGACTCTTGATGTGTGTCTGAAAGATACAGCAGTTCAAACCTTTATTGTACACAATGTTTTAAAAATTCTTCTGATTATCACAGCAATGATGGAACACATGCTGTAGAATCATAGGGCTACTACAATCAATAATGTAAAATTAATAACACATATAATCAAAGATAAGACTCTATAAGAGCTCAGTGAATCAAACGTGGTGATTGCCATCACTGATACACAACCAACATCACATGATTCATTTTCTCTCTGATTTCCTAGCCATAATCAACATGTCTTATAAACACAGAGTTACAGCAGGCAGAGAAAAACTAATGTCAGAAAGTCAAGGGTCAAGAGCCCAACTAAAGCAGTCACTGATCTCCATCATGGTGACTTCAAATGAAACAATAAATCATCAACATCTAAACCTCTGTTAATTCTCAAACAGAACTGTAGACGTCTGACAGAAATAAAGTCAGTCTGGTTAGTAATAAGTGAAGCTGGTAATGCTGTTTGTGGAGTTGTTTAATCCTCCTCTGCCGAGATCTTCACAGATTTAATGTTTTTTTATCTTCAGTTGATTTCATCTAAGGCTGTGGCTGAAGTCAGTTGTAGTTCTTGTGTTTCTGCTCGTCTCTTTTTTCTGTTCCTGTTGTTTCTCTAAATGGACATTCCCAGAATTCCCTGTGTGACACTTCACATTTGATGCTATTTCATTTAAATAATTATGTTTCTTCTTGGTTTTTGTTATCAGTTTTATACATTTGGGGTTTATATTACATCATATATTGTTTAATGAATGTTTATGGCATTATTTGGAGTCATGTGTGTGTCACCATGATGGTGTTTTGTGTTTGTGTGTATGACACTGTGCACCTTCTAAATATTAACATGTGCCTCAGTTTGTGGAAAACTAATGGTATACAGTACTTAAATCATCGTGTGCTTTTCTTTTTTACCACTTGTGTTATTATGATGGTTATCAGTTTATTACAAAGATATAAAGCAGATTTGAATACTTTAGTGAAATTTAATGATAACATTAATCGGTTTATGTAATATAACGGTTGTCTCGTGAAAACTAAAAGGTTCCTACTGTATTTTTTATGGTAAAGTACTGGGAACCACAGCTGATGTTTTTTTTACCACACATTTAAATCCTGCTGAAGGTTTTTTTTTTATTTTTTATTTTTTTAAAGTAAGGTTGCTACCATTTTTTTTACGGTAAAATACTGGCAACCAAGCTGACGTTTTTTACCGTAAATTTCACAGGGTTTTTTTTACATTGTGTTTTTTTGCCCGTAAATTTAAATCCCATAAAACATAAAAGGTTGCTACCTTATTTTTTACGTTAAAATACTGGCAACCACAGCTGCCACAGTTTTTTTTTAACAGTGTATCTATTAATCTTTACATTTAGCAATTTATTTATATACATTGTGCTGCCTTGCAATCTAAAAACATCCAAGCTTATTTCTAAAATATTAAAGTATAGTGAAAATTATGCAGATAGTGGAGGATTCTTCACTGTGGGTTGTAGTCAAGTTTTATTTATTATAAAATGTATTTACATTTTGAATTAGGCCTACCTTTTATTTTTACAATTTCAGTTTTCATTTTTTTCATATTTTTAACTTGTTATATGCAATCAAAGTCACAGATTTAAATATATTTGTTATTAAATCTCATTCTGAATCATTGTATTGTTTTCAGCTTTTTACGACAGTCAATCGCTGTTTGCGGATACAAATAAAATAAAATGGAAATAAAAACAAAATTCTCTGTGACTTCTCTTATAATGACCTGCACGTAGCAATAAAGACGCTAGGGCGCTTTTTGCCCAAAAGTCTTGGTCATGCAGTATTTAAGAGAACGGGTTGGAAAAATGAGTCTCTTAATTGTCTCCTAGGGCTCTGGCGGATCATTAACCAATCGCATAGCAGATGGGAATTTTAAAGACTCAGTTGTCGACCCTCTTTACGCGCGACCCTCATTTTTGCTAACTTTGATAGCGATGCCATGCAAATTGATAGAACATAATTTATGAATCATAAGCCGCCAAATTGGCTAGTGTGGTGATATGTGTTACCCGCCACAGTAGATTTGAACCCGCATTTGGTGGGTTGCCAGGTGTTAATTTTAAACCCTGTATACACTATGAATTTGTCATTTTTAGTAGTTTTTTGTATTTCTAATTAGCTTTCATTTATTTAGAATTGAATTTAGTTTAGTAATTTTAGTACTTCAACTTCAACTTATATTTCAATTAGTTGCAACACTTCTAATTTTAGTTTTTCATTTAATATTTACATTTTATTTTATTTCAATTAACATTTTTTTTTAAAACATTTTTAGTTAACAATAACAACACTGGCTATTTAAAAAAAAAAAAAAAAACAGTTCATGCCGGCAATTATGGGAAGATAGAGAAAAGGTATTTTGTAAATCTGGTTATTATTTTTGGTAACATATTTTTCCACAGCAACTAAATGTTTATCATACATTAGATTTATAATTGTACACTAATGGTCACATGGAAATAAACAATGCTATGCACTTTAGGACCTTTAGGAATCTGAAAACTGTTCAGCAACTGCTTTTGAAATATGCTAAACCCCTCAGTACATAATGCACACAGCCCTAAAAATATTACATAATGCATCAAAAGCTGTTATTACCCCTCTGGACTTTCTTACAATGATTTTGACTTCAAAGGTCTAGTCAGAAATACCTAATGAATACATTAACTTGTACAGAGTACATCACCCTCGCTCATCTATCCCTCTCGCTCAATTAGATCACATATACTTAATCTTACGAACAGTCTGGTTTGATTTCTCTTTGTGATGCTTAAGCCTTGCATCCTGCTTTACCCCGACAAACCCTCTTCATTAGTTCCTCCCTTTACTCTTCATCATTATCAAACACAGCCGAGAGTGTCAAGAAGACACACAGCTAGTAAATGGTGGTTAATATCAGTGCTGATGTTGTATTAAAGCTAATGTCCTTAGGGCATCACACTCTTAGTTAAGGTTTAGAAAAGAGACCTGGTGAGAAGCGTAAAACTTCCCTTAAACAACATAAAAGACAGCTAATTTACACCTGCAGAGGCTAAAAAGCAGAGAATACCTTAAATGATCTTGAGCAAGCTTGGTTCAACCGATGTAATTTGCATGAAAATCAACATTAGAATTACCCAGACATGCCTTTGATGCACCATGATGACATCAGAACAGTCCCCGACAGAGTTTTTGGGTATACTTGTCTGAATTAACACACTGAAGGGTATACTGTTGGCTTTAATGCAACATTTATTTAAAGCATTAAAAACACATTACCACTGCTTGGAAATGCCATGATGATTTCAGAATGTGTAATACAGGTTTGCCCTAAAAGAACGGCTGTCCAAATCTCTCAACACATCGCTCGTGTTAAATGAGATGTGACTAATGAGTAATGGAACAAACAGGAAAAAAGAAAGCAACATCTAACATTCATTAAATGCATCAATGTCCTTCCTGTGCCGTCACCCACAGCTTACAAAGAAAAATAGGTCATTCAGGCTGGAGCATCTGAACCACATTTCAATGGTCAATATAGGGTCACTGCATATAGAGCGGATTTACTTCTCTATTGCAGTTCAACAAAATGACTAATTCAACAGCATGTTTTCCCACTAACAGCAGCCTGCACATAACAGAGTAGTTTGTGCTTTTGAAAATAGATAAACTACTCATCAGCCATTACTCCAGTGTCCAGTGTCACATGATCCTTCAGAAAGTTTTACTATTGATGTTGAAAGCAGTTGTCCTGATTAATATTTCTGTGGAAATTGTGATATATATTTTTTTCCTTGATGTATAGAGCTTATAAATCTTATGTAACATTATGTCTTTACTGTTGCTTTTGATCAATTCATAATGCATAATTGCTGAAATATTATTGACCTCAAACTTCATACTTTCATTCATGAAATATTGTACCCTCATAAACAAACTTTTCATTTTAATGTTCTTCTATCCTTCTGTATTCCAGAACAGTACCATCTAAACAATGCCGGCTTCCCTTACGGTACACCGGCCGGACTCCCTCATCCTCAAAGCAACCTCAGCATACCAGGCCTGGCGCTGAATAAGTACAACTCTCTGAAAGCAGTTGGTAAGAACAGTGACATGCTACTGTGTGCACAAACATACTTTATTCACAGATGCTGAATTATTTCATGCTCTGCTGGATGTCATAAACAACAGTCCCTGTCTGTCAGCTTCTGTCTTGACTTTTAAGTTGTTGTGTTTTCTGTTCCTATTGTTTCTGTATTCATTACCTATATTCAGTTCATGTGTTAGGTTTTGTAGTCCTTTTGTTGATTAGGTCCCCTTGTTAATTAGTCTTGATTGTTGCCAGGTGTGTCTTATTTGTTAGCCCTTGTGTATTTATACCCTTGTGTCTCCCATGTTCTTTGTCAGGTCTTGTCCTTCATGGCTATATGTTTGGTGAGCTTATTCTGTTACCTGGTTCTCTGGTGTCCGTGTTGGATTTGTTGAAGTTTATTCTGTTAAAAAACCTCACTCCTTATGGATCCAGCTGTGAGGATTAAGAGTCTCCGTCAAGGAGATCAAGGAGATCGGAAGGACTATGTGACTTTATCTTATCGTACTGGCTCATTTGGCCAAAATGGAGGTGATCCCTCTCATGATTTCATGATTTTTTTTAACAGGGGGAACCAATCAACAAAAGGACTACAAAGCCCAACACAGGAACTGAACATAGGCAGTGAACACAGAAACAATAGGAACAGAAAATCCTAACACAAAACCAGTGAAACAAGACATGAATCATGACAGGACTACAGTTGGGGCACTTTACTCTGTCAGTCCCGATATTATTTAACATCCCAGTGCCGGTGGCTACACTCTTACACTCTACACAGACGTGTACATTTGAGTGTTTTCCCAGGATCCTCACTACACAAAAGGTGTTGCTTATCCACTGCCACACTAGATTGTTTGCCTCATCAGACCTTTATAATGGCTTAGTGTAAAGAGGTATAATGAGGGAAATTTAGTTTTATTTTCAGTTCAGCTGCAAATAATCTAGTTCTTTCAGGTAAAAGAGACGATTCCTATAAACATTCTCCCTTGTTTATTACATCTCATTCAAACATTTTGATGTTTTTATTGTTCACGATGCATAGTATTTATCTTTGTTTGGAAGGCAATCAGTGGCCACTTTCACACACAAAACCCATTAAATTGCCCATTAAAACTTATTCTCGTAAATTTACCACATCCGCAATTCACACAGCACCAAAATGCTGTCAACTTTTAGTAATATGCCGGAAATTACCTTTAAATAGACCCTTAATCTGTCAACTATTTTCTTCATCTGCTCACATGGAGAAAAGCTCTTTTGTTTCAGGTTCTGTCTAATTTGCTGGTATTCTCTCCACAAAATAGAGCTGTTGTAACCTCTGTTCCCTGATGGAGGAAATGAGACATTTTGTAGATGTACTGACACTAGGGTTCACACTTGGGAGCTCCAAACACCTCTGATACTTAAGAAAAGGCCAATGAGAATTGGCGAGTGAAATTTGCATGCTACTCCCTGGACATACGAGTATAAAAGGAGGTGGCTTGCATCCACGAGACAGTGCCCCGGCCATTTCAGCGATTAGTTCAGTGTTGTGGCAGGAGGGACACAATGTCTTGTTCCCTACATCAGGGAATGAAGGTTACAACAGTAACCAAGATGTTCTCAATCTGTCAGTCACTTTGACATTATGTCGATCTACTGACACTAGGGGTCCCTTTGGAAAACGGCACAACATGCTGAACCATGTCACGAGGTTTGGTGGTTCAGATGTCGGGCCAGATAACAAGTGCACTCGCTACATCATGACTTTCCCAATGCCCCACATATGCCGTGTAGTCTCTCATACTACGTAGGGACAGAAAGAACAGTTCTTCCAATAGGAACAGGTCACTTCAGCTGTTCTTTTTGTTATTTTTTTAACAATTTGTTTTCATTATTTTTATTGTTATTTAACCACCTCAGATAGGGGAAGGTGCTATGTGCAAGCAGTACATCCGGCCAGTTTCCTGCAGCTTACCTGTTCGTACCTGATAACACACAGGACAAAACTGGCTCAAACCTGGAGATTCTAAAATCTCACATAAGTATTGTGTGTCGACCAGCCTGCTGCTCTGCAGATGTCTGTTAGAGAGTCGCCGTTCGCTAGAAACGAGGATGCAACACTTCTCGTGGTGTATGCTCGCACTCCTAGGGGGCATGACACCCCTGGGCCTGCTATGCCAAAGCAATTCAGTTGATTCAGTTCCGTTGTAAAGATCATCAATTATTAAATGAGTTCATTTAATCTATAAAGTAGTTTTGCCAAAAATGATGACATCTTCCAGCTCAGTCAGATCAGTACAGTCAGATCAATAATATGGTTGAATATTAAATGTCCCCAACTAAGCAAACCAGAGGCAACTGGCAGGGAACCCAAACTCCATCAGGTGACAGAATGGAGGAAAAAAAAAACCTTGGGAGAAATTAGGCTCAGTCTAGGGTACCAGTTCTCCTCAGACCAAGGAATGAACATGCTGTCTGGACCTGTCTGGTTCTTGTGGTCTTTGTTGAGGATCTGTGCCGATGGCTATCATGTCGACAAGGCCTTCACAGGGGATTGCCTAGTAGATACGGTCTCTGACATTCAGGGTTGCGTTTTGGTCGTGTCTAGGTGCAGGTCCACCATCTGATCTGGATGGACCAGATCTGGCTGACTATGGTAACCTCGGGATAAGGAAGAGACAGACAGACTAATATTCGAGTAGATGCCATTCTTCTTACGATGTAACAAGTACATCGGATGTTATAGGAAGTGTTCCCGGTTTTGGTTGACCTAATTTATGCAGCCTAACAATCATTTAACTGATTTGAATAATAGAAATTGATAATGTGTTAAGTGTAAGCCAGGTTAAAGAGTTGGCTTTTTAGTGTAGATTAAAACTGACAGAGTGTGTCTGCTTTCCGAACAAGGCTAGGAAGTCTATTCCACGAATAAGAAAAGCAGTTGATTTTGATATTCTAGGTATTATCAACTTGCCAGAAGTTTGAGATCGCAATAGACGTGAAGGACTATAATGTGTTAAGAGCTCGCTCAAGTACTGAGGAGCTAAACCATTTAATGCTTTGTAAGTAATTAGCAAGATTTGTCATTGAGAGCATATGTCGAAATTTAGATATATTTTTAAGATGGAAAAATGGGGCTTTACAGATGCTAAAACTGTGGCTTTCAAATGAAAGAATGGTATCTAAGAGCACACCCAGGTTACTAACTGAAGGCGGAGACTTGACAGAACATCAAGTGTTAGACAGTATTCTAGATCAGGGGTCTTCAAAGTGTGGGGCGCGCCTCCCCAGGGGGGCACCAGAGCATGCCAGGGGAGGCACGGAGAGTGGTAAAAATAATAGCCTAATAATTAGTTTAAATTAATACATTTAAAAAGTTATATTGTTATTATTCTGAAAATAAGGCCTTGTTTACACTGAGGCCCACTGTCTTAGACTTTGAAAACCCCTGTTCTAGATTATTACTTGCGGAGGTTTTTGGTCCAATAATTAGAATCTCTGTTTATTCAGAATTAAGTAGTAGGAAATACAAAAACACGCTGCAAATACTCAGAACACAAGCAAATACAGAAATGCGTGAATATTAAATGTGGCTCCAGACATTAAAATAAACACAAAAACCTCACCTCAGGTCATCAACAACACTACTGACAAGTACACACTGAACAATAAGCATGCCCCAGCCAGGTTCGTCTCTTGTTGGGGTCACCTTGAAACATTTCCTTGGTGGTCTGTGCTACTTGCAGCGCGTTTCTGTATTTGCAACACGTGTTGTCAAAATGCTGAAGATGTTTTCTTCATTTGCTGGTGTTTTTTTCTATTTGCATGCGTTTTCTTCAGTTGAAGTGTGTTAATCTCTCTCGACCACTGTACATGTACCATCCATAAAAGCTGATCAGCGTTAGCAGCACGGCCCAAACTGCAGCAGCGATCGTGACGTCTGATAGACAGGTGTCGACCGCATCCGGAAATACACGGGTGAAAAAGTAACTTTAAAAAGATCCGTGTTTGCTCTTTTAGAGGATATTTCTCTTTTACAGAAAAACTCTTATCAGAGAATATTCTCTTTTGAAAATTTCTCTTTCTAGTTGCTCGTTGAATCGCCCAGAGGAACTCTATTGCAATTATATGTGCGTGTGGGAGAGAGAACCACTGAAATGCGAATAGGAATCCTACGAAGCTTCCAGGCAGAGGTAAATAGATAGAGAATCACAGGCACCTCTTCTCGGCTCCGAAGAACAAATCTGAATGAGTAGATGCAAGCCACCTCCTGTTATACCTGTGTGTCTGGGAAGTGGAATGAAAAATTCCACTTGACAATTCTCATTGGCCCCATTAAAGAGCTTGAGCATTTAATCCAGCTGACGACATAACTGCAGCACATGCTTATAATGAACAGAACGTTTTTGTAATTTGTGAATGCTAATACAGTTTATCGTTATAGTTATTGTTCTTGGTGTGAATGGGCTTTAACTGAATCCGCTTCTTCAAAACTTTGATATACTCAAATCATTAATCTTACAGTGTTGTAAACGCATCGATACAGAATTTATTTTGGTATTGTTACAATGTCTTCAGCCAGCAAATCAGCTCTGGTAATTTCAACAATGGGTCTTGTTCACACATGACCTCTAAATGCAAAAAGTTAATTCTACAAAAATAGACTGTAGGTGTGAGAGTGCCTAATTACTGTTCTTATTTTCTCGAGTTTGTGATTGGTTGAAAAAACTTTTAAATAATAAATGGCTATTTGCATACTTTGCCAAAGAATGACATATTTTAAAAGACAGCAAAAAAAAAGAAAGAAAAAAAGCTGTGGCCTTGAGAGTTTTTTTGTCCATTTAAGCAGGAGCATTAGCCTGCCCTATATTCTAGGAACATGTCAAGCCAATAGTGTCTGGATCACAATGATTCAGTGACATAATGACACATACATACTACATACACATTATTAGATACTTTCACATATGAACACGTCTGTATCTGACAGAATGGTCTGCAATCAGCACACCGTGGTTATGGTGATGATGAAGATGATGCACACAGACAATACAGCCTATGTAGTAAGCTCAAGGATTTTCAGATGTCATCTCTTTGAATCACTTTGTGGCAAGAAGAAAGTAATGAATGAGAAAAAAGGATAAAAATATAATTTGATGACTATGTTACTTGAAAGAATGCCATCTGACATCAGTTTATAAATTTGATACTGGATTTGATGAGGCTAAGACCAAAAGAGCATCCACAGGAACTCAATTCTTTTTTTTATTTTTGTTTGTGATTCAGGCATCTAGCCCGATATAAAATATGTCCCCTGACATACACACCTTCTAAAACCTTCTGATTTACTCAATACAAGAACAAACTGAACAAGTGCATCTAGCATACATTAATTCAGCGAGACAGAGTGAGCAGCTCGCAGGTAAATACCGTGAGAAGGGAGATAACTCATGTCCGAGGCATGACCTTTAAACATTTCAGGGAACATAAAGTCAGTGTTTAATAAAATAGACAAGCTCCCAATGGACATCTCAACAGGAATACAGACACTGCTGTTTTATGTCCTTCATTAAGACTTGTTTTAATGTTGAGACGCCTAACTCATGGTTCCAATGGATGGATTTTACATGGTGCGCATTATTTTATTAGATCTTTGATGATTTAAAAAAATATATTTTTAAATATGTGTACATGTACTTTAAAAATCTGATTTCAATTGGACTAAAACAATAGTTTGTGTTTTTAAAATGTCATCAAAACGCTTTGGTTAAACTGAAATCATACCAGTCTGGTTTTTGTGAAGTCTAACTAACAGACCTAGAAAATATGATCTTCGTCCAGCATGTATACATGGTAATCGCACTCCAATTGGCCTCAGTGTTGTGCACGTGCTTAAAAAGACAGAGGTGACATGCAACATGCAAACTCTGCAGGACAGTGGCCCTCCAGGAACTGAGTTTGACACCCCTGCCCTACAAGAAACTTTGCATTTTCTCGCAAAGAATGCCAAGGTTTTACAAGCAAACTTAAAGTTTCTCTGGGAAACACAGAACTTTTGTGAGAGAACCCAACAGCAGTGGAATTTACATTTTCCTTTTCCTTCATATTCTTTTCCATCCCCTTGTCCCATTAGGGGCTCCGTTTCCTCATAAAGACTGTAGCTCAATAATGCGAAAACCCACTGTAGCTCAATTACAATCTTATGTTTGTCGGTCTAACTTCTTCCATTTCTTCTCCTCCCTTACAGCCGATACTGCAAGCCGGGGTTACTACAAGAGCTATCCACTAATGGATTTCTCCCAGTATCATTCCCCTCCTGTACCTTTCCAACCGATGTCAATGCACCCAAAAGACAAGTCCTATCTCCACCAGGTACTCCCCTCCCATGACATCCATTCCCCCCTATCCATCTCAATCCCAACCAACCAGTTGGAGAGGACCCGCATCCCAAAAACCATCACCCACCCTCAACTTTCCAGCTCAGCCTTCAAAGCTTGGGATTCTGGACAAAGACACGTCCACCGGCAGACCTCGCATCCAGGACCCTCTGTTCGCCAACAGATCTACAGCAGCAGGAGACAGTACAGCATAAAAACACTACCGGAGTTCATCTCCCAGCCCACGGTCTACGGGGGACAACCGCTGTATCAGTCCCATCCCAAACTTAAGGCCTATCAGACCAACAGCAAGACGGAGGTCACTGTCTGAGGAAACGGGAATGAAGGAAACAACACTGCCGACTGTTAACGGACTGTATGCACAGCGACTAAAATGTCAGGACTGTGTAGTCACCCCTTCTTTTAGTGCTAAACCACTCTAGTTTATATGGTTTCTTCTGTGTTCTACTTTTTCTGGGTTTATCTCTGTCTTTTGTGTCACTGACAACAATGAGGTGAGTTTTCAGACCGGAAGACAGGAATGGTGCCCAAGGCCACATTAACTCAACGGGGACAATGCCATCATCACGTCAGCCTAAATCTAAGTCATTAAGGGACATTATCCTGGCCATCTATATTTAAACACAACCTCAGGATCAATTTTGTTAAAAAAAAAACATAATAAACCTGTTCTCCTACCCCAGGAGAGGCAAAGAGCAACACCCAGATGTCCGGTCTCACACTAAGATTTAAGTATAAGCTTTGCTGAGTGTGTTGAGGATTTTGTGCTCATGAAGAAAGTTTTTTTGAGTTACTAAATTTCACGGTCTTCCTCTCTGGCTTGGGAAGTCTCGGTGTGAGAAAGTCACTCATTAAATCACTAATTTGTTTTAGGGGAATGAAGTTGAGAAAAACCACAAAGACATAATAATCTCGTTTCAGTGGGTTACCTACTTTGTAGAAAAGAACCACGTGAAGCTCTCAATGGTGATGAAACTTGACTACAATTCTGAAAAGGCACCATGAAACATGTTTATACTGAAAAAGACATTCCTGTAAAGCTAAAAACTTTTTCTTTTTCTCAATCTTTTTTTTAAAGGTTTATTTTTGGAATTATTGGGACAGAACTTAACAAGTAGGATGAGATCGGGAAGGGACCACAAGCCAGGACTCAAACTCGGGTCTCCCAAAGCGCAACTGCACTACATTCCGGAATGCTGCCCACAAGGCTATTGACTCTGTCTTAGATACATTTTCTGTGGAATTTCAAGAGAGAAATTGTTTTTTGAGTCTAAATTAGTTTTGACATTCAAATCACTCCAGTCATGGAGTGAAGACATCATCAAACATCCAACTTCATCTTATCTTCCTGTTTTTATCTTTTGATTGCTTAAAAGAATCTGATCTCCTCTGTTTCTCAAGACCGCCTATGTTGAGTCCGTAATGTCATACTGAGTAGTTCACTTTATAGTTGACCAAGGCTGACTGCCTCCTGGTGTGAGGCTGAAGAAATGACGCCAGCAGCTATAAGCAATGATCTGGACCTTAGAACTGGGAATGAAGCACATCATCCTTGTAAAACAAGCTATGCAATGGCAAAAATATCAGCTCTAGTGAATTAACCATCCTTGAAATCAAGATCTCACAAGCACTAGTTGTCTTGTGGCAAGCCTTGCACTGTTTACCTTCTACTCATGTGTCCTTTCTTTTACTTGGATTAGTGGAGTGAATTACCAGAACTTGTACCTCAGATAGGCTACAATGTATCCAAATAAAAAAAACAAGATCTACTTTAATACCATATGGGGAAAAGTCTGATACTTCAGAATCTAATTCTAATCTAATTGTGTTGCATAACCATCTGCAGTGAAATCAGGAAATTGCTAAATATGCTAAAAAAAACCCGCTAGCATGTTTGGAAAATGAAAAACCCAAAGTGATTATTACCGAACACATTGAGTGGGGAGGGAAAATCTAGTTATTCATCTTTACACATACAGTTTACTTGTTAATTGAACGTCGTATTAAAAGCAATACCACACTCACAGTCTGGATATCAGCACGGATGTGATTACCTGTGGCCTTGTGCCTACAGCCAATCAGATGTGCTGATATACAGATCAACAGCACTTGCTAGTGTGATGTTTCTTAAATGTTCGTAGTATTTAATTAAAATATATGTAGGATACTAATAAGTGCTACCTATCTGTTCCTGTACTGTGTCGTGCTTTACTTTTATTCAAGCCAGATATTCATGTGATCTGGACGCTTTTTCTGTTTTCATATTTAAGCATATTAAATATATTTCTGTATTTATGTACATTAATTGTATTATTTATGTAAGAATTGTATTTAAGATTATTTAAGATATTTAAGACTGAACTACACAGACGCTTTGTTCAGAAACTTTTAAAGATATCTGAAATAGGGGTGTTTGTAAGCTATTTGTTACATTGATAATGCCTGTGTTGGTAATGCACTGTGTAAAAAATGTGGTATGTTAATGAACTAGTGGTATAAGGGCTTTGAACAACAATTGGAGAAACCAAAACTGGAATGACAAGCTGAAATCTTTTTTTAAATAGGGTTTTATATTCACATTTTGACTAAATATGAGTTAATAAAACAAACAATAACAACAAAAATAATGCTTGAAATTGTAAATCAACGTTATCAGATGAATTTGACGTAAAACGAGTGTAGATTTGTACTTCAAACAATGTCTCTTTTCAAAATAAAATTTGTCAGATGTCGAAATGGTTTTGAGGATTATGGTTTGGTTTTATTTATAGGCTACTTACTTCTAAGAACTCCCTAAAACCATCAGCACTCACCATGCAGGTACATTTAAGGTGTCGGTCATGGTTGTCGAAGCAGAAAGCAGGAAATCTCATTTGTCTCACACAGCATCACTGAGCCTCTACTTGTCACACGATGATCTGGGATATAATATAGATGTCTTGCGCCCTCTTTTGGCGATACCGCATAGTGTATCAGAAGCCGTTTTATCAATAAAACATTACTTCAAAAAGATATACTGTTTTATTGGGCACACGCACTTGTTTGTTAGTCATTAAAAATATGCTTTACAGCATTCATGTTCCAAGGATAGTTGGAGAGTTCTCCCAAAATATCTCTCATTTCATCACCTTCTTCCAAATCTGCACGAGTTTCTTTCTTCCGTTCCGTGGAACTCATTTATGACATCGCCATTCAATTTATTTGTAGGCCTATGGAAAAAAATATGCCATGAAAATTGAATGGTGACTGAGACGGTCAGTCCTCAACATATCCTTTAGATTAGAAAATCATATAGATTAAGGGGGAGATGCCTAACGTTACATGTCCCTTTAACACTGTAATTCCGTTTCCAGCCTTTTTCCTCATAACATAAATCTCAATTCTCCTCACAGCAGTTCCTTGGTGTTCAATCATTTTTAATGATTTTTATGATATTACTGACATATTTAATATTATAACTGCATATCGTAAAACATTTTTTAAACAGTCAGATGAGAAAAAAATTTGGATTACGTTTTACTGGATTACCAAATTTTCCTGAAGCTTAAAGGAGAAGTTCACTTTTAAAATGAAAATTCTGTCATCATATAATCACCCTCATGTTGTTTCAAACCTGTATGAATTTCTTTCTTCTGCTGAACAGAAAGGAAGATATTTAGAAGAATATCAGTAACCAGGCAGTTTTGGGGTCCCATTGACTTCCATAGTAGGAAAAAAATATACTATGTAAGTCAATGGGACCCAAAAACTGTCTGGTTACTGACATTCTTCTAAATATCTTCCTTTCTGTTCAGCAGAAGAAAGAAATTCATACAGGTTTGAAACAACATGAGGGTGAGTATATGATGACAGAATTTTCATTTTAAAAGTGAACTTCTCCTTTAAAAGGTTGAGCATTGTCATGGGTTTGATTTCCAGAGAATGCAAGAACTAATAGAAAAGCTAGCATATACCTTAAAAGCAATGAAAGTCGCTTTTTATGAAGGACTAAAAATGACAGAACGAAAAATAAATAAATAAATAAATAAAAGTAGAAATAAATAAATAAATGCAGAAATAATAGTGAAAATAAATACATTTTGGTATTATAAATTATGTATTTATACATTTATTTCTATATTTATGTATTTATATATTTATTTATTTATATATGTATTTATTTATACATTTATTTATTCCTACATTTATTTATTTCTGTATTTCCACATTTCTACATTTATTTATTTCTGTATTTCCACATTTCTACATTTATTTTTCCCTGCGCATGTATGCTAATTGACCAATGGCTAACCACGCCCCCTCCACTCACTCGGACAAACAGTCAACATTCGGTAACAGGCGCTTTGGCAGCTGTCACAGTAGGAGACATTTCACAGGAGTCAATTGATGATTTTTTGGAGACAGAAAGATTATATATCATCTCGATGTCACCAAAAGGGCCTTAAATATGCATTGGAGGGTTATATTAATAATTTTATATATTGAGAAGGTCGATAAGCTTCAGCTCCAGAACAAAGATTTACAATTCACAGTGTAAACGTTATAGTTTGGTGCTATTTCGCTTCAAACGCTCGCTTTATACGCGTGTCCTATTCGCTTTGGATTCAAAATGTTCAAGCGTCGAACTAGACGCGGATACGCGCGAATTTGACGCTCTATTCGCGTTTGGTGTGAGCGCAGAATAATGAACAGGCTGCGATGTCAAGATTGCATTGCTGGAATGTGTGTGTGTGTTTGTGTGTGTGTCTGTGTGTGTGTGTGTGTCAGAGAGCGGGCGCGATCGAACAGTGGAAACATAAAAACATACTCCATTTTGTTCATACAGGACATAATTAAAACTGCAAAGTGTTTAGCCTACTTATATTTGTGTAAAACACAACATTGTGCTTTTGTCAAACTGTAAACTCTTGTCAAACTGTAACCTACAACTGTCACCCAACCAAAATCACACACACACGCTGTTTAAAGCCAAAATGACAAGAAAAAACATAAAAACGAATGAAAACCGATAACCGCAATGCATTGCAATGGACGAGGAAGCAAGCAGAGAATGTCCGAGTGTATTGGGTTAGCTATGCGTACTGTGATTGGCTCATCGCGTTTGGGGGCGTGGCTTAGCCATTGGTCAATTAGCATACATGCGCAGGGAAAAATAAATGTAGAAAAGTGGAAATACAGAAATAAATAAATGTAAAAATGTGGAAATACAGAAATAAATAAATGTAGAAATGTGGAAATACAGAAATAAATAAATGTAGGAATAAATAAATGTATAAATAAATACATATATAAATATATAAATAAATAAATACATAAATATAGAAATAAATGTATAAATACATAAATAAATACATATAGAAATGCATAAATAAATAAATAAATGTAAAAATACAGAAATAGCCGTTTATATTACCAAAATTATTTATTTTCACTATTATTTCTGCATTTATTTATTTATTTCTACTTTTATTTATTTATTTATTTTTCGTTCTGTCATTTTTAGTCCTTCATAGCTTTTATCCAAAGCGTCTGCCAAATGCAAATGTAAAACTAAACGTAAAATCATTCACTACAATTATATATACCTTGTTTGCTTAGTTGGCACCCATTCAAGCTCCACAGTTGAATTTTCAAGTTTTTTTTTCAATATAATTTTGAAGACATCTAAATACTTTTAAAAATCCAATTTGCTTCAATAGCAGAATAAGAAATGTCCATTGTAAGTGAATGTGCTGTGTATATGCGAGTAAGTTTAAAACAAAAATACAACAAAACACACTCCCACACTGCATTTTTTTTCCTTTTATTTTTTTTTCCTTTTTTAGAAAACAAGAAGTTCCAAATACTCTGAAACCTGAATCCCAGCCCTGACCTCCACCAGCGAATCGCTACAATCAGATGGAAAAGAACAAAGATTTCATCAATACATGATCCTAAAGTACAGCAATGCATAGAGATCTGGTGAACGTCACCAAACCTGGTTCCCTGCAGAGCCCATTAAATTGGGTCGTGTACACCAGAGCACCAGTCGGGTCAGCTTAAGTGCAATGTTGGAAGAACTAACATGCCAAAAGGGTTCAAAATCAAGGAGGTCTATGATATCTCATATTTTTCCTCCATTTAGTTTGTCGATGCAAGTGACTGTGTGAAACCTGTGGAGCAGAAATAGCCTCATATAATGGTCATGAGGTCATAACTTTATTGAGATGGGCAGAAGCAACACTATAATGGTGCCAAAGATATGTAGAGGAGATTGTACTAACTGTTGTGCTTAAAGTGAAAAATGATCCTAACCAGCATGGACAACTGGTCTAATAGCTAGACCAAAGTATGGGTTAAGTTGAGCTGTTGAAGGTGTGAGAAGTTGGTGTCAGGGTCCAGATTGGTCTCTCTGTTGGCAAAGGCAACAGTGCCGTGTGATGCGAAACATTTGAGCATAATGCAGTAAATGAGAGCTTAAAATTCAGTGCTTAAGAGGACCTATCAGACACAGGAACTGTTTAAATACCATTCGGCACAGGAATATGAAGAAACAAATTTCAGCATAAGAAACAGCATATGTGCGTATGGAGTGTTTTGTGTACAGCCTATACACAGTAAGGTTGAAGGTGCTAAATTGTGTCATCAAGCAATTAAGACCAAAAGCTACAAACATGAGTCCCAGTGGATCTGCAAATCCGAACTGTCCAAAAAGTCTGCAGAAAATACACTGGGTGGGGTGTGCGAGCTGAGAGGGGCAAGGACCATACCCCCGCCGTTACAATTACTGCCCCCTCCCACCCCGGGTATATCCAGCCAATCCATGCTATCCAGGGTGGGGTCTTCAAAGTCCAGGTTGGCCGGGTGGGGTGAGAAGCTCAGGTCACTGGTGTCCATTGGAGATGTGGGATGGTCCAGAATACTGTAAGTACTCAGCATTTGGTTGTGGAGGTCATCGATCAACGTCAATGGGCCGTCCGGCTCCACTCCGAGGAGAGGAGCACCGGTGGTGCTCTCCAGGAAGTCCTCGAGGTGGACAGTTCTAGAGCAAGGCCTGTCCTGGGTGTCGGGGAGCTGCTGGGAAGGGGAGGGAACAGGGTCGGGCTGATGTGTGGGAGGCGAGAGGTGGAGCGGAGGAGGTGGGGATGGAGTGGGTGGGCTGGAGTGAAGGTCTGACAGGGAGGGGTCTTGACTGGCTTTAAATCCAGATGAAATTTCTGCAATGTGGAAAGAAGAGAGATTTATTATTATTATTAATATATATATATATATATATTTTTTTTTTGAAAGAAGTCTCGTATGTTCACCAAGGCTGCATTTATTTGATCATACAGTAAAAAAATACAGTAAAAATAGTAATTTTGTGAAATATTATTACAATTTGAATATATTTAAAATGTAATTTGTTCCTGTGATGGCAGCAGTCTTCAGTGTCACATGATCCTTCAGAAATCATTCTAATATACTGATTTGGAGCTCAAAAATAATTTCTTATGATTATCAATGTTAAAAACAGTCGTTTAATATTTTTGTGGAAACCGTGATACATTTTTTCAGGATTCTTTGATGAATGGCAAGTTTAAAAGAACAGAATTTATTTGAAATAGAAATGTTATAAAACACTGTCATTTTCCATATATTTAAAGCATCCTTGCAAATTTAAGTCAATTTCTTAAAAAAAAAAAGTTCTCAATGGTATATTTAAAACTTTTTACCTCCACTCTTGATCAGGATATCGAACAAATCATCTATTTGCTGGTTGTTAGAGACATTATCCTGTGAACAGAGAATAATCACCAATGTTACTATAAGAAAAACAGTGGAAACAGAAAAAGAAGGTGAAAGAATGAAGAAGAAAAAAAGAAAGTAAGAATGTGAGTGAAGGCCATACTTTAAAACGCTGAGGGGGGTGAGGGTTCGGCTTTGGGGAGGAAGGGGTGAACAAAGTATGTTGATCAAATGTTGGGCAAATGTCCTCCTAAAACAGATGGACATGATGGGTAGAGGAAAATGGAAAAAGAAATGCAAGCTTTAGCAAAGAAGGAGATAAAGACAAAAGGAAAATGGGTAACAAAACTAAAGCATGAGTATTATGAGTATAAATAATGCATGTGCGATACCTTAAATGAAGGGGGTGAAGAGGGTTTGTTCAGAGATTCCTCACAGAAGAATGGCTCAAAGCTTGGTGGGGCGGACACTGGCTGGCTAGACTCCTGAACACTTGTGGTCTCCAAGTGGAGCCCTACTTTCTGAACCTGGAAATGGGAGATTTCAGCATGAGTCAGCTGCAGAGAGGAGATAAAGCACAACTATATGCAGCCTAGCCCTTTATATTCCCCTAAGTACTATAATTGTACGCTGTTTTGTTAGCTCTCAATGCAATCCACAAATACCCACAGGTCATTGCATATCTGCAATTTGAATGAGGTTGATCCACAGGTCTATAACTGTCGACAACTTTGGAAACTCATGCATGTTACATGAATATTTTAGAAGTTTTGTTAAAGTGTCAAGGCAAACATGCCGATGATTTTGAATGACTGAAAAATCCCCAGTCTCAATTATACTGGGGTGGTATACGCGTTCAAATCTGGTGTAAATCAGACGCATCTCATTCAAATTCAGGCAATGTTAACTCTATGTTGATTTCGAATAAGAATAGTCAAAAAAATTCCCTTAATTAACTAACTTCCCCTTGTAATTTGAAAACGTTCTTATCATTGGCTTTCATCATACATTATTTGTACATACAGTCAAACCAAAATTTATTCAAACACCTTTAACATTTCACATTATCACAGTTTATTCGCTATAGTTTAGAAAATGGTAATAAAATATGACAAGAACTCAGAGTTATCAAATCAGTTGATATTTCACTGGTTTTGGCCATCTCACTTCACTTCACTTAGACTGTCTCACAAATGAATTAGATTGAATAGCTGTCAGCTGTTAAATTTAAAAAGATCGCATTAGCAATTAAAGAAAAAACACTTACGCAAAACATGGTCAGGTCAAAGTGTCTGAATAATTTTTGGTCCCAAATTTTTTATAAATATTTCTGGTAGTCCACTGTATGAAGAATTTTTTGGTATAATAAGTAACAGTTTACTTTATTTTGCTATCCTCACTTACATAAATTAACTATAGTGTCCTGCACCCACTAGTAAAAAAATATAATTTTGACTATCTGTTATACATTTTGGTGTTTCATTAAAGACTTCACAGTTCAAGTTGCTAGAGAGCTCTCCATCTCATGTAAACACTATTTTTTAGAACTGTAAAAGGTTTGAGTAAGCACATCCACATTGTTATATGCACATACTTTGGGGATGGGCTCTTTGACAGCTTGTGATTGGTTGGCAGAATTAGCCACATCAGCAGATGACTGGCTAGGGAGCTTGCTAGGGGTTGACTGCAATCTCTGAAACACAAAAAAACAAGGATTATCATTACACATTAGGAAAAAAATATAAAGAAGTAAAACTGTTTTCAACATTGATAATAATAATAATAATAATAATAATAATAAGTTTCTTGAGCACCAAATCATCATATTATATGTTATATATGATTTCTCATGTGACAGTGTAATGGCTGCTGAAAATTCAGCTTTGCATTTTAAAATATATATAAATGAAATTTTGTTCAAATCTTAAATGTTTAGTCACCTGTAGAGTAATCCGTCCATTAGATTTGCTCTGAGGAGACTTTCCAGTCAGGCTTTCCACACTATTACTGGTGAGTGCAATCAGATAACGGTTGCCATTGCTGTCAGTGACTAGCGTGGGTGTGGAGTGAGCTTTCAGGAGATCCAGTGGAAAAGACGTAGTAATCTGAGTACCAGATGGCTGATTGATAAACACCTGTGAAACCTGTAAAAAATTAAATTAAAATAACGTGAAAATGACGGAAAGAACTGCACAAAAACAAAATGCACACAACAAAAACTGGAAATGTCGCTGACCTGTGGTGTCTGTAACTGCTGATTTTGTGGCGTCTGCTGCTGCTTCTGATTGGTTTGTAGCTGCTTTTGTTGGCTCTGCTGGATGATGAGCTGCTGCAACTTTTGTTGCTGCTGCTGTTGCAGTAACGCGGTCTTCTTTTGCTGCTGCAATTGAGTCTTCTGCTGCTGTTGTAACAGTGTCTTCTGTTGCTGCTGCTGTTGTAACAGTGTCTTCTGTTGCTGCTGCTGAAGTAACTTCACCTTCTGCTGCTGCTGCAGTAACTGCAACTTCTGCTGCTGCAGTAATTGCGCCTTCTGCTGCTTCTGCAGCTGCAACACCCGTGTCTTTCCTTGCTCTTGCTGCAGTTTCTGTGGGTCGATTTGCTGCTGCTGTTTTTGCTGCTGCAGTAACTGTGTGTTCTGTACGTTTGGTAGGTCCACGAGCATTTGCTGCTGCTGCACCTGCAGCCGGTGAATCTGCTGCAGCTTGAGCAGAGTCTGCTGCGAACACTGCGTCTGGATCTTTTTTAGGGGCTGGACTTGCTTCTGCAGGTCCTCTGATGTGTCCATCTCCTCCTTGACCTCTTCCTTCACCCTCACTTCCAGTCCGTTAGACAGCAAAGGCATTTCAGCATTGCCCATGTTGTCTGCGACCTCTGCAGCCGATCCGCGCTTACCCTGCTCCAGCTGAGAGCGCAGGGTCTCCACCAGCCTCTGCTTCTGTCTGAGCATGCGTGTCAACTCCTCGATCTGCTTGTCCTTCTCCTGAAGCATTTGGTCTTTGTCCAGAGAAAGCACTGCAGTTCCTGATGCTGGACCTGGATCCTGACGCTGCGAGACTGGCAGCAGACCCGGACGAGAAAGGCTGCAGGATGCCTGCATCTGCCCGAGAGACTCCTCTTTAATTGGAGACCGGTGGTCTGGAGACGGGTGCAGGCTGAGCTGTGTGAGAGGTGAGCTAACCTGTTAAGGGAGAAACAAGTTCTGGTTACACTTCATTTTAAGGTGTCATTGTTACAGTGTTATTATATATTTTAGTACGGAGTAATATTAAGCAACTACATGTACTCACTATAGGATTAGGATTTGGTTGAGGGTTAGTTGCATGTAATTATGCATAGTTTACTGTTATTGCTACAGTAATTACATGTTACATATGTAACAAGGACACTGTAAAATAAAGTGTTACCCATTTAAGTACTGAGTAATATTAAGAAACTACATGTACTTACTATAGGGTTAGGGTAGGATTAGGATTTGGTTGAGGGTTAGTTGCATGTAATTATGCATCACTTACTGTTATTACTATGGTAAGTACATGTAACATATGTAACAAGGACACTGTAAAATAAAGTGTTACCCAAGTTCTTAATTTTTAGAATTTAGAAAAAATGTATTGTCTATCACTGATGATAGAAATTTTTCTTAGGTTAAAAAGCTCCTATTCAATACAAATCTGTACAAATTACATAATAGGGATGTAAAACTGAACTAAAATACTAAAATAAGTTTGAAAAACTTTAAAGGTTAAATTTAAGTGTGTGAAAATAGGGGAAATGAGCATGAACTGAATATATCCAACACTGAAAGATACCAATGAACTAAAAAAAGGTACCGATACATTGTGCATCCCTAATTTTCTTTTAACCATTTCTGCTGTGCATCTTCAAACACACAGACCTACCATTTCTCCAAACACATCCCCATTGCAGCTGGTCTCATCTGGACTCAATCCAGCCAGAGAGCGGTCGGAGGGGGTAGGAGATACAGGAGGAGAGGAGCTAGTGCTGCTGAAGCGCATGATTTGTGGTGGAGTTGTGCTGTGGACCCTAGTGGTAGCCGCTATTGAAAAGGCAGACACTGGAGCAGACACGTCTTTCGGGTTTTGATGTTGGGTGGCACCAGATGACTGAACTGACACCTGCGGTAACTGAGCAGGCACAGTTTTCATAGCTGCAGCTCCTGCGGCTGATGATCCATTGTTCTGCTCCTGGTAGTTCTTCAGTCGTTCAATAAGATCGTTCTTAGTTCCAGATACTGTCAGACCCCTCAGTTTGAGCTCTTGTTTAAGTTCTGCAACCTGAAAGCGAGATCAATCAGTTCAGTTTCAAAATATCCACAGTAGTGCGCAACACTATCAAATTCTCCAATGGTTCTAATATTGTGACTAATATTGTAATATTGTTTTGGTTCATGATCAAATCTGACCTCCTCATAAAATCTACATTAAGATTTTTTTAAAGCACTAAAGACAAAGTAGGAAAAATATTTCTGGACCCAAAATCACCCAAGAAATTAAGTGGTCACTGTTATTGCTTTAGTATAAGTGAATAAATTACACCTGTTACCCACTTTGAATTCATCCAGATTTGGGGGTAAAGTGCTGGGCTTAGCTCCTCCTGCTGTAGGCTGGCTCTGACGATTGGGCCCATTCTGATTGGAGGAGACTGTTGAGCATGTGGAAATAGTCTGGGAAGAGGAGGGGCCCAGACTGGTGGATGGTTGCTGTTGTTCAGCAGGAAGTCTGGAATTGAACAGATTTATTTTTGTTTCATAGGTAAATCAGTTAGTTATGTCTACACTTCTCTAGAACGGTGGCTTTGCTTCAGAACCGAGATTTTGTAACCTTCATTTAATGTATTCTGGATCAAATTTTGTTTTATCTAGCAAAGGTTTGTCTGTTTACTTTTATCATAATTATGCATTTTATTATTTGCATATAAATTGGAATGTTTTGTGAATCAAAACAGATCTGTGACCCATTTTTGGGTCATGAGGACCCAACATCAACAGTGGTTGAGAACCACTGCTCTAGCAGACATACACCACTGTTCAAATGTTAAGGGTCAGTAAGATTTTTGTACATTATTATTTTTTATTATTATTCAATTCATAATTTTATGCAGCAAAGATACAATAAATTGATCAAACATGACAGTAAAGACATTTAAAATGTAACACAATATTTCTATTTCAAATAAATGCTGTTCTTTTGAACTTTCTATTTATCAATAGAATCTGACATTTTTTTAAAATCACGGTTTCTTCAAAAATATAAATAAGCACAACTGTTTTAAACATTGATAATAAATAAAGATCTGAAGGATCACATGACACTGAAGACTAGAGTAATAGCTGCTAAAATTCAGCTTTGGTATCACAGGAAAATAGAAAACGGTTGCAATAAAAGAAAATAATATAAGTTTGTAATATTACTGTTTTTAATGTATTTTTGATCAGGTAAAATGAATCCATATCATGTGTGGTTGTACTCACTTTGGAGGGGCAGGTAAGATAGTGTGGTAGTTGTAGTGCTGCTGTTGCTGGTTGATGATCTGAAGCTGAAGGAAAAGCTGCTGCTGGTGGAGGATCTTGGCGTACGAAGAGTCCAGCTGAGGAGGAGGCTCCCGGTCATTCTTCTGGTCAGGTGGGATATACTGGTGATATTTGAGTTTCTTCACTTTGGGCTTGTTATCTTTGGGTTTCTTGGATCGATGAGAGATTCGATCTGTGCTGGACTTAGACTGCTGCTTGTGGTGAGAAAAAGCAAAGGAACAAAAAAAGAGAAGCATGAGTGATGAAATTGGTTTAGACTGAAAATTAAACTGATGATAGGTTTGATGGCTTTTGCTTTACCTTTGTATGTCCCGTCGGTGGACGGGAAGAGTTTGTCATGGTAAATTCACTGGTTAGATTCTGTGGCGGAGAGGCATCGGCTGCAATGAGTGGAGGAGGTGGGGCCTGAGTGAGGAACTACAATATATACACTGGTTAAATACGTTGTGTGAACTTGAAAACATTACATTGTCCTCAACTCTGCATATGTTCCTTTGTGAGCAAAAATAATTAGAAACAATCCAAATGAAAAAAAAAAAAAACCTTGACCATTCTGCTAAATTTCTGTTTTTGTGTTCCAGAGAAGAAAGAAAGTCATACATGTTTACAACAACATGATGACAATTTTCTGGGTGAACTGTCCCTTTAATTGTACAGCAGTGCTGCCCTCTAGCTTACTGAAAGGACAAAATAAATATTCCACTTATCTAATATTGAACAACTGAAACAGGAATGTACCTGAGATGGTGAGAGGTCTCCATTCATATTCAGCATATCAGAGGGGGAGTGTTGAGGAGCAAGACCCAACGGAGAGTCCTGACTGCACTGGGGATCCGGTGACAGCGCATCACTACTGTCCTCATCCAATGAGGAGCTCTCACCCTTCGGAGACTCGGTACCTGATAATACACAAAAAATTAGTTGTCTGATATGTGCATTAGACACACTTAAGAAATTAATGATAGTAAAACTAAACTTAGATTTAATATTTGGATTGCGAATGAATCAATGTGAGTGAATCTTTTAAGTGAACAAATTGACTCATTTTTTGTTCAACTGTTACACAATTTAAACGAAAGGGATGTTATTGACAAGAAATATAGTTAAAGTTTCCTGCTTTTGTCAAATTTGCAAATAATAGATTTGCATTATTGTCATTTGTGGAGAAAATGCTTATGGTGCTTAAACAGCAACAAACAAAGCTGACATAGCTGTAATAGTGCGTGCAACATAAACACTGTTTGTGACGGTGGTTACAGACTAACCAATGAGTGCGTGCACAGGCAGGATGTTCTTGTGGATGAGCTCAATTGGACCAGGGCGGTGAGATATCTTATCATTGAGATCGTCTGCCAATCGAGCTCTCTTCAGCTTCAGCTGCTTGGCCTGCAGTGAGGGCTCGGCTGAAGTCTCTGCGGGTGAAACAAATCGAATCATTAACAACTGAATCACTTCCTTCTATGTAAATACCACCTAAATTCCCCTCTGAGAATTCAGAAATGGAAATAATACAAAAGAATATAGAAGTTACAGACAGCTCCTTCATTCCTGAACAGGTCAAGATGAGATAATGGCTATGGACCTTTTTCAAAACTCTAGGGTGCTCAGAAGTTGTCATAGTTGGGCAAACTTATATAGTGGTGAATAGAAACTACAACAAAGATATACATTTTGCTTTCTAATAGCATAATATAGAGGGATTGATTACAGTGGTTAACTAGTTTTCTGAAATGTAATGCAAAATATAACAAAACAGTTTAGTGTTATAAATGCACAACCGTTTGTTAAAAACATAAAATGGAAAAAACTTTTGTTAATAACTGGAAAATCATCATTACAGTCTGTGAAAAGGGTCCATTGCAACTGCAAGAGGCAGAAATTACATAACAGAAACACGACGTGCAATAGATAAAAAAAAAGAAAGTTTAAATGATTAAATATGTTGACCATTTACTATTACTCTATTTTAATATTCAAAAGAGAATGATGTGACTCACCTTCTAGGATGTGCATCCTGACCAGTTCTGACCTCTCTGGCCGACTCCTGATCTTCCTCTTCAGGTAATCCTCAGTCTGCACCAGTAAAAGAGAAAACAACTGTGTCAACAAAAGCGTCAATCAAAGATGAGAAGCAAGTGAAAAAAGAGATAAAGTCACTTACGCGTGCTCTCTCCAGACTTTTCCTCTGTTCGTGGAAGGCAGCCGGACTCTTCAGAGCTGTGTACAGAAACAGAGATGCACTTACTTCCTGATGTTCAGTCGCAGGGACTGATGTGCATATTGGTCATTGTGACTGTCAGGTACTCGATAGATTAATCAGCAGAGTATTCAAGATTGGGTGCGGGAGATGGAGCGAAAACACCAGAATGTTTCCTGCGTGAGCTAAACTTCTCCAAACAGCTGCCCAATACATATTGTGTTTTCTCACAATTACTGCTATGACTTTTCAAGAACTCTTGTATCTGTACACAATTCTAGGCCAACGTCTCGTATTCGATATTGAGGAACTATGTAAGGAGAATGTAAAACTAGTCAAAGGTCATTCTGAAAGGTCATACGTAAAAAAAAAAAAGAGAACTTCCACTTATATCAGACTCTCAAATCACCTGCTGAAAGAACAAAGGGAGGTCAGTATAAATAACAGCAAGTGTGTGCATCAATCTGCATGGATGAAAATGTACTTGGGATGTCAAAATGTATATATTTTAAAAGACTTAAAATAATTTAGTTGCTAATAGTAATTATAGTTTTTGCTAAACAGTTTGCCACTAGTCATCTTACAGTATACCAGACAGGTATATTCCTACATTGGTAGTAAAGTATACTAGTACAGTGTATGTGCAGTAAATATTCACTACAACAACAGTGGATATTATTTCTCTAAAAAGGTTGAAAATGATAATTACAAAAACCAACAACAGAAAACTGCACATGCGATTGAGCTGTAATGTAAAAGGTATAACACAGAATAACAATGTGATGTAACAGCTGAGCTTGGGTAACTAAATTCATGAAATTTCCAAAACCACAAGCTATGGTTAGCAATGATCATCCGCCTATTCTTTGTGCAAGAGAAGTTTGCAATAATAAACCTACAGTACTGCACAAAAGTTTGGGGTCAGTACGATTTAAGCATGTTAAAATTATGACACTAAAGACGAGAGCAATGACTGCTGAAAATTTAGCTTTGATAAAGGAATAAATCACATTTTAAAATAAAAAAAGTCATTTTAAATTGTAATAATATTTTACAATATTACTATTTTATTGTGTTTTTGACAAATACAGCATAAGAGACTTCTTTCAAAAATCTTATGACCATAAGCTTTTGAAAGTTTATAATGGGGGACAATACAAATCTGACCTAAACAAAAAAGATTCAAGATTCCTCCCTATGATGATACTGAAGGGGGTGGATTCTGGAATACAATGCTGCTTCAATGTTTATGTAATGAGTGATTATAAGGTATTAATCAATATTTTTCCTTATAAATATTACATGAGTTGAATGACTTCTCCAGGCTTATGAGATTTTACTTAGTTATAGAAGTTACCAGTGTGATTACTAAAATGTTCTTTTCATGTATTCTGTAATGCCTGTATTTGATATCTGAATGCAGTAACAGTGTTTGCTCATTTAGCCCGGCTTCCAGAAATGAATTAAGGACTTGTTTAAACATGTCAATACATACATCTGTTTTTCTAGGGTACCCTGACAACTATGGTCACAGGGTCATTGGAACCAATAGTTTGAGTGACCATTTCATAGTTAAAGCTTTACTTTACTGTGTTATATTAAAGTGTCCTCTCCTTGAAAGAAAGAACTTATTATCTTGATGTTTTGAGACGACTCTCCTGTTTGTAGTTAGAGCCTGGCCAAATCCAACTTTGGAAAAGCTGTGTGTTGGTGTGTGTGTTAGTCTTTTTGGTTACAGGTTAAGGAACCACTGGCATTTTTTGAGATTGACTGAGTTGTTGTTCTGGACATGCTGGCGCCCAAATCTACGACCTGGAAGGTCACGACGTGCCTAACTTCAGGGTCTGAGTGTCAGCCACATAATCGATGGAGATATGCTTCAGTCTATCTGTATATGTGTGGAAAATTACTATGTTTATCTATTTCTTAGCCACTGAGAATCATTCAACCTGAAGCAAGGACGTAGCTTAGACCTTGGTGTAGGGTATAACTGCTTTGATCTTTGTAACTGTAAGCGGGGCGGCCTACAAACTCCTGTGCGAGTCTTGAAGCTGACTTCTGCTGATGAAACTGCAAACTATCTTCAGTAAAACTTTTTTTCAATTTATTATCATTCTGACCCCGGGTCTTCATTCATCATATCTGGGTCTTTGACTGTAAATCCCCTTACAATACATACAGCGGAGAATTTAATTATTTAATCCCCTGCTGATTTAGTAAATTTGCCCACTTACAAATAAATGAAGGTCAATAATTGTTATGGTAGGTTTATTTTAACGGACAGAGACAGAATACCAACCAAAAAATCCAGAAAAAACACATTATATATACACGTTATAAATTGATTTGCATTTCAGTGAGTGAAATAAGTATTTGATCCCCAAGCAAAACATAATTTAGTACCCTTTGGGAGAAACCCTTGTTGGCAAGCACAGAGGTAAGATGTTTCTTGTAGTTGGTCACCAGGTTTGCACAAATGTCAGGAGGGATTTTGCTCCATTGCTCTTTACAGATCCTCTCTAAATCCTTAAGGTTTCTTGGCTGTCGCTTTGCAACTCGAAGTTTCAGCTGCCTCCACAGATTTTCTATAGGATTAAGGTCTGGAGACTGGCTAGGCCACTCCATGACCTTAATGTGCTTCTTCTTGAGCCGCCACTTTGTTGTCTTGGTGGTATGTTCTGGGTCATTGTCATGCTGGAAGACCCATCCACGAACCATCTTCAGTGTTCTGGCTGAGGGAAGGAGGTTCTCGTCCAAGATTTTACGGTACATGGCCCCCGTCCATCAGCCCCGCAATACAGTGAAGTCGTCCTGTACCCTTAGCAGAGAAACAGCCCCAGAGCATAATGTTTCCACCTCCGTGCTTGACTGTAGGGATGGTGTTCTTGAGGTCATAGTATGGAAGTAAAATAATGTCAAATGTTTTTGAAATAAAAAGCCTGTTGAATTGCACTACTTGAAAAAAATAGGCATTGCATTAACCATGCTTGCATTTTAATGCATTGTATTTTTAGGGCTTGCATTTTTATGGGCTGAAATTCAGCATGGTTGAATATTTAAGCTTTGAATATTTCAATTAAAAACATTTCAAACACCTTTTCATTATTAAAAATTCAATAATCCATATTCACCTTTCATATTTCACTTCCAAAATATTCAAACTGTTTAAAAATAATAATTCAACAGGCAATTTTCGGTCCATTTTATTTCGCTTTGCAAATTCGCTTCCACAAATTCAGTGGTTCAAATTCGACAGTAAATTCAACATTGACGTCCAGGAACTGCAGGAAAAGCAATAGATTACCGAGCATACTCTCCATCTGCTGTTAGTCGACCTCACCATCAGATGGTGCAAAATCGCGTGTTGTTGACGAAGACCAGCACAATTAGAGCAAGTCATTCATTCATAAAACTCATTTACAGCAATGTAAGTGTATTTGTGATTATTATGACGGCTGTTTTATGTTAAATTCAGTGCCTTCACGGTTACTTTTCCTGTGTAGCCTACATGCATCTTTCTCTACCGTGAACGAGATTATAATGTTATTCCCTGATGCGGATGTACAGATCCAATGTTACATTTTTGAGGTTGACATATATTTCTCTTGGTTGTTTAGTTGCCATAACTTTATATTGTGCCGATGTGCTGCATGCAGGCTATTAGGGTTTCCCTCAATACTTCTGGACATATACAACGCTTAACGTCGATTAATCTACTACAGTGATGTAAAAGACCAAACTCGCAGGCAAGCAGATGGACTCAGAATAACGCGCAAAGCTGAGCGTTTCCCAGTGATAGACTGGCATAAAGTTGGCTTGATGTTGGACATTCGCACATTTAGGGACCGTCTCTAAAGTGTATACGACTTTGGTATACACGTTTCTAACTCCGATAGCATTTGAATAGAACGACTTACAGTCATAAAACCAACTGTAAAGTGTTCATGTAGTGTCAGGCATAATGCGCACCCTTTGGATTTTTTATATTTATTCAAATAAATTTAAGTTTGCTATTGAAGTTAGAAACGTGTACGCCAATGTTGTATGCAACTTTAGAGACGGTCCCTAAATGTGCGAATGTCCAATGTCAAGCCAATTTTACATTTAGTCCTTTAGCAGACGCTTTTATCCAAAGTGATTTACAGTTAAATTAACAATAGGACAACAATATGCAAGTGCTATGACAGTTTAAGCTAATGCAATACACGTAGGCATACTATATATAGTATATCAGTATATGTATATCACCAGTAGGCTTACATGTATATCGCCAGTATATCACGAAACGCTCAGCATGAAACTTTGCGCGTCAAGTTCATATTCTGAGTCCATGCTTGCCTGTAGCCTATATAGTAGCCTACAGCCTACTTCCCCAATAAGGTGCAAGATTGATCTTTCATATCACTGTATTAGTACATTAAGCTATACGTTAAGCGTTTTGTCCCAACTGAAGGGGAATCCTTGAGTATGAGGTATTGAGGGAAACCGATTATAATCCTGTTCATGGTAGAGAAAGCTGATGACATGTAGAATACACAGGGAAAGTAGGCCTAACAATGAAGTTATTGAATGAAACATAAACACACAGCTTTTGTGTGTTGTTTATCATATTTTCTGCACATACTTACTGACACAGATAATCATTTCCATTTTATGAATGAATGTCTTCGTCAACAACAAGCGCTTTTGCACCATCTGATGGTGAGGTTGACTAACAGCAGATGGAGAGTATGCTCGGCATTGACATTGAATTTACTGTGGAATTTGAACCACTGAATTTGTGGAAGCGAATTTTGCAAAGCGAAATAAAATGGCCCGAAAATTGCCTGTGGAATATTATTGGTTGTATTTTTAAACAGTTTGAATATGAAATATGAAAGGTGAATATGGATTATTGAATTTTTAATAATGAAAAGGTGTTTGAAATGTTTTTAATTGAAATATTCACAGCTTAAATATTCAACCATGTTGAATTTCAGCCCATAAAAATGCAAGCCCTAAAAATACAATGCATTAAAATGCAAGCATGGTTAATGCAATGCCTATTTTTTTTTCAAGTAGTGCAATTCAACAGGCTTTTTATTTCAAAAACATTTGACATTATTTTACTTCCATATCATAGTCAGCATTTCTCTTCCTCCAAACACGACGAGTTGAGTTGATACCAAAGAGCTCAATTTTGGTCTCATCTGACCACAGCACTTTCTCCCAAGCCTTCTCTGAATCATTAGATGTTCATTGGCAAACTTCAGACGGGCTTGCACGTGCAGGGGGACCTTGCGGGCACTGCAGGATTTCAATCCATTGCAGTGTAGTGTGTTACCAATGGTTTGCTTGGTGACTGTGGTCCCAACTGCCTTGATATCATTATCAAGCTCCTCCCGTGTAGTTCTGGGCTGATCCCTCACCTTTCTCATGATCATCCTTACCTCACGAGGTGAGATCTTGCATGGAGCTCCAGGCCGAGGGCGATTGATGGATTTTGTATTTCTTCCATTTCCGAATAATGGCACCAACAGTTGTCTCCCTCTCTCCAAGCTTCTTGCTCATGGTCTTACAGCCCATTCCAGCCTTGTGCAGGTCTACAATCTTGTCTCTGATGTCCTTTGACAGCTCTTTGGTATTGATCATGGTGGTGGAGAGGTTGGAATGGAAGATACAGATTCTGTGGACAGGTGTCTTTTATACACATAACGAGATGATATTGTGAGTACTTTCTAAAAGTCACAGGACTAATCTGTGTTTCACATGGGCACATAACCGATCTGTGGGAGGCAGAATTCTTACTGGTTGGTTTGGGATCATATACTTATTCACTCGATCAAACGCTCATCAATTTATAACCTTTATATAATGTGTTTTGTCTGGTAAACCTACCATAAAAATTATAGACCCTTCATTTCTTAGTAAGTGGTAAACACCAGGGGATCAAATAATTATTTTCTCCACTGTATGTAGTACTAATGTTTAGTTAGACCAGTGCAGTGGCCTCTGAATAAACTTTCCCTTAGACATTCAATATCAATTTTAATCTAAAAACTTTGATAAAGTCAGTGGACGCATAATGTGTCAGCTACCCTTATATAGTTACATTAAACAGTTACGAAATCTTAATTTATAATTCTGCTCTTATGTGTGCTGTAATGGAGGGGTTTTGGATTTGACATGAGCCATGAAAATGTGCATGCCATGTCATTTAATCTTGCAAAATGGTGCTATTGTAAAATAATATTGTAATGTAAGTGTTTAGTGCTATACTGTATAAAGCTAAATAAACAGTTCATTTTTGGCTGACGCTTTTAAAGAGCAAAGCTAGAGCTGCTGGGGAACTTCCTCCTTTCCACAGAGACTACATAGAAAGCACAGTGTGAAAACTGCAAATCCTCTTGCCTGATGACCAGAACACAGAATAAGGAAGTGGAAACAATAGAGGAAGTAGATCCACCTGATAACACAACAAGCCCTTTCACAATGACTGTTGGCAAACAAGAGTCAAGTGTTCTATTAAGGACATGCTAGACCACAGCTAGTGGACTGTCCCATCAATTAATGCCAGCTTGAGTCTATGTTTTCTCAACAACATGCATAATAATGCACATACTGTCAGAAACATGCATAGCTTAATATTTTTTATTTTGAAATGGCGTTGATTTCTACATAAGCATTGTCGAAATAATTAATTTGAATGGTGCAATATCCTTTACTACACTAACATGAAATACTTAGAATGTGGCTATAGCAGCACCACAACAGCAACTTAATGTGAATTATCAATCACAGGGCAGAAGGAATATAGTAGATTATATAGATATATACAACAGTTTTTTCAGCAAAGTTTTGATTATGTTGATAACTTAGAGGCCTTAGAAATTCATGCATCAAATACAATACAGTAGGCTTTATAAGATTAACCACAAGCTTAATTTTGCAGAATATATTTGTTGTTTCACCTGAAACTTCAAGTGTTTATGCTATATTACTATAAAATAAACGCCATTAGTGTGATATTTTGATATATAATGCACAGAAATTCATACATTAAGTGTCCAAATACTTATACTAATATATGAAGCCTGCACAAACATTCCCCAAATTAATAACCTAATACATTGCAATCTGCATTTGCAGCAAGTACATGTATATGTAACATATGTATATATAAACACGTGTGATGCTTGACATAAATGTGACTTACGAGGCATGATTCCTTGACTGACCAACTCCTCTCGCGTCCTTCTTTGTTGTAGTTTGAGCTGAAGAACTGCATGGGGAGAGAGGAAAAGGGTTCAGATACAGAGAATGACAGACGGCTGCAGCCAGATGACTATAACATAGACAAGACAAGAGCTCAACCGGAGAGCTCTTTCGGTTTCTTACTAACTAAAGGGTGAATGCTGATGGGAGGGACTGTGAATTTTGAGGTTGTTTGGGTGGTTTTCATACTTCCCGTTTTTACCACACACAGCCACTTTTTCAAACTAGAGGCAATAGGCGTTCTTCAAATCAGGAACTTGCATGCAGGCACAATACATTGAGTAAGTTGCTCAATGACTATAAAGAGGGTGGTGGTGTGTAGGCAGCTTTTGAGATTTGTTATTGCTTTGTTCTGTGAAAAGAAGCCGTTACGGTACCATTGTGTCAAATGCCACGTTGGGAGGGATGTGGCTCATGAGTATTGATGGCATCCCGGGACGCTTTAGAGGTGTGCACCTGTCAATCCTGACACAATGACATCATCACCCACATGGCATTGCTTTGTGTGCACTGGTCAGCTGTTCTGACCTTCACAGCCACTACGTTTGGGGATCATGAAACCAGAACACTGTCTGCGCTCAATTACTGTAGTTCAGCATGCCAAGACCAACCATTCACTCCCTTTTGGAACCTTTATTTTTAAGGTGTAAGGTGACAAAACCAATTGCTGTTTTGACGATCAGCTGTGAGGATGTGAACCCTGCGCTTTAAAATTAGGGCCCCTTTTTTGTCACAAGCTCCCATGAAATTCCAGAACACCCACTCCGTTTCTCACTTGCAAATTGAATAAAGTTCCACTATTTGTTCTTAATTCTTCCTATTCTCACTTCATTTTAACAGCTGTTTTTGACCACCCACTCCTTAGCGTTGCTAAGCACTATTTTTGTAGCTACTGAAGAAGAAACACAAGCCCTCTTGCACCTCTCCAACAACCTGGCCTGATACTGTAAATCAATAAGACACTTTTAAATGCCAACACTCTCTCAATCTTCTCTTTGCCAGCCTGGAAAATTCTGTGGGAGACCTGGAAAGTGTGATGTCAACATTCAGATCTAAAAAAAAAAAAAAAAAAAAAAAAAAAAAAAAATCAAATCATGCTGCCAACTGGGTAATCCAAGTGCCTGTGTGTCTGGGGTCTTAATTAAACACGCCTCTTGCTGACCATCCACAAAATCCCTAGGCCTGGCACAGTTTGCAGGTCAACCGGTGCTCGCTCTTGGCTCTGTACGAGCAGCTGGGGTGATCTCACCACTAAGACACTAGAATAATCAGGTCTAACGTGTTGAGATTCGGGATGAGCAAATAATGAAGCTAAATTCAAGGTGTTAAGTTGGGTGCACCACCTGGAGGGTGCTTTATTTATACTCTGTAAAAGCATAAAAACAACACGGCCCACCTTCTTTGAGGCTATGATATGCATGATTGTCACAGTCCAGACTCCAAGACATCTTCTCTTGATCATTTTGGATGGGTTGATCCTCAAAAGAGGAAGTATCAATGTGAAGGCAGTGGTTAGTGTCCAGCATGTTTTTATCCAGTGTTGCAAGTCTCTGCAAATGTCTCAAAGTCGAAACTGATATTCCATCGATGGTCCAAAAGTGAGGAAAATGGATTGCTCGGTGCAAGGTATGTTAGTCCACAACAACAGTATTTACAGCGTTTCAAATCAAAGAAATGAAGAACAGACAGCTTCCACTTGGTTTCTTCCTCATCCAAAATCTGATCCTCTTATTTGTCCTCTTTTATTCTCAAAGATGGATGCAGAAGCTCCGCAACTGCGTCACGCAGAGACAGAAAATGAAGCAAATGCACAAAGGTGAGGACGGCAGAGCACAGAGCCTGCTCTGCACTCAGCAGAAGAGATTCACAGAACAGCGTGTCTTTCGCCTTCATACACAGAGGAGGGTCCGCTGAGTGCCAATGAACGCTCGCTTCAGCTCAGCTGTTGCCTCTCGTTTACACTCTACAATATTGTAGACCACCATTCACCCCATCAGCTCCATTTCATTGGGTCAAAAACCCAAACCAACCACTTACTATAGTTTTGAATATTTAATTGAGCTCTATATGATGAACAGATTGAATTTAGGTTTTTATTCACATATAAACATTCATCAACGCACACATAAGATATGGTAAACTTGGAAGCTCAAGTATGTTCACTTGACGTGCGAGAACTGACAAGGTTCATTCTCGGGTTACGCAGCACGTTTGAGCTTCCGCAAGAACCAATGAGGTTCATTCTCAAGTCCAGCAGGTTCGGCTGAGCTTCTGTTAAATGTTATCGAATATGTTGTCGAATAAAAGCCTAAATTCTATCTGTTCATCATATAAAGTGATCGAGTCTCTTCTGAAAATTTGGACTAAAGTGCTCGATTCTCTTAATGAACTTTTTGAAGCGTCAAAGTGGTAGTTGCATAGCAGTCTATAGAGAGACAGAAATCATATTTCAATAAAAATAACTTCATGTGAGTTCTGAAGATGAACGAAAGTATTACAGGTTTAGAATTACATGAGGGTGAGTAAATGCTGACAGAATTTTCATTTTTGGGTGAAGTAGCCCTTTAATATTTCTGTCGAAATATTATTTTAAATATTTCTATACATTATTTTTTCGAAATATATTTTCGATACATTATTTTAAGGATTATAATATTTTTAAATGAAAAATAAATTTGTGGTCATTCATTTTTCATGAAAATGTAAAAAGATAAAATTCTATGCGGGGCTCTCGGGAGTCCTGGTGACATGAGCATAGAGAGTGGAAGGAAGGAGGTCACAGGAAGAATGTGGGCTTCCTTTGACCTTTCCTTACTTTCTGGCAGATAAAGTCAGGAATTGTCAGGCTCACTTACACCACACATATTGGACTGTTGGCGAAGCCCCTCATCCCCCCACCCGGGTTTTAAATAGTAAGGCCAGCTGGCCAAAAGGCTCTATATTCAGCTCAGTATCACCTGTGCAAGCACTGGATAGGGTTACCCTCCGCTAGAGTTCTTGCAAACATGACTCACGCACATTTTCTAACAAACACACACAAAAACAATGTTCAAAGAAACAAAACACTAAAGGATGGCAATTGTAAATTTGGATAAAGTATATGTTAATCACCTAACTCTTTCCCCGCCAGCATTCTTTTTAAAAAAAGCTGCCAGCCAGCCCAGGATTTTTTATTTTCACAAAACTCTCATGGTCCCAAGAATAAAAGCTGAGAATTTTTTTTTTTGTCAAGGTCTATGCCCGGACTGGGTTCAGAACGATGATCAAAACATAGATTGAGTAGATCGCGCCCATCAACAGCCCCAAAGCTTGCACAGTCCTAAACCTCTTCATAGGTTTGACATTTCATTCTGTAACCTTAGGCAGTTTTGATATATATGCGTTTAATATTTGATGATCACATTAGAAGCATTGCTTACGCATATGTATTGCTTGTTTTTGCTTCTTCGCGAAACCAAGATTCTGTACTCTTTCAGAAGATGCGAAATAGTGCCCTCTACCGTATAAAAGGGAAAATATGTATTGCCAGAAAATTGCATCAATGACGGGGGAAAGAACTTTTCCTCTTCCGTTCCCCTACAGGTTGGAAGCGGAATTGTCCATTACCGCTGTTGTAAATAATTTCGCCTACCGCAGCCTACCGTCACACGCACACTCGCTGTTTAACCAGCACCGGCTTTAGAATGAACGACAAGGGAGAGTATGTTGCATGATTTTATGAAAGCATGATGTATTGCGACATCAGAAACGAAGAAAAACAAAATAATGACTATTGCGTGCCGTAAAGTAAGTCAAATTTGTAGTTTCTTATGTACAGAAACGCTACCCGATCTGGCAAACTTGCATAGTGCGGTTATAGCAGATATAGGGCTGCAAAGCGAATCCAGAAGTGCCTTTCACCCTGTTACGACTTGATGAACAACTGATACGATTTTGGAAATATTATTTTACGGTAAAAAAAAAGTTCTTTAGTGTTGCTTTAAAGGGATACTTGACCCCAAAATTAAAATTGTCATCATTTACTTACACTCATTCCAAACCTGTGTGACTTTCTTCTGGAAAATAGAAAATAAAAAATAAAAAATATTTTTATTTTTTAAAAAATAATAAAAAAATAAATAATAATAATAATAATAATAATAATAATAATATTTATTTATATATATATATATATATATATATATATATATATATATAATAAAAATATATATATATACATTTTATAAATATATACAATTTTTATAAATATATAAACATTTTTCCATAAATAGTTTTTGGCCACTATAATTTTCGTTCAGATTAAATATGAAAATGTGTGCTCTAATGATAAACAGTCATATTATTATATTATACGGAATGGAGGTCACTATGTACAGACTCCCCAGAGACAAAAACATTAGCGTGATCTGCTTTTAGCCCACAAGCTCATCGCTGTGATCATCACAGTTGACACTCATGCTGTCATTGACCAGAAGGGCCAAGCACTGCGAAGTGCCGACTGACCACAGAGGAAGTTTAGTGCAGTCTATACTAAGCCCATAAGTCACTGCGAAGAACAAAACACCACCTTTATCAAGTAAAGCACCACAGATAATAAAACCAAAGTTCATCTGGCTCTCAGACAGATCTAAAACGCCCAAATGAGTAATGCGATGTAGTTTTTATTACAAGCAATGCAAACAATTCATTATGACAGTTAGAACCAATGCTGGTTGATCATTACTGGCAAAAGTTAACTTATGATACAGAACTGATACAGATTTTGCAGTGGTCACATCCGCTTTGGCATTTACAAGATTTATATTGAGATTAAATTAACCTGAGCTTCTTAGTAATTCTTCTTCAAAGTAATGAAAACATTTCCTCAATCCCAAAATGGAGAGGTTGATTTTCTATTACATCTACACGGTTCTATTTTCAGAGAATCAGTTTCTTTTTACTGTTAGATGTTTACAACACATTAAAATACTTTTCTTGCTCCTATTTTCCTTTCTGCTTTCAATCACTTACTGGAAACACCGTCATCATTACTTCATTTTCCAGCACTAGCCAGAAGTTAGAGGACCAGTTTTCATGCAGCCTTCATTTATACAATGACGTAAGGCATCCTACTGCCATAAAGTCATCAAAATGATAAGCACATGAGAGCCAGACACACAAAACAGGATTATACAACAAATCTCCTCAATTTAATCCAAATTGGGCGCCAGAAACAAGTTTTCATAAGAGTGAAAATCTGAAGGAACGAAAAGAGTACACAGAAAATCAGGCCAGTTCCTGACTCCAGTAATATATGTTGCTAAAGCGCAAAAGGGACGTTAGATTGAGCTCAACAAATGAGGTTATGGGAGGAGAGAGAGACGAGTGAAGAAGAGAGGTTCACGTCCAAGCTCTCCCGTTTTTCTGAATGTGTTACATAACATCTTTCTGAACTCATGTCACCCAAACCTCTCTACCTCCTGCCCTACTTTCCAGCATCTCTGCAAATCATGACTCTTATTTTTATAGGTTTTGACGTTCTCATACATACTGTTCCCTTCTAGGCTTTACAACTCTAGAGTTGACTTAACCCTACAAAGCCTACTGTATGATATTTAATATGCACATTTCTAAGGTCTCTAATTTATCAAGATGATCAAAACTTTGCTGAAAAACCATTGTACCAATCTTCTGCCTTATTTTTTCTGATTAGTAGTTTATTCTTCAAGTAAAAGGCCTTTTAGTGTAATTCTAAAAATGTCCCCCTTCAGGACGAGCTACTTGCAGTGAAATTGTAACTGACGTAACTATAAAAAAAAATCGTAACTATAAAGGTTGACGCAAGATCAAATTTTATATCGATAGTAATATTTCAGGATGAACACTATCTGGACTGAAACAACTTGGGTTTACTTGATTATACATACATCACTTTCAGAAAAATCATGTTAAAATTTGAGCATCAAATATGATATCAAGCTTTTAAGAAATGTTTTTTGTACATCTTCTAATCATCATTGTACTGCATTGCATTATGTTTTGCTGCCACAATAAAAAACTACAGAACTTTGATAATAATCTAAATATCATTAGTCTGCCATACTGTTGATTTCAGTGGTGTAAAGTATTTGAGTAAATGTAAAAATGTAACTACAAAGTAGTTTGTAAGATTTTAACTCTCTACTTGACTATATTTTTTGAATAAGTATATGTACTCTTTATTCCAATGCATTTGTGATGAGTAATGCAATTTGTTGTTACATTTTGCATGGCACCTAACCCTTTCTGTAGCTGTTTATATCTGCTATAAAGAAGCAATATCGCCATTTAAGAGCATTGAATGTACTATATCTTGTTCTCCTATTCTATATCTATTTCACCTTTACTCACCCAAACTTCAACAAGGTTACTTTAGGCGAGTGCATTAGCAGGTAGTTGGTGAATCAGCGATTTGTATTGGTGACTTGTAACTTGTAATGGAGTCATTTTCGCTGTAAGGTATCTTTAAAGTACTCAAGTATGGTTTTCAGGTACTCTTTACACCTCTGATTGATTAACATTACAAACTTTTTGTTTAGATTCTGTGTAAAGGTTCAATAAACTGCTGAATTTGAAAAAAAGGAAAAAAGATTTTTTCAGACTATTATTTCACATGTCAGGCTTTACATAGTTAAAACATGCACCATGTCTTAACCAGAAGTGACACAAAGCAACGTTGAGCGTAGTTCTGCAAGAGTTGTGCAGGGTAGTCCCACCCACTGTGAAATCCTGTTGGTTTAAAATACAGCTTCTCATAACTCTACATCAAATATCCTATAATTAGACAGGTTGAGAGAAAAGTGCAGCTTAGACACTGAAAACAAAGATGAAAAAACAACATAAATTGCATAAATAACTACTAAATTATTATTATTATTAATAATAAATGAACTAAGTTGGTAACACTTTAGTTTAAGGTTCAGTTCTCACTATTAACACGTTGCTTATTAGCATGCATATTGCTAGAATATTGGCTGTTTATTAGTATTTATAGAGCACATATTAATTGCATGACCATTTTCTACATCCCTTAATCTCACCCAATACCTAAATTTAACAATTACATTATTAACTATTAATATGCAGTCATTAGGAGTTTACTGAGGCAAAAGTCATAGTTAGTAGTTAGTTAATAAAGGGAATTGGACCATAAACTAAAGTGTGATCATTAAGTTAAATAAATAATACATTAATACATTTTAAATGAATTAAATAATATACAATTAATTAAAATCAGAAAAAAATATATATAAAAATTGGTTATGCATATGTTTTTGGAAATATAGAAAAAAACTATTGTAATTGTCATAAAGCAATATTTTGTGGTCTCTAATTCTGATTGGACAATTGTGACACATTGCATAGGAGTTTCACATTCAGTGTGGAGAAATTGCTTGTTGCTGGAAATTGTCACACTGTGACTTGGGTTAGGATACAATGTTGTTTTTTGATCTGTGGTGTCATTACCGATATACACAGATAATTGCCATGAAACAATGCACATTCTTTTAAACCTGAAAAATAACTTGTGTATTTAACTAACCCTGGCCTGTCATGACTTGTTAGTCTGGTAAGGGAGAGTCGCTAAGTTTTGTCCCACTGATCATTATCTTCTGTGTCCTTTGTAAAGGTGTCACTTTTTTCAAACACAACTGAAATCTGACACCACACTTTCCTTTACACTGTTTTTGCAGAGAATTAATGAAAAGCAAAAGCATATTTTCCCCAAATTCTGCAAACGTTATCCGAGATGGAAATCCTGCGGAAAGATTTCACCAGGATATAATTTGTTTTGTGACAAAAGGTGCTCTCTGTATATAATCATGTGCAATCAATCTACAACCACTGATATGTGAATGAGTCAGTGGATGCTATCAATTCAGCCGATAAGCTGGAAATACAAGAACAGACAAAAACAAAGCAGTTGATAGGAGTGGTTCCCTCGTATTCCTGTTTATGTCCAGTAGCTTAAACATAAACAATAAAACTAAATTACGCATTTGTAAGATCAATATCGCTCGGGATATCAGAGCACAAGCAAAGTTTTTTTCTTGATCAAAAGTATAGTAAAACAATATTGTGAAATATTATTACAATTTAAAAGTTGTCACACGATCCTTCAGAAATCATTCCAATACTGTTTTTGCCCATTTTTAAATATTTTATTAATTAAACAAATCTTACTGACCTACTGTGTGTGTGCATGCATATAGGCTACTATATATGACATTAAAGTTAGATTGTGTGAAATCATGATATACCAGGAATCTGGTTGAAGGGTTATGTGTATGCAGATATTTTGTGCATTGGATGTATCACTGAGGATGTCTATCTGACAAAGCACTTTTCATAGCTCGAGGACATGAGTGCATTATTGGTTCTGGCATACTGTACTCGAACAAATCAAATATATTAAAGCTCTAAACTGACGTAATCTTAAAAAGGCCACTTTAATAACCACCAGAGGTTCTGTCTGTGCCTGCAAGTACAAGTACACACTTCTTTCTTAACAACAAAGCCAGATAATTCTAGGAAGTTTCTCTGTTCCTGGAATATCCATTCATCCTGTCGTCAGCCAAGTTGTCATTTCATCATAAACACCACAATAAGCAAAGGTGTGTTTTCCAGTGTTATGATTCACCTGACCTTTTAGTATGCGAGACAGAAGATGCCTAGATGACTGCTTGAGGATTAAGCCCAACTGTGGATTGTGTGTAGTTAATGCAAAGCAATGGCTCTCTTTTCCCTGTTCCTCCCTCCATCCTGTTATGTTTAGGGCCTGTGTAAGCATGCTGGAGTTAAACTTGGCAAGCATCCCTAAGATGTTACATAACAGCACAACCCAAAGACAGTGCAAAACCCACTGCAGAGTAACTGTGCTCTGGAAAGCATGCAAATCATGCATTTTATGCAAAAATATCACTTTAAATACCAATTGCAAATATTAACTGTGGCAATGGGACTGAAAATTTCCAGAGAGCTTCGATCAATCCATCAGTTGCAGTTAAAAATCAACATTAGCATCTCATGGTGACTGGCACCAAAGGTTTGAAAGTCCACATAACTTTCTTTTATCTAATAACTCACGTCAAGGAATCTCCATCTGGAGGATGCGATTCTCGCAGATAATCAATCACTCTTTACACAGACTTTTGCCAGAACGCCGTCGAAGAGCATTAAACATGACATGGTAACTCTGTATGGTTCCTTGTCTTGCTGACCCAGACATTCTGTCCCAAAAGGAGTCTGTACTTTTCCCCAAAGCCCTGAGCTCCACTGCCAGACCTCAGGGAGAAAACAGCTGGTTTTAACAACAGAGAGAAGGAAAACTCCTATTCATCACTGACACATCCCGCCCTTTCCAGCAGCCAGCTCGAGCAATTCCAGGGTGGGCTCTTCACATATCTGTTTCTAGTGTATCATTCTGATAGTATGATAGTGTGAAACTTGAAAGTATGAAAGTAGAAAAGAGTAGTAGAGTAAGAAGTACAAGTAAGTGTGCTTTGATGCTCTGAAGTGTTTGGGGGTGTGTCACAGGCAAATGAATGATTTTTAGGTTATATATATTCTGCTATCTCTGTTTCTTTGCAAGTTTCATGCACAAAAAATGAACTTCAGTTATCATCATCTTCAGGACGATCGAATCCGACATGGGTCATGTCTTCTTTCCCCTTCTCACACCCCTTCTTTTCTGTCTATGCTCAAAAGTGTTATGGTTAAACTAAAACTATTAAAAATGTTTTTGTTAATTATAATAAAGCTTAAAAATATAAATATTAGACAAAAAACAAAACTTAAAAAAACAAAACTAGAAATTAGAAATTTTGCCTTGCCAGCTGAAATAAAATAAGTTAAAGTTGTAGTAAAATTTGTGAAACTTAATTAAAAATAAACAAATAGAAATATTAAAAAAGAAATAAAATGCTTCATAAAATTACTAAAACTAAAATAACTGAAATCTGACAAATAAATGCCAATTCAAAATAAATACCATGATAGTATATAAATGATACTAAAATAACACTGATTCTTAATTGTCCAGATAAAGGCAAATAAATAAAAAGTTAATGGATGAAGTTCAAATTAAACGTATAATGGTTACTATAATGAATACTCATGAGGAATAAATAATCAGTCTCATTCCACAACAGTTTATCAGGAAAACTGTTATTTTCCATACAAAAAAAAAAAAAATGCTTAACATCTTCAACAGCTAAAAATCTGGATTGCTTTGGCTCAAGAGTTAGTAAATGTTGTGTTTTAGTGAGACCTCAGTTCAAACAGCAATAAATCCTGTGCAGAACTTCACAAACAGCAGGCTTAACTATTAACAAAGTTGTTAAACCTCAACCACAGATACCACACCTCACCTCAACATGACTTAATTCCCAAAATCCCAAACGTGCAAGTACTGTACCTGAATGTATGGCCATATCCTTCCACTGCAGAAGGATACGGATACAATCACGTCCACACTTTATTAATCCATTTCAAGACCGGACAACAGAGCAAGTTGAATGAAGTTGGCTGACTGAACTCCAGGCTGTTCTGCTGAGAGATAATTCCCGCAGTAGATCCAAGAACACAGGGTGTGTCTGTGCGCCCCTCACCTTCCTCCGCTCAGAGCTGGCGTGTGTGTGCACGCCCTACAGATGTGGGTGTGTTAGCACAAGTGTTTGTGTCTCTGCGAGTCGGTTTCTTCCTTATTACTGGCTAAGTGCTGCTTTCAGGCTCCGCTTTCAGCTATGTTGAGTAACTCCTAGTTTTCCTGCTCCTTGAAGCCTTTTTTTTTTTTATTCATTCCAGGAGAGTGGGGAGGAGAGATCAAAAACTTTGTGTACTGATTTGAGGTCACTCGTTTACTACAGAAGAAAACGTGTGCAAACTACAAGCCAGAAACTGAAGCCAAAACACATTCCAGATCACCTTTGGCCCTCGTCATTCTCCTGACCGCCTGCTTTCCGAGGAAGGATTTCAGCTCTGTACACAAAGTTATGCAATCAAGTGTTCAGGACGACTACCCAACACACACCCTACCTCAGGCCTTTGTTCCCCCTCCCAAACGTATTCACTTTAAACAGTTCTTAGCGCTAAATGCTCTTTAAATAAAATAAAATAATTAAAAATAATTATTTATTTAATAACTATTTGAAACTGCTTTTCAGTTAAAAATTAGTTTTTGATGAAAATTAATTTAAAGATGGGGTATGTGATTCTCTTTTTTGTCAATTTTTTCAAAATCACTTGAAATCCTATTCCTAACCCACTTACAGCCACTGAGTTAGAAGCACTGAAATGAAAATTAAGCAATTTAATCATCTGTGGAAAGGGCAGGACTCGAAAAACTCCAGCCAATCATTTCCAAGACCACCTAGAATCATTGGACAGTAAGTTCGTGAATCAAACGGTCGCACCCCCTCCCCCCATCCCCCTCCCATCCATTGCGTGTCCATGTTCTTCGAATGGATGGAGTCAGGGCCAGCGTTGGAGGAAAGAAGGTAGGACCATTTGAGTTGTGTATTTTCAAAATCTGCCGGCCGTTTTGCAAATCTCATACCCTTCCTTTAAGTTCATTTTAATTCTGCATCCTATTTGCTACCTCAATTCCAATCCAATTCAAATTCAGGACTTGAATTGTAATTTTAAGGGCACTTTCAATTCAATTCTGAATGAAATAATATTGTTTTTTATAAATTTTCCAGCTAAATGTGGCTTGCCAAAAGTGATGCAATTAAATATAAATTCTTGACTGAAAATTCTCGACAAACTGGGCCAAAACTTACATTTTGAAATGTAAATTTTAAAAAATCTGTTTAAAATGTTGCTTTTCTGCAATTTGAATTTTACGCTACCTCAATTCAAATTAAATTCAAATTGAGGAATTGGAAAAGGCATTTTCAATTCAATTCTGAATGCCATACAATAATTATTATATATATATTTTTTTTTTACATTTTTTCAATTCTGACCACAATATGCCTCCATAGGCAGTGAATTTACTGTGCAATTGACCTCATCTGTCTTGATTTCTCATAGAAAATTCAATCTCAGAGAGGGTACATGTGCCTCATCAACAGTAAATGTGACCTTTTTTACCATCAACATAAAAGTCGTTTACATTATATCTAATTAAACCTGCGTCAGTTTTACGTGTGTTCAGTTTTTTCTCAAAGTCGCAAACATTAAACCAATTTAAAAAAGCTAATTATTTGACAAAACAAAAATAATTTTATGGCATTTTTGTCAGAAAATATTCTGTGGCTAAAACTTTCAGTGCATATAAACTTGCTAATAACAAATGTATGCAAAAGCCAGCATAGTTTTCCAAAAGCCTTAACAGGGATCACTTCTGTTCTGTGCAGGAGAAGAGAAAGTTCCTGCATTAACATGTCTGCTACTAAAATCTAACCCTCAATGAAGTGCAGCTCGGGGGGGGCTGAAGACTGAAAGAAGGGAGTGGTGACTGCAGGCCATGCGCTTCTACATGGAACTTTTAACTTTATTGCCATTCCTGCAGTTCTGGAATGGCAGAGTCACAAAAACATTGAATAAATCAACAACATCCCACCACTCACCAACCTACCACAGCAAACCTTACATAATAACATCCCACAGATTTTTCAGGATTCAAATATAACATCTCCCATTTAGAATGAAATCACAGCATGCTGAAGCGTCTGTCCGTCTTCCTGCTGGCTCTGTTTAATTTTCACTTCTCTAAATCGTCCTTTCCTTTAAGCTTCCTGAAGTCAAAGAGTGTCTGCTGTATATCAGAGAGCTGAACGCACACACTTTGAAGTGTCTTTCTGCATTTCACACAGATTTAACAGGCCATTTCATTTTCAATAATGTATACTTCCTTAACATCCTTCTCTAAATTTTCATCCTTTTCTTTAAATAAAACACTGCATTACATAACATCACACAACAAATGATTCATTTTGACTCTGCAAATGACACGGAATACAGAGGGAAGGAGAATGAACAGCCCACACTAACAAAAAGTACCAAAAAGCACCATGTTTTTGAACACCCAACGTAGTTTCAGTGTAAATAATACGATTAGTTTCCAAAAAAAATAATATCACCCACTGTCCTTCCATTTCTAACCCACCCACTGTCTCAAACCGTCTCTAAGAAGAAACAGAGCAGCTGATATAAGCAACTTCCTAAGACATTCTCTATCTCTTTTGTCTCCTGCTTTAACACTGTCGAGACTTTTTGCAGGTTTCTGCACATACAAAACTGTAACATTGCAAATGATCTAATTACTTCATTACTGTGTGCTAAATCTAATTAGGAAATCCTCCAATATGTACATCCATATGAACGTATTATGCTGCTGTACATCCTGTTGTTGTGAGAGACATCACATCCCTACACCATTGAATTCTACCATTAATCTTCTTCATAAAGTTCCCTAATATAATGCATTCTACCACTACAAAATCTATTAGATTTCAAAATAAGGTGGATAGTAATACTATGGTATATCTTTTGAAGTACACTGAAGTATATTAATATTAAGGCTGAGTATCAATGGAGATTTCCTCATTCAATACGATTCACATTTTTTTCCATCGGTGTGTTTCAGTTATTAGACATTCTCTCTCTTTGCAAATGTTGTATATTATACAGAGCAGGGTTTTAAACTGGTAGCTCATTTTTGGAATGATTCAGTAAAAGAACTGGCTCATAAGATTTGTTCCTGAAGCAGACTACACTGGTCACGTTGTATGCAGCCTGCAACTCAATAGAAACATGTTTCTTGCCACTATCTTGTGGTACGCAGATATTTTATTGCATAACAGAAAACACACACTGCAAACTCACATTCAACCACTCAGGTAAAATATGATTTATTTTGCTGTGGCACTGAAGAACCAGCGGGATATCGGAATCATTCAATTGAAGTCTCTGATTAATTAGAAAATTTTAAACCAGCCATAACGAATATGGTAATCATTACATACTATGTGTATATAGCCATTAAAAATGTTGGGGTCGGTAAGACTTTTTTTTTTTTTTTTTTTTTTAGAAGTCCATCACGCTCACCAAGGTTGCATTTATTTGATTAAAAAAAATACAGTAAAAACAATAATATTTTGAATATTACTAAAATTATTTTAAATTATTTTTCTATTTTTGATATATTTTAAAATGTCATTTATTCCTGTGACGGCAACACTGAATTTTCAGCATCACTACTCCAGGCTCCAGTGCCACATGAACCTTCACAATAAATCATTCTAAAAAGCTGATTTGATTTCTAAAAGTTTTATTTATAAATCATTGGTGATAATATATAAAACATGATACTGAATATTCACTGGGTAGTTTGCATGCACTCAAAAAATGATTTTATAATGCTGTTCACTTCATTTAAGCAATTAATTTTAATTTAACAACAGGTTTCTGGTTCAAATGTGATTGCTTTTAGCAATATGAGAAAACGGAGAGACTTGTTAATGTTTAGTGTTCTATTATGTTGGCATTTAAAAGTTTCTGTTATGTCAGTGTTTTGGGGGTTACCATTGTGGTGAAGTGTAGTAGAGCATGTGCTTGTTGACAACCTGTTAGCAAGAATTCAAACTACTTTAATAATAAAGCAACCATTGTGGCAGTGCTACAATTATATTTAGTTAGTTTATTTTTTGTAAATCACAGGACTAAACAAGAAGCATTATTTGAATAATTGAATTTAAATGGAAACCGTTTAAGTTAAGCTAAAACCATTCATTCAAGTTAAATGAACACCATTGATTATAGTTATTTGTACATGGTTGATTCTATTGAGTTTTACTTCTTTCAATCACGTGGAACCACTGGTAGAAACATGTTCAGTCAAAGAGCTTGGTTTGACATTCTAAAGGAGTTTTGCTAATGAACTAGCACTAGGGTCTAGTGGTTAACTCACCATTCTTGCGTTCTTTCAGGGGCAGTGGGCTCGGTACAGACTGCAGAGTGAGTTCCTGCAGCTCACTGGCCACCGCCTCGCTCTGAGGACTGGGCACGGAGCTGTTCCCCACAGCAGACACCATGCTGCCAGGGCTTAGCTCCTCCCCACGCTTGGCTTCCTGCGCTGCCAGGGTGACGGGTGAAGCAGTCAGACCTGTAAGACGTTGAGACAAGGCTGAATTAGAAACTGGAAAACAACACAGACAGACATAACACACATATAAAGGGCGTCAAAGGCTTTGCAGAGCGAGAACAGAAGGTATTATTTCTGATACGGTGCATCTGAACAAAAAAAAAAAAGGTTACATGCAGAACGGTCTGTGCTACCAGGGAAAAAAAATATTCCCATATAGTGCCATGTCCCATTAACCTATATAAAACACTCTTTTACTCGCTACGTAAACCAAGTGAAACCACTGTGGGTGTTTTAGCCTACATGTTCTATTAAGCACAAACAGCATAAGTTCAGACGTGAATCATTGTGCAACTCACACATTCTCAATGCCATCCAATATGACTGGAGGCAGCGATTTACACAACCATGTAAATATCATCAGATGGGGAACTCAAAGCCTCCAGCAGTGAGTAATTTAGATAGAAGAGTTTTAGAAAATGCTTCGTCTGGTATCCTTTTTTTTTCCGACAGAACAAAGAGCGATTGTATTGACATCTAATCTGTGAGGTTGAAAAGTACTGCAGAAACAGATTTCCATAGAATCCAAATGCCAATTACTTTTATTAAGCAAGGATTATTAAATTTTATTAAATTAATCATGTGACAGTAAAGACATTTATAACGTTATTTAAAAAAAATAAAAAAAATCTGTTCTTTTAAACATTATATTAAATCAAAGAATGTATCATGGTTGTTTTCCATAAATATATAAAGCAGCACGGCCGTTTTAAAATTGATAATTATACAAAATGTTTCTTTATCACCAAATCAACTTATTAGAATGATTTCTGAAGGATCATGTGACACTGAAGACTGAAGTGATGCTGAAAATTCTGCTTTGCCGTCACAGGAATAAGTTACATTTTAAAATAAAGTAAAAAACAAGTTATTTTAAATTGTAATAATATTTCACAATATTATTGTTTTACGGATTGTCTTCCAATAACATTAAAAAAATGACAGACCTTAAACTTTTGAATGGTTATGTATGCTGAAATTGTGAATAAAACTCAATTTATGGAACAACAGATAATATTATTAAAATCCAAATATTTAACATAAAATCTCATAAAAAGCAGATGAAGAATTATGGAAAAATGCAATTAAATGTCTTTTCCTTGCACAAAGTTATTGTAGGATTTCAGGAGACTTGAAATGACCAACTAGCACATTCTTCAAAATATATATTTTTTATGTTCCACAGAAGAAATTAAGTAGGCTAAAGCGCCGTTCACATATCGCGCCTAAAAACGCGTAGAAAACGCAAGGCGCGCCGCGTTCTCATTTTTCCAAAGCGCTAGGGCGGTTGCGCTCCGGAGGCGTCTGTCGTTGCTAAGCGTGGTTCTTGTCACGTGAATGCTTGCGGCATTCTGAAAAGTTGAGATGTTTTTATCTCGATGCGGCGCGGACGCGCTTGGAAAAAACGAGCGCGTCGCTTCCATTATGAGCGCGCATACCGCGCGTCTACATTTGAAATAACAAACTTGAGCGCGCAAAAGACGCGATATGTGAACAGGCCCTAATACAGGTTTGGAATGACAAAAGGGTGTGTAAATGACACATTTTGGGCGAACTATCCTGAGGGTGTACAGGGCACACACACATTGTTGATCAATTTGAATCGTTTAACTTTGTCCACAACTCTATGTTGCTGATTTTATCATTTAGACTTCTTTTTTCTAGCCATCATTTAGGGTTGGGTACCGAAACCCGGTCTAAAACGGGCCCCGGGGCTAAATTACGAAAGACCGCAGTATCGATAAGATAAGCTCCGACATTACCAGTTCTGCTGTCGGTATAGAGAAACGTTATAGAGACGTTATCTCGCCAGCCGTTTCTATGCGATAATATTAAACCAGAAGAGAGAGAGATCTCTCACGCGCAGCTTTACAGCGCGCACGAAACGAAAGTCCCTGCTTAATTAGTGACGATGGAAGAGATAACTAAACATTCAAATGTCTAGTTACACTATAGGCCTGTGATATTTATCCAATTTTATTTTCGATTTTGGCTTCCAAGGACTATAAAAAAGAAGATATTTGAGGTAAAACTATTAAAAACTAGCCGTCTAGCGCACTTTCTTGCCTACACAGTGTAGGCTACTTCATTTCTCACTAAAACCCAAACGTAACGTCAGAATCGGCACAATCGGTCATTGTTGTAAAATGCAGTCTCTACTGTTGCTAAATTGCGGGATGCATTTTCCAACTATCCCAACAGTGTGGTAGAATGCATTAGGCAGAAAAAGTCAGGCACAAGCCCTGAAAAGACGTCTGGACAATCCGGAATTAGATGTAGTTTTCCAATAAGACATTAAAAACAACTTAAAGCATCATCTGGAGCACAGTGATTGCAATGGCCATTCTGAGCATTGAAACTGTAGTGATGGCATTCACAAATGCGCATTATGCAACTCTCAATTGGTGAGGTAATGTAGTACATCTACGCCCGGTTTCACAGACCGGGATTAAACTAGTCCCAGACAAAAAAGCATGTTTGAGCTGTTTTAACTGAAAGCAACTTGCACTAACATATGTTAAAATATGCCATTGTTTTGTCTCAAGATGCACATCGGTAATGTTTTTTTTCAAGGGCATGTTTATAAAAGCTACTTTAATGTCCTAATTGAACTAAGGCCTAATCCTGGCTTAATCTAAACCCTGTCTGTGAAACCAGGCCCTACTGACATTAAAGGGATAGTCCATCAAATTAAAATTCATTCATAAGTTTCTGTGAAACACAAAAGAAAAGAAGAGATTTTGAAGAATGTCGGTAAACAAACAGCTTCGTTTTCTATTGACTTCCATTGTATTTTCCCCCATATAATTCAAGTCAATGCAAACCAAAAATATTTGGTTACCAACATTCTTTAGAATATATTATTTTATGTTCCACATAAGAAAGAATTTTCATTTTTGAGTAAATTCTCTTTAACTGTATGGTGACAACTGATTTAACTGATTTGAATTTACCCATGATTTACTCACCCATAAGTCATTGTATATGACATTCATCTTTCTGTTTTGAATTCCATCAAAGTGCATCCATCCATGATAAAAGTGTTTCACACGGCTCTGGGGGGTTAATAAAGGCATTCTGAAGTGAAGCGATGTGTTGGTGTGAGAGAAAAATATCTACTTTAAAACTTTATCAACTAAAATGACTAGCTTCCGGCAGACGGCCTACGCAAGCCGTGACACATGTATGACGTAGGAGTATCGTAAGTTTAGACGCCTTTTGCGGTTCAAACTAACAGAGCTGGGCAGCAAACTCAAGCTCCTCCGATATTTCTCTTTAAAAATTGTCGTTTTAGACTTCTAATTCGTGACTGGTGTTTTGTTTTGCTCTATCCTCTGCACTCCCGCGTTCGTCAATGCGTCAGGTCAAGGGTCACTCTTTCACCATAAACCGATGCGTACCGACCGTATGACCGGAAGCTAGTTATTTTAGTCTATAAAGTTTTAAATATGGATATTTTTCTTACACGAACGTATCGCTTCAATTCAGAAGGCCTTTACTAACCCATTAGAGGCGTGTGAAACACTTATTATGGATAGATGCACTATGAAGGACTTCAAAACAGAAACGGCCATTCACTGCCATTATAAAGCTGGGAAGAGCCAGGAGATTTTTCAATATAACTCCGATTGCATTCGTCTGAAAGAAGAATGTCAAATACACCTAGGATGTCTTGAGGGTGAGTAAATCATAGGGTAATTTTCATTTAAGGGTGAACTATCCCTTTAAGGGCTACAGATCCAAATATTAGAGAAGTGATTGCTGAATGCTGTTCTTTTAGAGCAGCCAAAATCAATGTCAAACTGCATGATTGAGTTTTTGCTTTCTGTAAGCTTCGCCCATCTTCTAAGCTGATGCATTCTTCATTATGAGCTCATCAGCATCCAGAGTTTAGATGGCAATCCCACCCTGACGTCCCATGAGAAGAGAGGTGGAGTAGAATTGTTACCTAATATTTAACAAGCCTTTTGAGACTATTTAAATGTTTTTCCTATTGCTGTAAGCCTAATGTTTACAATCAAGTTTCAAGCCCTTTTCTTTGAGAAGTACTATTAGATTACATTGTCTCCAGCCAGCTATGAATTAAAATAATAAAAATAAAATCAATAACACATGTTAACACTAAAACCTGGCTGGCTTATCACATTCATGCTCTCTGGAATACTTGATTCTGATTGGTCAATAGCATTACTGAGAGGTCAAATACTTTTATAATGCTATGTTGTATATTTTACAGCTGTTCATGGCAAAATAGGCCCACCAGTTCCACTTTCATATCATGCCAAGCCTTTTATCTCATACAGAGTCAGAACAGCTCATTTGCAGCACTGTGCAACTAAGCAGTTGAAATATAGTAGTTAAGTATTAATTTTATGGTATGCATAAATACATAAAAACATGTTTTAGAGGCTTGTTTAATACAGTGGTTCTCAACCAGTGGCCCTCAGTAAATTACCAAGGGGGCCGCAGGATGACTTAAAGTATTTGAATGAAACAATTATTATTAATATTAAAATAATATAAAGCTAATCTAAATTTAAATGCTAGACACATAAAATAAATAAATCCCTTTAATAACTTTTTTTTAATAACAAGAACATACAGTTTTCGAAACTTCTGGAATCCCAAAATGAATCGTGGTTAATTCATTTAAAACAACACTCCCAAAAAATATGGGGTGTCGGGGCCTTTGAGTCAAAACGTTGGACAATCATTGGTTTAATCCATAATGGACTCAGGGTTCCCACTCTAAACCAAATGTCAAATTCCCTGACTTTTCCCTGACTTTCACTGACTAAAAAGATGAATTTCCATGACCTATAATGAACAGCAAAACAGGCCGCTGTTTTGCGGAGCACCGAGCAGACAAAAAACAGCCACCTGTCCTAACCTGACGTGACAAAGCTACAAGACGACAAAATCAATCATAAATCACAGCCAATCATAACTGCGCGTGCTGGCTCTGTTCGCAAAAATCGCTGCAAAGATGCTTTCCAACAGGTGTTTTACCATTCGTTGTAAAACTTTGGACCTATTTTTCCAAACGCCTCACACCCGTACATTCTTCCGTTGAGAGCTTGAATAATAGACACTCCAGCCCAGTTTCCGGCGGCGGAGTAATACCGTACCTCACAGCACATCCAATACAAGTCAATGGAGTTGACTACAATAAAACATGTTGAAAAGCATCTTTTGCAGCGATTTTTGTGTGAGCATATCAGTGAACACCCCTGACCACTCGGTGAGTTTCACGTCTTTGTAAACGAAATTTTAATGCGTTTTAGGAAGGATTGTTCCAGTGCCCATAGGCAGCCATTCTGTAGGTCGGGGGGAAAGCGAAAGAAACCTAAAGTCCTCGGGACAGCAGCATGTGTCCAAATTTTAATCTTAACCGTTCTATTTCATCAGAAACGATCTGTAAACAGGGCTTTAAGTGTAAAATACCGAACTTGTCCTTTAAGCTGAGACGTGCTCCACTGTGTCTCACACTGCCGTCACTGCTGGGGGTGGGAGCGGCTTCATTAGCTGATTGCGGTTCTCTTGGAGCTATATGGGGAGGCTGCAGTAGAGCACTGATGGGCACTTGGGCCGAAGATGATGCTCCTGTCGGCTTCATACGAGTAGCATGCTTCTTGCTGTTTGCGTGGCCTCACCCATATTTGATAGCTCAATAGTAGTTTTACAAACTTTACATTTAGCTTTTCTGTCATCTACTTTTAACACCCAGTTAAAAGAAATTGTTCCTTTTGTAGCCAAAGCGCTTGAAATTTACATTTTCCTGGCATGTTTGCCTTAGTCGAATGAAGTCACCTGTACCTGTTAACTAAGTGATTTCCAATTGAGCGGGAAGGGAATAAATATGGCGCTCAAAATAGCCTAAGCACAACAATACAGAAAGATGTGTGAAACAGCACGATAAAAAAAATCGGTATAGAAAAATTACATTTTGATAAATGTAAACTAAAAACTAAAACTAAGTTTGTTGCTTTAAACTAAAATTTAAAGCAACAAACTAAATTCCCTGATATTCCATGACTTGGACAAAAAATATATAAAATTCCCTGACTTTCAATGTCTGGAATAGACATTTTAAAATTCCATGACATTCCAGAAATTCCATGACCCGTGGGAACCCTGTGGACTATTTTTTATTAGTAGAATTTTAAACAATTCTACAAGTAAGATGAAATAATTCTATAATAATTAATTTCATAATAAAATAAATACTAAATGTCTTTGCATTTATTTATTAGACAAATAGCTGTACAATAAGTAGAATAAATGTACAGTCAGCAGGTTATTAATTATCGCAAAATAAACCCTCCAAGGTGACACAAGACCCCTGAGATTCATGTGCCTGTCTCAATCACCCTGCAGGACTGTATTTAGTAAAAATGACAGATTGTCTGCACACCGTCTCTTATATATCAAATAGTGGGATTATCTTGCAGGAACATTCCTACTTTACTTGAGAAACGGTGTTCAGACATGCAGTGTTCAGGTTTATACACTGACAAGGGGAAAGACATTATGCTCTTTGACATTCCTCATTGTGCACGTCCACGCCTGCCTTTAACCATCAGCCACAGAAGTAATTCTAAAAACACAAACATCACCCGAGCAATTCACAAGTGATGCAGGTAACCCCATGCCCCATTAACCAGACAGAAATACATAACATACATAGACATGACCTTAAAAAGGTTAGTTTACCCAAAAAAGTCAGAAAGCTCTCGGGTTTCATCAAAAATATCTTCATTTGTGTTCTGAAGATGAACGAAGGTCTTACAGGTTTGGAACAACATGACGAGTTATTAATGACAGAAATTTCATTTTTGGGTGAACTATCTCTTTAAGAGATCGGCCATTCTGAATTAGCCTTAAATTAGCCAAGCTGGTAACTCAAAGATGATTTCGTAACCAAAGCATTAGCTATTCAAACATCATTTTTAAAGTCAGACTGAAACGGAAGTTATGTAGTCTTTTCTTCCCTTTTGAGATGTATATCAGAGTGGTACGGCTTCTCAAACAAGAAAAAATGTAGAGCAGAACTTAATTTTGTCCATTGGGAATTGTTTGGATTGTTGTTGTTTGCTATTGCTGTAATCTCATGTGAGCGACAGGTTGCCAAAAACACATCATTATATGTTGTTGCAAGAGGGAAGGGAAGTTATTTTCATTGAATATTATGAATATGTTTTTTTTTTTTTTAAAGAATGATGTGCCTGTATAAATAATTTCATGACAAAATGACAATTTTGATTTGGTTGAATCATGGTGACTTTAAAGAGCACAATACCTTAATTATGAGATCCACAATAACAGATTTCACCCTCATTTCCACTCACAGTTTGAGAGCATCTTGAAGGCCTGATGAAAGAGAGGACCCTCATTTGTAATGAAAAACTGTATATATATACAAGCACATAATCACTGTACAATACCCCAAAGCCAAAGAGGAAAATTATGCTTTGAGGATATATTAACGTGTTGTCATAACAGTCAATGCAGATGCTTATGTAATAATCAGTTGTGCATCTCATCTGATATACTATTTCATGAGCATGCAGATAGAAGATCTGACATAAATTTGGCCATACAGATTTTATTCATATATAAGCCCCTTGATAGATTGTCTGTATCCATCAAGTGGAAGATCCGCATGTGTTGATGATTAGAAGGTGTGTCCCAGCACTAGCTCACCAACTATATATATATATATGAGCACAAATAGTATAATTAAACAACTACAACATTAGATTTGACTTAAATAATAAACAAGCCGCGAAATACATTTCTTTACAACACTTTCATTATTATCGCCTGTTGTTAACGTTACACATTCATGTTCTGATGCGACATGGCAGGAAATGAGACGACTGCTGATAAGCTCATACATTTGAAAAAACATTAAATTTAACATTTTAAACAAGCCCAAACAGGCCAGATATAGCAGGCCAGATCCTCGTCGCGACAGCTGCGTGTATGTAGTAACAGACACTAGTGGATCAAGTGAAATGTACGCTGAGCAACAATAACGTTACATGAGAAGCGGGTGAATTGTCACATTCCACTGCTTGTTTTTACTATTTTAAAACTTTCACCGTTTAAAGGGAGAGTCACATGCGAACCCGTTTGATTTTAACAACTTACCGAATCGCAAAGTGAAACGCAACAACCGTTCGGCTTTACAAAGGTATTCATATACTCAAAAAATTGTACTGAGGCATCCGGCTACTCTCTGCAGCTCAACAACCGCATAGGACTGTGAAGCCAGTCAACGCAATCACAGCACTTCCTGTAGATAAAAGTCCACTCAAAATAATAACGTCACAATCTTTAGATCAGGACCTATTTTTTACAGTCTATGATCAGGACATGAAAAAAAACAAACAATTGTATTAATTGTCTTCCAAATATCGGTAAATTTATAAAATAAAAATATCATAAATTGTTAAACAAAACAACTTTACATTATATAAATAATAAACAAACAATAATAAATGATGAGAATAAACAAACAAACAGTTAATAAAATAGTTTAATGAACAAAAATATAAAAACAAAAATAAATAACATTAGTCATTCGTTAATATATAGTCAAGCAATTATAACATTCCTGTGTTTGCATTTGCAATACTATAAAAAGGGCTAGGCTACTTTGTGTTAAAATAAAAGTTCCCATGACCAATCTTTTTTTCTTCTTCTACAGTTTCCTCAGTAGGGACATTTTATCATAAAATAAACAAAATATACAATAAAAATAAAATAATAGTTATACTGGATGCCAAATATATGCCGTACATGTAGCAACTGCACATCAAAATAACTAACTTTGAGATGTTTTATTGAGGCACTTTCACAATTTAAACATGAGTCATGAACAAATTCACATTCTGAACTGTAAACATTTTAAAGGTTTAAACATTCAGACAGCAAATGTGTATCCACATTCTGTTTTACTGCCTTACTGTTTACTTCTATGAAAATAACATTTCTTAAAGCGATTCACATTTATGCATGTTTTGCATCTATATAAAACAGTGAACAAGCCAAGTACAAAATCTTTTGTTCTCACCACTAACCAAACTGACGACAGTTCAACAAACAAACAAAGCAAATCTCTTAAAATAAGGCCCCTTCAGTCGTCAAAGAACAGTGACATCAGAATATATGTATATAAAACCATCATTAACTAACCAAATAGTTTCATTGGCTACAATAACATGTAGGCACTACCTAAAAGCTATCAAAAATAACAGACAATTCAGTTAGAGATGAGGTTATTTCATACATTACTAACCACAGCCTTCTCGGGGTTGTAAGACAAAATATTTATGACACAAGAATTGGTTCAGTGTATTTAATTCCTCTCTACACTCTTAGAAATAAATGTTCTTCATTGGCATCGATGGTTCCATGAAGAACCTGTAACATTCATGGAAACTTTTCTTTCCACAAAAGGTTCTTTATATTGGAAAAAGGTACTTTAGATGTTCTTCAAACAAAAAAAAAGAGGTTATTTTAAGAACTGATCACTGACAGGTTCTTCAGGGAATCAAAAATGGTCCTTTAATGGCATTGCTGTGAAAACCCTCTTTTGGAACCTTTATTTTTAAGAGTGTACTAACTCGTCTATGACTCTTCTATCTAGCTCCATCTTGTTTGGTGACAGTTTCCCATGGGCAAATGATTTCTTTCACGCCTCGTCTTGCTGCATCAGGACTGTCATCCTCCTCATCTTCTGAATCAATGGGGTAGATGCGGCATTCAGGTGGGATGTCGACTTTGATTTGAAAAAAACTGTGAAAGTAAATTGGTTATTTTTCATACACTGTTAGCAATTTCTGTAAATTGCATTGTGGGAATTATCCCGTTAGCGCCATTAAAGGCACACTATGCAAGATTTGTACCTTAACAGCTTCGAAATCATTTCGATGGTAAACAAACTCGTAGTAGGGCGAATCATCCTGATAGCAAAGCTGGGGGGAGGGGGACGCCGCTGGCAAAACCAGCAATGCAGGTTTGAGAGGTGGCGCCCCGCCATAATCTCGCTAGAATCATGACTTGCTTTACGTCACGACGTCACATACATCAACAACATGCCTCTAGCAGCCTCTATGGAAGACACTAGCACGCATTTCAGACATGAATCATGGCAGAGTCGACGAAGAAAACAAAGAAAGCGCGGTCGGAAGAGTGCGGAGACGACTCTGCGTGAGTTGTATTTACGACAGTAACGTTAAATACTCCGCAGAGACTCTAGGGGTCGCTGTTTGAGAAAAACGGAAACTGCATAGTGTGCCTTTAAAATACAGTATTTTTCATTTACTGTAAATCGAAAAACAGTATTCTAAAATCAGTTCAAAAAGCGAATACTAACTTTGCAATTCTTCTGGGCTGGGGTTGTGCTAGCGGCTCCACTCCAAGCGGTTGTACTCTGCCTCCCCCTGAAGCTACAGCACATTTCGGCGATAGGCTGGCAAAGACAGACGGAGCGTTGCATCCTCTGCGGAGGAGTCTGCTCAGTGATAGAGCCATACGAGACTTAGGGGCAGGTGGCTGGTTCTCTTCCTCTGATACAGACGCCTCTGCAATAGATGGGAAATGGGAGGAGGAAGGCCCTCCGTTGTCATCAAACCTCCTCTCTGAGGCTGGAGTACTGTCGATGGCCACGCTGATGGGAGATGGGCAGGCAGCACTGTTGGGCAGTGTCATGAGCCCAGGGGAGGCAGTAGATTGAGCTTCACAAATGCCTGTATACACGGCCAGATGAGGCACAGGTGCTGTGAACCGGCAGAGCTGTAGGGCACAGTTCATGCAATGTATTAGTATTAACGACCATTTGTGTCAAACAACCTGGACTCTATCAAATATAGACAATGCAATATAGTCCATTCCTGACAGATTCTGCTCTTGGCCTCTTCCCTATACATCCAAGAAAATTCCCTATACATCCATATTTAGTGGATTTAAAAAGTCTACACACCCCTGTTAAAACGGCTGTTTTTTTGTGATTTAAAAATGAAACAAAATAAATAGAATCAGATTACAACACTCATTCCGTTTGGATAATATGACATACATTGACAAAAATATTGGGACACCTGACCATTAAACCAACAGGAACTGTAATGACATCGTATTCTAAATATATAGTCATTAATATGGACTTGGTCCCCCTTTGCACCTATAACAGCTCCCACTGGAAGGCTTTCCACAAGATTTTGGAGTGTTTCTCTAGGGATTTTTGCCTATTCATTACTATTCAGGCACTGATGTTGTACAAGAAGGCCTGGCTCGCAACCTCCATTCCAGTTAACCCCAAAGGCTCAACCAACCTTGTTTTTATGGTCCTTGCTTTGTGCTCTAGGTCCCAGTCAAGGGCTATCCGCAAACTGCTCCCACAAAGTTGGAAGCATTGTCCAAATTGTTTTGGTATGCTGAAGCATTAAGATTTCCCTTCACTGGAAGTAAGAAGCCTATAGCCCAACCCCTGAAAAACAGCCCCATACCATTATCCCTCCTCCACCAAACTTTATAGTTGGCACAATGGAGCCAGGCAGGTAATGTTCTCCTGGCATTGGCCAAACCCAGACTTGCCCATCAGACTTTCCACCGCTCCAGAGTCCAGTGGCAGCATGTTTTACACCACTCCATCTGACTACATCGTACTTGGAGATGTGAGGCTTGCATGCAACAAGAAACCCATTCCATGAAGCTCCCACAGCACAGTTTTTGTGCTGATATTAATGCAAGTGCTGGAAGTCTTCAGCTATGGAGTCAGCAGAGCGTTGGCAACTTTTATGCGATCAGCACCCACATTTTGTGACTTTATGTGGTCTTCAGCTTCGTGACTGAGTTGCTGTTGTTCCTAAACCCTTCCACTTTCCAATAATACCACTTACAGTTGACTGTGGACTATGTGGCAAGGATGAAATTTCATGAACTGACTTATTGTGAAAGTGGCATCATCACAGTGTGTCCCAATAATTTTGCCCATATATACAGTATATACAAATGAGCAGTTGGTAAAATGCAATAATCCATTTAAAAAATACAATCTACTGCAAATAAAAGAATTGCATTAGTATGAGAGCAACACAAGCATGACATCTAGTGATCACAATACAAAATACGTCATAGTTTTTTTACGGCACTGTTTTTACCATAAGTCTATATTTAAGACATTTATGCCCAGTTTCACAGATAAGGCTTAAGCCTAGTCCCAGACTAAAATGCATGTTTGAGCTGTTTTAACCGAAAGCAACTTACACTGATATATCTTAAAATATGTTTTGTCTCAAGAAGCACAACAGTAATGTTTTTTTCTAGGGTAAATTTATTAAAACAAATGAAATGTCCTAATTGAACTAAGGCCCTAATTTTATGGTTTCATCTAATCCCTGTCTGTGAAACTGGGCCTTTGTATTATTTTTTATGTGATACAGTAATTTATTTTTCAATTTTTAAATATCTATGCTTTGCAAATCTTACTGAATTTCACTCAGCTTACCTAATTTTTCTTTTTAGTATTTTTTAGTGACACATTCAACAGAATGTTTTATTATTTTCATTTACTCACCTTCATGTTGTACTAAACCCATTTGACTTTATTTCTTCTGTCATACACAACAGGACAGGTTTAGCAGAATATTTATGAAAGTGAATAGGGGCCAGAGGTTGTCAAGCTTCAAAAGACTAGTCCTGCACTGATAATGTTGCCTTGACAATCTTACTTGGCACGCAAGGTCACCATTCACTTTCATTGAATGGAAATAAGCAGCTTGTTCATCCTGTTCTTATATCTTATCCATATCTTCTCATGTGCTCTCGAAATACAGCAAGTCATGCCGGTTTCAAAACACATGAAAGTGAGTAAATTATAGATAGACAGAATAGATTGCATGTTAATTTCCTATCAGGCCAGTTCAAGTGGTAACTATGCACACACTGATGAGATACATGATGAGATACATATATACTGCACATTTCACTCAAAAACAATCATGAATGACAAAGACACATGATGTGACCACAGATGGCAGAAATGGTTTTACTACATATTTCAATAAAGTAATGATTTACAAGGAAACTGCTACAAACATGGAACAAACTTGAGACAAAAACAAACTTTAGTAATGAGCAGGGCAACATCTGATAATTTCTGCACATGTATAAACATGTATTATACATGTATAAAGTTTGACAAAACATAAATATGACATAAAGGTTTCAAATTATTGTGAATGAGTAAACAAGTCTGGGAAAGAGTAACACACAATGGCCTAATAAAACAGCAAAATGGATTGCACAAATTGATGACATTTTAAAACATATCAAGCAAGCTTTCAAAAACTAGAAATATCTGTGTGATATTGCAGACAGAGCATTAGCATAGCAACACAATCTCTATTGCTCCCTATATAAACATATTGGCTTGAAAAATAGTTTATTGCTTTGACCAGAATGGTGGTTATCCTTTTTGTTTATCATAAATATTTGTTAGAATCTATTCTATTTTTGCTCGGTCTCCTTTCACTTTTTCTGTTTCTTTTCCAGTTTGCTCATGACCTGTGTGATGTCCACCGGTCCACTTGCTGCAAGTTTGGCTTTCTGTTCTTCCTCCTGCTGTCTCAGCATGATGGGACTCAGGCTGGGACGCCTTCTCTTGGAATTCTGCTCCAACTGTGTCTCACTACAAGACATTAGAAAGGAATAAAGATCATTCTTAATGTCACTTATGTATTATAAATATATATAAAGAGGAACTAACAGAAAGGCACATCTAACCTGAATCTGTGTGCTTCAGGAGCAATGGCCTTCTTCTGAGTTTCCTTGAACACCGGGGACTTGAGATATCGCCCATACGAGTCCTTAAACGCCAGATCAAAGCTAACATTAATTTCATTTGTAAAGGCCACAAGCGTTTGAGGTGCAAAGTTTTACAAGAGATCAGATACCTTTTTCATGAGCATATAAATGTGAGTCTGGGCAGCATCCAGTACATAACGGTGAGGATGTGCCAAACCTTTCACTGTTATGTCCATTGTTTTGCCATCAATGTTGATCCAACGTGGAGCTCCACGAGCCAAAAAGGTCCTAATCAAATAAGAGTAAAAATGACTGGATTAAATGCTAATGTAATTAGTTTAATTAATGTTTAAAACATGTAGAGAAAATGGAAAACATAACATATATTAAAATATACATATTTTAATATTTTACATAAAACTATATATGTATATATAGTATATAAATTGTTATGAAATTTATATTTTATTCAACAACAATGCATTAAATGGATCAAAAGACAATGACAATAAAGACATTTATAATGTTATAAAAAAAATTACCATATACCGTATTTTCTTTTTAAGCACAACTGTATTTAACATTGAAATAATGATAAATATGCACTAAATTAGCATATTATATTGATTTCTGAAGGATCATGTGACACTGAAGACTGGAGTAATGATGCTGAAAAACCATTTAAAAATATGTTAAAATAAAAAAACAGTTATTTTAAATTATGATACAATTTGATTATTTTTTACTGTATTTTTGATAAAATAAATGCAGCCTAGATAAGAAATTATTGTCATTGCACTATTGTCACAGTTATTCTTAATTAGATGTGTTTTAGTTTCAAATTCAAGAACTTTAGTATGCTTATCATTGGTTTCCAGTTTCCTTTGAGTTAAGTTGAAGGTTAGTGATTATTTAGCACACCTGCTTGTAGTTTGGTTCATTATCATTGTGCATTTAAGTTCCTCATTTCCTTCAGTTCTGGGTCTGGTTTATTGTTTATGTTTAAGGGTACGTTTGCACGACAAAGATGTGCTAAAAACGGAAAAGGTTTTTCTTTGTACAGATGACAACTTTATTAAAACGATCCTCGTTCACATGGATCCACGAAAACGACTAATAACGCTGTATTCAAGCGTTACATGGATCAATACATTGTATACATGTATACAAGCCAGACAAGCTATTGGGGATGTCACTTTGTAAAGAAATACGCGCCTGCGCACATACGCGTTCTTTTACTACAGTGCACTCTATCATTTTTTTGTCCGATTTTCACTCTAAGGATGTTAATCTTTATTATTACTTTGCTTTTGGGTCAATTTCATCTTCACAAAGCCAGGAACATTCACTGTAATCCCAATTTTAGAATGTTCTCCTCTCCTCCTTTTTACTTCCTTTAAGAAAATGTCAAAACCTTTTAACACAAAGGCTTCGAAAACATGTGAGTCTGTTGTAAGGAACCTTTCATTTTTCATGATGACAAAATGTTATATTGTGTTGATTTGTGTAATCCGTATAACCACTTGTGATGATGTCTGTATGCCCTTATTTTTTACTGTTAATATCTGTATCCTTTCCTAAAAAAAACCGATAGACTAAACACGTAATAGCTTACGCATGTGAATGACATCACCGTTTAACAGATTCGCGTTTCCGTAGTTTACACAGAGATGATAAGGGTGTCGTTTTCAAAAAACTTGCACTTGGAAACCTGTTTTCAAAAGTTTGCATTTTCATGCCACCAAAACACCGTTGTCATGTAAATGATCGGCCAAAATGCATAAAAAGTCTTCAGTTTTTAAATGAAAACAGTGTCGTGTAAATGACCTCTAAGTGCACACCGTTATGTCTTTTACTCATTGGAGTGTTTTGCTTTTCTTTAAGCTTATTAAAGTTATATTGCATTTAGATTGAATTCGCCTTTCTTCATCATCTTTGTGGACAAAACCGTGAGTAATAATATAATATAATATCTGTATATTATTTTGCCAAAAGGCCAAAATGTGATGCTTACTTGTAAATTTGCTGAGCTTTTTCTTTCATTGTCTCCGCAGCACCCCATTTCAGATCCTCACATCCCTCCCAGAAGGCAAGATTCTCACCTATTCACCAATCAGATTATAGTCACAACCTCCCCTAATAAATGACAGTTATTGCAGTTTTGAATTTGAATATCAACCATTTAATTCCATTCTTAAAAAGGGCAGAACTCACTCAACAAGTCACCTAAAAAAAAAAAGCCAACATTGTTAAATTTACATGATAAATAATACATACCACTGAACTCCTTTTTAAGGAAGAGGCGAAAATCATCCCTTCCCCGAGGGTCAGAAAGCAATTCTGCAAAGCTGAAAGTCCAGCGCTCCACTCTCATTTTAGTAGGGATCTCAACACTGTATGAACCAAACACACAGAGTACATTATCATCAAGTTTTTAAATGAGGGAAAAATGTGCTATTATTTCAAATAAAAATTAGGGCTGTGAAACGATTAATCGTGATTAATCGCATCCAAAATAAAAGTTTGTGTTCACAATATATGTGTGTGTACTGTTCATAATTATTTTGTATATATAAATACACACACATGCATATATATATTTAAGAAATATTTGCTTAAATATACTGTGTATATATATATATATATATATATATAATTTGTATTATATATAAATATAAATATTTTATATATAAATAACACATTTTTCTTAAATATATACATGCATGTGTGTGTATTTATATATACAAAATAATTATGCACAGTACACGCACATATATTGTGAACACAAACTTTTATTTTGGATGCGATTAATCGCGATTAATCGTTTCACAGCCCTAATAAAAATGTTTGTTTCTGACATTGAAACACTTTAAGATATTGGAGCTCACTTTGGCATGTTGAGGTTCCAGTATGTAACATCATCCGTTAACCAGGGGTTACTTGGGAGGCAGGAGTGGAGAAATGGGTCATGCTCTTTGTATGTTGCCGAGTACTTAACAAGTCTGCAAAAGATTACAATAAAATTGAAAATAAATTGTAAAAATTATTAAAATATATTAAAGTCCTCCCTGTGGTGAAAATCAAGCTTTTAATGTTGTTTATATGTCTATGTGGTGTTTTTAATATGCTTTAAGACAAACCATGTGCAAATTCATAAGTCAACACCATTGCTGAGTATTTTCTCCTTAAAACTGCAGGTCTCAAAAACGCGGTTTGAAATCGCTGGTGTTTCTGACGTCACAAACTACCTGGTAACCAATCACGTCAACGAGTGGATCTCTGAGCTGGTGTGAGTGAGTGGAGGCGGGATTAATTTGCATATTCATAGAACCGCGTATAGTAAATGAGACAAGGTTACATTCAAGCTATTTAAAGGCATGAAGAAAGGAAAAAAACATTTAAATATGTAATTTTGGTGATCAAAGATGGGTTTTAAGGGATACAATTATTGACTACAGGGGGACTTTAAAGATATTTCATATACAAATATATTTATATAATTATAAATTAAAATATTTTATATATTTAAATGATTTAGTGTAGAATTCTTGATCTAATGCAAGTCATAACAGGAATTGTTATATCACAGTAACGTACGCTCCAATCGACACAGATGACTTCACCCTTGGTCTCATGATACACTGCTGCGTGAAAATAATCTGCAAGAAAACAATGAATCGTTGGTCAAAAACGAACAAATTTTATATTTGACCATTATCTTTTACAACTAAATATTTGAGCTAGTTCTTTGGTGCTTACAATTCTTCTGTAGAAGTCAGGTGTTTTTTTCTGAAAAACAATTTTAGAAGCAGTTTAAGTTCTAAGAAAGGGAATGGTGACTCATGCTAGAGGCTAGTGTTAAAAGCAAAATATTGACATTTGAACATGTTTGAGTGAAGAGAGAGTGAATATGGTTGCTTTGTGGACTTGCAATGTCATTTTAAAAGCAGGTATTCATATTTCAATTACACAGCGCCCAATTTATGATCCATTGAGAATGTGCTTTCATTTTGAAGTCGTCTGATTACATGTGCTTCTACATGTAAGTTTAGGAATCAAATCTGTAGAAAAGAACGTGAGAAAGGGTGTAAGACAAGCCTATTTTATTGAACACAATGAGACATTTGGTGTGCTAAGCAGTGAGATTATGATCATTTAAATCCTATTGGATATAAGATGACATTCTAGAAATATCCTTGATAAGCCTTGATAATCTCAGCAGTAATATCTGTTAATGTTGGTAATACAGTCCATTGTTTCATTACAAGATTCTTCATCAGACACACACTATTTTGAAAGCCTACTTGTCATAATTTTGTCAAAATTAATTGTCACACATACCTTTACCTCCTCCAAATTGGGGTCGACCATCCTGTCGAGTCCATGGTCCATGGCACTAACCGTTCCGGGCTGTGAAAATAACACACTTATATTTAACTATGTCTTTCAAATGTTCTGAAGCTTTATTTAACAGGAACCTGACAGCAGAATTAGGAAAATAGCGAGATAATTCAAATTCCTTAAAATTCCAGTCCAGAGGTAACTCACCGGTGGCCGATGTACAACCCAGTAGGCCCGTTCCTGACAGTCAAAAACCACCCGGTCCGGCTTCTTCCTCTCCTTACCCGCCCTATACAAATAGGCAATAGGTCTTGTTATATGCTGGCACAAATAGTTTGACTATATAAATTAAATATATATTGAAAAACAAATAAAGAAATCATTGGGTCTTGAAAACATCAAATCTTTTCTCACAGTTTTATGCAAATAACAGAAATCAGGCATGCGGTTGCTCATTTAGAATACTCCAAATTTATGAACAAATTGATGTACATATGCACCTATTGTGAATCTTGCAGAAATGTTTTGTGAGATGTTCTTTGGAGAAAGAGAGCATGTGCTGTCCGTACATAATAAAATGTAATTTTCTGGCAAAAAACATACAAATAACCAATAATTTGTCGTCTTTATCCTATATTTTACTATATTTATTTGCTCGGTCAGTGTCGTTGTGGGTTTTGGTTATGAAGGCTGTAAAGACCTTTGAAATTACTGAAATCATTTGGCGAAGTGATTTGGAACTGTAATGCGGTCAAGACCTGCCTGGAACTACTTTCGCTGTGTTTCCATGAAAATAATTGCACACCTTAGAATGTTCGACAACCAATCAGATTCAAGCATTCAACAGCCCCATAGTATACGTTCAAATAATTCACGTACATGAGACCCATTCTCGGATTGATCCATGATAAATCATAAATATTCTCCAATAGTTTAAGTAAAGCACGTGTGACCCACCTGTACTGCTCTTTGGCCTGCATTACAATAAAATCCCACTTGTGATTCATCCATTTGTAAAGATTGTTGTACTCTTCCTGGGTTGAGAAACAGACACATTTTATGTCATATGTATTTATTGTGTGTTTTACTTCCTAAGTATAGTAATTTGTCATGCAGTTTATTATAGTCAATTCAAAATATTTTTATGCATTACAACATAATAGGTCTTATTTTAGCAAAAGATTTCAGAGAAATTAATGACGTGGTATTACCTGTTCATACAGCTCCAACATCCCTTTCTTGCGTATATTTCTCTTTGCCAAATAGATTGCTGGAAATGCACATAAAAACATCTGACCTTGCCAATAAAAGCCAATTGAAATATGTGATGTGACTCAACAAGAAAACAATTGATCAAATTCTTTGTCTCAGACAGCTGTTTGAAAGCATAATGAATAACCTCACTGTGTATTATTGCTATGACAACCTATCAGCATGCATGAAAAATGAAAGATGATTACACACCATAGTCTGTGTCTTCCACAGGCCATTGCTGTGCAGGCCAAAAATATGGTGTCTGGAAGAAGAAATGTATGGAAAAAATGTAAAAGATTAGTACAAAGAAGCATTTACACTGTGTCAAGTCATAAGGCACTGCAAAATGTGTGTATAAATAATGTTTTCTCTTATGCTCACAAAGGCTGCATTTATTTGATCAAAATACAGTAAAAACAGAAACACTGAAATATTAATACAATTACAACGGCTTATTATTGTAATAAATATAAAAATTTTAGTCATGTGACGGCAAAGCTGATGAATTATTTGATGAATAGAATGTTCAAAAGAACAGCATTTATTAGAAATAGATTTTCTTTTGTTACATTATAAATGTCTTTACTGTCACTTTTGGTCAATTTAATATTTCAAGTTACCTGAAAGCGATACAGGGATGCGTCTGGTTTAATGATAAGTCTCTTATGATCTTGTAGTGGATAGATGTACCCAAACGCCACCATCATGGTCCCCATAGCTTGGGCCTCTAAACATTAAGTGTGAGAAAGTTACTTCATTTATCTAAGCAAGACCCAAATGAACAGTATCTCACCCCATCATATTTTATAGCACTAGAATCTGTTATATAAAGACCTTGACTGGGAGATATTCTTATCATTATTATACACAAAAAAGCAATGTACGTGACTTACCAGAAGCGTCTATTTTTAAGTGATTAGAAATCCATGCAACAATATCTTCCCCTGAAAGAACAATAAAAGACTATGAGTGGGTGGGAAAATTGGCCTTCAGATTGAATCTGCCCACCAGGATTTATCAGTACACAGTACACACACACCACGAGAGACTATAGAGAAAGAAGCAGGGTTACTACAATCAACTAAAACTAAAACCATAACAAAATTAAGGTAACACATTAGTTTAGGGTCCAATTCTCACTACTAACTAGTTGCTTATTAGCATGAACACTTCTAGGATATTGTCTGTTTATTAGTATTTATAAAGCGCATATTAATGCCTTATTCTGCATGACCATATTCTACATCCATTAATCCTACCCAAAACGTAATAACTACACTACTAACTATTTATAAGCAGTAATTAGGAGTTTGTTTAGGCAAAAGACAGAGTTAATAGTTTAAAATATTATTAAAATAACACTGGAGAGAAGTCTCATGACAATCAGTCAATACTAATATAAGCATATACGTATGAAACATAATGAGAAACTAAAAGTGGCAGAGAGGAGTATAAGTGAAAGAAATGCTAAATTGGAAGCAAAAATAGAGGCTGAGATTAAGTATATAATTTATATACAATTTATAAGTATAATTTCAAGTAAGAGATTCATCAAAAGCACTGCAGGCAAAACAACAGTGAGTATTAGACACAAAACTAAGGTGCACTCTCAAAATAGGCTTGGTCCACCAGTGTGCGTCCCGCTGAGGTCCTCGTAACAGGAGACTAATGAGAAGATCTCTGCAGGGGTGAATCTGAGTGGCTTCATTAGTGCCTGCTAGCCTGAGGAGCGTACCATACCATTTCAATGAATTTTTAAATAAAAACCTTGGGTGTCTTTCCAATAAATCAATTATATATATAAATGCTGTGAAGAATCACAGGCTCCAATTAAGTTTAAAGGGTTAGTTTACTCAAAAATGAAATTTCTGTCATTAATTACACACCCTCATGTCGTTCCAAACCCGTAAGACTTTCGTTCATCTTTAATATGAAGATATTTTGAATGAAATCTGAGAGCTTTCTGTCCCATACCATTTTCAAGCCCCAGAAAGGTAGTAAAGACATCATAAAGTAATCCATGTGACTCCAGTGGTTTAACCTCAATTGTATAAAAAAAACGCAAGTGCTTTGTTTGCACAAAAAAATATAATGTACCACTTTATTTTACAAAATATTAATTTTCAATCACACGTTCACGACAGCACTACGGCGCATATGTGTTGTATTGACGTTGTTGCGTGAACGCGCGTAAATAATGTGGTAATTATGTTTTTTTGCCTCATGAAATTGAGGTTAAACCGCTTAACATGACTTTAATGACATCTTTCCTACCTTTATGGCGCTTGAAAGTGTTAGTTGCGTATGTGTCCCTTCAAAGATCTCAGATTTCATTAAAAATTTGAGTTCCGAATCTAAACGAATGTCTTACGGGTTTGGAACGACATGAGGGTGAGTAATTAATGACAGAATTAATGACATTATTGGGTGAACTAACCCTTTAAGCAATGTCGTTTATGTTACTGTATGTAGTTGGCTGGCAGCATTTAAGACCAAGAGTGGAGATTACAAGAGCTCTCCTTCCTGAAACCATGCAGTCTAGAGGAGAGAGTCATTGCAGCCAGCTGCTCAAAGGTTGTCATGGCAATAGATTCTTCAGTCTCAGACCCACATAAACAGACTCTAAATGCATGGACCGCACAGATGACTAGCACTCCCGAGGAGTAATACAACTGCAGAAATCAATACAAATAAGTAGGTGAGCCCACTATCCTTCACTATAGACGCTGCGTCTCGCATCTCACATTTTTCTTCTAGTTTTTCTAAAGATTCCTTCTTGAGTAATAGTACCAACTGATGTAAACGGCAGCCATTTTTGATGATCTCACCTGTTATGGCATGTGGGATGGTTGTGATAACAAGCCTCTGGGTCTGAGATTTCACTCCAGTTTTGGGGTCCTGCATCTCCAACACCACAGCCTCCACCTAACATGGAAAAAAATGGGACGTGCAACATGAGAACATCTTGAGAATACAAAATCCATGCTGACAAATGTCCTTCTAGGCCTTTTTACCTTGTGGCAGAACTGTGTGCACGTCTCACTAAATTATTCCACCGTGAAGTCTTCCCTGCTGGTTTATGGTCTGAAGGGGCTGCGGCTGACCCCTTTGATATATACTCAGTGATTGATTTGTGACTCAGCTGTTTGAAGTTTTTCATGCTTTGTCAGGGTCTCTGGCTTTTGAAGACTGTTTGTGAACTCATGCTACACCCTGGTCTGGATCACAGAAAGCTCTTGGCCGAGTTATTGGGTCATTATCAGTGCACTGGTCAAGAGCAAAGTAGTGCACCAATAATATATGGTCTAGTGGATCATACTGTCGGGTTTGAAGGTTTGAAGTACTGTAGCGATAGAAGAGGGACTGCATTATACCAGAGGCTCATGACAAAGCTATACTAATACTATTAGCACACAGTGACCTTTTCTGAGAGTAAGCTGCTAATAGACAATTAACACCTATCAATGTAAAAAGTGTTTTTATTATTAGGTCATAACATCTTTAGAATCCATTTGAATTGTAACAATGTGTTTAATTTACTAATTGATTTTATGAGTTTATTATTTTTTCATTAACTTTTGTTCATCATTAATTAATTTCAAAGTGGTCAAAAAGTTTTTTTAAATCCACTTTGATTTCAGTAATTAACGGCAATTTAACCTTAATGTTGATTTGTAAATTAATAAGTATAATTTCATTCACAATTGATTAATTTTAATTAGAAGTGTTTGATTGAATTGTTGTGGGTCAGAAGTAATAATAAAATCTATTTTGTAACAAGAAAACATTTATATATATATATAAATGTTTTCCTAGATAATATATATTTTTTATATATATATATCTAGGAAGCGCACAATAAAATAAAACAATGTACATGGAGTGTCAAATCATCTATAAAAAAAATCCTGACTTGAAAACAACGTACAATAAATGCAACAACAATTAAATCAATCAAAACAAACACGACAAACGCAATTTACTTTGCCATTTTAATCAATCTAAGCAATTAAAAAGTTCCTCTGTGACCAAAACATGGACAATGTTTGAATACTTTTCAAAATAATAGGGATTCAAGGGAACAATATTTTTATATTAGCATATATAAAAAAAGATGCTTTAAAATTCTGAATCGATGGAATAGATGGAAATCACCATTGAAAGTGAAATGGGCAGCTTTAATTAATCCTACATGATAATATGAATTCAAGCAGCCTAATTATATTGGTGCGCTCAATTACACTTTACAGGACCAAGACCAGCAAAAATATCATTAGACCTTAAGGCTTGAAAGATTATTTGTTAGATTATATAAATCAAATGTAAAATTATTCTTATCTCATTGGCGAGAATGTAAATAACACAGATGGTGATGAGCCATGGATGGAGCTCCAACCCACCTTCTTCAGGCATGCCATGCGCGGTCTATAACGCTGCCCATGGTCCCGCACATTCCTTATGGTCATATTCGCTTCTTCACGCCAGTCTCTCGACGCTCGTAGACGAGGGAATGAAATGAGAAATACTCGGGAGGTAATCGTACTATCGTTCTGGCTATGTCTAATCTATAATCATCACTGATGCACACAAAGACGATGACTGTGTGCGCCAATCAGGTAACAGCTCTGCTCGTGTAGGTAAACCTGTACGCAGAAAGCAGTGATAACATTAACACGTCGTTTCCGGTAGATGGCGCTGGTGTCGTTGTTTTCACACGAAAGCACCTGAGGATGATGATGTGCATACAAACTGTACGCGATCAAAATGGAAAGAAAACAAAAGCCTCTGAGCTGGATTTAAGATTATAGGCCATAAATCATGTTATTGTGCGTATCTTCTAGGCTATATATAAAAAAGTTTTACTGAGAAGAAAAGGTAAATCACATTTGTGAAGGCAACATGTTTTACATTAAAGGGATAGTTCACCCAATAAAAAAAATTAAAATTCTGTCATCGTTTACTCACCCTTAAGTTGTTCCAAACCTGTATGCGTTAATTTCTTCTGCTGTAAACAAAAGAAGATATTTTGAAAAATGTTGGTAACCAGACAGTTGATGGACCCCATTGATTTCTAGAAAAAAGAAGTTAATGGGGTCCGTTAACTAATTAATCAACGGTTTTGTTACCAACATTCTTTTAAAAAAATCTTCTTTTGTGTTCAGCAGAAGAAAGAAACTCATACAGGTTTGGAACAACTTGAGGGTGAGTAAATTATGACAGAATTTCCATTTTTGGGTGAACTATATTCCTTTAATTGTTTGACCAACTGGGACATTCATTAGCCTATTATTACCTTTTGAAATTTGTAATTAAAAAGCAATATTGCTTGTGTTGTTGTAATTCGAGGAGGTATTGCTATAAAAGTATGTAGCAGACTTTCATAAATATGCTCTTGGCTTGATACCAAGTTCAGACACTAAAACTTTATTACACCAATTATAAATGCATTATTTACACAATGGCAATTCCAGATGAAAAGGATCCTAACAGGATGGAAATAAAAACCTAAAGTTAGACACTGCTCTGTGAGGGATTGGGAGTTGGTTTACATTAGATATAAACATCTTTTGAATTATTGATCACTGGAATTTTACCAAACAGGAGTAAGACCAACCAATCACAAAATATAATTTTTTATCAAAACCATTGCTGCAATACTGAAAGATGTCATTAAAGAACTAAAGAACTGCCAGTTAAATTGACGTTGCAAAATATTTACAGGATGAAGTGATATGCATATGTAAAAATAATCAAATTGTTAGAATTGTTTTGAAATGAAAAAATAAAGACAAAACCTGTAATACTATAAATTTGGTCAGAAGTGATGTTAGGGACATGGCAAAATGGCAAGATCCACTCAAACCAAAGTAATGAAATTGATATGTTCACTTTATTATCAACTGTGTTTAAAGAACACTAAACTATTTTCTATATTTTATCCAATATATTAGGACATGTCGTGGAATAAAAATAGGAATGGCCTATTATATAAATACTCAGTAAATCTAAATGATAAAAAAATAGCTGACAATGTATTTTAAAAATATATATAATTTCCAAAACATTAAACCACACCCGGGTATCCGCCCATTCTTTTTTGCGGAACACATGAACGCGCCGCGCGCGCGGCAGTGCGAGTGATGTATCCATGAAGTCGTTACTACAAAGATGGCGGATTTCCTGCCCTCCCGGACTGCTATAGTTTGTATTCCCAATTGTCTTCTCTCCAACGGCGAAATTGATCAAATTAGGAAGTCTAAGGAGATCGACAAAAGCCTGTCTCGAGAGAAGACTTATGTGAAGAAACTGGTGAAGATCTTGCTGTTAGGAGCAGGCGAAAGTGGCAAGTCAACTTTCCTCAAACAAATGCGCATAATTCATGGGCAGGACTTCGATCAGCGGGCCAAAGAAGAGTTCCGGGCTACAATCTACAGCAATGTTATCAAAGGTACCACGACAATAACTTGAAATCGAGAGAGACACGTTCATTATTGAAAATGAACGGTCAAAGTAATTTCAGCGGCAGGTGAAACTGTTTGTCGATTCCTTTCACTTAACTTACGCAAACTTTCGATTGCTCACCCAGCCCATAGACGACGCGAAGGCCAGTGCTTTTAAATGTTGCTATTGTTCAACCCGTTTTACATGGTCAGATAACAAATTTGACTGAGGAAAATGAAACGACTTTTAAAAAGAACATTTGTGTATGTAGACTATGTTCAAGTTTCACATAAAACCTTTCAGAAAACTTGGCGCCTCATAGAGAAAGTGCAGAGTACAGCGCCTACTTTTGGTCTGGGTTAACTTAGTCATCTGTATGTGTGATCGTTTTATGACACATTCTGATAAGTGTACCTCAATATACCACTGATTCCTGAAACATGCATGGAAAAACAGGTGACAGAACCCGGAATTATATTTTCAGTCATGTTTTTCCATTTTCAAACAAAATGCTTGTTTTTTCATTGCCTCAATATGATTCAACATCATTAAATACAAACATTTAATATTTATTATAGATAGGTTATATCCACCTACATGAATTAATGGATATACAGATTATTTAATACGTACAGTCAAAACATATACCATTTATTAAATATAGAGCTACTTAAAAATATGAGAAATGACCTAAAAGCCCCAACAATGTATAGTTGTTTTTAATAAGTATGTTTGTTTTGTATATTTCTTTTTTAATTATAAAACGCATTAGAACTCCTGACCTTGTTGACCTCATAAAAAAGGGAAATATGACATAAACGAAAAAAAGCTTTTCAGGATGAAGACAGACTATGATTTTTCATAAATTTGATCGTGTTGACAAAAGGAGACATTGTGGTCTGAGGATACATAGTAACTGTTTCATTTTCTTTTTAAAGTCATTATGTCAGCAGCCTCAAGTTTATTTTTATAGTATCCTGATTACTGCAAAATGTCAGTATCTCTAACGGGTGTGCTGTTTAGGTGTCCGGGTGCTGGTGGATGCCCGTGAGAAGCTGCACATCCCTTGGGGAGACCCTGAGAATCAGGTTCACGGGGAGACAATTATGGCCTTCGACACTCGCTCGTCCTTGATGGCCAAAGGGATGGTGGAGACCAAAGTCTTTCTGAACTACCTGCCCACCATCCGTGCCCTGTGGCAAGACAGTGGTATTCAGAATGCCTATGACAGACGAAGAGAGTTTCAGCTGGTAAATGAAATGATCACTCATAATTATATATTCATTATTAAACCTTCAAAATGATTGTGCATCTTTTTTTCATTTGTTCTTAGTCACCAAGAAAGAAGTCAAGTTTTGGATCTAGAATCCATCCACTCGATCTTTTTCATAGGATTTGTGTAATTGTGGGGGTTGTGATCTTGAAGGAATGTTGATCTGTTGTTAAATAGCTTGGTATTATGAATCAAGGCAGATAAGCACAGTGTACTTGCATAATTACTCCTATCAAGCTTGTGTGCCACCAGCAGTACACTCCATACACAAAGCATTAATCATGGTGTAATGCCTACTTCCTTCATACATGCATATTTTTCATACATTTGAAATGTAAATTAGGGGCCATTCTTGAATTTATTGGACTGATGATGCAAAAAGGAACTTAAGTTTGTGTTTGCTGATATTGACAGTGATTGAAACCTGAGAGTAATTCACCGGTATGAGTTAAACACAAATAAGGTCACTTGTTAGTCATGACAGTGAGGGCGTTCTGTCTGCGGCTGCGCATGAGTTCAGTTTGCATGTCAGTTATGAAGATAGCATCATTCATGTTCAGGGGCTAGAACCCTTGTGACTTAGATTAGGATTTAGCTCATTTTCCAACTAAAAATCTCCATTGTTGTACAGGTTGTGATTAGCATGTTTCTCCGTATTTATACAGTGATAAACATTAATTTGTTTGTACATTTAAGCCAGTGACTAAGTAACTTTCTCTGCCTAAGGCTGATTTGCATACTTCACAAAGAAAACCAGTAGAGGCCACGATGCTGTGCTCCTGAAAACTCTCTTACCAGTTTTTGCTTACGAGGGCCAGAGTAATTAGCAAATTAGTATAACATAATAGGTGTCTGTCTTGGACCAGCAAATGTGGTGGAAAATGTATGACTGTGTGTGTACTAGATAGATAGATAGATAGATAGATAGATAGATAGATAGATAGATAGATAGATAGTGTGTACTATCTATCTATATATCTATATATATATATATATATATACACACACTATATATAGATATAGATATAGAGAGAGAGAGATTATATCTACGCATATAGAGAGAGAGAGAGAGAGAGATTAATATCTATGCATATATATATATATAAATATATAACAAAGACCTAATTATGATTGTCTTTTTTTTCTCTCTTTAGGGTGAATCTGTGAAATATTTCCTGGACAATGTGGATAAACTTGGACAATCGGTAAAAATAAATAGTGTTTCTTAAATGTTAATGTCATTATGTCATCCAGAGCACACGGTAGTTGGTATTATACCAGTATGTACATGATACAAATTTAATGACACTTAAAATGAATAGGGAAATAAAGCAGATTTTTTTAATTCAGAATCATTAGCAAGGTTATCGATAGATTTTTGGATCCACAGACGTCAGGTTGGCTGATATATTGTTTTTTACTGGTAATGATTCATTGCATTGTAACATTGGTACAGGTTAGGGGTGGGTGACATGACCAAAATCTTATATCACAATACAATTTATTTTATATATATATATATATATATATATATATATATATATATATATATATATATATATATATATATATATATATATATATATAAACAATATACCTATTTTTGGTTGAAATAAGGTTATGATATAAAAATTCATAATTTGTGTAAAAAATTATGAATTTCAATGACAATTAGAATTTTGATATTACAGCAATAACTAAAAGTTCTCAAGCTTACTATTGACGTGAACGGTCAGTAATAAAATAAGAACAAATAATCTAATTACAAACAGTAGGGCAAATAAATATAATAGAACAAAGATGCAAACGAAAAGCTGCAAGCAGCGATACTGGGCCAAGCATTGAAGTGAAATGTGCAAAATGCGAAGCCCAAAGAGCACAAAGAAGAGAAATGGATTTTACATGAATAATTGATGTGAGAATAAGAAGTAACAAAATGAACATCAGAAAAAAGGGGCAGGACAAAGAAGAACTGAGCAGACCCAGTATGACATCCTCTGTATATATCTACGCATCTGGTTTTCTCCCAAATGTTTATGTTCATGTAAAGGCCCTTTCACGCTGAGTGTGATGCATTAAAGCAAAGCGAATCGCAGACGAATGGTGCTTTTACCGCAAATGTGAAACGATTGATCGCCTTTGGCTAATTCACGCCTGCACGATAGGTGGCGCTGACTGAGAATGCCTTATGTATCTTTTAGGTTTTTCCATTTGATTTAACCTTATCCACTGCAAATTAAGATAAAGTGGGGTACTGCACTAGAAGCACAAATGATCTATAATGCTTACGAGACCTCACAAGAATTATTTTGACCAAATACATAAAAAAAATCGCAGCTGGGTAACAGCCGCATTAGAGCTACAATTAGCATCAAGCTACACATCACCATTTATGAGATTATTGCTGTTTTTGCTCAAAACATACTTTAGGTCGATGGATGAAAGCCGTACGTTTGGATTTCCAACCCGACATACTGTAATTACCACAAGGACCCGCCGTTAACAATCTGTCCCTCACGGACCGCGTGACTTCACCACTTCCTGTGGAGTTTTTTTCTTTCTTTCTGCGACTAACCGACTAATAAAATCTTGGTCGACTAACGTTTAGCCAACTATTAGGGGGCAAGCCAAAAAAAGATCACGAGCCGCATGATAAAAAAAAGGGATTTCTTATATATATTCCACTAACCTCTAACCAACGACAGCATATCTTGGTTCTGTGAAACATAGTAAAACCAATGTAACTCATATATCGAGTTTTCAGGCCTTCCCGCTCTCTAACGTCTCTCCAGCACTGAAAAGCTTTTCCAATATTAACATGGGTCCTAAATCTTGCCTGATGGTAACCCTTTTCCCCCCAGTCATATTCCTTTAGCCTTTTCTTCTATGGGTATCTCTAATTTCTGCAGTCTTTTTGCTTATGTCCTGCTTGCTCACTCTCTCTCCTCCCCCATCATGAGCGTAAACACTAGCAAATATTCACAAAAATGTGTTGATTTAAATTTTCAACAGCATTTCTCAGAAATCACTTACTGTACCTTTAAACTGGCAAGGCTTAAAACGCATGCAGATAAACTTTCGCGACAACGCAGCACTGCCACAACCATGATCCGTGACTCTATATCTTTGTTAGTGTGTATGTATAGAATTTCTACCTGTATATTGACTACCGTTTTATCACTCACCCCTAATATAGTCTTAGTATTTGGATTAGTATTATGCCTGTCTGATGTTTGTTTCCATTTAATCTGCAGGACTACTTGCCCAGCCAAAAGGATATACTGCTGGCACGAAAACCCACCAAGGGCATTCATGAGTACAACTTTGAGATCAAGAATGTACCTTTCAAGATGGTGGATGTGGGAGGGCAGCGGTCGGAGCGCAAGCGATGGTTCGAGTGCTTCGACTCGGTGACCTCCATCCTCTTCCTAGTGTCATCCAGCGAGTACGATCAGGTGCTCATGGAAGACCGTCAGACCAACAGGCTCACGGAGTCGCTCAATATCTTCGAGACTATCGTCAACAACCGCGTCTTCGCCAACGTCTCCATCATTCTCTTCCTCAATAAGACAGACTTGCTTGAAGATAAAGTTCAGAACGTGAACATCAAGGACTACTTCCCCGAGTTCACAGGGGAGCCTCACGATCTGCAGGACGTGCAGAAGTTCCTGGTCGAGTGCTTCCGCAACAAGCGTCGAGAACAGCAGCAGAAGCCCCTTTACCATCACTTCACCACCGCCATCAACACAGAGAACATTCGCCTCGTCTTCCGTGATGTCAAAGACACCATCTTGCACGACAACCTTAAACAGCTCATGTTACAATGAAAGGCACCGATTGGCCTTTAAGAACATTCCATTTTAATTAGGGTTTTACTTTATTTAATACAAAGTACAAGTGGTTCAATACATATTGTGGTTGAAGAAAAATGGATAGGATAATTTTGCAAACATATTTTCTTTTTTGCATAATATTACATCATATATAGATATATATATATGCAAAGAATTTGATATAAAAGCAACCTTTTTTTTGCTGCTTGTAGCCATATCAAATATGCCAATGAATGGTCCTCAGTTATTCACCAAAATGCTGTAATTGTGATCGTTTACTGTATGTTTATGAGCGCATATTTTCGTATAATGGAACCGTCAACACTCCTCTAGCCCTTAGGCTTAACACCTAGTTTTGGATAAAGCTTTTTTTTTTTTTTTTTTAAGAAATCGCAAGAACTCAGGGCTTTCAATGTTTAAATCAAAGAGCTCTTCTGCACCAGTGAACAGGTGTTTTTTTGTTGTGTGTGTGTTTTTTTTTTCTTTAAATGGGCTTTAGCCTGGTCATATTGTCTATTTTTTTTGATAGAAGAACATGGCCTTTGTCTTCCCACACTCAAAATGCCTTTTTGTTGCACTCAGATCGTGACAATAATGTAGTAGAATTAAGGTACTTTTTTATGAAGTACTTATTTGTCATTTATATGTAAAGGGAAGATGTCTTTGCCGTTCAAGCCTGTACAGAGGATCTGTACTTACAATTTATTTTGCTCTGACAGTTTTTTTTCTTTCTTGAGCTTTATATTTTACACACTAACATAATACCATACTTTTACTGTATTTTTCTAAAAGCCCTGAAAATCGATATACAGTAGTCAACATTTGAAGTGGATCAGAAAAGTTCATCAAAGTTCTCCTAAGACAAGAACAGGTATTGTTCAATGAAAGGTTTTGATTCACTTCAAATGTTGACTACTGTAGATTTCTTTCCTCTATTTCTATTTTTGTGAATTCACTTTAAAAACAGAAAGTTGCCTTGTGTTTTTGGTCCTGCGTAGGTTAAAGTGGACAGCTTTAGCTCAGGGTTTTATTAAATGACTGTTAAAGCAGTCCAGGTGCCTTTCTGTGTAGTGGTTTCTACAGACAAAAGGTTTCTTTGTTTTTGTTTCGTTTTACAGGCCAAGCAAATGCCTTGCCTTAAATGTCTGTAGATCAACCAAAGCTGGTTTGATGAGACAAATTGAAATGTGTTGATGGAGAGACAAAGTCTTAATGTAATCTTAAAGAAAACAAGCACTGTAATCTGACTGTTGGTAGTAAATTGATATTAACTGATTGCCTGATTTAAGGTCTTTATGTATAAAATCTGTAAAAGAATTTGCTTATACAATGTTGTGTATCTTTGTCGTGGCCATAATCACTTGCTTTTGTATAGTGTTTTATTGTTTTTGTTGATCAGATTTGTGTAATTCTGTTTATTAAATCTGATTATTTTATCAGAGTGGTTGCTTTCTTTTTTTCTGGTGACTTGTCATTTCAGTGAAAAAAGAGGTTATATCGACCCAGCATCCCACTAATAAAACAATAACATCCTATGATTTCTGAATAAAATTCCAGTTCCTGTGTTGATTTTGTTTTCGAAATCATGCATTTTCATTCTATCATTTAACAACTGCTACTTTTCTAAAGATGTCTTTCAATTTTTAATACATTTATGTGCTTTTATTTTGTTATTGAATTATGTTTGAAATATCACTAATTATAAATGGGATTAATTACTCACACAGGTCCAATAGTATTGTAATATTTGGTACTGTATAAAATAGAATATGATTTTAATCGTTTGCAATTAAATACATTTTAACAAATTGTTATATACTGTAACGTTTCCCAAAAATATCAGAAAAAATAAATAAAGCTGGTTTAAAAAAACAAAACAGCTATTACAGTGATTGGGACTTTACATTTGAAAAACACAATGGCAGCCAATGTAAAACTCGAATTTTGTTCTGATCTGAACAAGCTTGCGTAGGCTGCAGCTCAGCTAGGTTTGCCGTTTATGGTTTCCGTTTCTATTGCTGTTTATTTCATTAATGTTCAGTTTTACCTGAAACATCCAGTCTTCGACGTTCATTCTGGAACACATTTTAAAGGTAGCTTCAGCTTTATTAATATGTGTTGACACGTGCGTTTGATCTGTTATAGCTAATCAATTAATTTTATGTAATCTCAACGAATGTCAAGTCAAGTCGAACTGTGTTGTCATTCAGTCGTGTGTGTGTGTGTGTGACTGCGAAGTCGCATTCCTCTGACACGCCGTGGTAAAAACAACTTAACTTTAATAATTAATGGCGTGACATTATCGCAATATGATACATACAGTACATTCCAGTGTAGCTTATACAGTGCAAGTGTGACAGACAGTAAACGTTGGACACAATACAGTAAATGACAGTACAGTATACGGCAAGACACATTACTACACCTGTATACTTGGAACATGCATTTTATGTTTGATTTTTATTGTATGTAGGTTATAGAGAGAGAGAGTAGGTGAGCCACATTTTTGAACAGTTATTCAACATGATTAAATAAAAAAATGACATTTAATTTATTTACTTTCTTAATGCATTTCCTTTTTATTTTCAACAACAACAAAAAATATTACTGTATTTTCTTTTTTTTACATACCATAATTTTTTACCATTTAAATGATTTGTAAAATAAATTAATCATTTTATTCTGCAAGTAGGCTACTTAGGCCTGGTTTCACAGACAGGGCTTAGATTAAGCCAGGATATTTAAGTAGCTTTATAAAACGTGCCTTAGAAAAAAATATTACTGATAATGCATCTTGAGACAAAACAATGGTAGTGACGTATTTAAAGATATACCAGTGCAAGTTGCTTTCAGTTAAAACAGCTCAAACATGCATTTTAATCTGGGGACCAGTTTAAGCCTTGTCTGTGAAACCAGGGGATATAATGTTACAAAACATTGTATTCATCAAAGAATCCTGAAAAAAAAGAAGTATCACGATTTTCTTAAGAAGCACAACTGATAATAATAATAAATGTTTCTTGAGCACCAAATCAGCATATTAGAAGGATTTCTTATATTAGGGATCATGTAACACTTAAGCCTGAAATAATGACTGCTGAAAATTCAATCATTTAAAATACGTTTTCTCACAATATTACTGTTTTTACTCTATTTGTGATCAAATAAATGCAGTCTTGGTGACTTTAAAAAAATATTGAAAAAAATCGTACTAACTTTTGAACTTCGTGTATATTATATACTGTATATATATATATTATATTACGTTGGGAGGTTTTTAAAATTTGAATAAAATGAAAACTGAAAGACTTTAAAATCACATGAGCCAATATTTTATTCGAACTTAGATAACATAACAAATGTTTAAACTGAGAAATCTTACAATTTTATGCACAAAGTGAGCTCATTTCAAATTTGATTCCTGCTACAGGTCTCAAAATAGTTGAGACGGGGGCATGTTTACCATGGTGTAGCATCTCCTCTACTTTTCAAAACCGTTTGAAGACGACTGGGCATCAGGGTTATGAGTTGCTGGAGTTTTAGTGTTGGAATTTGGTCCCATCCTTGCCTTATATAGGTTTCCAGCTGCTGAAGAGTTTGTGGTCGTCTTTGACGTATTTTTTGTTTAATGATGCGCCAAATGTTCTATAGGTGAAAGATCTGGACTGCAGGCACCCAGACTCTTCTATGACGAAGCCATGCTGTTGTAATACCTGTATTGTGTGGTTTTGCATTGTCCTGCTGAAATACACAAGGCCGTCCCTGAAATTTATGTCATCTGTAGGGGAGCATATGTTACTCTAAAACCTTTATATACACCTTTCAGCATTCATAGAGCCTTCCAAAACATACAAGCTGCCCATACCGTATGCACTTATGCATCCCCATACCATCAGAGATGCTGGCTTTTGAACTGAACGCTGATAACACGCTGGAAGGTCTCAGGAGGACACGGCGTCTGTGATTTCCAACAAGAATGTCAAATTTTGACTCGTCCATAGACCATAGAACACTATTCCACTTTGAAATAGTCCATTTTAAATGAGCCTTGGCCCACAGGACACGACGGGGCTTCTGGACCATGTTCATATGGCTTCCTTTTTGCATGATAGAGCTTTAGTTGGCATCTGCAGATGGCATGGCGGATTGTGTTTACCGACAGTGGTTTCTGGAAGTATTCCTGGGCCCATTTAATAATGTCATTGACACAATCATGCCGATGAATGACGTAGTGTCGTCTGAGGGCCCGAAGACCACGGGCATCCAATAAAGGTCTTCGGCCTCGTCCCTTACACACATAGATTTCTCCAGTTTCTCTGAATCTTTTGATGATGTAACCCACTGTAGATGATGAGGATTTGACATTGAGGAACATTGTTTTTAAAGTATTGCACAATCTTTTTACGCAGTCTTTGACAGATTGGAGAGCCTCTGCCCATCTTTACTTCTGAGAGACTCTACCTCTCTAAGACATCCCTTTTATGGCTAATCATGTTACAGACCTGATCTCAATGAACTTAATTAGTTGCTAGATGTTCTCCCAGCTGAATCTTTTCAAAATATCTTGCTTTTTCAGCCATTTGTTGCCCCCATTTGTTGTGTGTGTAATATATATTAAATTCATAATCCTTTGGAGGTGTTTTAGCAAGTTTGATTAATGCTTAATTAATATTTCACCTTGCACGTGGATGTCTGTAGTGTGACTGTGTTTGTGTGTGTATTTCTATGGACAGATGCAGGTTATTAAGCATCCTGTTGAGAGACTGCAAACTGCTCTCCTGTCCACACGGAAAGATTTAATAAAAACATTTCAAAAATTCAGCAGAGCAGAGAAGACGTTTCTAGAAGATGGACTCCTGCCTGGCAATTCACTTTTCAGCCCCATCACCATTCACTCAGACTCGGACTGGATTCGTGCACATCCAGAAGATCTTCAAGACTTTCAGAGTTTTTACATCAACCCATACCGCCGTTCTCCAGACCGTGGACATAAAACCATCTATATTCAAACTATTGGTTAGTGTACTTTATATGTAAAACAGCTTAAATGTGTCATTTATTATCATGTTTACGTTTGTAATTTGATCATGTTGATAAATGCACAGGCTCTTTTGGTGAAGGAGAGGTTGTGGCAGAGCAGTATGTTGAATGGATGAAGGACTACTGTCAGGCGTTCTTTTACGGACTAGTGGTCAAGCTTTTACCACCAGTAACAGTTGCTTCAACAGCCTGTTCATTTCGGGTCAACGACAACACACATAACCTTCAGCTTCATGCTGGTTAGTATTGCTGCAACAGAACACAACCAGAATATAGTCAGTGAGGCAATTACATTTGGCAGACTTAAATTTGGTTTGGGCTTCATTCTGGTATATAACACCTAATTTTCACAATCCAGGCAATTCCTGATGGATAAAATCTGTTTTGACTGAAATATACATTATGATAATTGCACATGGGTTACAAACGGCAGTTCACTTTGACTTTTAAACTGCTTTCTTTTATTTACAGGAGAGCTGTTGAACTTCTTGAAAAAGAGGAAGCCCAGAGATGCTTTTTGCATTGTGGGGATAACCATGATCGACTTGTACCCTAAAGAGTCATGGAATTTTGTTTTTGGCCAGGCTTCTCTAACTGAAGGTGATTTTTGATTCAGTTGCAGTGGTCTTATTAAAGGAGCTGTATGTAAGAAATGTATTTCAATTAATCATAAAATGGCCCTGATATGTCACTAGACATTAAGAAATCATGTTCATTTCAAATACTTATATCACTGACAACAGTAGTCCGGCCAGGATATTGTCATTTAAAAAGTGAAGTTGCAGCCCTCAACTGATGTTGATGTTGTCATGTTATGTTTTGGCCTGAAGCGCCACCCTCCACCTATCTACCAATCACAAAGTCAGTAGTGTTTCGGCATCCGGGTTGCCAGCTCAGCTCTAGTTACTACAGCTGCAGCTACAAACGTTCGTGCTGGATCCTGCAGCCTATCTGGCAGCCTCGAGTCAGGGGGGAGGGGGAGGGGATACACCGCTCTACAGTAATTTGAAAGTGATTGCAGTACCAGTTTTGGCCACAATCTTACATACGGCTCCTTTAACATTGAAAGGAATGTTGTCACTGTAGCCCAGGGTGCGTTTTGATTTAATACACCTTTTGTCATTTTAGCAGTTCAATTAAGTTTGAATGTTTTTGTTACTGTAGGAATGGGAGTCTTCAGCTTCGCCCGATACGATGAGCATTTTTATGGGAGAAGCTATGCAGGGCGGCTTAAGAAGAAAATAGAGCTAAAGCAAGGAGACTATTCTGTGTTTGATCGTTACTACACTCCTCCAATCACCAGCATTCTCCTCCTCCGCTCCTGCAAGGTGAAGTGAGATGACTTGTGTTTCTAAACTCCCCAACCCTTACACAGAAAAAAGTTCATCAATGCTTTTTATGCTTTGGAATATACTTATTAATATATTTAAACGCAGAGGTGGACGAAGTACACAACTTCCTTACTTGAGTGAAAGTATAGATACTACTGGTCAAATATTACTCCATTACAAGTAAAAGTTGCAAAGACCTATTTTTACTTAAGTAAAAGTACAGAAGTACTCGTTTTTAAAAGTACTTAAGTATCAAAAGTAAAAAGTAAATGTCAATGCATTGTTTTGTTGCATTGTTGTATGTAAGTAGGCTACCGTATGCCTCTGAATCTATGCCTGCATACCTAACCTCATATCAGTATCAAATTTATTTCTAGAACACAGTTCCAGTAGTGGGACTGAATGTGAGATTGAATAAGTGCACTCAATAACGTCCACAATGGTTTCAGACACCCAAATGGCTGTTCCCTCAAATATTGCCCTATTTAAAGTTTTTTGGCTTTTAGTATGAATATGTTAGCTTTACTGTTATCTATAAGCAAGGGTGCTCCAAAAAAGTGACAAAATTCGCATTTAGAAAACCAAACCCAACGTTGAAAATGAAAATCAGGTTTATGTCAGAATCCAATGTCAAATTGACGTTGATCTCCAACGTTGGACAGACGTTGTATTGTGGTTGAAAATGAAAATCGGGTTGACGTCAGAAACCAACATCAGTCGGGTTCTGACGTCAACCCGACTTTCATTTCCAACCAAAATGCAACCCCTGCAACCAAAATCATCCCTGACTGATGTTACTTTCTACTCAAAGACCTTGACAGAATTGTAGTGGAGTAAAAAGTACGATATTTATCTTTCAAATGTAGTAAAGTTAAAGTAAAAAGTTTCCAGAAAAAATAATACTCAAGTAAAGTACAGATACTCAAAAAGTGTACTTAAGTACAGTACTCAAGTAAATGTACTTTGTTACTGTCCACCTCTGTTTAAACGCAAAACCAGTGAACAGATATTTTAACAAAGATTTTTTATAGATGAAAAGACACTATCTGGGTCAGTGGTTTTCAACTGGTTTGGCCATGGGACCCACATTTTCAGAATTTTAACCAAGCAAATTTATTTCTCAAAAATGGTTGACACACACACACACACACACACACACACACACACACACACACACACACACACACACACACACTATCCCACTTTACTTAATATACATATTATTGAAGAATATCACTAACACTGATCATCAGTATAAGGTAAGTCTATTAAATAGCAGTAAGTTGGCATGAGCGACCATAGTCATCAAAAATATAGAAGAGAAAAAGAAGACAAAGTGAAAATAAAATGGTATTTTGGGTTAAGGTTTGGCTAAAGTTATCATGGTAAATACACAATACTAACATGAGCTGTTAATGAAACATATGGACACTGATCCTGATGAATAGAATGTGTTTTAGCTGGGAAGGATTTGCATGCAGGTATAATGTACAATGTACCAATTATGTAATTTATTGGTACAGTTTTGGTCATTTCATTCGACTTATTAATTGACAACGTAACTAGGACTTTGCATGCTCGTAATTTCCTTTGCTCTATAGTGAAGTGATCCCAGCAAGCAATTTTGCATTTAAAAGAGGTCTAATAGCCGTCCAAACACAGCCCTGACGTCTAGGCAAAATTTCTGTGAAAATGTAATAGATGTCTTACCATAGCCCAAGAATAGACTTGTCATCAATTAGATAACATGTCAAAGAAATGAAATCAAACACCTTGTAATCACTGTTGACTTTGCTTACATGATGTAATATCAGACATCTCGCAAGTTATTTTGGCAAAAACGACATGTAACCAAATTCAAGGTTATTTTGGCTAGAAGTGGGTTAATCATAGCCAGACTATTTCGGCTCTATAATTAACCTAGATGGTGGAATGACGGCTATTGCTTGCTGGGGATATATTGGCATTTGCGTGCATTTGAAGAGCGCGCACCGTGAGCACATTATAACGTCTGACAGGAAAAGTTACGAAAGTAACGTTAGAATAATGACACTGACATATAGCCTTACAACATCTCATCTGACAACAGATACTGTCAGCACAATGTTTTTCTCAGGCATTCTTTACTTAAACTGCATCTGACAGTGGAGTCAACAGGAGTTCATTCACGTCTTTCAAACTAAAAGTCTCGCATTTGAAAAACATTTCATACTTTTTTTGTTATTGTTGTTTCTTTGTCTACCCAATCCGCGACCCACTTTTAGCTCGCAACTGATCTAGGTCATTGTGTGGTTGAAAATGTGTGTGGCTGTCTGTAAGTGCACTAAACTTTGTATTTGAGCTCTTTTAACCAGACCTGTTATTTGTGCATCTCTTTTAGACCCTGACTCATGAGATTGGACATATATTCGGAATGGAGCACTGCCAGTGGCTAAACTGTGTCATGCAGGGCTCCAATCACTTAGTGGAGTCTGACCGTCGGACACTTGTCCTGTGCCCCATCTGTTTACGTAAACTACAGTCTGCCATTGGATTCAAAATAGCTGACAGATACAAGGTAAGCCCAAATCTATTTTGCAGAGGTGGACAGTAACAAAGTACATTTACTTGAGTACTGTACTTAAGTACACTTTTTGAGTATCTGTACTTTACTTGAGTATTATTTTTTCTGGAAACTTTTTACTTTAACTTCGCTACATTTGAAAGACAAATATTATACTTTTACTCCACTACAAATCTGTCAAGGTCCTTGAGTAGAAAGTAACATCAGTCAGTGGATGATTTTGGTTGCAGGGGTTGCATTTGCATGAAAGTCGGAACCCGACGTCAGATTGACGTTGGATATTGATTGAAAATAAAAGTCGGGTTGACGTCAGAACCCGACTGATGTTGGTTTCTGACGTCAACCCGATTTTCATTTTCAGCCACAATACAACGTCTGTCCAACGTTGGAGATCAACGTCAATCTGACATTGGATTCTGACATAAACCTGATTTTCATTTTCAACGCTGGGTTTGGTTTTCTAAATGCAGATTTTGTCACTTTTTTGGAGCACACTAGCTTATAGATAACAGTAAAGCCAACATATTCATACTAAAAGCCAAAAAACTTTAAAAAGGGCACTATTTGAGGGAACAGCCATTTGGGTGTCCGAAACCATTGTGGACGTTATTGAGTGACTTATTCAATCTCACATTCAATCCCACTACTGGAACTGTGTTCTAGAAATAAATTTGATATTGATATGAGGGTATGCAGGCATAGATTCAGAGGCATACGGTACTTTAAGTATTACATACAACAATGCAACAATAATAAAACAATGCATTGACATTTACTTTTTACTTTTGATACTTAAGTACTTTTAAAAACGAGTACTTCTGTACTTTTACTTAAGTAAAAATCTGTCTTTACAACTTTTACTTGTAACGGAGTAATATTTGACCAGTAGTATCTGTACTTTCACTCAAGTAAGGAAGTTGTGTACTTCGTCCACCTCTGCTATTTTGACTAATTTGCATGCACTCTAGTGTTCTGGCCCACTGATCTAATCAATATATCATGGTATCAATCAATCAATATACAGTAACATTAGTATACAGTTACATATTATGTTACAGAATGTAAATATATATAATACCGGTATGTACTCTACAGGCCATACTGCACTGGATTGAAGATGGAGCTAACAGCAATGGACAACATTCAAAACCCACACAAGCCTTTCAAGAGTATAAAGACTGGTTGTATAAGTGCTTACAAATATTGGATGGTGAAACACCATGAACCAGCAAGTTTGATCTTTTGCTACCTGCCGACAAGTAATGTCAATGCAAGTTGAGACATGCTATATATGCACATTCTTAAAAAAGAGCTTTGGTGAGAAAGCTTCTGCTTGGAAAATACAGGTAAATGTATATGTAAAGTAGTGCTTTTGGTCTGTATGTATGGATCAAACAAAATAAAGTTTTATTTCTCTCTTTCCTTTGTTATTGCTTTTAAGATCTCGGTCAAATCAGAAAATAATTATCAGACAGCAGTCTAAAAAAAGTATGTATTTATTTATTTTTTATCTGATTTAAAGATTGTCTTTTGTGCAGAAAGAGAAGAGAACATTGCACATTCACATTCCACTGAACATACAGCATATAATTCCTTTCCAGTTATAAAATTCAAGTCATGTGACAGTTGTTCGATAACAACAAATACAGTTTTACCTAAAGAGGTAAGTGATGAAGCGGTCATATAAGACACTTTCACATTTGAATTTGGCTTTGCATTACATTGGACATCCTTCAACTTCATTTCACAGTTGCATCAACCTGAGCTCTGTAAAGCATTGAATTCACAGTATCTCTATTTAATAGATATATAAGTGTTATCCACAGTTGAAAACACTATCATCAGCATTGAAAGACTAAACAACACCATGAACTGTGGAAGCCTGTTTCCACCACAGAATAAAAAATAAAAATAAAAAAGCTGATTCTGACTTTTTTACATCTCGCAATTCTGACATTATAACACACAATTGGGAGATGATGCATGATATAAAGAAGAATAAAATAAAGAATAACATTTTAGCCCATCAGTGCCTAGTAGTCACCCATTACCTATAATCGCTAAAACCACAAAAATTTGGTTTCCTGTTACAGATTATGTTTGTTTCTTTTGTATCTGGGACTCTGATCAACAAAAGTCCTAGTGTTTACTTTCAAGTCTAATAATAGCTTATCATGACAGCTACTGCTAATATAATGTACTATAATAATTACATTTATGATCTCAGGTATAAACAACAATTGCACATCTTAAAGGGACAGTTCACCCGGAAATTATAATTCTGTCATCATTCAGTCATCATCATTTCACATCTCATGTTGTTCAAACCCATAAGACTTGTTCATCTTCGAATCTCAAATGAAGATATTTTTAATGAAACCTGAGAGATTTCTGTCTCTATTTTGAACGTCCGTTCCACCAAAACTTTGACACTAGTTCATAAAGGGATAGTAAATAAATTCATATGAATCGAACTGTTTAATCCAAGTTTTTTGAAGAAACATTTTATATGATTAACAGATTTGATTTAGGCTTTTATTCCCATACAGACATTGATCAATGCATATGCGTAGAGTAAATAAAATATTCGTTAAATAAAGTATCAACTTGCTTGACACCAAAACTCTGGTTCTTGTTTGTCAGTGATGACCGAATTTAAATTTTTGGGTGAACTAACCCCTTAAGCAATTATTATGAATCATAATGTAGTTGTTCTGCAGATACATTCAGCTGTAAAATGTTTCCTATGTTATCAACAGGTCTGATAGATCAGTTCAGTTAAATTCACAAAGGAAGTCTTTTTTTCAAGACTTAATATCTTGGATATCCAATTCTAGGAATTCCTCTGGCCTGTCTTTGTCTTTGGACACTTGCTCCACTGTGGGTTTATTCTGTCCACAATCCCTCCTTGAACACAGATGACCTGTCTTAGCTGGACGTACGAACCCAAGGAAGATGGCACCTAGTCCCATTCCCGCAGCGCAGGAGTAGAATGCAGCACTGTACCTTTGTGTAATATCCACAAGGACACCTAGAATATTTGGGGGCAAATACAGTAAGTTGCTTGTTTAGGTTTGCATTTTATATACACTATTGTTGAAGAGTTTGGGGTCAGTAAGATTTTTTTTGGAGAAATGAATACTTATTCAGCAAGGATGCATTAAATTTATCAAAAGTTGGAAAAAAAACTGCACAACAGTTTTCAACATTGATAATAAGAAATCCAGTTGTTCTTACCTCCTAATGGTGGACCAGCCAGTCCTGCAAAGCTCTGAATACAGACATAGACGCCTACAGCTAAGGGCATCCTCTGGATCCCTACGACATCATCCTCGGCCAACATTGGGATGTGCGTGGATGCAATGTTCCCGAGTAGGAAGCCATAAAGCACACTGCACACTGATAGTCCCCAGAAGCCATTTACCACAGTGAACAACACCAGGACTAAGCACATCAGTGACACGCATACGAGAAGTACATATATCTTCCTGATGTGCCCCCAGTTCAGGACCCATCCGATAGAGAGACGTCCAAAGATCTCAGCGATGGCCATTGTTGACAGCATATAGGCAGCCTTGTCTCTATCGGTACCCAAACTGGCGCTGAGCTCCACCACATACAGCTGTGGGGCAAAAAAGCCCAGTGTTGCAAAGAGACCAAAAGCTGAATAACACAAAAAACTACCTTCTTTTAGCACAGTCAAATCCAAGAGCTTATTTTTACTCATAAAGTCCTGTTGTTTTGGGAGGATCTGAAGTGGTTCAGCTTCTCCCTGTTCCTTCCCAGATTTGAGGTCCCGTTCCAGCTCATCAACTGACTGTACACCTGAATCTCCAGAGCTCACAGAACCTTGCATTTGTTCTTCAGGGAGAGAGGATGTGATTTTCTGCTCAGTTTCTGTTGGAGAAGACTTTGGTTTGATGACTATGGGACGGAGCAGAGCCCCACAGACAATAACGATGCCCTGCAACGTTCCAATCACCACCATTGTGTACCTCCAGCCAATCCAGTTCTTAAGAGCTGTGAACGCTGCAGAAACAAGGAACAATATGAGCGACTCTTCGTAATAACATACATACTTCGACATAATAACACATAATATTTGATGGTATTAGCTTGCAGTTGAGCACGCCTGCCCTCACCTGGAGCAAAAGCAAATATGGCAAATGACTCTCCAGTGGAGGCCATGGCTGTGACCACAGAACGACGCCTGCTGAAGTACTGGGACAAGATTGTGACGGTTGGCAGAAATGTCAAACAGTAACCCAGTCCTACAGAGAGGAAAAGACATCTGAAAATCATTAGATGCTTTCTTTTGCTGATAGCTGGTAAATCAATCTTTTCAATCAAACATATACATTATTAGTTTTTATTGTAAAATGTCTTTATTTACAGACAATTCTGGACAAGTTTAGTTGTACTTATATATTATATACTAATATATTAAATATAAACATCTAACAGATATGAACAGTGTTGGGGGTAACGCATTACAAGTAATGCAAGTTACCTAATAAGATTACTTTTTTCAAGTAACTAGTAATGTAACACATTACTTTTAAATTTACAACAAAATATCTGAGTTTCCAGATAAGGAAATAAGTAACTAGTAGTTCTAGTTACTTATTAAATAAGTAACTAGTTTTTCTTACTTATTTTTTCAAATAAGTAACTAGTAGTTCTAGACTAAAGTGAGCATGCATTTACGCATCTCACTTGCACAAAAACAGATTCAGTATTCCTCAAAATGAATAAAAATAGTGAAATGCAAACTCAGAATAATTTGCAAGCCTGCAATAATTAAATATGTTAAATTATTACACAATAATACTTTATGTATTTAATCTCACTTTATTAACCAATGTATTTACTGCTGACCTTCAATGATCCAATTCAACCATACTAATAAGGAAAAATGACTTTAGATAAACATCACATTTGTGATTCATTTTTATTTATTTTTTGTTGAATAACTTGGATAACACGGCATAACAGTGGAAACTAATTCCATGTTTTCTTATAATATTACCAAGTGACAGCATTTATATTGAAAATAGCGGAGGGCCTAACACAGACCCTTGTGGCACTCCATAATTTACTGAAGTTTTCTTATGCTATCTTATCATATGACAATTTTTTCCCGTTTATCAAAATGGTAACGGTCTGATAGGAATGATCTAAACCACCTTAATGTCTGTCCCTGAATACCAGGGACAGGCATTAAGGTTGTTTAGATCATTCCTAGTTTCCACTGTTATGCCGTGTTATCCAAGTTGACAGAGTATGTTAAATATTGGATGACCAGTAATTTTCTTTTATTAAATTCAGATAAGACTAAGGTATTACTTATTGGACCAAAAACCTGCATTTTGCATTTAGAAGGATGTACTGTTACTTCATCCTCCGTAGTAAAAGACCTGGGTGTTATATTAGACAGCAACTTGTCTTTCGAAAATCATATTTAATATATTACAAAAACAGCCTTAGAAACCTCAGAAACATTGCTAAACTATGGAACATGCAATCTGTTTCTGATACAGAAAGTCTTCTGTGTCACATGATTCTTCAGAAATCATTCTAATATGTTGATTAGGTGCTCATAAAATATTCCTTATTATCAATGTTGAAACCGGGCTGTGCTGCTTAATATTTTTGTGGAAACTGATACATTTTTCCCATGGTTCTTTAATGAATAGAAAGTTCAAGAGAACAGCATTTATTTGAAATAAATATCTTTTGCAACATTATGAAGTATACAGTACTTTTTACTCTTACTTTTGTTCAGTCTAATGCATCCTTGGTGAATAAAAATAGGCCTATTAATTTATTTTTTAAAAATCATGCTGACCCTAAACTTTTGAACGATAGTGTATGTATAGTGCAAGGCTCTACCTACCAGTCACAATCCCAATACTGATGTACATCTGATTGATGGAGCTGGTGAATGCAGTTGAGATTGTGCCCAGAGATATGAGAAATCCACCAAACATCACAACTGGCTGGAAGCCGAATCGATTACTCAGCACTGATGATAAAGGAGCTGAAGGGGCATAGACATGGATGCCAAAGTCACAGAAATGAACACATACTGTATAAAGAGTCAACATGCAGCTAAGCGGAGTTCTAAAATTTAAAGCAAAAGTGACAGTTTTTACCTGTGAAAGTCATAACAAAGACACATATTGAAATGATCCATGATACTCGACTGTTGCTCTCCCCAAAATCACTCATTAGGTCCTTGAGGAAAATCCCAAAACTTTTGATAACCCCATAAGTGAACATCTCCACCAGGAAAAAGGCCACAGCCACAATCCAACCCCAACCACCATCTGGGACCTCTGAGTACACTTTAGAGCCAAGGCAACCTTTCAGTCGGAAAATCCACTGTGCCATTTTGACCTATGACCTGTGAATGTGACAAAGACAAATGTTAACTATATTAAGTTTATAAGTCTATCAACTTTTACAGCCACTCACATCCATCAGTAAAATGTATTTAAACACATCTATCATCATTCATAAAGAGACATGTCCACAATGCAACCAAGCAATATATGGAAAAACTTAACTTAAATGTACATGGTTGATAATTCTATGAACAACTTTTATATTTAATTTAAATTTCAAACAACTGCTAAATCTAAAAATTCGAATACTAAAAAATTCTATAGTATACAAATAATAAGCTACTATGTGCTATTATGTTAAAGACATACCTGTTACTTGTAACCATGTTGCATCTAAATTGTATTAATTTTTGAATTTGATGTTTATTGATGTTTAGATGTTTATTAAATGTTATTGGTAGAAAATGGCACAATCGCACAAATCAGTTTGACACTGTAGATCCACATTTAGGTAACGGGGTTTAAAAATGCATCACATACAAAAATGAATTGAAAATAAAAAACAGATCATATAAATTTATGTTGACCTCCTGTGGTAGGTGAAACATTTTTATCAAGTGGTGCCAAATGACTAGCCTGGTCCTACCAGACTCTCATACATTTCATTTGTACAGAGAGTCTGGCCACTCCCCATTGACAAGCGTTAACTTCCTTGAAGGCGGGTTCTCTGTTGAAGTTTAAAACTATTGGATCTGCCCAGAGCCACTCTGGATCTGCCATAACCAATCGCTAACGTCATAATTCTCAGCCACTCCCTCTGTTCGCTGATTGGACCGGTTAAAAATTGGCCGGAGAAAACCTGCGAATATACCGCAAACCCAGACAACTTACTGAAGGAAAATGAAAATTGAACGGGAGTACGTAGGATGGTGGAGCCAGGCTACCAAATGACATCCTGCTCACCCTCTCTAGACGTAGGCCTAATGGGTGGAGCTTTACCTAATTTAGGCTAGATCATGGGTAGGGTTAGGGCGTGGCTAGACCTTCAATTTACAGACCATGTCTTAAAAAAGAACAAAACTTTGTGAAAAGCGGCGAACAGTGGGTGCTTAGTTCTCAAATGGAAGGCTGCGTCCTATAAGGCAGCAATGATGGCAGCTACCACGTCATCAAGCACCGCTGAAAGGCCATCTCAGTTTGAAGGAACCTTGGAAGGCAGCCTTTGTTTCGCGTCCTTCATTCAGTTCATTTTGAAGGATGCATCAAGAGTATCCTTCACTTCCTTCAATCACCCACAATCCTTTGCACACATTCCAATTCACAAAAAAGAACTGATGGACAACTAGTCAGTACTATTCATTACAAAATGTGCATTATGAAATGTAAGACAAAATATTATGTTTTTGGAGATGAAGGCATAAACGTTATATTTTGTTTGGGTGTAAATTAATTATTAGGCTTCTAACACTAAACTGCCAATAATGTAGGCCACTAGGAGACCACTGACGATTGCAATAATAGAAAGCCAATTGATATAAAGGTTTTTGATGCAAAGTATTTTTGTGTCGTGAGTCCGTGGTGGCGGAAACATTTGTGACGTAGCCGTGCACACTTAATAGACCGTCTCATTCTAGTGTTTAGTGCTGAGAAGGACTCTATAGCCTCCAAGCCTCCGAAGGACTGGACTAGGACACACTAAGAACTAAGAACTAATGACTAAGAACACACACACCCTCACTAGTCTCTAGGATGCTGCAGCCTTCCGTTTGAGTGGCACCAGTGTTGCCAGATTGGAAATATCCAAGTATCGTACCAGAAGCTCAAAATTATCGTATTTGGAAGAAAATTATAGTACACGAGTCAAACGTACAGAATACAGCAATTTATAGACCAACAACTTTTTGACACAACCTGAAAATTACTTTATTGCTAAACTATCGACTTGAAAAGAAAACTGACCTAAAGCGCTGTGGCAGGTAAGCAGGCCTATGTTAACTTTTTTTTATTTTTTTTTTTACTTTTTTCTTCTTCTTGCAAAACATACAGAGATGACATAATGATATACAACATTGTATACAATATACACAAAGAACATCAAATTGTGCTCATGAGAGAGTCATTCTCCATGATGATTGGCCGAGAAGACATTAGATGGAAGACAAGTAACACCACCACATTCAGGAAACCTCTTTGGGAGAGCTTGGGTTGTTATCTTTCTCACTTTATCAAATGTGATTTAAACTTTTCATTGAAGGATATATTTCTCTATTTTTTCTGGGAGTGACTATGCTATTGATAGTGTTGTTAATTTCTTTGTGTTGCATTGTAAATTTTTTATTCACAAACACAAAGACTTTGCCTAGATTTGACGTCTTTATTGCTGAGATTTCCCTTATTGTAAAATCTCTTAAACTCATTGATAACAGTAAGAACAACAAGTTTCTTAAGAACTATGTACGTTTTTTTCTTACTGGTTGAGGAGTCAGTTATTGTTTTTATTTATTTATTTTTTGTTTATTTATTTATTTATTTTTTATTAATGTATTCAATGCAGTGCTGTTTCTTCTTTGTAAAATAGTTAATAAAAAACAAAAACAAAAAAAAACACCACGTTCACGTTCTCCTCACAATCATTCCGGTAGACGTAGAATCCACAGCTAGATCAATGAGTATAGAATCCCTATGATTACATCGACCATCATTTGAAATGTCACACAATTCTGAAATGATCGTTCATTATGGGATTTTTTTCATTATTTATCGTACATCGTACAGAGGTCAAAATGATCGTAGCCTACATCTGGCAACACTGAGTGGCACCCAGTGGGAACGCTGTAGCGTTTCCAGAGGGATGTTACCTCACGAGAGGGGCGGCGAGACTCGAGTGTTAACAAACTGATGCGCTTTAGGCAGCAGAACAACGTTTGAAAAACTTTCAATGAAGTCATCGCTCAGCATTAGGTAAGGTGAGCCTTAATGAGTCTCATAATATTATATTAAGTCATAATATAGCTTTCTATGCAGTTTAAAGCTCAAGTTTGTATTTCTTAGTCTTTCTTTCCAATGTTGTTACAGCTAAGTTAATACTAGACCGCTAAACTTCCTCAACAACGTTACCGCTGTAACTCCTGTGTGGTATTATATTGTCCCAAATAAACATTTATTAAACATATATTAAGTATAATTAATTTAAAAATTATTATTTCATGTTTGAGCACGTCTGTTTGTTTTTCCTAAATCACTTTGCACGTTATCAACAGTAAGGTGAGTTAGCATATTTTTTCCCCCCCGAATCATCTTCCACCAGCTTCTCCGTTAGATTCTCCTGCATGTTTTCTCAGCTCCTTGTCACGTGGTCGTTTCTATGATAAAGAACACATACGTGTGTCCTAGTGTCTTCCTGCGTATATTCTTGTGTGGGGCACTTAACTGACCAATGTCAATAGGAGTTTAGTAGAAGGATTCACTCAACCATTGATATAACATTTAACAACCAAAACAAGAAAGAGTACTCACCTGTTCCTATGAGAGAGGGGAATGTTGCTGATCTTCTGCTGTGCTGTGGTGTGTCCACTGCCAAGAGTGAGTCCATGTGGTGCTCTCACTGCCTCAAACACTGAGCTCCTCTATGGTGGGAGGTTACAGCTGTTGAGTAAGTTGAGGATTGGTTTACAATCAATGTTGAATGAAACGCCACACCAGCAACCCCCCCTTTCCCTTGAGTTGGAATGTCAAAGGAACATGCTGTGTGCCTCTGTCTCTTCTTCCCCACTATAGTGTAAAGTCGGAACTGCATGAGTAACTGTTCTGAACGATTTAAAAGGACTTTTGTATTAGGTAAAGTTTGTTACATAAGCCAATAAGATCTGCTCAAACCCGACCGTGAAAAGACTCTCCGCAGAGACATCCAGAGGGCTTTATGCTGTGAAAAAGTGGCAACCTCTAATTGCTACATTAAAGAGCTATTTCTGCCTAATTTACCCCTTAAAAACTAATTTTGTTGGTATAACTTTATTTAAGTTGATTCAGTGATGTTAAACAATATATAATATTTTTGACTTGAATAAAACTAGGTAATTTAGATGTTACTTTTTTATAGTGTACTGTTAGTTTGACTACTAGGCTATATCATTAATACAATTAAATGGATGTACATTTATGTGATTCAAGGGTCTCTGCCAGTTAGAGAAACACTTAGGCTAGTGCATAGAAAGATAGAGCATGGTACATTACACATTCTATCAGACACTTAAAATATCAATCATATAGTACCTTATTAATGTATTTACATACTTTATGATTTTTTTTTACATGGCAACGCCATTAAAATAACTATTAATGATGTATCATATATATCTACATGACATACAGTGAGGAAAATAAGTATTTGAACACCCTGCTATTTTGCAAGTTCTCCCAATTAGAAATCATGGAGGGGTCTGAAATTGTCATCGTAGGTGCATGTCCACTGTGAGAGACATAATCTAAAAAAAAAAAAATCCAGAAATCACAATGTATGATTTTTTAACTATTTATTTGTATGATACAGCTGCAAAGAAGTATTTGAACACCTGAGAAAATCAATGTTAATATTTGGTACAGTAGCCTTTGTTTGCAATTACAGAGGTCAAACGTTTCCTGTAGTTTTTCACCAGGTTTGCACACACTGCAGGAGGGATTTTGGCCCACTCCTCCACACAGATCTTCTCTAGATCAGTCAGGTTTCTGGGCTGTCGCTGAGAAACACGGAGTTTGAGCTCCCTCCAAAGATTCTCTATTGGGTTTAGGTCTGGAGACTGGCTAGGCCACGCCAGAACCTTGATATGCTTCTTACAGAGCCACTCCTTGGTTATCCTGGCTGTGTGCTTCGGGTCATTGTCATGTTGGAAGACCCAGCCTCGACCCATCTTCAATGCTCTAACTGAGGGAAGGAGGTTGTTCCCCAAAATCTCGCAATACATGGCCCCAGTCATCCTCTCCTTAATACAGTGCAGTCGCCCTGTCCCATGTGCAGAAAAACACCCCCAAAGCATGATGCTACCACCCCCATGCTTCACAGTAGGGATGGTGTTCTTGGGATGGTACTCATCATTCTTCTTCCTCTAAACACGTTTAGTGGAATTATGACCAAAAAGTTCTATTTTGGTCTCATCTGACCACATAACTTTCTCCCATGACTCCTCTGGATCATCCAAATGGTCATTGGCAAACTTAAGACGGGCCTTGACATGTGCTGGTTTAAGCAGGGGAACCTTCCGTGCCATGCATGATTTTAAACCATGACGTCTTAGTGTATTACCAACAGTAACCTTGGAAACGGTGGTCCCAGCTCTTTTCAGGTCATTGACCAGCTCCTCCCGTGTAGTTCTGGGCTGATTTCTCACCTTTCTTAGGATCATTGAGACCCCACGAGGTGAGATCTTGCATGGAGCCCCAGTCCGAGGGAGATTGACAGTCATGTTTAGCTTCTTCCATTTTCTAATAATTGCTCCAACAGTGGACCTTTTTTCACCAAGCTGCTTGGTAATTTCCCCGTAGCCCTTTCCAGCCTTGTGGAGGTGTACAACTTTGTCTCTAGTGTCTTTGGACAGCTCTTTGGTCTTGGCCATGTTAGTAGTTGGATTCTTACTGATTGTATGGGGTGGACAGGTGTCTTTATGCAGCTAACGACCTCAAACAGGTGCATCTAATTTAGGATAATAAATGGAGTGGAGGTGGACATTTTAAAGGCAGACTAACAGGTCTTTGAGGGTCAGAATTCTAGCTGATAGACAGGTGTTCAAATACTTATTTGCAGCTGTATCATACAAATAAATAGTTAAAAAATCATATATTGTGATTTCTGGATTTTTTTTTTTAGATTATGTCTCTCACAGTGGACATGCACCTACGATGACAATTTCAGACCCCTCCATGATTTCCAAGTGGGAGAACTTGCAAAATAGCAGGGTGTTCAAAGGGTGTTTTGCTGGACAGGTGGGTAAATTATTTTGAGATCATATGGTATCCCTGCTGACCATTGTAATTTTAGTATCATTGATACTTAAGTTTTTATTTTTAATTTTAGTTCTTTTTTGTAATTTTTATTATAATTTTCAAAAATATATCGTTTTTATAATTTTTGTATTTCAGTTTTAGTTTTAGCTATTTTAGTACATCAGATTTAACGAAATGAAAATAAGAAATTGTGCTTTGGCAACAAGCTGAAATAAAATAAAAACATTTTTTTAAGTATTTTATTTCAGTTAATGTTTATTTTATTTCAACTAATGATATATATATATATATATATATATATATATATAGTTTAAATTTTTTTCACTATTATAACCCTGCCACAGAACCCCTCTCGGACTGGCCTGATTCATTAAACACGTTGTGTTTTATACTACTTTTTTTTATTAGAATTTGAAGTAGCAATCAGAGTATTAGTTTTTCTCTGCCAAATATATCATTATTTAAATGACTGTTTAATTTTTTTTTAATTTTTTTTTTAGATTTGGCATTTAAAAATGGCACAGTTTGGATTATGTGCACTGCTCCTGTTCTTTGGACTGGTTCATCATATCAAAAGCCATATTAGAAAGGAGGACAAAACTGGTGAGAAGGAACGACCCAATTTCATCATTATCTTAGCCGATGACATTGGGTGGGGGGACCTCTGGGTGAACAGGCCTGATAACTTCACACCAACACCCTGGCTGGACTCATTAATGCTGAAGGGCAAAAGGTAGTGTTGTTATTATAATTTGGCTATGCATGCCTCAGTTTTGTGTCTGATTATGTCTAATTATGGGTGCTTATGATTTGAAGATTCACAGACTTCCACTCTCCTGCCTCCACATGCTCACCGTCACGCGCTGCCCTCTTGACCGGCAGACACGGGCTGCGCAATGGGGTCACTCATAATTTTGCAGTGCGGTCAGTCGCGGGACTGCCACTCAATGAGACAACATTTGCTCAGCTCCTGCATGAGGCAGGTTATTATACAGCGATGATCGGTAAGTACAGAAACTCTGAGAACATGCCGAGAATAACATTATTAATGTCCTGGGAGCAATGAACTCTACACTGTGCTGAGATTAGTTCCTGATTAACAAATTTGCATTGTAGCCATGGCAACTAATAAGCCTTCCGAGCTGAACTCATATGTTGTAATATTTCTTTTCCATTTATTTATAGTGCTTATATCAGGGCTCGAAATAAGGCTCGATCAGGGCTCGAACTTCAAAAAGTTAGGAGCACCAGCAAAAATTAAGGACCCAGAGAGTATATTCAACTACACCGTATTGTTATTTCTGTGTTACAAATATTTTTACTATCACAGAAGAACTTGAATTGGAACCAGAATTAAAGATTATAGTTTGGATATAAACACTGACGTCTACACAAGCGATCAAAATAGAGAAAAGCACCTTTTGAAAGTAACATGGAGCTTCAGATAACAATTGTATCGATTACATTGTTACTCCACTAGGTGCCGACAAGAGACTTAAAGGTGCTCTAAGCGATGTCACACGTTTTTTAGGCCAAAACATTTTTTGTCACATCCAACAAACATCTCCTCACTATCCGCTAGCTGCCTGTCCCCTGAACACACTGTAAAAAAATGCAGTCTCTGTAGACAGCCCAGGCTCCACAAACGGCAAGAAAAACAAACTGGCCCAGCCTGGACCACGAAACATAACAAACAGTGTTCCAGCCAATAACCGACAAGAATGATTTGGGGCTGGGTGTTGGGGGGTTAGTGCGCGTGCACATGAAGGGGGGTGTGGTGAGTGGAGGAGAGAGAAGCATGAAGAGAGAAGTTATCTAGAGGAGAGATGTCCTAACAACGACTAACGTTAAAATTGTATATTCTTGAGAATTTTGATATGGCCGACACACGACCAAAGAGACGACATTTCGATGAACAAATAGCAACAAATAGGGAAAAGGATAAGGAATGCGAAGTCCCGAATTTACATCGGAAAAGCGTTCAAAAGGTGGCGAGAACTCCGCCGGCAGAAGGGCTTCCGATCTGATATTCAGGTGGTTCTGTTTTTGCTGGACAGGTGGGTAAATCCAGTTTGTTTTTTCTAAATGGTTCATGACTGTTTCAGGAAGCACAGAAGGGAGGGGGAGGGGACGGGATGAGGAGGAGGAGGAGGGAGGGTCGAGCTAGCCTCCGTTTTGTTTGACAATACTTCGAACGTCAACAAGAAGTGACGTCACCCAACATCGCTTAGAGCACCTGTATTTGTTATTGAATCATTCATTCTAGAGATTCGTTCAAAAAACGTTGATTCATCCATTAACGAAACAAGCAAAGTATTTATTATGATATTAATCATTTATTGCTATATAATACTAAATAAGCTATGTATTAATATTAATAAAAAAATGTAAAAAAAAAAACATCCTCACCATCAGCATTGGCGTGTTCCACCTCTTTAGGTGACGGCTTACAAAAGAAAGCTGTCAGCGTTCGTTTCCTCTTCTCTCCTAGAGCCGTTCACACCAAACGCGTTTTTCAGGTTCGTGTCAGTCAAGTAAACGTCAAATCAGCCTTTTATTAACCAATCTAAAATCTGCTTTGAAGTTAAGAACGTAAGGATGAAGTTTGATTGGTTATGTAACGCTGGATAGAATGATGGTCCGGCCACCGCGTATCAGCGCACATAAGGTACACACTGCAGTAATTTGCTAACGTTTTCTAGAGAAATGAAAACAAGTCGCACCACAACCATTATTTGCACTCGCACATATGCACCCAAATATATTTTTAGGCTGCACAGATTAAATATCAGGAGCATATGCAACCAAATGGTCACAATTTCGAGCCTTCTAATATAATTTATTGCTTTTAAAACAGGAAAATGGCACCTTGGACACAATGGTTCCTACAATCCTGTTCATAGAGGTACAATTTTGTTCCTTTTTTATTCAATTTTAATCTGTTTTAATTATGCATGATATTTTTAAAGATGAATTACTGTTAAATAAAAATGTATTAATAAACAATATATATAATATATATATGTATACATTTGAATATATATATGTACATTCATACAGTGCCTTGTGAAAGTCATTTTTTCACATTTTGTTATGTTGCTGCCTTATGTTAAACTACTTTAAATTACTTTTTGTTCACATCAATCTACACTCCATACACCATTATGACAAAGCAAAAAAATTGATTTGTGACAACTTTGCAAATTTATTAAAAATAAAAAACTGAAATTATTACATTGCATGGTATTCATACCCTTTTCTGGGCCCAGTGTTGGGTATAATGCAATTATAATTGAATTACAGTTACTCATACTTATAGTAAATACTGTATAGACAGTAGAACAATTCTATATAAAACAATAGTAGATTTAACATCAAAATTTTACATCTAATGTTAAAATGTATGTTTATAATGTAACCTCCCTTTAAATACTTTTGTCAGTTCAATAATAATTTATGCAATTTTATATTATTTATTTGAAAGAATTAAAAGAGCAGTTTCATGTCTATCCTTGTATTGTTCAACTGGTCGAGGTTGATATGGAATTTAGAAAGTAATAAGTAATGCAATACTTTTTAGAGAGAGTAGTTAGTATAGTAATCTAATTACACTGTTGAAGATTTAATTAGTAGCAAGTAATTAATTACTTCTTTAGGGTAACTTACCCAGCACTGTCTGGGACACTTGAAATTTCGCTTGTAGATGTTACTACACTTCGAGTGGAGTTAAAGTAACCTGTGGCAAATTCAAATGAATGGGTATGATTTGGAAAGGCAAACACCAATAAACACCTTTCTCAATAAACGGTCTAACAGCTGAAAATGCATATTAGAGCAAAATTGTGTCAATACACAGATCTGGGGAAGACTACAAAAAAATTCAGCTGTATTGAAGGTTCACAGAAGCATGTAGCCTTCATAATCCTTAATGGAAGAAGTTTGGAACAAAGACGCATGAAAACACACTTGGAATTTGCAGAAAAGCACTTAAAGGACTCTTTTAGACTGTGAGAAACAACATTCTCTGGTCTGATGAACCTCAGTTCCAAGCATCATGTATGGAGGGAACCATGCACACTGCTCATCTCCTGTACGATCAGGACAGACAGGGCAGAAGGTTCACCTTACAACAGGACAATGACCCTAAGCACACAGCTAAGACAATGTAAGAGTGGCTTATGGACAACTCGGTGAATGTCCTTGAGTAGCCTAGCCAGAGCCTGTGCTTGAACCCAATCGCACATCTCTGGAGAAACCCGGTGGTCCCCGTCCAACCTGACAGAGCTTGAGAGAATCTGAGGAGAAGAATAGCAGAAAATCACCAAATGCAGATGTGCAAAGCTTGTCGCATCATACCCAAAAAAAACTTTAAAGACTTTAAAGGTTGTAAAGGTGCTTCAACTAAGCACTGAGTTAAGGATACAAATACTTATGCAATGTAGGCTATTTATTTCAGTTTTTGTGACTAAGTTGTCACAAATTAGTTTTTTGCTTTGTCATAATGGTGTATGGAGTGTAGATTGATGTGAAAAAAAAAAGTTATTTAAAGTAGTTTAACATAAGGCAGCAACATAACAAAATGTGAAAAAAAAAAGAAAGGCACTGTATGCATGTATGTGTGTGCGTTTGTACATATATTTTTATAACATTTCTTGACATGAATTTGATATGTAATTTTTTTTTCATTTATTCATTTATTTTGAGTTAATTCATGAGGATATGCTTACTTTTGTGTGTTCACACTACAGGTTTTGACTATTACTTCGGTATTCCTTATAGTAATGACATGGGCTGCACTGATGAACCAGGCCTCGACCTTCCCAGCTGCCCTCCCTGCGTCCTTAATCAGTATACTACTAGGTGTGTGTTACTTTCCAGGTCATCATTAAGTCAAAACACACATCAGACGCCATATAGCCTGAGGTTTTTTATAGGCCTATGTCTCGTGCTTTACTGAAATATGTCAAATGTTCACTCGTCAGGAAGCATGAAGGATGCTACACTCAAGTGGCACTACCTCTGTTTGAAAATGAGACGATAATTGAACAACCTTTGGATACATGGAGCCTTAAAGACCGATATGCCAGAGTGGCAGTCAAGCAGATATTTACAGCCAGGTATGTTCACACTCTGACTCCAATTCTATACAGAAAGTCATATATTTCTGATTTGGATAGCAACCTGAGCTCATTTCCACAGTGGTTTGACTTCCTGGCAAATTGCGCTTTTTATAATGAGTTTTACTTTCTATTCTATTCTGTACTATTATTATTGTTATTAAAGGTTATTAAACCTCTTGAACTTCTTGGTAAAACATGTTAATTAAAAAGGTCTTGTACAGGTTTTAGGCTCAGCACTTATGGTGAAACAAAAAAAACATTCTTGATTAAAAACGGATTATAAAAACTTTTGCTACTCACAGGGGCAACTGTTTCTGGACTTTGATCAGTCAATATAAGGTCTGGTCTGTAAACAAGTTTGCTAGGCAGGGGAAGTTGCATTGTTGACCTTTGACACAGTCCAAGGATAGATTATCATCTGTTGGGGTGCGCGCAGCCAAGTCTCATTTATTTATCATTTCAGCTGTGCACTTGCACAGAGAATCGAGACCTGTAACTGTTTTAACCTCTTAAGGCCCAAGCTGTTTTTTTACATGCATTTTTTATTTCTCTTTGCTATTTGGGCTTATTGGAACCTAATTAGAATAAAAACTAAGTATCATCTTTTGATATGATGTACTTTTAGAGAAAAATGATGTCCACATACGTGGACTCATGGTCCGAATTTCCATAAAACACAATAAAGTCACCTTTGTGTAATAGAATGAAAAACTCTTTATTTCTGCCTTGAACACAGCAATTTTTTTCCTGACTGCTTTTTAATATGGAGGAACCAAGGAACATGGATTACAGGAACAACAGAACATCGTCTGAGTGTGTTTGTGTGAGTGTGTGTGTGTGTGTGTGAGTGTGTGTGTGTGTCCTAGTCCTCTCCTCGGCCTCACGCTTCCTCTGAGCCTCTGCAAACTACAGGAACAACAGAACATCATCTGAGTGTGTGTGTGTGTGTGTTTGTGTGTGTGTGTGTGTGTGTGTGCGTGTGTGTGTGTGAGTGAGAGTGTCCTCCTCCTCTCCTCGGCCTCACGCTTCCTCTGAGCCTCTGCAAACTACAGGAACAACAGAACATCATCTGAGTGTGTGTGTGTGTGTGTGTGAGTGAGTGTGTGTGTGTCCTCCTCTCCTCGGCCTCACGCTTCCTCTGAGCCTCTGCAAACTACAGGAACAACAGAACATCATCTGAGTGTGTGAGTGTGTGTGTGAGTGAGTTGAGTGTGTGTGTGTGTGTGTGTGTGTGTGTCCTCCTCCTCTCCTCTCCTCGACCTCACGCTTCCTCTGAGCCTCCGCAAACTACAGGAACAACAGAACATCATCTGAGTGTGTGTGAGTGAGTGTGTGAGTGAGAGAGAGAGAGTGTGTGTCAGTGTGTGTGTGTGTGTGTGTGTGTCCTCCTACTCTCCTCGGCCTCACGCTTCCTCTGAGCCTCCGCACACTACAGGAACAGCAGAACATCATCTGAGTGTGTGTGTGTGTGTGTGAGAGTGAGTGAGTGTGTGTGTGAGTGAGTGAGTGAGAGCTTTTTAGCTGCATCAGAGCTTGCTTTTTCCCATTTTATGTGTGTGCATCTTTACTAGCATATTAGCTGTTTTGAGGAGGTTCAGTCCATAAGTACACGTATGTGTACTTCATGTTTAGCGACCTACAAAGTTGCTAGTTTTACACTTTTTTTTTCAAATTTGCATGTCATGACAAATATACAAGGCTTTTATAAATATCTAAATCAGAATAAGCCATGAAATATAACAGAACTTCTTAACTGGTCGACGTTTGTGTATGGAGCTACCACTAGCATCTTCCCTTGTGTTCGCCGCCATTTTGAATTTTGACCGTAGTGTGTTTTTAATTTCTGACACCACCAGATGGCAGTGTAAGTACCCCCATACATGTCCATAACAGTGAACACAATTGTGGACATAAGAGCTAAAATGTGCTGTCCACGTATGTGGCCACTAGGCCCTAAGAGGTTTAAGTCAATATCACTTAGTAAAATAAATTTTATTGATAATAAATGATATTGACAATTTAACAGTGGTATTAAATTATTAATGTTTTTAAATACATTTAAGTGAGCAATGGATGATGAGAGACTGTAAAAAATAAATTAGCATGCACAAATAAATGTACAGTAGAAACTGATACAATAAACAGTTCACATGTTTGGGGTCAGTAAGATTTTTTTAAAGGAATTAATAATTTTATTCAACAAGGATGCATCCAATTGATAAAAAGTGAGAGTAAAGTCATTTATGATATTACAAAATTGTGAGCTTTCTATTCATCAAAGAAAAAAAATACATTACGATTTTCACAAAAATATTATAATGATTTTAAAGGATTATGGAATGTGACAGGCTGGTGTAATTTTGCTAAGAATTCAGCTTTGCCATCATAGGAATAAATTACATTTTAGAATATATTAATATAAGAAAACATCTATTTTAAACTGTAATATTATTTCACAATATTATTATTTTTACTGTATTTCTGATCAAATAAATGCAACTCTAATATCAGCTGATAAGCTTAAGGGTATCACTAAATTGTGCCTCTGTAACAAAATTTGTCTTCTGTTACTGTACAATTTGGATAATATTATTTGTTTTGTGTTAATGTGTCTGTAGCATTTCTAAGCAGCAGCCGTTCCTGCTGTATGTGGCTCTTGCTCACATGCACGTCCCACTGTTCCATAACACCTTCCTAAACGTTACAACGCAAGATCCTTACACAGCCAGCCTCAGTGACATGGACTCATTGGTGGGGACAATCATGCAGGCGGTCAGCACTGAGCAGCTGGAAAACACATTGATATGGTTCACTGGTGAGTTATTTTGCACATATTTCACTCAGTGTGTTCAGTGGGATTAGTCGCTTTCCTAAAGGCTCTGTTTGCAAATTTATGAAATGCATCCATTTCTAATAAGGTGACAATGGCCCGTGGGAGCAGAAATGCCAGTTTGCTGGGCATGTTGGGCCTTTTGTTGGAAAATGGCAGACGAGCAGAGGTAATGCAGAAGCTGCCATATATAAAAAAGTATCTCTCGATGTATTTATTAAAAACAAATGGCTTTTTATGGTTTTGTAAGGTGTCATACCTTTAACTTATCATAAATAGCAGATATTCAAATGAAACGAACATACAAGAGTTTTCTGTGAGTGCAGAATTCATACTTGTCTTCAGTTGTTTTAGATAACAAACACACTAATTGAATTATCATGTTATAGTCTGTTTTCATTCTTTTGAGCAGGTGGTGGCTCAGCCAAGAGAACCGCATGGGAAGGAGGTCATAGAGTTCCCACAGTGGTCACATGGCCTAAAAAGATCAAACCCAACAGCACCAGCAGCGCCCTGCTGAGGTACTGGAAGATTATGAACGTTGTGTAACATGATTGTGTTTGTTTTCACCATATGATGATTAGCTTTTAATCCTTAGTGGTCTGGATATCTTCCCAACCATCCTCTCCCTGGCTGGTGTGAAACCACCTTCGGATCGACGCTATGACGGCATTGATATAACATACATTCTGCTCAACGACTCTGACGAAGGGCATAGGGTACAGGCAGTTTGGATGACACACTACTTACTTTACAGACCAAAACTAAACAAAACTTGTGAAATTTGCTCTCTCTGGCTTTTTTAAAATAAACTCTTGTTCCCATTATCAGAGTCTCATGCATCCAAACAGCGGCGCTGCAGGACAGTTCGGGGACCTTCAAACCGTCAGGCTGAAACATCACAAGGCTTTTTACATCACAGGTCTCTATTTCTTGAGAGGAAAAAAAGAAAGAATCAATTTATTAATTCATAATTATTATTATTTTTTTACACATTCTTATCTTAAACAAATTAATTTATTCTTAAAAATGTAGTTAAATATTAAGTATTTCTCAATCTCATTATCTCAATCTCAAGTAAAATAAACTAATACATTTTAAATTGATAAATAAATAGACATTTTTAAAGTATTTCATTTGTATAAAAATTCTGTTTTGTGATTTATTAATTTATTGCTTACTGTTACATTTTTAAATTGATAAACAGATATAAACTTTTTATTTAATGTTTTAAAATAATAAATTATTTTTTTTAAATTGATAAGTAGATAGTTTCAAACTCTAATCATTTGAAAAATGCAATTAAATGTAACATTAAAATAACAAATTAATAAGTTACATTTTAAAATTGCTAAATATAAACAGACATATTTTAAACATATTTCATTCATGTTTAAAAATGTAGTTAAATGTAACAGTGAAAAAATAAATCACATTTTGATAAATAAATGGATAAATAAGACATTTTAAACAGTTTGTTTACAATTTATATATTTAAAATGTAGTTAAATGTAAGTTAAATATTAAATGAGCAAATATCATTTCTTTAAAATAACTATTTAAATGATTTTTTTTCCTTTGTTCCGTTAATATACTGGTATTGGTTGGTATAGTGGTTCTAATGTTCTCCCTCAGGTGGATCAGTGGCGTGTGGTGGAGGGAGTGGACAGCAGCAGTATCACGACCCCCCTCTGATATTTGACCTCTCTCAGGACGAGGCAGAAGAGACCCCTCTGAACCCCGAGAGTGAAGAGTACAGATCTGTCCTGAAGGAAGTGGAGAGAGAGAGGGAGGCTCTGCTATGGGACATCGCCACAGACAGGGTATCTTCGGCTGACTACACCATGATTCCGTCTGCAGTCCCCTGCTGTCAGCCAAACCACCCTGCCTGCCGATGTCACAGTCTCAAATGAGGTCAGTTGACTCAGCCTTGAACTCAGCACTGTTTGTTAGTGTGTTAGTTCCTATCAACATATTGAAAGCACTGTCATTTTATACACTGAGAAGAGCATAGTTCAAATATTGAGTGCAATTTCCCAGAAAACCACACTACTTTACTAAGAATATGCTGATGTGTAAAGTTAAGTCTGCGGAACAGGAAACTAGATGTGCAAGATGTTTTAATACTTTTGTATCCTGCTGTTTCATGATGAGCTAGACCAGGGATTTTCAAATCAGGGTCTGGGGTCCCCTGGGGGCCTGTAAGGGGGCACTTGGGGGTCCTTTTTAACACAGAGACTGATTTTGAGTACTGTTTGATTGTGCTTTCTAAAAACTGGTCAGAAATCAAGCTCTATTTTTCAGCAGTAAGAAATGATCTTTTGTAATTTTATTTTATTTTATTTATGCATCTTACATTCATTAATTTGTTTAATTTGATCATATGATTTTTATATAAATGACTTTAAAGATATATAACATAGAAACATTTACATTAAGTATCATAAATTGCGTAACAGCTGGCTTTCCCTTTCCCTAGTTTGATATCATGTCTCCATCTTGTGGTAATACTGTTGCCATAACTGTGACCGCATAACTTAAATTAATATTTAAGAAAGTAATATGGTATTGTTTTGTTGATTACTTTGAAAATATATTAACTCTGTCACTTGATTGATAGCACCACCACAAACAAATCCATTAATCATATTCCCAGGATTACTGACAAAAAAAAAAAAAAAAAATGTATTTGAAATAAAACATTGACCCACTGTATCCAATTCATGCTTTCACATAATTTCACATAAAAGTACTGTACTAATTTTGTATTTTGCAAGGCATCTTTTAAGGCTGGAATACACTACATGACTTTTAAAACACTAGTCATCATTCATTTGGCACCTGTGTAAATGGTTACAGAGGAAAAACTAAACAAGTGAGGATCTCACACTACCTGACTTTCAAGTCATTACAAACAGAACAAACTAATGGAGAAACATGCCTTGTTGCTATACGAGACGCTTGACAAATGAAAACAATGTGTTCTAAAATCGGCTCGAAAGATCTAACATGTTTGATATCCTCCAAATGGATGGAATCAAACTTTGAAGTTTTGAAAACTTTGAACTCATACATTACAAAATTTTTCTAGCATCAGTTTGTCCAGACTGAAAAGTCCAGACTGGGCAAAAGTCATGTAGTGTATTCCAGGCTTTAGTCGAAAATGCTTTGGCTGCTTCCATGCGTGTCTGTCCACGCATACTTGGTCAGTAAATAATAAATATAATGGTATCGGTTGGTATAGTGAATGGCTGTTCCAATGTGTTTTCTCATGGATCAGAGGCAATTCAGTTTCATTTTAGCCACTTTGTCTTTATTGGTTTGCTGTTAGTAAACACATAGGTGAATCGAAACGTACATACATTGATGTGGATGTGAATGTAGTCCAGCCTGATAGGAGTGGTGGCTCTTCAAATGAATGTAAAACCACATTCTGTGTGGCGTGAAGCCAAGAATGTTCTTACACTCTTCACAACTAATAATAAAATGCAAAACTTCAAACTGTTAAAAACTGTAACTTAAAAATCCTTTAAAAACATAAAAATGATAATTTAGCTTTAATGTTTTGTAATAATGCCTTCGTAATTGTCTACTGTGCTGATCTGCAAAACAAATAACACCTGTGTGTGATAAGAGATCACCGTTTTTTAAGGAAATAAAGAAGTTCTCTTTCCTGTTAATCAACAATAAGTCCCTTTTGAGTTTCTGTTCACTGTAACATCACAGCAGAATATAGACAAACAGTCAACGAGCAGCGTACTTACAATCTTGTGCAACATTAAGTTAGGAAGAGGAAAATAAAGTACATTACCATTGCAAACAATGTGCACTGTAATTTCTAATGTATCTGGGTTTTTTCTTAGCTCATAAAGTTTCTGTATGGAAATTAGTGTTCTGACCATAAATTAAGCGACTAGGAAATTAAATACCAAAGACAACACACTCTCAACAACCACACTAAGTAGTAAATTCTGTCATCATTTACTCACCCTGATGGGAGTTCCAAACCTGTATGACTTTCTCTATTCAAAAGGAACACAAAAGATGATATTTTGAAGGTTTTTGTCTAAACAATAAATGACAACATTGGACAGAAAAACAGACATTTTTCCAAATATCTTCTTGTGTTTCACACAAGAACGTCCTTTAGGTTTGGAATAACACAACGGTGAGAAAATGATGACCGGATTTTCATTTTTGGGTGAACTTTCCCTTAAATTACCCCAAAGTTCCACCAGAGCAAACATGCAACATGGTTTTTACCGTTGGGAAAAAAAGGGAAGTGCTTTAGAAAGTGACAAGTCAGTCAAAATTGGGTTTTGAAAATGCTAAAACAGATCAGCATGTCATGTGGTAATTCTCATTTGACGGTAAAGTTGCTACGATCATACAAACACAAAACTATTTTGATTTAGAATGGAGAAAATTAGAATCAAGGTTCCATAGCGATTTATATTCTTCTCTGTGTACCATTCCCTTTCTCGCTCGCTACCATGGATTCATAATTATTCGTGGCAAGTGCAATTTGAACCCCAGTTTGCAGTTTGTTCACATTGTTTGTTGGGAAAAACACAGCCTGTCTAATCATTCAGTGTATCTTCTGTAAACGGTCTGTAACTGAAACAACAACAGTGGATCAATGCAAAAAAACGTGATGTGTTCTTCCCTTTCCAGCTACATTCACTCACTCACTATGAGATCACAGTAGAAGAATGTCTTGGATGTTGACTGAGAAAGAGCTGGTGGGAGGACTCTTTGAACACAATGGGTCCAGTCTATGACTGTACCAATTCCCATGGGAATTAGTTAGTATCTGGTTGGTGGGTAGTGCTTATTATATGACTGTCCGTCTCCTGACATTGCATTGAATCAATCTCTATGGCTTGTAAAACAAGCTTTTTGACATCAGCAGGATTTGCATCAAGGTTGCTGACAGTCTCTGTGACAGTCTCTGTCACGGTCTCTGTCACGGGGGCGGTTTGTGTGCTCACTGCTTCCTCAATTCCCCCAAGTATCAAAATGCCACTGCCGGGCTGATGACATTTTGCATTGAGCTTGTTCACCTCACCTATATGCTCCACATTCGCATTCATGGCCTCTTCCTGGACCGCAGCAACTTCGCTGTAGTCTTCATCACTGACTCCATTCTCTTGGACTGTATGATCCTCTGTTAATTCTGCTTTATCATGATCTTTAGTATCTGGCATGTTCTCCTCACAAGCATCATGGTGTGCAACATCTACAGTTGTAGCTGCGCTTTCAAGTACCTTCTCTCTGGGATGCTCAGCATTGTCTTCCTTAACAGCACTGAGATCCAGAGTTACTTCGTTATTATGGATCCTTACTCTTGGATCTTCTTCATAAAGGTCCTCTTTAGGGGTTTGTCTCACAGTGCTGTCCTGTTCAAGTCCAGCGTCTGGACCTCCCTTCTCTTCCTTGATATCACCAAGAGTCCTTTCCTCAATGACTCCATCTACTGAGGTAATGTCAACAACATCTTCGCCAACAGACGTTTCTTGATCAAGATCTTCTTCATTGCTTCTATCTCCTTGCAAAGGCTCGTCTTCAAGGTGTCCGTCTGTCTGTGGGGCAGGATATTCACAATCATACCTTTGTAGATCTTTGGTGACCTTATCTGATCCAATGTTTTCACCCTCTTCCTCAGTCTCTACAGAACCAACAAGATTCGGGTGGATTTCAACTACTAGTTTAATGCAATTCTCTCCCTCTTGAGGCAGCTGTTCATGGTCAATAACCTGCTTCAGGTCATGTGCAGTCTGATCTGCGTCACTCAGTCTCGACTCGGAGTCTGAAACGTCTGTAAGTTCATTTGGAGGTCCACTGAATGTGGCTCCTGGACTTTGTAATGAAGGGAGGTGAGGAGCAGGACTGCGAAGAGAAGTATATCATTAGGAGATAAGTGGTCTTAATGTTACAACATCATGCGTTTTGTCATTGCGACCAGTTTTTACCTCTCTACAGATTCGTATGGAACAGGGGTGGGCCATAATTCTTGGGCCCCGGCACCTTCCTCCTGGACCCAGCCGAGGTTGGAGGAAGCATAATTCAGAATGGCCTCTGTCACAGTGTAAGGGGTGTGACCCTGCACACAGTCCTCAATGTGCTTGACAGGAAGCTGAGTCTGCAGAAAAAGATGGAGTTGGCTATCTGACAGGCATACTGTCATGTGCAGCACCCTGTAGATGAAGACGAAATGCCAGGAATTGAAAGTTTAACATTCAAATAATATTTCTGTAGTGATATTTTTATCTCTTTCATTTGTAACACCAGCAAACACTAAGGGCCCTATTATACAAATCCGCCATGGCGCGAGCGCAACTAGCTTTTAAAGGGAATGGGAGATGAGACTCTGGTTTATTGCACGTAAAGCCCAAAACACACCCATTACTCATTAAGAGATAGAGACAACCCTTTTAGACCATGCGCCGGATGCACCGACCATTTTTCCCGTCATTAAACTAGAAAAAGTGGATTCGGACATGCCCTAAGTGCACTTGCGCCGTGCGCTTAGATCGTAAAAATATGGCCCTACAAGACTGACAAAGGAGTTAAACTGACCTATCCAAGAAGCTCTGAAGACCCTTTCTCCTTCTTTCAATGAAGTCATCGGTAATAAACGAGAAGAAAGACTTTTTGGGCAGATCAGGAACAGGCCTGTGGAAAATAAAGCAATGCATTATGGGTAACTGGACAAATGTAAAAATTAAAAGGCACCGCTTGAATTTTTTTGTTTTATACATTTTTTTTGATGGAATAAAAGTCCCTAATACATAGCATAACACTGCTTACACAATACATTTAAACTAAATTATTAAAATTTTTAATTGGCATATCTAAACAAATTATTTACTATAAGTATATATTTAAAAACATTTTTAATGAAGCATTTTGGCTGAGACGTACAGTGTCCAGTCAAATGTTTGGAAACATTACTATTATTAATGTTTTTGAAAGACGTTTCTTATGCTCATTAGGCCTGCATTTATTTATTCAATAATACAGAAAAAACTGTAATATTGTGAAATATTATTACAATTTAAAATAAGGGTTTTCTCTTTGAATATACTTTAAAATATCATTTATTTATGTGATGAAAAGCTGGATTTTCAGCATCATTACTCCAGTCTTCAGTGTCACACAATCCTTCAGAAATCATTCTAATATGCTGATTTATTATCAATGTTGCTGCTTAATTTTTTTATATAACCTATGATACTTTTTTCTTTGATGAATAAAAGTTAAAAAAGAACAGCATTTATTTAAAATATAAAACTTTTTTTTTTTTTTACAATATACACTACCATTCCAAATTTTGAGGTCAATCTTTTTTTGTTGTTGAAAGAAATTAATACTTTTATTAATCAACAGTGTTGGGAGTAACGCGTTACAAAAGTAATGTATTACAGTAACTTATTACTTTTTGTTGTAACGCAGTAGTGTAAGGCATTACTAATCAATTTTCATTCATATTTTACTCGGTACATGTTCAGTAACGCTTGCGTTACAACACACTTTTAGCCCAAAATTTAATTGTTCAAAAAAAAAAAAAACTGGGGAAAAAACAGCCAGACCGCGAGACATTAACGAATGAAAAATGCCTAAGTTATTACATGTTCGTGGTCAGTCAATAGCCGCGTGTGGTGTCCAAGTTTGTAAATAACGACTAAATGACAGCTTCTGATATATTTGTATGGCGATTTATTTCATTCATCTCCCTCTTGCTGGTGTACCTTTGTATTGTGTGACATAGTCCAGTAAAAGCATGTGTAGGACAGGTTTAGCAGGAGTGCCGCGAGGCATGATTTTGGTCTCTGTGATCGCGCTCATAGATATCATATATAAACGCTAGATGTCTTATGGCGCAGTCACTTCCGGCATCACCGTTCGGCCATCTTACCGCAGTGAAGCTGTGCATTAGGTGAGTGATCAGCATGCACACAAATCCTCATATCTCGCTGAAATATTGACGGATTTACAAACGGTTTGGTTTCTTACAAACGTTATTAACGTGGCTATAATTCCGAATGCTTGAACATGTATGTTATAATTATTCATATGTATGCAGTGTATGCATGTAGTGTCATAACTACATCTCTGACGTTTATAACAAACCAAACCGTTTAAAAATAGGTAGAAAAATGGGCAAGTTATGTTTATTTAAAAGTATATGCACCATTAAACGAGTGAGCGAGTCCACTGTGGCAAGATGGCCGCCGTGTGCGGACGTCGATCTCCATTGGCCAGCAGCGCGCACGAGACATCTAGCCTTTATATATGACATCTATGATCGCACTGGCCAGTGGAAAAGCGGCTAATAATGAGAATATGGTAGAAGAAGACTGTACATTCGTGGGATGGACATATGCGCATTACTCTGTTTGTTCTGTGTTTTCTTTCTAACCAGAGAGCAGTATGTTTTCTTTCGTTTTGAATTGCTCTGTTTAAAAGTAGACATGTCTGACTGTGAGGCAAGTAGACTCTGAGTTTCGGTTCATTTATGAGACGCGCTTCAATTCACGCGCGGGCGCCTCCGTGCCCTGATTATCTCGTCTACTATATTTACTTCTTATTTATTAAATCATTATCCAAGCAATTGGTTGATGAAACATTGATTAAAATTAAGATACAATTAATACAAAACGAAATTCACTTTAAAGAAAGGCTTTGTGCTTTCTGTTTGAGGTCTCTGTGAAAGTTTTAAAGCAGTCTTTTAGTGCCGCTTTCAGAGCGCTCACGTCCGTAACTGAGAACTGACACGACCATTGTTTTTTCCTCATAAATGCGAAAAATAAAATAAAATAAAATAAAATGAATATATTATGTTCTGTGGAGAGCCAACCCTTCTTCATCCGGTGGGTAGTATTAATTTTGGTTTGCTTAGCGTAATTCACAGAATTACTAAAAAATATTTTGCTACCTAAAAGTTAAAGATTTTTTTGTGTCACGCATGCATACATGTCTATTTCCCTCATATTAAATATAAAATGCATGTGTGTAGATTGATATTTTTCTAATATCTGGTCTCCTTTATTAAGGGAGTAGCCTATGGATATATAAACAGTCGTTTCAATATATTGGTATTAAATGCATTTTCTGAGAATTTATATTTCACGTTTTTACAGCAAATGTCAGGTCCACGCTGGAATTGCTCAATTTTAAAGAATTTATTCTCAACTAGTTTTGTGGTGTAGGTCCGTATTTTATAATGTTAATTTCAAATAATACTAATAGTAATTTAAAGATGTGGTAGCTTTGGATCTGGACGGGAAGGATAACTCTGGGAATTGGAAGGGGGAGTTCTGCCTTCTCACACCGCGCACCGTGACACAGGTTCGTGGATCTGAGTGTCGCGGTTTCGTATCACATATCTTTACAGCCCTAGTCATTTTAGAATGTTAAGTTCTACTTCTGTAGTTATTTTGGTGAAAGTAACTCAAAAGTAATACAGGAGTAATGTAACGCATTACAATTCTGAGACAGTAATATTGTAAGGTAAAGAATTACTTTTAAATAACAGTAACAAGTAATGTATAATGTATTACAGTTTGGAAGTAACTTGCACAACACTGTTCATCAAGTATGTGTTAAACTGATAAAAAGTGATAGTAAATATTTATATTGTTAGAAAATAATTATATTTATGAATAAATGCTTTTCTATTTAACTTTTTATTTATCAATGAATCCTGAAAAAAGTATCACAGGTTCCAAAAAACATTAAGCAGCGCAACTGTTTCCAACATTGATAATAACCGAGTATCAAATCAGCATATTATAATGATTTCTGAAGGATCACGTGACACTGAAGACAAGTGGCTGATGAAAATTCAGCTTTGCATCACAGAAATAAATAATATTTTAAAGTATATTCAAATAGAAATATATAATATTTCACAATGTTACTGTTTTTTTCCTGTATTTTCAATGAAATAAATGCAGGCTTGATGAGCATAAGAGACTTCATTAAAAAAAAAATTAAATAGTAATGTTTCCAAACTTTTGACCAGTACTGTATATCTGCCACTAGGAAGTGTTTGTGCAAAGGAACTTACACGAGACCAGCGTTCTTTTGCAGCTTTCTCTTCAACCACACAAACTCGCTGTATCGCCGCCTCACACAGGATGTTTTGGCAGTGAATGCTTTACTGTTTGTCTGGTAAATGAAACCAAGTAACCAAATTCAGATCACTGATACAGTTAACACGAGGCATGACAAAAACAAGAATAAGAACATGTATACTAGTGATTATTATTTTTATTAATCTTATAATTAACAGAAGTGTTGCACATCTTCAAAATACCAAACTTTTCACTTAAGCAGTGTGCATCTTTTTTGCTGTGTGTTAAATTGCATTTTGTACAGAATTTCAGCCATAGCCCACCTTGCGCTCTACATACTGATATAGACGTATGCCATTAAAAAGATAAAGATGAAAAACAATAGAGGCATGGAAACTCCTATCAACTCCACAGACAAGACAGAAATAATAAAATGAGGACACTGCTGTGATTCAGTCAACACCACTACTGTAAACAATACAGGACTACCAATAACAATGTCATCTTGACATCTAAATCTGGGGCCAGTTGCATAAACTTGAGTCTTAAGAACTAGTTTGACCAACTAGCAGTTAACCAAGGGAAATTCAAATTAGACTGACTGATCTACCTTTATGTAAAGACTTTAAAAAGTTCAGAAGAAAATAAATAAATAGATGACTTACTTTTAAGACTAGTCTAAGCTGTTTATGCAACTGGCCCAAGTAGAACTGATCAATGAAGTACTTTGTAACTTGGAAAGAGTCACATTATTATATTGTAATCTTGTAATATCCTCCTGAGACCCAAATTATTATTATTTTTTTATTATTTAGTTTTTTTTCCATGTCATCACATTGTTTAGAGCATAAGAAACAAATGGTAAAAAAACATTTTTGAAAAATGATATTTTATTCATATGTTATGTCCTCTGTAGTGGACACCTGGACTCAATTATTTAAAAAAATAAACTGATATGAAATGATATGTATAGGCAAAAACAATGGGATTTTTTTTTTCCAATCACCAATAAATGTTGGGGTTTCAGGATTTATTTTACCTAAAATTTGTATAAAGATGATTCTATAACTATGTTATGAAAGATATAACGGAATGAATTGATGCACCATTTTTCTTTATGCAATATGTGGATAAAATGGCCATAAATTAATATTCCCATTTAATGCAATGTATCTATACACACTGTATCTAATTTGCACATTAAAGGGATAGTTCACCCAAAAATGAAAATGCTGTCATCATTTACTCTTCCTCAAGTTGTTCCAAACCTGTATGACTTTCTTTCTTCTGCTGAACACAAAAGAAGATATTTTGAAGAAAGTCGGTAACCAAACGACTGATGGACTTCCATAGTAGGAAAAAAAAATACTATGGATGTCAATGGGGTCCAGCAACTGTTTAATTACCAACCTTGGCACATCGACACCCAGGCTGTGACATGTATGGTGTGGTGTCAGAGAAATTCACTAAAATATAATGTCCACTACAGTGGACAAAAGTCTATTCCTGGGTCCCAGGAGGATATCAGAAATCCTTGAGGCAGAAATACTCACATGAAGGAAAATTTTGAAGTCCACAAATGAGTTCCACGACCCTTCATTCTGAACACGAGGATCCTGAACTCTCACTGCAATGAATTCCTAAAGAAAAAATGAAGGAACATTTTTTAAAGATCAAGATGTACAATTATCAAACATGTATGACATTTTATACCTTTAAAAAGAGAATCCTACAGCCCATCTTCTAAGCCTCAATATCTTAGACCCATAAGATCTTATTGCTTAGGGGGTTTAGTACAATATTCAGATCTGTCATTGCACATAATAACACAGCCAAACTGGAAAGAATAATAAAGAGATCTTACATCTTGCTCTTGACTTTTGATCATCCTACCAGAGGTAACATGGCACCATTGACATCTGTGGAAAAAAAAGTTGAGTCATCAACAACAACAACAACAACATCCCTTATCATGAATGTTTTACAAAGTCTATGAACTCACATTATTTTGTCTTTGGTTTTCCATAATTTGAGGAGAGCAAAAATCTTCACAAATCCATAAAAAGAGAAATCAACAGATTCCTCAGACCTGGTAACGTCACTGTCTACTCTCCAAAACATCACAAATTGTTGTTTTTGAGTATCTAGGGGACAAACATCTCCTGACTCGCTCTTTTAACCACTGCGATGAATCATCTGCCCCTCCTCTTCCTCTAAAAACCCATTAATCATGACTATTCAGCTTTGTGGTCAATAATGTGATTTACCCGTGATTAAAGGGTAACGTTAAGTTAAACGCGTTGAAACTGAACATATTAATGTTAGCAGTCCTGTTAAGATAAATACTTTGGCATTAATGTATTGGATTTTAACTCGATAACTTTTTGTCTGTTAACTTACCTGTCACAACACTTCTTACACTAGAGAACAGTTAGAAGAGACGTTTTAGCTTTATATTTATATTGTTAAGTGTGATACTTACTGCAGTAGTGGCCGATTTCCAGGTTGTAGAACAGCTAGCGCAAGTTAATTAGCTAAGATACGAACGTCAACAAATAAAGTAAAATCAGTACCTTCATCCCACCCGATCGAAAAATGTTTTATGGTATTTCACTTAGATTGCATGACACAGATAAAACAGATACGAGATATTAAAAACACGTCCAAATCATTCAGCGAGTAACGTGATCATCAGCTTCCTTTTTCTTCAGCTGTGAAATAAACAAGCTGAGGTGAGACACTGCCATCTTGTGTTAGGGTGGTTAGTCTGTTTATGGATTATTAGTCTGTTTATGATTTTAAAAAAAAGAGTAGGCTCACTAAGTTTGAGACACAGACACACTATATACTGCTTATCTTTTCCCTTTAATGGAAATGTATTCGTTAGAGGCCTCGTAGAGGATAATGTATTTTTTGTAGGCCTTGTATTTTGCATTAATTTCCTGACATCTGAACATAAAGTGAGGTTCAAAATACACGTTTCATTTTGTTAACATATTAGAATGGCAGTTTTTTTTATATAGAGGGTAATTTGAATAACTTTTTTAATAAATCAGAAAAAAGGCTACTGTCAATATATATATAAAACATTTTCTCTATGTTTTTGGGAATAAAATGTTATAGGGAATAAAATTATATATAAATCAGGCTAATGATATTGTAACAGAGTAAAACCCTTCAGAATAAGATAAAAATAAAACTTAAATGTGTACATGCTACTCAAGTGGAGATTTGTGTCAATGTCATTTCGATATAGGGGAGACCGGGGATGGAAGTAACACTTTTTGTTTGAGCATCAGTAAACTTAGTGGTTGTTTGTGCTATAGTTTGATACAATGTATAGTTACATTTGTCTACTACAACAAAAACTAACTTGGACCGACGTGTACTACAAAATCACAGATAATGTGATGTCAAATATAAAGAGTTTCGTTGTTACAACCTACCCCACTATTGGGGTATCACTAACACTAGCTGATGTAACAATGAGAGATAATTTGCTGAATTAAGATCCACACTATCTAATTTATGCAAGAACTTTATCAAAGAACAGAGTAATCAGATTTTAAAGTGAACGATTTAAAGTGACAAAAAACCATTATATTGTTTTTCTTTTAGGACTTTAAATTGAGCACAAAAACAACTGCAGTGTGTGTGTACTATAATCCTGTCACATAAATGTTCAGTCACTATAGCTAAAGTGTGTTGCCATCCACCTATTTTTATGTGACTTTTGGGATAGCAAAAAAAAAACCCTGGATGGAAACATAAAGATGTGCATAAATTCTAAAAATGTGCACAAAAAAACATATGTGCTTAATTTAGCCAAAAACCTTTTTTTCCGATAAGAAGACATGCGCATAGACTACAGTGGAAACACATTTACCACCTAAATCCTTTGATGCACAACAAAAAACTCATGTGACTTTGCCTTAACAGAGGATATGACTGATAACTGGACTTATTGGTTACATCATTTTTAATAAAATTTTACAACTATCCCCACCCCAAGCAGCCATAGCATAGCTAACTGTTTTAGCATGTGGGTTTGAAGTTAGCATGAATGCAAAGCATCAAACTGAACTAGAGAAATGGCTATTTTAGGTTATGTAAGTCAAATAGTTGTATCTACAATACAATGAATGCTAGGCAAAAAATAATCTTGATAAACATTTTTATTTTATTTCCTGAAAATCAGTTTTCCCTGTAGTGTCTCGCCTTAGCTACTAGAGGCTTACTGTATATGAAGGAAAAGGCCTAATTTCATGCAATATTGTGCTTTTTAAATCCTCATATCATTAGAACTATGTTTTGCAATTGTACTGTGGGATAAACATGCATAAAAAGAAAACACTTAGTCTAGCACAAAATACTTATTTTGACCCAAGGATGCAGAAATGTATAATAGATATGGTATTATACAACCAATATCTTGTAATAATATGATATTAATGGTGTTTTCAGCACTTCAGAGTCATAAAACAGTCTCTGATGTCAGTGATGAAGAAAGATCCATTCTACATGACGTCTCAGTGGTGCGTTGAGCATAAGAACTTTATCCGCTGTAATCTTCTTTAGCTTCTGTTGCAAGCAGGTGGGGATGTCATATGGAGCTGCTGAGACGGACAGGGACAATGAGACATTTATTTCATTTGATAGCTGCTTTGAGCGTGTATTCCGGCTGGTGAGTTTCTGACAATAACAGCATAGTGGATCATTTGTATAAATGATTTAGTACTGCCAAAATGTTGATATTTGTTCTTTTTCTACAAAAGAAATGGAGGACGCAGAGGTCCGACAGCAGAAGCTGGACAATCAGGTGAGTGTCTTTTGATTAGACATTTACTTGTGTTGCATATTTTATCAATAACATTTATTTTTCCAGTATTATTTTACCTTTGACATTATTGTCATGCTTAATGTCACACTTAAATTAGTTCTTACTTCAAATTTAAAGTTAAATAATGGAAACAAATTCAAATAAAACATTTTTTACTCACTGAATGAGTTCATACACTGAACGACACAATATATTATGAAATAATTTCTACTTCTTTGTGTTTTGAGGATATGTATCTATACTAATGGCATTGCTGGGAATATGGTCTATAATAAATAACTGGATGTTTAACAGCAGTTTTAATCATGTCAACTCTCATAGCGTTCACTTTTGATAAAGAAACAACAAAGAAGAAGGGCAGATACCCGTATGGTCACAGCGAATCATGACATCCGTCCCAAGACACGTAAACAGAAAGCTGAGGCTGATGATAAAGCTTTATTGATAAGCCAGTCTCAGAGCAACACTTCCCTCAATGGTTCGTACACACTTACACTATAGGCCTATATTATTGTTAACATATAATTGTTTATTAGTAATGATTTTCATTTTGTAGAGCTTTATAGAAAATAATACCCTGCCTTTTTCTTATCAGACACACAACCTGTGCAGATTTATGAAAACACAGTGGAAGAAATTTGTTTAGGAGAACTGGACATTTCATCCAGGACAGAAGAGGCATCGGAAGAGGCAGCTCACTCTCTTCAGGTTATCACTAAGAAAATTGATCTAGAGATCAGCCCGCAGCACAGCCCTAAATGCACTTTAGACACAGAGGGCCAAGCAGATGGAAAGAAAACTAAGAAGAAGGCTGTGAAAAAGGGACAAACAAAATGTAAGTGTTTTCACTTTTTTCAGTTATCCTTTTTACATCTGCCTCATTGTGATGTGTATGGAAGCTTGTTTCCACCACTGAATAACACATAAAAAAGGTAATTGAGACTTTTTATATTTATTGCAATTTTGATTTTTTTACCCCTCACAATTGTGAGATAAACTTGCAATTGCGAGTTATAAAGTCTTTAAGACTTATAAAGACTTTTTTCTCTCGCAATTGTAAGTTTATATCTCGCAATTCTGACTTGCAAGATATAAAGTTAAGTCAGAATTGTGAGGTAAAAACTCGCAATTGCGAGAATATGTTTCTCAGAATTGGACTTTATTGGAATTCCGACTTTATATTCAATTAAATTCACATTTATTTGTAGTGCTTTTCACAATACTTATTGTTTCAAAGCAGCTTTACAGAAAACGCATGTTTTTACATTACATTCTCCCGATCAATTTTGAGCATCCAGATCGTATAATCAAACATATCTTGTGGAGCTCTTTCAGAGTATGCATTTATTTGTCATTTTAACTGTTTGACTTCCAAGATTTTTTTATTCTGTTGCGCCCTCTATAGGCCATATCCAGCGACTAGTCGACGTCAAGCTTAAAGTGTTATGGCAGAGCATTAAAGTCAACTAATCGACTAGTCTGAGTTTATATCTCACAATTCTGAGAAAAAAGTCAATTGTGAGATAAAAAGTTGTAATTACATTTTTATATTCCGTGGTGAAAACAAGCTTCCATAGATGTGTCTTTACATTTTGTTTAATTTCACATTCTAGTACTTGAACCAAAATCAGCTTTAGAAGCCAAGGAAAATGAAGGGAAAGAGAGAAAAACAGTGAAGAAGAAGGATAAAACAAACGAATCTAAGGAGAAAGTGCAGACGGGGGAACAGTCTTGTAAGTGTACCGGAGATGTGTCTCCATTGTTTAGCATGACACAAGTTAAAGGCCATTTCCTGTAGCACAGGCCAGTGCCTCATCCATAAATAGGAAATAACCTGACATTGTTTTTGATAACATTCCAACTTGTGGTATTTTTCAGCAATCCAGACTGATTCAGTGGTGGAATTCAACATCAATGAAGAGAAAAAACCTGAATCAGAGAGTGAGGATGAAAGAAAAGATTGGACAAAGAGCCCCGTCCCTCCCACACCAAAGAAACAACAGCTGAAGCCAAGTAAAAAAAAAAAAGCTTAAAAAAATTATATTTGTCTTGTCAAATTAACCTTTTTGGTTAGAGATGGTTTGCCTTTGATTAGGCCTGTTTGATGACATTAGTTTTCTGTCATTGTAGTGAGATGTCATCTCAGTGATAGTGAGGAAGAAAAACAGGACAAAGAAGAGGAGGACAAGAAGAGTGAAGCTAAAAAAACATCGAAAAAGTCTAAAAAAGGAGCAAAAAATAATAACGATATTGCTTCGTTAAACTCCAACTATAAGGAGCCCTCCTCTGACAGTGACTCGCTGGACATGGGAAAGGTAAGATTTAGTTGAAATTCATTCATTTATATATATACACACACACACACACACACACACACACACACACACACATATATATATATATATATATATATATATATATATATATATATATATATACATATATATATGCACACACACACACACACATATATATATATAGAGAGAGAGAGAGAGAGAGAGAGAGAGAGAGAGGGTGTGTAGCTTTTCATTTCTTAAACAGCCATGTAGGAAGACACATCAGGGTCACATTCCAGGATGACAACCAAAAACTAAAATGTATGCACCTCTTGATGGAAATAAATGTTGTGATGTTCTTTCCATCAAGAGATGCATACATTTTTGGTCAAGATCTTGTATTGACAATGCAAGAGTCCAGCACTCTGTAAAGTCTCATCCATCACATCCTAAAGATTTTCAATGAATTTAAAGGGTTAGTTCACCCAAAAAAGAAGAATTCTGTCATTAATTTCTCACCCTCATGTTGTTCCAACCCCGTAAGACTTTGGTTCATCTTCGGAACACAAATGAAGATATTTTTGATGAAATCTGAGAGCTGGCTCACTCCTTCATAGGCTGCAAGGTAATTTCATTCTGCCGGCCCAGAAAAGTTAGTAAAGACATTGTTAAAATAGTCCAAGTGACTACAGTGGCTCAACCTTAAGTTTATCATGCGCCCCAAAAATAACGACTTTATTCAACTATTCATTTTCTTCTGTGTGGGCCTCTGACGTGAGTTCACGAGAGCGCCACGACGCATGCGCGAGAACTGAGAAGATGGCGCTCACGATCATTTGATGGGAAAGTGTGAAAGGTAAGCCATTCATTTTGCGGCATTGGTAAGGCACTTTTACGTTTTCTCGTTGGTTTCTCACGATTCGGACATCCAGGACATGCACACTTTAGAACCATTTTAAACACTACATCGAGACCCATCTGTGTCATCTTCTCAGTTCTCGCGCATGCGTCGTGATGCTCTTGTGAAATCACATCAGAGGCCCACACAGAAGAAAATGAATAGTTTTTCTTCATGCTCCCTCCCAACTTTTCTTTCACAATTTGAGCCTGATGAATCTTGACATTGTCATCCTGGAATATGGCCATGATCTGTCTTCCTACATGGTTGTTTAAGAAATGAAAAGCTACACACTCCAACAGTTAGGTTTAGAAGAACTGTTGCCAAACATTTAACATGCTAGAAACATAATCACTGCAATAATGATCCAGTCATAGATTTTTAAGCATGTAAATCCAAACAGCGGCCTTTTTTTTTTTTTGGCCGGGCCGTGTATTATATATCCTTGTTTTTCCTTTCTTATCCAGTCCTCTCCTATGTCTTTGGAGGATCTGGAACAGTTTTCCATGCGTCCTGCTCCAAGAGATGTGACTATTCAGTGCAGGATCACCAGAGACAGGAGGGGAGTGGAAAAAGGGATCTACCCCACCTATTTCCTCCACATGGAAAAGGAGGATGGGAAAAGGGTTAGCAGGAGTGTGATTGTGAATAAAGAAAATTTGTAAAAATGATCTCTTTTCATCTCTTAACACATCGTTATTCTCTTGTCCTATGGATGGGCAGGTATTTCTGATGGCTGGCAGGAAAAGAAAAATGTGTACAACTTCAAATTATTTGATATCAATCGATCCTACAGATTTATCTAGAGATACTGACAGTTACATAGGCAAACTAAGGTGAGTGCCATTACAGTGTGTCACAAATACTTTTTTTGTTTGTAATTCTGCCTATGCAAAGATATATGATTTGTCTCCTCAGGTCAAATGTCCTGGGGACTAAATTCACCGTGTACGACAATGGCGAGAATCCAGAAAGGAAACAATTCATCAAAGAAACGGATACACTGCGACAAGAGCTAGCAGCAATATATTATGTAAGATGCTAATTGTGTGCTAATTCCCCATTAGATGTCTACAGTAACTTTAAAAAAATATATATTTTCTTTATTGTGATTGCAAAAAAAGCTTTATTTTTGCCGTCACACAGGAGAAAAATGTTCTGGGTTTCAAAGGTCCCAGGAAAATGACAGTAATCATTCCTGGTATGCACGAGAATGATGAAAGAGTCGTTATTCGACCAAAAAATGTGAGTATTTTATTGAGGATTCTAGTTTATATTTTTTGTTAATCATTTGTAGCAATATTATATTTCTTTTGGAAATACACCACCATTCAAACGTTTGGGGACGGTAAGATTTTTTATATTTTTGAAAGAAGGCTCAAAAATAGACTGAATTTATATAATTATATAATTTATATAATTTATACAAATAGACTGTGCTCACCAAGACTGTATTTATTTGATCAAAAATACTGTAAAAATAGTAATTTTGTGAAATTGTATTGCATTCTATTTTAAATATTTTAAACCATGATAAAAAAAAAAACAGAATCCTTTGATAAATAGAATGTTCAAAAAGAACAGCATTTATTTGAAATTGAAATTGTTTATAACATTATAAATGTCTTTTGATCACTTTAACGCATCCTTACTGAATAAAGTTTTTTATTTTAATATTAAATCGTACTGACTCCAAACTATTGAACGGTAGTGTATAATTTATGTCTTGGAGATTTATGAGTTTCTTACACTTCACTCAGATAAAGAATATAAAATACATTAGGTGTTTGATTTACCGATTAAAACAACTGTCAATCATGTGTGTATTAATAAGGAATTCTGAACACATGAATCTCTTTTGCGTGTCCCAGGAGCTGGAGTCTCTGCTCACCCGATACGAGAATGGTAACAAAGAGAATCTTGTCACCCTTGTAAATAAATCACCCAGCTGGAATGAGCAAACTCAGTCGTATGTGCTCAATTTCCATGGCCGAGTTACACAGGCATCTGTGAAAAACTTTCAGATTGTCCATCCAGATAATGGTGAGTGAGACTGAGAGGTTATCCTTCTTTTTCTCATTTCGTATCTTAAAAAAAATAAAGGTTCTTTATCGACATCAGTGGTTCCATGAGGACCTTCTAACATCCATGGAACCTTTCCGTAAGGTCAGGCCCGGGGTGGGTAATCGGGAGAATTCCCGGTGGGCCGCTTCACTTTTGGGCCGGTCGAGGATTTTTTTTTTCTTCACATTTGTCACGTTAGTTAGATTAGGCTACACATGTTCTGCATTCTGACACCGCAGCGTTCAGCCTCTGCATGGGTTGTACCATGTGAGAGAGTTCTCTCCTCCCCTCCTATAGAGTTGGTTGGGTCCATAGCCCGTCTTTTCCAAAACGTTTTCTCAGGTAGGCTACCGCGGCACCGCCGGCGCCTACCGATAGCTGGGCCGGCCGGCCCTACCGTAAAGGTACTCGTCAGGAAGGATGAATGGGAGGAAGAGGCCAGGAGGTATGGAAGCTTGTTTCCGCCACAGAATAAAACATTTTAAAAGATAATTGCGACTTTTTATCTCACAATTGCGAGTTTACATCTCGCAATTCTGAATTTATTTCTCAGAATTGCGAGATATAAAGTCAGAATTGCGTGAAATAAAGTCGCAATTGCGTGTTATAAAGTCAGAATTGCGAGATATAAAGTCAGAATTGCGTGAAATAAAGTTGCAATTGCGAGATATAAAGTCAGAATTGCGTGAAATAAAGTCGCAATTGCGTGTTATAAAGTCAGAATTGCGAGATATAAAGTCAGAATTGCGTGAAAATAAAGTCGCAATTGCGTGTTATAAAGTCAGAATTGCAAGATATAAAGTCAGAATTGCAAGATATAAAGTCAGAATTGTGTGAAATAAAGTCGCAATTGCTTCTTATAAAGTCAAAGTTAATTATTATTTAACCTTTACATTATTTGTTGAACCATGGTATTAATACAAACTACACAATAGTAAGAGCTGAACTGTTGCTTCATTTATCCAATTTGGAAAAAGTTCTAATTTGGAATTCCACCATGGAAAAAGTGGGCCGGTCTTGGGCCTGAAACTCCCGGGCTGAAAAGTGGCCCCACTCCGGCCCTGCGTAAGGTTATTTATAGTGGAAAAAGGTTCTTCAGGTCATTAAAAGGGTTCTTTTTAAGAACTGTTCACTTAAATGTTCTTTGGGGATCCACAAATGGTTCCTCTATGACATTGCTTTGAAAAAACACTTTTGGAACCTTTATTTTTAAGACTGCATCAAATGATATATGACGATATTACAATTCTCAATACTAATCCTTGTCAATGAATATCTCTCTCCAGAGGACTACATCGTGATGCAGTTTGGCCGGGTCGCAGAAGATGTGTTTTCCATGGACTACAGCTTCCCCATGTGTGCTCTACAGGCATTTGCCATCACTCTGTCCTCCTTTGATGGCAAACTGGCCTGTGAATGAGCTTCATTCATCTGTATTTTCTGTTCTTTTAAAAAGGGAAGCTTTGCAGTACTTTAGGATATTAAATGTCTTTGCAGTCAGAAATGAAAGAACTAGATATTTTTTAATTATCTGCAAATTAAGACATACAGTAGAAAATGTATCTGTTTAACTAATTATTCATGAATCTACATTTAATAACTTGAAAGGTATGCAGTTTGTTCGTATTTGTTCCATCTTTAAATGCTAAATTTAATAGTCTGTTTTCCAAGACTGTTCAAGCAAATCATTTTATTTGATATTTTCTTTTTATTTCCTTCCTTCATTGTTTTTCCTTTGTGTTTGTTTCTTTGTTTACATGAAAAAGAAAGCTTGGCATTCCTTGGTAAATAAAGTCTGGATTAATCATATTATGCAGTTACTCTTTATAAGGTTACATCAACTTCTTTTGCATCTTACAGGCCTAACTTACATTATTGTTTTACTTTCTTTTTGCGATATTTGATATGATAACCGTAGCGTAGGCTACACTGTAAAAAGGGATCAGTTGACTTTAAAAATGAGAGGAAACCCGTTGCCTTAAAATGAAGTAGGCCTACATAAACTTCATGCGTAACTGAAAAAGTTATGTAAACTTGACAATTCCACATAACATATTTTTTTCAATTACGCATTAAGTTTATTTACTTAATAATTTTAAGACAACGGGTTTCCTCACATTTTTAAAATTAAAGGGTTAGTTCACCCAAAAATGAAAATTCTGTCAGTAATTACTCACCCTCATGTTGTTCCAACCCCGTAAGACATTCGTTCATCTTCGGAACACAAATTAAGATATTTTTTGATGTGTCTCACTCCTCCATAGGCTTCTATGTGATTGAAACTTCCTGGCCCAGAAAAGTTATTAAATAGATCGTTAATATAGTCCAAGTGACTACAGTGGCTCAATATTAAGTATATCAAGCGACGAGAATACTATTTGTGCGCAATAAAAATAAAAATAACGACTTTATTCCACTATTCATTTTCCTTCTCTCTGGGCCTCGTAGTGTTTTTGCGCACACGCATCACACACATGACCAGCGTCGGCCAATAGTGAGCCTACGTGGTGACGTGAAACACAGACGCGCTGCGCAAAAACACTACGTGAACCAGCTCGAGACCCAGAGAGAAGGAAATGAATAGTGGAATAAAGTCGTTATTTTTTTGCGCACAAAAAGTATTCTCGTCGCTTGATATACTTAAGATTGAGCCACTGTGGTCACTTGGACTATATTAACGATCTCTTTAATAACTTTTCTGGGCCAGCAAGTTTCAATCACGTAGAAGCCTATGGAGGAGTGAGATACTCTCAGATTTCATCAAAAATATCTTAATTTGTGTTCCGAAGATGAACGAAGGTCTTACGGGGTTGGAACAACATGAGGGTGAGTAATTACTGACAGAATTTTCATTTTTGGGTGAACTAACCCTTTAAGTCAATTGACCACTTTGTAAACATGGTAGTGGATTTCCCCTCCTGTAGGGGGCAGTAAAAGCCGTGATTGTTTTGTCATACGTCTGCAAACTAAAATAGAAGAAGAAAGGGACAAATTCGTATACAAATGCATCGGCCCATGTTGAACTCGAAGCATAACTTGAAGTTTATCCATGTAATTTGAATATTATCAGTCGGGCACCTCACACCAGCGCCCATCAACAATCCTCTCTGACTGAAAGTTATTTGTGGAAGTTGGCTCTGGCATGAAACGTGACTTTGAATGGAAACTCCCTCTTTTTGGATTTGAGTTTTTGCACGCTTTGCGATTTTACAGACAGATGAGCGACGCCTGTTAAGACAAGAACTTGGATTTGGATTTAATATTTAAGATACATCGAGAATGCGTGACCGGACCAAAGAACTGGGCAATGTGAGTAAAAAAAGGGCAGTGCACTCAGGAAACCGGCTAACGAGCTAACGTGCTAACCCGCAGATGGTGTAACCTCTGCCACAACTGCGATTTATTAACACACACTTTCTCACGGGTGGCAGCTATGTGACTGACTTTTAATGTGTCTTTATGCAGAGCGTTGAAAATATAAGTCAAATTTCACAAACTGGAAGCTAACCGCCTCCTCCTGCACTGCGCTCTAGTCTTGCAGTGTTTTAGGTGGAGTGTGACTTTATTTAGCATACATACACACTAGCTGCAATGAATGTTTGCAGTTGATTAAGTTATTTCCCCCACCCCACCTCACCCCAGCAAATTCAAAATGTCACCCATTCTCAATTATTATTTAACACTGTTCACCGATGGGTTTGTCACACCCTCAGGAAGAAAAGTTTAATATCACATCCGTTAGTTAGAACCCTGTTTCTTATCATAACACTGAACTATGTGCTCTTAAATTTGTCTGATATATATATATATATATATATATATATATATATATATATATATATGTGTGTGTGTGTGTGTGTGTGTGTGTGTGTGTGTGTCTGTGTGTATCCCCTAACGTACGCATCCTACACACACCTTTTTGTAAAATTTTATCAAATTATCTTACTCTGTGTGTGTATATATATATATATATATATATATATATATATATATATATATATATATATATATACACATATATACACACACAAATAACAATCTTTAATGTATCTCACTAGACTGCTGGTGATGCCTCGGACGAAGATGAAGAAACCACTCTTATGATAAAGCCTGGATCCGGGAGCTCAGCAAATGAAGAGAAGGAAAATGAGTCTTTCTTCAAAAAGGTTAGTTTTTGGTCATTGTAGCACATTTTATCTCTAATTGGAAGTATCACTCCAGCTTTCAATAGTAATATGCACATAAACTATTAGGGAACTGTAGAGAAGAAGCTTATTGTGTCTACCTCCAAACTCTGTTAATCGATACTTGTGACCTTGTAACGTCAGTTATTCAACATAAATTACATTTTTGTTTTTTAAATTGTAGTCTGTATGGTTTGGGCTTACAAAGTTTCCTGAGCGAAACATAATTGTCACAATAATATCTTTTTTTCTCTGTATAGGTTCAGGAGATTCGAGAGGGGCTTGAAACTATTAAGAAGAAAGTGTCGGAATTGGAGAACAAACAGAAAACGGTGTTAGGAGTTGCACTTCCTGAGGACAGTGAGTTGCTTAGCTTAGGGTATTTTTTATATTTCAACGAATTTCGATGAAATAAAAATCTTGGTTCTCCATGGAGTTTTTTCAGTTTAAGTTTCATCATACAACACAAAGTTCAGGATAATAATAATTAAAAAAGATTTTTTAGGGAATAATACCAATTTGTTTTTTGTTTTTTTAACGACAAGTTATGATTTTTAACCTTTTTATTTGTTTATGAATAAATAATTATAAAATACATTTTTCCTCGACCATAGGTATGAAAAAGGAACTTCAGTCCCTCAGAGAAGACATCAAAGTCAGGGCCAGCCAGATCCAAAGGAAGTTAAAAAGTGAGACTTATAAATAAACATAAGTGGTTGTTGAACTTTTTCCGTCGGACCTAGTGGATGTGAAAAATTAAACAATACATTTACGTCACAGGCATCGAACCTAAGAAAGCTGAAGGTGAAGACAAATATATTCCAATAAATGTAAGAATGCGGCGAACTCAGGTAAGTTACTTTTAATCTATATTACTTATGTATTTTATTTATTATATGTAAACTGTTGTTTCGGCACAGAATAATCTGCTCCTCCTTTTTTCTTTTGAAAGCATGGTGTTCTGTCCCGTGAATTTCTGGAATTGATGGGTCACTGTAATACAATTCAATCCCAATACAGAGACCGAAATGTGGAGAGGATACAAAGACAACTCAAAATCAGTATGTGCCTTTTCTGTCATGTTTTATTCCATTGATAATACTAGAATTCTCACACAGGTCTCTCATAATATAGTCATTTTAAATGTGCACTGAGTACATTTTTCTTTCCTTATTTAAAAGTTTTCTTTTGTATAATCCACAAAAGTGCTACATAAAACAAAACAAAAATTGTTTGCTACTGATGCTTTCATATGCATTATTCCTGCTAAATAAGTAAAACTAATGTGAATCTGGTTTCCCTTACAGCTGGTAACAATGTCACAGATGAGGAGCTGGAATCAATGCTTGAGAGTGGACAAACAGACGTTTTCACACAAAATGTGAGTGTGTTGTTTTGTGTAGTGTGCATGTATTGATGTGAATGATAGGTGTGAGTCTTGCATTTTGCTTATTCATTGCATTGCATTGCATTCATGGTTTAATTTTCTACAATTACCTGAAGAAAACAGTCCACAGCAGAGTGATATTATTTGTTACAGTCTTCTTATCGCTTAATGCCACATTTCAAGTCTTCTCTTTTGCTTTCTTTGGAATGGATGTTTAATTTGGGTAAGATCCTTTTAGGAACGTATGAAATTCAATTTGATCATAGACGAATGATCTATGCATCATAGACGTAAATGCCTCTCATTTTCAGTACCTGCTTTTTTTTTTTTAGAATTCCACTTCCCTTTTAGACTTTTGATTACGGTAATTCTTGCCTTCCATCTTATATATTCAGTTTTCTAGAACCCTTCCCCCCCCCTTTGAAGCATCACCACCACAAAACATTTCACTATTCTGTCCTATATGTCACATGATCAGGGCCGACCCTAGCATTTTGGGGGCCCTATGCATATTTTTTTAAAGGGGCCCCCCAACCTACGTTTTGACCTAACTGGCCCCCATCCCCTAACTTAAACATCCTACACTGACACCTTTTTGTACAATTTTATCAAATTATCTTACTCGCAGGTGTCAGAAAAAAAAGTTATATTGTGTACAGAGATAACCATGGTAACAGCTGTATTTCTGCTGTTCCATTAACGCCACCTACTGTCCAAGTGTGAATTTTGCATTTTATTTCAGCCTGTCTGTTTTTTTTTTTTTAGATCAGTGCTAAAATAAGACAGAATTTTTAAACTGTAAATACGCAATGTTGAAAATTGTAACGGAAAAGGAGCTAATGTGCGTTATAAAAATGTAAACAATTCGGATGAGGTATCTAGAGGTTTTTTGAAGTGCCCACGATAACAATACCGCACATGTTCATTACTGTAATATAGATGAGATTGTTGTTACATTGGCACAGACACTTGATACATTAACACACGCGACTGACACAAGCAAACTTTATCAAAGTTATTATTTCCAAGCATTACTGTCTGAACCCCTGGCATGGGGCCCCCTGGTGGCCACGGGGGCCTCATGCAACCACTTATTAGGTAGCAACTGCTTATTAGGTAGCACTAGAGGCCCTGTCCCAAATGACACCCTAAGCACTCGCGGTCTTCCTCTGAGTCCACACTTTCGTGACGTATGACAAAAGTGTGCATCGAGGGCGTATATCGACCGCAAAGGGGGCGCTCGCGAGTACCCTCCTGACATCTACAATGATAAATCGGACACCCTACGGTCTCATGGAGTCATTTGGGACAGGGCCACATGATGTGTGATCATGTGAAAAATCCTGTTATACCACACAAGTCATGTTAAGGGCTCTTAAAGGGATGGTTCAGAATAAAATCAACCTATGGTCCTTTGCACCTTGACCTCGAGCCAAACACTAGGGAAAAAAGGCTTCTGGGGGGGGTGTTTGGCTCAAGGTCATTTGGCCCTGGTGTAAAATCAAATCTTTCTTGCAGATTTTGAACGATGCTAAAGCTACCAGGCAGGCTCTGAACGAAATTGAGTCGAGGCATGATGAGATCATCAAACTGGAGAGAAGCATCAAAGAACTACATGATATGTTTCAGTACCTTGCAATGGAGGTGGAAGCACAGGTCAGATCAACACACTGGTTATATTTAGTACATTCCATAGATGTCTAGCAAATAAAAAATATCATGTCCTATCAGTTTAATAACAGTGATGTTTAATAATTGTCTGGTTTTTGCCCATATTTGTACTTTAAATCTGTTTTTTAAGTGAAATGAACTTGTTTTTTCCCAGGGTGAGTTGGTGGACCGCATTGAGGAGAACATTAAGAGTTCCCATAACTATGTGGAAAAGGCCGTTGCGGAGACGAGTGATGCTGTAAAAACTTCAAAAAAAGTGCGCAAGGTGAGTCAATGATTTATGATTATTTATTTATTGGCATGACAACATTAAATCATTGGCAAGTGATCATATTGGCTTTTTTTTCTTCACAGAAAAAGATATGGATTGCAATATGCGTTGCTATTTTAATTGTAATAATAGCTATTATCCTGGCTATAACTTTTTCAAGTTAGGCTGAGGTGAGTCCCATCAATTGTTTTGAATTTATGCAAAATTCAATCTTTATGCAAGCTATTCAGGTGAAAGGTGTCTGTTATAGCCAAATGTCTTAAACCTCTGTTTTTACTATTCATATTTATTTGATTTAAATCATTTCTTTTTTTTTTTTCTTACAGTGTTTTCCTTTAATAGACTTCTTCGCCCACCAAGCACTGGGTTTTTCTTCCTAAACTTCTTCCTGAATTCCCCAATGCAAACATGGCCATGCGTACACAGGACCATTATTGGTGTCCCAACTCTAGCTACATGTATTTACATTTTAAAGAGTTAATTTGTTGTTTTAGCTGCTTTGACCTACAAAGGACTTGATTTCAGACTCCTGAAAATGTGTCAGTGGCACCACTTAGTTATAAAAAGTTAAATGGTAAAAACTGTTTGAATTAACTGATTACTGTATTGACTGAATGTTTCCAAGATGGTGGACTTCATTTGCAGAAACCAACACTTAAACATGGTCATATAGGGTAGATTAAGAAAAAATGCTAATGAGATTCCTAATATATAACACTCACATTTGGAGACAAGCTCAAGAACTCTGAGTGATGGGCTATTTGTCTTTGCCCTACTATGTTTATAAGATTTCTTTTGCATTATCTGTTGTGATTTATCCTTTTATTATGTCATTTCAAGCTTAACATTTGCTGAAAATAGTATTTGAAGTCATCTGTATATAAATATATGTGTAACTCATTTTATACTCTACTTTGCATTATAGTAACTACCTTTCAAAATATTTCTTCTGTTGCTCTCACAATGACATGTTGCATACATGTGTATATTTTAACACATTTGTGCCCAGAAATGAATATGTACAGTTACTTGTTTAGTGCCTCAACCTTGGTGCCTTTTCTTGAACATTAACTTGGTGAGTGCCCACTGTGTGGCACTGTAAATGTCAAGATCACCAAGAGTGCTTCTCTGGTTTCACTGTGCAGCCTCTGGACTTGCTGCCACACATTTCATTCATTATGGTGTAAAATTGTAATTTTTAAATAAACTACATGTATATTTTATTGTTTTGTAGTGTTTTTTTTTTTCTTATTTCCTTGTCTTTTAAATGATTGTTAGATGTTAGCGCATTATTTACTGTTTGAGTACAACTGATTGACATTAGTCGGCTTTTTCTTTTTTTTGGGCGCAGTTGGTTCGTCACACGCAAATAGTCTTGTGGCAACCTAACATCATTCTTTAACTGTTAATATCTTAAAGACTAAAATGCATGTTTGAGCTGTTTTAACTGAAAGCAACTTGTTTTGTGCCAATGTTTTGTCTCAAGATTCACACCAGTAATGTTTTTTTTTTTAGGGCATGTTTAAGAAAGCAACTTAAATGTCCTAATTGACCTAAGACCTAATCCTGGCTCAATCTTCAACCCTGTCTCTGAAACTGGGTACTTACTATAGGGTTTGGTTTAAGGGTTAGTTGCATGTAATTATGCATAATTTATAGTTACTATAGTAACGTAAGAATGGCACTGTAAAATAATTTTTATGTATTATAAATCTATTTTTGTATATAAAAGCCCTCGAGCTGCCCATCAGTCTTCTGTTCAGGAAGTCACTTTGTGAATACTGATTTTTATTGATAAACCGTTGAAATGTTTATATCTAATCAAATAATTCATATTTTAAAGCCTATATTAGGGTGGTCAGTGCCCTCATAATTCATACACTGGATGACATGATACACGGGAATCCCCATTATAGTGCCCGGCCTGTGCGTAGAACTACACCTCCCAGATTGTGTTTACTCACTGCTCCCATTTATAGCAACAGCCTTAAATCGCACTGCCTGTTCAACACGTTCTGTACTGCGACACAACGAGGTTCAGGTAACATTTTGTTTATGTTAGTTGTTTATCGTGAAAATATTACCAAATTACATGAGTGAACACGTCCAAGCTTGGGTTGACCAAGTGACTGATGCTGATATTTAAAGTATAAAAAGTTTTTATTTCAAGATATCAAGCTGTATCGTGTTTACATAAACGCTTTTTGTCTTTATATTTTTACTTATTTACCGAGCAAAGTTAAATTGTGTTTTCAGTCGATGTTGTATCACTTTTGTTTTGTCAGCTACGCCCGTGACATAAATGAAAGTGAAAGTCACTCAAAGGCAAAATATAACCACACTGGCTTTAAATGATTACATTGTTTAATGAATACATTTTTAGCTAACTGTGTGATTTGTATGTACATTTCTGAAATACATAACTTAGACAGTTAACTCTGATAGATCACTCTAAATTAAATTGCAATGTGGACTCTTTTTTTTTTTTTGATGCATTTTCTGTAAAGCTGCTTTGATATACTTGTGAAAACCACTATACAAATAATTGTGAATTGAATTTTGTCTAAACTAATCTTTTGACGAATTGAAAGGTGACCTCGTGTCCCCCATAAAACCAGAGATGAACGACGGAACGGAGGAAGAGACGGTTCCCGTTGTAATGGAGACCTCGTCATACTCGCAGGTAGTTTTCAACGATGTTCCTCCATCATATCCGCCAAACACCGCGGTTTCGTGCCGATACACCATCACCGGTGATCTGCAGCAAAACCCGAGGGACTGGATCGGTATCTACAAGGTGAGTAATTAATAACATGAACTCATGTACAGTTTACTGACGGCTATTTCCTGGTTGCCTATTTATTATTATTATTATCACACTTTTTGCATTTTATAATGGATAAAAGTTGTCTTGTATTGCATTCAAAGAAGTTGAATTGATATCTGTGAAATTGTTCAGGTTGGCTGGAATTCGACACAGCAGTATTATAGCTATGTATGGGTGGAACCTTGCCTGGACCATATCGGACCTGAACCGATTGTGCATCAAGTGTTTTTCAAAGGTAGGAATTCACCCTGTTAGCTCCAAAGGGACCTCAACACTGCAAATTGTATATTACTATTTTGTTTATCATAACTTTCCAGTTTGTTCCATCCATAACTTTTTTTAAAGCGTAAAAACATAGGTTGGTCTAATTGACTCAGAAAAATAAGACTGACTGCTCCATGACTTTTTTGAGATACTTTCTTCATACTATAAGAAACTGTTTTAACATAATGGCTATGTTCATGCAACTGGTCCCTGGTGTAATGACTGTGCATCAATGCCATGGATGTGACGTTGTGCTGCTATTTTAGTAAAAGCAGAACCACTAACTTGAGTGGTCCACATCTATTCATCCTGCTACTCAGGGGTCCTAAATCAAGGAACCTTGTGATGTGTCAAGTGTCTCAAGAATTTGGTTTGCTGCCATGCACCACTTTCTTGGCAGTTAATTAAGTGTGGAGCAACGAGTGAGGGTAATTTGAGCATGGCAGGGTAGTTTTTTCATATCAAAAACATATTTAATTTATCTTGCTCTCAAGTGATACGGTAGATTAAACTTTGGACCTTACTATAGGGATGCACTCATAAACAATAAATGAATATAAAATTATATACTATTTGTCTAAATAAATTAAAAATATAATACTAATATATATATATATATATATATATATATACAGTGAGGAAAATAAGTATTTGAACACCCTGCTATTTTGCAAGTTCTCCCACTTGGAAATCATGGAGGGGTCTGAAATTGTCATCGTAGGTGCATGTCCACTGTGAGAGACATAATCTAAAAAAAAAAATCCAGAAATCACAATATATGATTTTTTAACTATTTATTTGTATGATACAGCTGCAAATAAGTATTTGAACACCTGTCTATCAGCTAGAATTCTGACCCTCAAAGACCTGTTAGTCTGCCTTTAAAATGTCCACCTCCACTCCATTTATTATCCTAAATTAGATGCACCTGTTTGAGGTCGTTAGCTGCATAAAGACACCTGTCCACCCCATACAATCAGTAAGAATCCAACTACTAACATGGCCAAGACCAAAGAGCTGTCCAAAGACACTAGAGACAAAATTGTACACCTCCACAAGGCTGGAAAGGGCTACGGGGAAATTGCCAAGCAGCTTGGTGAAAAAAGGTCCACTGTTGGAGCAATCATTAGAAAATGGAAGAAGCTAAACATGACTGTCAATCTCCCTCGGACTGGGGCTCCATGCAAGATCTCACCTCGTGGGATCTCAATGATCCTAAGAAAGGTGAGAAATCAGCCCAGAACTAAACGGGAGGAGCTGGTCAATGACCTGAAAAGAGCTGGGACCACCGTTTCCAAGGTTACTGTTGGTAATACACTAAGACGTCATGGTTTGAAATCATGCATGGCACGGAAGGTTCCCCTGCTTAAACCAGCACATGTCAAGGCCCGTCTTAAATTTGCCAATGACCATTTGGATGATCCAGAGGAGTCATGGGAGAAAGTCATGTGGTCAGATGAGACCAAAATAGAACTTTTTGGTCATAATTCCACTAAACGTGTTTGGAGGAAGAAGAATGATGAGTACCATCCCAAGAACACCATCCCTACTGTGAAGCATGGGGGTGGTAGCATCATGCTTTGGGGGTGTTTTTCTGCACATGGGACAGGGCGACTGCACTGTATTAAGGAGAGGATGACCGGGGCTATGTATTGCGAGATTTTGGGGAACAATCTCCTTCACTCAGTTAGAGCATTGAAGATGGGTCGAGGCTGGGTCTTCCAACATGACAATGACCCGAAGCACACAGCCAGGATAACCAAGGAGTGGCTCTGTAAGAATCAAATCAAATCAAATCAAGTATATTTGTATAGCGCTTTTCACAATACAGATTGTATCAAAGCAGCTTCACAGTATTAAAATAAAATAATACAACAAAGTTTGTTTCTAGTGGAATTTATTGATTGATAGAATAAAATTAAATATCCCCAAAATATCCCCAACTGAGCAAGCCAAAGGCAACAGTGGCAAGGAACCGAAAAAACTCCATCAAGTGACCTAATGGTGTCCTAAAACTCCATCAGGTGACCTAATGGAGAAAAAAAAAAAAACCTTGGGAGAACCCAGGCTCAGTCGGGGGCCAGTTCTCCTCTGGCATTTATGAACTAGAGGCCGGATTGTAGTTTGAAACTGTGAGATTAAGAATATTATATGAATGCCTGGCTGAAAAGATGCGTCTTTAATCTAGTTTTAAACTGGGAGAGCGAGTCCGAGCAACGAACAGTATCAGGAAGGCTATTCCAGAGTTTTGGAGCCAAATGTGAAAATGCTCTCCCTCCTTTGGTTGATCTGGATATCCTAGGTATGACCAAAAGCCTTGAATTTATTGATCTTAAAGAGCGCGATGGATTATAGGGTGATAGAAGATCCGTTAAATAGACTGGAGCTAAGCCGTTTAGGGCTTTATAAGTCAGTAGCAATACCTTATAATTAATACGGAACTTTATAGGTAGCCAATGTAGTGATGATAAAATCGGTGTTATATGATCATATTTTCTTGATCTAGTAAAAACTCTAGCAGCTGCATTTTGGACTAACTGTAGCTTGTTTATTGAGGATGCAGGACAACCGGCTAATAAAGCATTACAGTAATCTAGTCTCGAGGTCATGAATGCATTAACTAACTTTTCTGCATCAGAAACTGATAGCATATTACGTAGCTTAGCAATGTTTCTAAGGTGGAAAAAGGCTGTTTATGTAACATACGAAATATGATTTTCAAAAGACAGGTTACAATCGAGTATAACACCCAGGTCTTTTACTGTAGAGGATAAAGTAACAGGACATCCTACGATGTCAAAGTTGTATTGTGAGAGGTTCTGTGGGCGTTTTTTTGAACCGATAAGTATTACCTCTGTCTTGTCTGGATTTAATAAAAGAAAATTACGCGTCATCCAAACTTTTATATCTTTAACACACTCTGTCAATTTGGATAATTTAGCGTTTTCATCCGGCCGTGATGAAATATATATTTGAGTGTCATCAGCATAACAATGGAAACTAATTCCATGTTTCCTTATAATATTTCCAAGTGGCATCATATATATTGAGAATAACAGAGGGCCCAACACAGATCCCTGCGGCACTCCATAGTTTACTGGAGTTATGATCGATTTTTCTCCATTTAAATAGACAAAATGGTAGCGGTCAGATAAGTATGATCTAAACCAGCTTAATGCTTGTCCTTGAACACCAGTATAATTTTGTAGTCGATCTAAGAGTATTGTGTGATCTATAGTATCGAACGCAGCACTTAGATCAAGTAAAACTAGTATTGAGATACAGCCTTGGTCAGAAGCTAAGAGTAAATCATTTGTGATTTTAACGAGCGCAGTTTCAGTGCTATGATGCGGCCTGAATCCTGACTGAAACTTTTCATAGATATCATTTTCTTGCAAGAAAGAGCCCAGTTGAGTGGACACAACTTTTTCTAGTATTTTAGACATAAAAGGTAGATTTGAAATGGGTCTATAATTTGCTAGATTATTATGATCTAATTGTGGTTTCTTAATGAGAGGTTTTATAACTGCCAGTTTAAATGTTCTTGGAACATGACCTAAAGATAAAGATGAGTTAATAATATTGAGGAGAGGCTCTTCCACTACAGGTAACACTTCCTTCAGTAGTTTAGTTGGTATAGGATCCTATAAACATGTTGTTGTTTTAGATGAAGTGATACGTTTATTTAACTCTTTTTGTTCTATAGTTGTAAAGCACTGTAATTGTTCTTGCGGGGGGATAATTGAGGCTGAATTATAAGGTGCGATTGAGGATTGAACGTTTACAATTGTGGTTCTGATGTTTTCTATTTTCTCAGTGAAGAAGTTCATGAAATCATTACTACTAAACTGTAATGGGATATTTTGTTCGGGTGACGTCTGTTTATTTGTTAGTCTAGCCACGGTGTTAAATAAAAACCTAGGATTGTTTTGGTTGTTTTCTATTAGTTTGCGGAGGTGCTCAGCCCTGGCCGCTTTTAGGGCCTTTTTATAACGTGACATACTGTCTTTCCACGCGATTCTAAAGACCTCTAAATTAGTTTGTTTCCATTTACGCTCTAAATTACGGGTTTCTCTCTTTAGAACATGCGTAGTATTATTGTACCATGGTGCTTTAATTTTCTCTCTGACCTTTTTTAATCTAATGGGTGCAACAACATCCAATGTTCTAGAGAGAATGGTGCTCATAGTGCTAGTTAGTTCTTCTAGTTCATCTGTTTGTTTGGGTTCAGGCAGCAGCTGAGACAGATTAGATAAGCAATTTGAGAAATTATCTATGGTGGATGGAAGGATTGTTCTGCCTGGTCGAAAACGCGGCACAGCATGACATATTACAGCAGTACGTAATATGCAAGTTACCAAGTAATGGTCAGTGAAGCATATCAAGGTTCTGGCGTGGCCTAGCCAGTCTCCAGACCTAAACCCAATAGAGAATCTTTGGAGGGAGCTCAAACTCCGTGTTTTTCAGCGACAGCCCAGAAACCTGACTGATCTAGAGAAGATCTGTGTGGAGGAGTGGGCCAAAATCCCTCCTGCAGTGTGTGCAAACCTGGTGAAAAACTACAGGAAACGTTTGACCTCTGTAATTGCAAACAAAGGCTACTGTACCAAATATTAACATTGATTTTCTCAGGTGTTCAAATACTTATTTGCAGCTGTATCATACAAATAAATAGTTAAAAAAATCATACATTGTGAGTTCTGGATTTTTTTATTTTTTTATTATGTCTCTCACAGTGGACATGCACCTACGATGACAATTTCAGACCCCTTCATGATTTCTAAGTGGGAGAACTTGCAAAATAGCAGGGTGTTCAAATACTTATTTTCCTCACTGTATATAACAATAGTGGATTTAACATCCAAATTTAACTTCTAATGATAAAATGTAAGTAACCTTCTACTATTAAACACTTTAGTCAGTTCAAGAATAATTTATACATTATTATTTATTTGATTTGAAGAGCATTATGCAATTAGAGCATTAGAGAATTATGAAGAGCAGTTTCATGTCTATCCTTGTATTGTTCACCTGGTCGAGGTTGATATGGGATTTAGAAAGTAATTATTAAAGAGAGTTATTTGTACAGTAATCTAATTACACTGTTGAAAAAGTAACTTACCCAACACTATATATGTGTGTGTGTGTGTGTGTGTGTACCACATACTAAATTCTGATGACGTTGAAACTCTATATGATAAAGATCTGTTTGTTCTCAGAGAGCTACCTGCCCAAGGATGATGGAGAGTTTTACCAGTTCTGCTATGTGGACAGCATCGGTTATGTCAAAGGAGCCAGCACCCCGTTCTGCTTTCAAAGCCCAGCAGAAACAAGCCTTGACTGCAGCTTGGAGAAGGACCTGTTAGTTATAACAACACAGGTACAACTTGGACACCATGTGGAGTTAAAGTTTCTAGTAGCTTTTCCTTTTTGCTAGCCACTAAAAGTTTAATACTCAGACCAACTGGCTACAAAATCTGTTTTTGAATGTCCTTGTGAGTAGGAGCAGGCAGAAAAGATGGAGAAAGAGAAAGAGGACTTTGTCAAAGAGATCGAGCACTTAAAAGAAACAAATAAGATCCTGAAAACTGAGTTGGAGGAAAGACTGCATGAGCTCTGCCGTCTCAGGGTTAGTCAGATTCTCTTCCTTTTACAACACTTGTAAAATGTATGTACTTGTTATTTACAGTCTTTGTGCTACCTCCAGTTGTACTAGATGTTTTTGTAATGAAGGTCAACTGACTGTCATAATGCCTCGTTATTTTTAGACACTTGTCTTTGTGTAGTGGGGAATGTTGTACTACTTGTTGTCCTAATCAGTGTTTTTTTTATTGTTTTTTTTTACTATTATTTATATACTATCCTATAGTTTTAACTATCTTATACCTTTGGATAGTATACCTTTACTATCCTATAATTTGTATTTTCAGTTTGTACTTTATTTTTTAGTTTTAGTTAGTTTATTATGTGTCATTATGTCATTTTTATTAGTTTTTTTAATATATATTTCTGTGTAGTTTTAATTATTATAATTTTATTTAATTCTTAGTTCTTTTTAGTTTTAGACTTACATTTATTTCAGTTAGTTGTCAAGGCAACATTTCTCATTTTCATGAAAGTGTTTCATCTAATATTCATATTTTATTTTATTTAAATTCAGTTACCGAAAACTATTTTAATAGTTTTTGTGTTATATTTTGTTAACAAATATCAACACTGGTTCTACTGCATTGTTCTTGTACTGATGAAACACCACTGTATATCTACAGTGGTGAATAAAGTGATCATAAATGTGCTTTTATACCAAACTGCAGAGCTCTCTAGATGATGTGAAGTCAAAGGATAAGCCGGAAACACCACTGCCAGATGTAGAGAGTTTTAACGCCACTGAAGAGGTAAAGATCAAGCTAACACCCAGTTGAAACATGTCTGTAATTTTACATCTGTAATTGAATCTGTTGGATTGAGAATTGTAAGAGATATGTATAACTTTTATCAAACAAAATTATTCACAGTCACTGAACGCTCTTCATGAAAAGTATAAGAGAGCTGTTCAAAAGATCCACATGCTTAAGAGTGAAAAGGCTGAGTTACAGCAACAGGTTGAACTCCAGGATACCGAAAACCTCAGGTGAGTTTCCTTATTATGGAAATCTCTGTACCAACATATGTTTTTATATGCAAATGTAACCGGTCCTACTCAACCCGCTACCGGGGTCTCCAGCGTGGGAGGCGGGCGTGCTAACAAGGACGCTAAAGATCGCTAGTCGCTAGCATGCCTCTTGAGGCCAGGGGAGTGAGGTTTACACGCACAGCTCTTTACTGGCCTATGTTCGTTAGACTCACCCTCTAAACCTCACTCCTATCCGGGTCACGGCACCAAATGTAACCTGTCCTACTCAACCCGCTCCGAGCGGGACTCGAACCGGGGTCTCCGGTAGGGGAGGCGAGCGCGCTAACAAGGACGTTTTATTTTCATCTGTCCTTTTTCTCCAGGCTGAGTACCTTGCTGAAAGAAACAGATCAAAATTACAACAAAGTACAGGACCAGGCCAAGTTGTTACAGGTTTGCAAATGCTTTCTCATTATGTGTTCTTACCGTTAATGATAATTAAGAATACAATTATTTATTTCTGTAGTCATAATCCATGACAAGACCAAGACACAAAAATACAAGAGACAAAATAGAGAGAGAGAAAAAAAGTAAACCAAATCAAATTAATACAAAAAAGGCAGGGAAACAAGTTGTGGCATAACTAAAAGTCAGAGTAAATAAACATTTTTGAGCAGGTCTTTGAGTTCACCAGCTGACTTCAATATTTTATTTTAGGTGGATGTGCAAAGCAGCAGGAAAGACAATGAGAAATTGCTCAATGAAATACAGGCCCTCAAGATGAGTAAGACTCTGGAGGACCGGAGAGCTGAAAACAAAGCATTACAAACATCCATGTTAGAGCAAGGAGCCCAAGAGAAAGAAGAAAACAAAGTGAGGCTTGTTCTTATAGATGTTTGAAGCATCATGACTGAAAATCATTAGTCAGGAATAACCGTATCATCATGAAGTAATCTCTTTGTGACTGAACACTCAGGTCCAGATTCAGGCTCTGCTTACTCAGCTGACAGAGGCCAGAGGCCTGCTTCGCAGTGAGGTGCAGAACTGCAAAGAAGCCAACAAGCGTGCAGAAGGAGCTGAGCAGGAATTGAAGGAAGTGAAAAATAAGCTGGAGGAGATGACCTTGAAACAGGCTGAGGACGAGAAAACCAATCAAATCCAGGTATTACACGGTGTCATGTTTTTTTTAACTTTAGTTTTTTTGCGAGTATCAATAAGTATTTCAATCCTGATTCAAGACAATTCTGTAATTACAGGCACAACTTCAGCAGGCACAAGACAAAATTTACGAAATGGCAGAGACATCAAGATTAGACAGAGAGACGTTTGATAAAAGGAATGAGGTGATCTGTTTTGTTATGACACAGATTAAACAACACTGTTAGGTACATTACCGTTCAAAAGTTTGGGGTCGGTAATATTTTTTAAGTCTCTTATGCTCACCGAGGCTGCATTTATTTGACAAAAAACTGTAATATCATAAAATAATATAATGGAATTTAAAATAATTATATTTTAATATATTTAAAAAAATGTCATTTATTCCTGTGATGGCAAAGCTGAATTTTCAGCATCATTACTCCAGTCTTCAGTGTCACATGATCCTTCAGAAATCATTGTAATATGTGCTTATTTGGTGCTCAAGAAACATTTCTTATTATCAGTGCTGAAATCAGTTGTGCTGCTTAAAGGTACATTATGTAACTTTTGGACCTCTAGTGGTTTGCAGAGTGTGTGTGTTCACTACACATTGCTCCTAATGTGTGTGCACTAACTTGGATGGGTTAAATGCAGAGGACAAATTCCAAGTTACCATACTTACACGCACGAGTGATGTATATACGCAATTTCCCGCAAAAACCATCCTGACAGGGCTATAACAGGCTTACCGTAGTGAATCAGGGTAAGACAAAAACGTGTTTTGGAAGTAGGATTGATGTTGTATTCACTCATTACTTAAATTGTGTTCATTTTGAACAAATAGAAGTTACATAGCATACATTTAATATTTTTGTGGAATTTTTGTGGATTCTTTGTTGAATATAAAGTTCAAAAGAACAGCATTTATTTGAAATGTCATGTGTCCTTGCCAAATAAAAGTTGTACTGACCCCAAACTTTTGAACAGTAGTACATTTTAGGAACTTAATACAAAAGACATTATGGAGTTCAGAGCACTGAACTACATGCCAGTCAATTATTTAATAATTATTAAATTATTCTTATTTGATGTGGGTTTTTTTTATCTCTAGGAACTGCAGGAAGAAGTAAATAAACTTCGTAGGTTGTTGTTTGACTACCAGGTTGCGTCTGTTGCCGCAATGTCTGATCAACTACCCAACCCTCAAAGCCCACCCACCTCCCATTACTATGAGAGCATCGATGATTTGACAGGTCGGTAAAATAACAGTTATCTTAAAAGTTGAAACATTCAGTTAGACTAAAATCGTCTCAAAAATTAGTGCGTTAACCTGATAACTTATTATATTTGTACATTATAGCAAATCCTGCAGAAACAGAGATACAGGTAATTACTTATTTCTTATATTTTGAGAATGAGTTTCCAGAGTTCAAAATGACTGAATTGTTTGCATTTCCTGATGTGCAGATTAGGGTGTGCCAGCACTGTCAGGAGGGTTTTCCTGGCATCAGCGAGGAGGAATTGGAACAACACGAGCTGTCTCACAAAGTGTGTCCATTCTGCACTCAGATCTTTGACGACTGGCAACAGCAGGAATTTGAAGATCATGTCTACAGTCATGAGGATTAGTCCGTTTGGATTTCTAGATCTGATATAATGTATTTAGGAAAGTATCGCTTTTTAAAGTACTGAATGGTTCAGGATTTTCTAGATATGCATCACTTTCGTTATTAGCTATTATAATGAAAATAGTTCTAAAATAGGGAAATGACATGTTTTTTTATTATTATTATTATTATCTATTAATAAATAGAATAGATAGAAGATACACAACAGACATAAAATAAAACTAGTACCATTTTCTTTTATTTACCAATACTTTTTTTTTCCAGTGGTGAATCAGGTTTTAAAATAATAAACATATAAAACATAATGAGACTTGTTGGGTTGTGAGAAATGTGAGAAAAGTGGATGATTTTATTATCAGTTTTTCCTCTCAAACAAGCTTGGCTCACACAACATTGTGACATTCTTTGACCTTCACCCTGATCTCCTCCTCCTTGCATGACAATATATTTACAAAATAGTGTCTTATTCTCAAGGTGTCATTTGGCTGGCCTCCTCAGGCGTGACGTCTTGCAAAAACAGTTCCGCGAACAGAGCTGGCAGCCAGTACTGTGGCTCCACTGCAGCTTGGGAGTCCAGCCACGCTAAGCCTTCTTTCAGCAGGTGATCCTGAAAACAGTGCAAAAGATATTAAAGAGGACCTATTATGCTTTTTTTTTACATTTTCAACTTTCTTCAGTGTGTAATGTTGCTGTTTGAGCAAGAAAAAGTTCAGTAAAGTTGCAAAGCACAAACTGCGAGCCTTGGTGCTCAGATCCGATTTCTTTTGTTTAAAAGCAGAATCATTACAGGTTAAAGCTTGTGTGAGTTGAATTTTTGGTGAACTTAGACTCATTTCTCGTACCGAATTTATAAAATAATCATTAAAACATTCCGCAATAATCTGATCATCATCCTGGATACAGCCATCCACCATGAGTTTTAAATGTTTATTTGCTGATTTTTCCTTTCCAAGTAATTTGTCAATGCTCTTCCATAACTTTTTAGAGTTTCCCACTGATCTAGAGTGACGGTAAAAGTCGCATGAATTCTGATATGACTTGAAAAGATTAGATTCCATGTGGTTTGTGCTGTTCACACTATCATTAGAAAAACAGATCTGAGTCACATGGAAGCAAAAAATAGATTTGGGCCACATTTACCTGCAGTCTGAACGCAACCAAAGTCCACTCCAAAGGGAGTTATTCTCTATATCAGTAAGCTCTGTTTTTGAACTCCCTGAAAGAGGGGCTTTATAAGACAAAACTAAACAGATAGACTGGGAAGAGAGCTTCTGTAACAATGTAAAATGAAAAATAGTGGGGTTTTTTTAACATTCAAGCATGAAAACCTATTCAAGTAGACCCCAAAATCAAGATTTTGCAAATGGGCAAAATAGGTCCTCTTTAATTTGTGATATAAAAGCATTCAGATTGGTGTTTTGTTTTTCCTGCACACTTACAAGAACGTGACAGGCCCGCTCTCTCTCCCACTTGAGGCTGTCTCTGATCTCGCTCACTGTCACATAGCCCTTTTTCTGTAAAACAAGGACAATGATCAGATCTGATATCACAGAAGTGTAAAGGCCTCAGACTTTGTGTCTAGTATTGATTACCTCTGCTAGCTGAAGGACAACAGTGTGATCCATGTTGAGCTCTGCTGGGACCGACTGGACTAGATAAGAACCTCCAACGGGAATCATCCCGAAGCCATTTCCCATGGCCTTGAGCTTCTTGATGGCCCGCACCAAGTCATCCCTGAGTGACGACATTAATGGGTGGTGAGAGAGTTCATGTGTTCAGAATAGATAGAGAACAGTACAATCAAAGACACTCACTGGCTCACATCCTGAGCAAACTTCCCTCTTCCTTTCAAGACACGGTGGTGAAGTTCCTCCAATGTGATGAGACCTGCACCAATAATATCATTTATTGATTAATACTTACAATTATTTTGATTGAAAGTGAAGTTTTAGAGAGTTGTACTGGGCAGTTATGTGGTCATTACTGCAAAACAAACCAGGTGACAAGGTGATCAGGTCTTGTATGGTGTTTTAGAGAGTGTCTAGGAACGTATCAACATTATTTAGAAATATCTGACTTCTAAATGCCACGATTGACCAATCAGAATCAAGGAGTCCAGACAGCTGAATAATCATAATAGAGCATTTGTTTTGCCACACATACGCAATATCTCCAAGGCACAAAATACTACCATCAATATAAGCCCGTTTAATTGATAATATGCAATACCACTTTAACCCAATGAAATGACAAAACTTACCACCATTTCTGTGTTTTAAAGCTAAACAGACTTCAATGATCTGTACACCAAGCTCATAGTAGAAATCTCCAACTCCAAGCATCTCAGACCAAAATCCTTTTCCAGCTGCGCAAAAAAAAGAAAAGAATAAAGTTCATAAGGTCATATAACTTTTTTCACTGAAATTCTAATTATTTATCATTATACTTACAATAACATATTATTTATATTATAACTATACTGTATATCATTTATATATAGTATAATTATAAATTATCATTAGTATATGAATGAGTATAAATCATAAAAAGGTAATAATTTATATAATTATACTTAGAATTTATAATGTAAATTATACAAATTTCATATGAGCACACTGTATAGACTACACTTTAATATTACGGTAAATAATAAAATGACATATAAAGGGAAACATTTAGGATAAATACATACATGCAAGTGGATCGACCCCTATGGTGGCACACATCTCTTGGAACTGAACCCTGAATTGAGAGTTTTTACGGATTTCTTGTTTATGCTTGCTGGCAAACTCCTCCAAATGGGTCTTAAAGGTTTCCAATTGTTTTGACATCTACAGGGACAACACATACATTCTGAAACTGTTGTTTCACATCTGTAAAGCTTGCTTTCATCCAAAATCCATGTCGTGCTCATCAGGGTACACGCACCTGTGCAATCTGATCCTCAGCCAGGACATTACCTCTTTCTTTATACTTTGCCTGTGACAGTAAACAAATTAGCTGGATGAAAATGCTAAATTATTTTCCTAGTTAATTAATCTCGCAGAAGTGCTGTGATCATACCTCTGCAAGTTTCTTCTTGGCGATCGCTCCAGCTCCGACTCCTCTTCTGTGCATGATGTCTAAATAAGAATCTCTAAAATACTACAAAATGAAACAGTATTATTTTCCTGTTCTAACAACTAAGTTATAGTAATTGACTTCCTATTCAGCTGAACAGCTTACGAGCTACATAGTAACAAATCGAGACAGAATGAAGAAGCAGGCGAACTAAAATAGATATATTACAATAAAACAAACTAATAGTGTTGTTCTCTGTCAATTATGCTCTTTATCTACAAAGTTTCCAACAGTCCGGAAAGAAGACATCAACAGAAGTGTATTATTTCTTCTGTACACGAGTTAGGGCTCGTCGTTACTAATGTTTTGGTGAATGTGTCGATAACGACACCCATCGGACTGGAGAGCAACTGACGAAACAATGTTACTTGGTCAAGTTCATAGATATATCTATGGGTCAAGATTCTGTGGGATCATTATTCACATGAAAACATTTTCTTCGCACTTAAAATGTAACGTTACTTTCTGCAGTTTAGAACATAAAGCGGAATTATTACAAACAATCCTCGCTGTCATTAATCAAAATGTAGCGCTTCATTGGAAAAATAATCCTCAACAGGGCATATCAGACTGATATTTCCATAAATGTATGTGATTTTTAAAACAAAACCCCATTATACGCACATGTCTACACAAAACATGCAAGTATGTAATATTTCATCAAATTTAGTAAATTCAATATTCAACATAGGCTTCATCAAACGTGTGCAAAAGAGCAGATTCAAATGAAGGATTTTGGCCGTAATTGGGGCTGCTATTTAGAACTTTTTTATTATTATTATTTTATTTATTATTTTATTTATTTTTTATTAATGCCAAGGTATCAAAAATATAACTTGCATAGCAAAAATGTACAAATTACATACAACGAAATAAAGAAAGCAAAACAGCATATATATAGGCTACATATAGCCTGTACATGCTCATAAAAAATAAAATAAGAAACAGAACAGAAAGCTTTAATGAAATAAATTAAAAAGTTGAAACAAGTTTATTGTCTTAAGAGCTTTAAGATTCTTCGATGACGAAATGCTTTGTTGGACCTCTCGACCTTGCTCCATTATGACGCAAACACTCTATGACGTCATAGAGGCCGCGCTAAAGTGCAAAGTTGAGCATCAGTCTGTTGAGTTCAGGAGGAAAACGCAGCGATTAGCAGTATTATCAGACTGTTTATTTGTTAGTTCAAATCGGATTTTTGGATATTTTATCAATCTACTGCAGAAGTGTCATAGCAGACATATCAGAGAATTGATTTTTGCTAGTGATATTGGATTTTTGGATAAGTGCATAATTGTCAATCCATTGTGATCAATTGCGATCCATTGTGAAAATGACATTTCTGAGCAAACTTTTTGGATGCTTTAGCTCCTTCTTGCCAAGACACCACTTGTCAAGACAGTGCAGTGATGGCAACCTAGGATGTAGCAGCATTCAGGAGGAGCCCATCCAGAGACCTCCAGAAGATACAGACATGGAGGAAGAGATGGACTACTCTCTTGTTGAGCTGGAAATATTGCTAGATTTCTCCAGTGCGGCAGAACCACTGATGATTCGAGTGGAGGAGCCTGAATCCCAAACTCCACATGCCGGAGTGGAAAAATTTCCACGTTCCTGCACAGTGGCGAAGCCATTGCTGATCCAGGTGGCACCGCAACACCCTCTACCAGATGAGGCGGAAACATGGACATCTTTCTCCACTGTGGCAGAACCATTGATGGCTGAAAAGGAAACTCCCCCTGATGAGGTGAATAAATCGCCATGTTCCTCCACTAAAGGGGCAGAAATTCTGATGGTTCAAGAGGCACATGCTGAGGAGGAAATACTGCCATCTTTCTCCACTGTGGCAGAACCATTGATGGCTCAGTTTGAAGAACTTGAAAAAGAATTGCCAAGCTACTTCACTGAAGTGGCAGAAACACTGATGGTTCAGGAAGCACCTTGGCATCTCACTCCACCTGCTGAGGAGGAAATATCTTTCTCCACTGTGGCAGAACCACTGATGGTTCAGATGGCACCAGCTGAGGTGGAGCAAGAGCGTCCACCTGAAAGGCGAGGGAGGAGAAGGACAAAGAAGGAGAGACAGAAATGCTCTTCAACTATAAAACTTCCAGGTGCAACTCCACCAGCAAAGCCAAAACATGCTTGGATGGATGTCAGTCCTGCACAAGATACCAAGGCTGAGAAAGAGACAATAAAAAAAGAGAGAGAGGTTGAAGATAAAACACCTGTAATGAATGACGAAATGATGAGGTGTGTAGTGGAGGTGGATCTGAGACAAGAAAGGAGAATGAAAAAGGAGAGAAAGACTGATTATGCTACTCCACCACCAGCAAAAGCAAAGCTTGCTTGGATGGAGATGGATGGAGACAGTGCAAAAGTCACACGTACGAAAAAAAGTGAAGATGAAAAGAGAAGTCCTGAAAGACAAGAAAAGATAGAAGATAGAAAGACAGAGCAGGCAGCAGATATTACTCCACCTCCCGCAAAGGCGAAAAAGACGTACCTACAGGAGCCTGAAAGCAGCAGCAAAATCAGCCAGAAGTCCAGCAGAAAGCAGAAGGGACTTCTTCTCGTTTATAACCTGGTAGAGAAAAAGGTCACTGCAGAGAGAGAGAAGAAGAAGATCAGAAAAGAGGAGAAAATACAAAGGCAGTTACTGCACGAAAGATACCGCAATGATCCAGCCATGAAACACCTGCTCATCAACAAACACAACAGACTGAGCAAGTCATATGCTGTGGTCTCACTCTCATCATCTGAGCATCAAGGAAATAGACAATGAAAAACATTTAAAGCAAATAAAACGTATTTTTATAGAATATTTCTGCCTGTCTCGGTTTATCCGTTTGTCTGTGAGTGTGTTCAAAGTGAATTTAGTTTTGAGAATGTGACTTTTACACCTGTAGCCTCATATGTTCACCACTAGATGTCCTACCTTTCTATGTGGCATATGAGGGTAAATTGATATCATTCTGTTGGACCGTGCTCACATATTTACATATTATCACATATTATATATAGTTTTTTAATTCATATTTTAAATTAGCTTAAGTAATTTAGTTGTGTTTTTGTTATTCTTATTAGTTTTTTAATTTTTATGTGTAAGTTAAACTACATGAAAATGAGAAATGTTGCTGCTAAAAATAGGTGGATTTTTTTATATTTTATTTCAGTTAAAGTGTATTTTATAGGTAACACATTTTTTATGGTTTTAGTTTTTAGTTAACTATTATAAACCAGATTTATGCCATATATATATATAAACCTAATGAATGCGTGGCAAGGTTTATATATCAGGCCCCTGATCTTCTGGGTGGTGCAAATGTGTTTTGTTTTACTTATATGAATTAAATTAATAAATGTAGGATTTGATATGATTCATCTCTCAGTTGCTTTCAAAGAGAGGTGAGGACAGAATTAATTTTGACAAAAAAAAGAGAAAAAAAAAGATTCCCAAATAATGCCTCTGTGGACATGCATACATATTAAAGGGATAGTTCACCCAAAAATGAAAATTCTGTCATAATTTTCTCACCCTCATGTTGTTCCAAACCAGTTTCTTTCCTCTGTTGAACTAAAAAGATGACATTTTAAATGTTGGTAACCAGACTATTGATGGTAGCCACTGACTTCTGTAGTATTTTTTTTTTCCTATGGAAGTCAATGGATGCCGTCAAATGTCTTGTTACCAACATTCTTCAGAATATCTTCTTTTTAATTCATCAGAAGAAAGAAACTCATACAGGTCTGGAACAACTTGGGTGAGTACGTTTTTGTGAACTATCCATTTAAACGTCATGAGCGAACAGCTCTACATATTTTTTTTTCTAATGCTAAAAAAAATCACAAATGACAATTGATGATTTTGAAAACAATTTAATTATAATTAGGCTAACCGATTTTCATTTAGAGATACATGACAAGATATTTAGATAGGGGTGAATCCAGGGTGATTTGGACACTTTTTGCCATTGAGATGTCTAGGAAAAAATGTGAAATATTCTGGTACACTCCTTTGCTCTTCAAATTCGATCTGTTCTCCAGGTCGCTTTAGAGGCACGTCCTGTTTAGCTTTATTGATTCCTGTGGGTCATGAATAAAACATGATAAAATGCAATTTACACAATGGTAAATCCTGATTATTTTCACTTGCAGAAGGCAACTTACTTGAAGGCATCGGCTTTACTCTGAACCCACATCACAAACTCTTTTTTCAGCAGGTCATTGAAGATGCGAGTGTCTGAATCATCTGCCATAGTTGGTCTGTAAATGAGCATCAGATGCTGCCTGTTACTTTATGCAACCTGAATATGTAACATATACATGCTGTCCATTTCCCCAAACTTACTCGCTCTTCTTCTCTCTCTGATTGAGCAAATAGTTGACAAAGTTTTTCTGAACCATCGAGTCCACAATTTTGCTGATGTCACTTGCAATGGTTGATTCAGCATAACGACGGCTAAACTTCTGGATTGAGCTATTAATGATATTTGAAAACAAAACAAATAAAGCATACAAACAAAACAATCTTCTATTTCATATGTCTTGTCTTGAAAAAAATGTCATTTATTCCTGTGATGGCAAAGCTGAATTTTCAGCATCATTACTCCAGTCTTCAGTGTCACATGATCCTTCAGAAATCATTGTAATATGTGCTTATTTGGTGCTCAAGAAACATTTCTTATTATCAGTGCTGAAATCAGTTGTGCTGCTTAAAGGTACATTATGTAACTTTTGGACCTCTAGTGGTTTGCAGAGTGTGTGTGTTCACTACACATTACTCCTAATGTGTGTGCACTAACTTGGATGGGTTAAATGCAGAGGACAAATTCCAAGTTACCATACTTGGCCTTCGCGTCATGTCACAAGACACGCACGAGTGATGTATATAGGCCTACGCAATTTCCCGCAAAAACCATCCTGACAGGGCTATAACAGGCTTACCGTAGTGAATCAGGGTAAGACAAAAACGTGTTTTGGAAGTAGGATTGATGTTGTATTCACTCATTACTTAAATTGTGTTCATTTTGAACAAATAGAAGTTACATAGCATACATTTAATATTTTTGTGGAATTTTTGTGGATTCTTTGTTGAATATAAAGTTCAAAAGAACAGCATTTATTTGAAATGTCATGTGTCCTTGCCAAATAAAAGTTGTACTGACCCCAAACTTTTGAACAGTAGTACATTTTAGGAACTTAATACAAAAGACATTATGGAGTTCAGAGCACTGAACTACATGCCAGTCAATTATTTAATAATTATTAAATTATTCTTATTTGATGTGTTTTTTTTTTTATCTCTAGGAACTGCAGGAAGAAGTAAATAAATTTCGTAGGTTGTTGTTTGACTACCAGGTTGCGTCTGTTGCCGCAATGTCTGATCAACTACCCAACCCTCAAAGCCCACACTGTTAACAATTTTCTTGTATTTTTACAGTACAGTACTGGCAGCAAGGTTGCCAGCAAGTTACTGTATTTTGATTTACAGTAACTGTACTGTAATTTACTTTACAGTACACAAGATCAGTACTGTAAACTACAAAACAGCACTTTACTGTATTTTTGTAATGTTTCTGCTTCTGCTGTAATTAATTATACAGTATTGTACTGTAATATCTATATTGATACATTATTGCTAAATATTATAATTTTCAAATTACTAATAATGATTTTATTATATTTATATAATATGTAGTTATTACAGTATATAAATTTACAGGTAATAATATTATACGGCAACTTCAGAATAACTGCAAATCAATCAATCCAAACAATGTTTTGTCAAAAACATTTTTTATTAATCAATTACACTATTGTGTATTTGTGAAAAAAACATTTCATTTAGGAACACTGCATGTCCAATACACCAGCACTTTACAGGTAAACAGCTTTTAAAGGGATAGTTAAAGGAACATGCCGACTTTTTGGGACTTTGGCTTATTCACCGTATCCCCCAGAGTTAGATAAGTCCATACATACCCTTTTCATCTCCGTGCGTGCTGTAACTCTGTCTGACGCACCCACCGCTAGCCTAGCTTAGCACAAAGACTGGAGGTAAACGGCTCTATCTAGCATACTGCTCAATAAGTGACAAAATAACGCCAACATTTTCCTATTTACATGTTATGATTTGTAAAGTCACAGCATGTACAAATAACAAGGTCACATGAGACACAGCCATCTTCTAACCGTATACATACTGGGAACTATATTCTCAGAAGGCGAAGCACTGCTACTTCTGCGGAGTGATTTGCTCGCAGCACCCGAGAAGCTGCTCAGGTGAGGAGCAGAGTTCGCTCAGTGTTGCACTAATCACTCCGCCCATGTAGTAGTGCTTCGCCTTCTGAGAATATAGTTCCCAGTATGTGTACGGTTAGAAGATGGTTGTGTCTCATGTGACCTTGTTATTTGTACACACTGTGACTATACAAATCACAACATGTAAATAGGAAAATTATGGCGTTATTTTGTCACTTATTGGGAGCAGTATGCTAGATAGAGCCGTTTACCTCCAGTCTTTGTGCTAAGCTAGGCTAGCGGTGGGTGCGTCAGACAGAGTTACAGCACGCACAGAGATGAAAAGGGTATGTATGGACTTCACTTATCTAACTCTGGGGGATACGGTGAATAAGCTGAAGTTCCAAAAAGTCGGTGTGAGAGGTTGAGAAACTGCATGACTTGCAGCTGTAGCTGAGGTGGTACTGGAACCTGGCGGTGACCAAAACTGAAAAAGACATGACACACAAAAACACGTATGACAAAACCTGTTATCCACAGCACCAATAAAGATGAGCAGACAGTGTAAGAGATAAATTTTAAAAGAAAATTCTGTAAAAAAAACAGCCAATAATTTTTTTTTTAAAAATGTAACCTTTAGATTTTTAAACTTTAAGTTTAAAACATTGTATTAACATGGCTAATACTTACAGAAAACTCCTTTCCAGGCTGCAAATAAAATTGGCCCACACTGTAGAGCTGTAAGAAATCAAAATACATATTATTCAGTTAACTGTTATGTTTCTTGTTGAGGACATATATTTCATACATCTGCTTTACGTTACAATACATCTAGGTTAATAAAAATAAGCTTCACGTTCACTTTAAGCTTCACTTGACCTCTCTAAATATTTGAACTTGCTTTTTTGGCATGCATTTTACTTGTCTTTGTTGCCTAATAGATCATTATTAACTCTGATAGTTTTTTTTAAAAACAATTTACACACTTTATTCATATTTTTAATTATTATAGTAATCATTATTTGTCATTACAAATCACAATGCTACAGAACTGGGTATCCCGCCTAAATAGAAATGAAATAAAAGGCTAAACTGGTACCATTGCCAATCTCTCTTAGACCAAATCACCCATCTTGCGTTGCAAAGGAAAGTGCAGTATTTTTAACACGTGTTTTCATGTGTTTTTGTGTCTAAACGACTAATTAAATTTGGTCCAGTATTTATCATAAAAGTTCGTAAAATCGTTACATCATCAAGTTCGCCATCCGAGAAACGGACTGCAAATATAGCATTTTGAGCAAAATAACGTTATGTCAATTATAAGTGCTTGTTTTTACCACTGACGGGCTCGGATGTTATGGAAACGATCAGATAACAGACATTTTAGTTATCATAAGATCCTTCAAACGTACAATGTCAAATGCAGTAATTTTATCTCGCAGACCATCGTATAACACATTTAACGTTAAATAACCACCTCTATTTGTCCTTCCACCTTTCAAACAATCACCAAGTCTGCTTTGGTCGAAATAAACCGTAAGGTAATGTTTAGGCTATTCAATGTTCAAATCTCGAGTTAGATTTGAAAATGTCGTGACAAGCATCGGGGTGAAAGAGCAGCTCTAACTAACGGTGTTTTTGCAACCGTCGCTGGCTAAACTTCCACTGTCATTTGTACACTATAGTGTAAAATCCTAAAACCTTATTATAAAATTCAAAATTAACTTACCAAATTTCCAGATATCCGCAGAGTGAGATCCAGCGAGTGATCTGCGTCTGCCTGCTGCAGTTGTGCTCTGACGTCAGTCGGGCGGCGCGCGCGCGCGCTCTCTGTTTACAGCAACCCTGTATTTTTGCCAGGCATTTTACAGCCAGGTTACAGCTAGGTTACAGCAACACTAAAATTTACTGTAAAATGTTCCCGCTCAAACAAAATTACCCACAATACAATGCAAATTACGGTACTTTACTGTAATATAGAAATGCAGTATTGTACTGTAGGTTATTACAGTACTGTGCTGCTAAATCTACAGCGACATTTAACAGTGCACCCACCTCCCATTACTATGAGAGCATCGATGATTTGACAGGTCGGTAAAATAACAGTTATCTTAAAAGTTGAAACATTCAGTTAGACTAAAATCGTCTCAGAAATTAGTGCGTTAACCTGATAACTTATTATATTTGTACATTATAGCAAATCCTGCAGAAACAGAGATACAGGTAATTACTTATTTCTTATGAATACATATATTTTGAGAATGAGTTTCCAGAGTTCAAAATGACTGAATTGTTTGCATTTCCTGATGTGCAGATTAGGGTGTGCCAAGCACTGTCAGGAGGGTTTTCCTGGCATCAGCGAGGAGGAATTGGAACAACACGAGCTGTCTCACAAAGTGTGTCCATTCTGCACTCAGATCTTTGACGACTGGCAACAGCAGGAATTTGAAGATCATGTCTACAGTCATGAGGATTAGTCCGTTTGGATTTCTAGATCTGATATAATGTATTTAGGAAAGTATGGTTTCGCTTTTTAAAGTACTGAATGGTTCAGGATTTTCTAGATATGCATCACTTTCGTTATTAGCTATTATAATGAAAATAGTTCTAATAGTTCTCTTAATTGTAACGAATGAGAAGAGGAAGCAAGATGCAAGTAAAAGCTCTTTATTGAATGCATGTTATAATGAAGGTCAAAGTCCAGAATAGACAGGCTAGCGGCGCAGGGACCCCGATGGTCAGATGAACCCGGTGAGTGGAAGTGCAGCAGTGCGGTGAGACGAATCCAGTGATGATAATAATCCAGAATAAATCCACAGGAACACGAACAGGAACAAGGAAGGCACAAGACTCGAGATGCAGACTGGACCACAACCAGGATACCACAAACAACGATCTGACAAGGAGATGAGAAAGTGGTGAGCATATATAGGGTGATGAGATGAGCTGCAGCTGGTGACGGGAGTGATGAGCTTGATTGCTGATGAGCGCTAATGAGCCGGCACGCCCACACAATCAGCACACACACACACACAACAACAGAACACGAGACAAGAAAGAGACAAAGGATTTATGAACCATGACAAAAATAGGGAAATTATTTAGTTTTAATTTAATTCGTTTTATTATTATTATTATTATTATTATTATTATCTATTAATAAATAGAATAGATAGAAGATACACAACAGACATAAAATAAAATTAGTACCATTTTCTTTTATTTACCAATACTTTTTTTTTCCAGTGATGAATCATAATAATAAAACATAATGAGACTTGTTGGGTTGTGAGAAATGTGACTAAGTGGATGATTTTATTATCAGTTTTTCCTCTCAAACAAGCTTGGCTCACACAACATTGTGACATTAGTAGTATTAACATATAGCCTAATTTGTGTCACTTTTGGTTGATTTATGACCCCTTTGATTGATTTATGACCCTTGTCACTAGTGATTGACAGGGAATCCATGCGTCACTCAAACTGACTGGTCAGTGGGTGTCAAATGTTTTTACAGGGGGAACGTCTGTATGGGGGAAACTGTTGCTGATTGTATTTTCCTTTGATTGTTGGGGGTGAAATTCACCCAAGCAGGTATTACGTAATGTTGACACCCTGAGTGTCAAAATCGTTGTTGTTTGATCAATAGGGTAGCCTATATGTTAACTATAGTCAAAGTATTTGAGTCAAGACATTCAGGAATACCATTACCCCTACACCACACTGGCTATATTCATTAAAATAACATGTCTGGGGATGTTCTTTTAAGTCAAGTCATCTTCATTTATATAGCACTTTTAACAATGTAGATTGTTTCAAAGCAGCTTTACAGAGATAAGCGTATAATTTAAGGTAACAGATTGTTTTGGCTTTATAGCGGTTCTTTAATAAAGTTATTTTCCAGCTAAAGTTAGTTTTGATTGATTCGCTTCCGTTGCAACGATCATTTGTTATTAAATTAGGAGCCGCTAAGACGACACCGTTCTACACAGACTTTAAATGCGAACCTGTGATAAACGCTGATGGTGCTCATATGCGCATTAAGAATTGGTTCTATAGTTATGTGCGTTTGAATATATGTGCGCAGGTTTGTAATTCCCTACAAACCAAGCCTAAACAAAGTACTGGTCTTTCCTTATAAATTTTGATACAGAATTTTATTTTATTTTGTCAGGTACACAAAACGAATTTTCCCGACAACGCCTTATCTGTAGAGTGGTAAATGTTCTTTTAAGAACAACTGTGTGTGTGTGTGTGTGTGTGTGTGGTGTGTGTGTGTGTTTGTATGTGTGTGTGTGTGTGTGTGTGTGTGTGTGTGCGCACCTCAGTAGAATCAGTAGTACCTGAACTTTAGGTTTTATGTTAATGCCTAAGACAAAGACTCAGACACGTTCATCAAGTCAAAGAATTACCCACACACCCCGTGCTATATTCTTCTCAACAAGTAAAGGTGTCGTTTTTTCTGGAACATCTGTATCTGTTTCCCAGACGCCAATAGGATCAGTGTTAAAAAGACAAAGAATCAAACATTTATCTAACTCACAGTGAAGGTGTTTGCGAGTGGAACTGGCGGGGGAAGAGTGCATCCTAAATGGGTTTGTTAATGGTTTTAGGACAGTTGCTTAGGCTAGCCTAGATGTTTAAAGAAGGACACTTCATCAAAAGCTTTCTGGTGATTCTCTGGGCTCGCACACAAAAACATCTTTTTAGTGTATATAAATTTGGTCGTTACTTTTGTTATTTTAGTATTTTTTAAAGAAAATGTTTTAGTTTTTAACCCAACCCATAGTGTGTGTGTGTGTGTGTGTTGCAAAACAACAAATTTACATATTTTACTACAAAATTCTGAATAAAATAAGACACACAGGGATTTTAAACGTTCAAACATTTTATACATTTGTTTGCCATACAAAAAGCAAGAAAAGTTGTCTATTTCCTTTAAATAAAACTTTTACTTTATTTTATTCTTTAAAACAGACTAATGACCAGCATCTTTTATTAGTACTGTAGCCGAGCAGTTTCCTCACATGAGTAAAACACAATTTTCACTTAGAAAACTTTTTAAATGTATGCATGTACCTTTTTTCTTTTGACAAACCTACATTTCAAATTATACCTGTGTGTGTGTGTAACAACCACAAGGGATACATGTTGACGCCTAAGTTTCGGGTACAGTGCAAACATGCAATACTCAATCAATAATAAATCTAATCTTAGTGTAATCTTTGTGTGGTCAGAACACAAAACTTTGTTGAGTGATCCAGACAAAGCTTCATGCTAGAAAATATCATGGAAGTCACTAGCCCTTCAACATCCAGCACAAAATTAAAGAGATGAGCTTAGGATGTTTCGACTATTGCCATCTTCTTTGACCCCCAAAAACGGGTGATATCAAGGTTCTATCAAAGCGACACAATATATAGTTAGATGTGTGTGTGTGTGTGTGTGTGTGTGTGTGTGTGTGTGTGTGTGTGTGTGAATAGTTGTTGTTTTATCACTCCACTAGTGTCCATCTTATTCAGATAGCACTATTTTGTTTGTTGGACTCTCCTTTGAGAACTGTCAACATTCGGTGTTTATAGGAATAAATGCAAATTAAGAATTTGAGTGATAGTCTTTCTGCTTGAGAGTGTTTGACTAAGTTGATATTTTTTAGTGCAACTTTACAGCTATCTATGATGTGGGATCACATGAAGCATCAGCACGAAAAGTAAGTTATTCTGTTTTACACTTAATCTGTTACAACTGATTCGAATCACATCTGACTATTGCACTGAGAGCTGCACATTCATTAATGTTTGAGGCTGGTAAACAAAGTGCCACACTCCAGTAAAACCTGCAGATCACCATGTAAAATTAAGACCCCAAATCACTAAGAAAATAAGTTAGGCCATACAAAAATTGTTTATGATGCATACAGAAAATAGAAAACTCAAATGATGAGCAATTTGTAAGTTTGTTACACGTTTGTAAGTATGGTTTTGCAAATGACTTTTTATTACAACACTAGATTAGTCATCTTGTTGAGATGACACTGTTCACATTTCTTTGTTTGTTGGCCTGTGTTTTGTTTTAGGCGAAGACAAACCGATGTAAGTTCATGCTATTCCGCACATGGGAAAACGTGTGTGATAAACGCAGGCCTTTCATTTAAGAGGCTTTTTAAATATATGACTGAGCTTTCTCTTTTTGACAAACCAGAATTTCATATATTACATTATACTTAATATTATATTAAGTTGTTTAACGTCCACAGAATTGTTTATTTCAACGTCCCGCTTAACATTAAAGATTATAGTTTGTTTTCAATTGTTATCACCATCTTCTTTGACTCAAATAAAGGTACTATATATGTGCTTAAAATCTTTGTACATTTTTTGCTCTTCTGTCAGATTTGTTAGAGGAACTATGCCACACTGTTGTAATGCAAACTCATTAAGAACTATAAAGACTTATAAAGACTATGAATAAAATTCAAACATATTCGTTATACAGGATTTATGTGTACACAAAAGTAAATTCGAGAGGTCAATTTATTACGAAAGAGTGTAAGGCATATAGGAAAAGAGACAATTAGCCATAAAGAATACAGAAATCCTCTCTCCTGGTCTATTGTGAAAGTTTATGTCGATACAGTATGGAAAATGATATTTTTCCACTAATCGATGACCCGCTTTACATTTAGTTTCTTTGTTTTGTACAGTTTGTAAAGACTACTCTCTGAGCGTGGTCAAACATGTTCATAGGAATAATGAAAACATGAACAAATACCGCTTTTTGAGAATTAAATGTCAGTAATTCTACATGACACTGCTTGAGACTAAACAAATGAAATTTATTTTAGGACATCTTTCTGGTCTATCTACGCTGTGGGATCGCAAGACACAATGAACCAACATGAAAAGTGAGTTATGCCGTTTTTCTGTTACCTATTCAACCATTACACTTCAAACTTTTCGAACTACTACACTTAAAACTCTGCATTTCACCGCACAGTCATAGATACACAGTTCTTTTGTGTTTGTCTCTAAACAACTGTTAAGTAAATGAACTACACTGTAAAAAAAAATCCTAATTTTACAGAGAATAACTCTAAATTTTTTAGAGTATTTTTCTGTTATTTTAAATTATATTCAAAACTCTGTAAAATTACAAACAATATCTGTAAATTAATTAATTGACTGTTAATTTAAGGATTATATCTTTAATTACAAATTACAGTGATTCTTATTTTTTTCACAGGACAATTTCTGTATTATTTATACGGTATTTTTCTGTTATTTTAAATTATATTCAAAACTCTGTAAAATTACAAACAATATCTGTAAATTAATTAATTGACTGTTAATTTAAGGATTATATCATTAATGACAAATTACAGTAATTCTTATTTTTTTCACAGGACAACTACTGTATTATTTATACAGTATTTTTCTGTTTTTTTTTTTTAATTACATACAAAGTTGTGTAAAATTACAATAAAATTGTGTAATTAAATATGTAGCTCATTATATTAAAGGTTTATATCCATACTAACAATTTAACATATTTCCTTGTCATTTTAAAGTAAATGTTATTAGTTTTACATTTAAGTGTATTTTTACATTTAAACTCTGTAATTCTGGATACAAATTTAATGCAAGCAAACTGCACAATTATTGTTAAATTGAGCTTGCTGGTCAGACAGCAGGCCAACAGGGTTCATGGTGGAACATACGGTGCGTTATAGGTCCTCCTGGGAAGTTTGTATTCATGAGGTTTTACTATTTATTTTTTTATGTTTTAAATTAATTTATGAAGCCACTATCATTACATATTATATTGCTATATTATAATGCTCATATTTTGTGCAGGCAGCTTACTTCATTGTAAATAGAAAAGCCTGACAATGTCACTGCTATATAAGTATTGTGGTATTCCTCAATGTTTCGCACTGACACACCCCTAACTCTTCAAGATCGGGGTTAAAGAAAATTCTGAGCTTCCTACTCATATTTTCATCATTGTGGTGGCGTTTATGTGCGTTCAACTCGTAAATACGATCTTTATGACATGACTTGAATGCACCAATAGCTCTAGCTTAGGGACAATCCACACAAATAATCTTAAATTACATTACAGACTGCCGCAGTGAGAAGTTCTTTGTCCTTTATCAACGCTAAAGGCCTAACCACTGCAGTCAACACCTTGGAGTATCCATGCTGTTAAATAAAGGTCTGTAGACAAGGGTTAGAGTTAGGGTTAACCTTAACCCTTAATTTCTAACCCAGACCCGGTTTCACATTACTGGTGTGCATCTTGAGACAAAACAATGGCACTGACATATTTTAAGATAAGTCAGTGCAAGTTGCTTTCAGGTAAAACAGCTGAAATGTGCATTTTAGTCTGGGACTACAGGCTTAAGCCTTGCCAGTGAAACCCGGGGTATATGTTGCAACTTGTATAGAATTATGCCAATGTTAGCAAAGTGTTGTGTTGGACAGAGGATTAACCCTAAACTAACAGGTTGTGTAACAGTGCCACACAGGGTGAAAAGCAAGACATTATCAGGCATAAGAGTGTTTCTAAAGGAAAGGTCAATAATTTGTTAAAGTGCAAAAGGGTCATTATGGGTCACATGGATGTAATGTCACCCAGAGTATACCAGTCAATTAGTTTTTCATATGTCTATACAGAATTTTACATGAATACATATGCAGTGTTTGCATATTGCAGTGTTTATATATATATTTATATATATAAATATATATATAATTTTTAATCATACACTGCAATGAAAACACCATTTAACCAATTGAATAAATATAACAGCCAGCCTACAAATACAGCTAAATAAATAGCATATTTTTAGCATATAAAATAGTATATATTTTCCTATTCTTTCTTTTAAAACATGCCATCTTTTCTTGTAGTTGCAATGTTACCACACTATTGGCTGTCTCTCCGAGTTGTTTTGAGCATGATTGGTTATTCAGACTGTCATCCAGGAATCTGGCCAATGACAACTATGCGCGCCTTTTACAGGTCAAGTTTGAATACGTCTGTTGGAGTGAGTGGGTGTGTGTGCTGCTGCTTGGGATCTGTGGCTTTTAACGTTATACTGTTTAAAACATGGATTTTACATCGGACTGCTACATTTTTATTTTGAGCGAGTTGCGGGATGTAAATGAAGAACAAACAAGGAATATATATGGACAACGCATTTCAACAACGTGTAACGGACATATTGCAATCTGCGGAAGGTAAATAACTTTTTATTTTATAAAAACAATTCTGCTACATCAAAATATAGTGTGTTAAATTGATAATCTAAACGCGATTAGAGCAATATCGATATTAGTACATGTTTCAATGTATTAGGCTAATGTGTTGCTAGCATGTGTATTGTCAGCTAACTTAGGTAAAAAAAAAAAAAAAAAAACCCTCAGCATAGGAGCTTTACAATCAGTGTTGCCAACTTAGCGCCTTTGTCGCTATTTTTAGCGACTTTGCAGACCCCCTTAGCGACATTTTTTCAAAAAAGCGACTAGCGACAAATCTAGCTACTTTTTGGACAAACCTCAGTAACCTTTAAATGTTGCCAGCATGAGTCCTGCGAGCGCGAGTTTTGCTTTCTCCCTGCTGTCACACACCTCTGTCTGCGTCTACCCTCTTCAGTGAATGGCTGAGAGAGGAGCAGCAGCACGGCAGCTTACAGACGTGAATGATCAGTGTTGTTTCACGGACTTATCACTTTGTTTCATATTTAAAGAATTTAGTTTGACCATTTTATTTTCCTTTCTTTTCTTGTGCTTATCACTTGCATACTCACTATAACAGTGCTTTAGTTCACCCAGTTCCAGAACTCTCTCAATTAAGATAATTTTACACCTATAAAAAATAGTAATTCAATACTCGTCTGACAAAAAAATATAGTAAATTAGAACAGCTTTATTGGACATTCGGCTATTATATTATTATGTTATACTAAAATACAGTATGTGAGCATGATTTTAATGAGAAAAAACATTAGGCAGGCAGAATGCAAGTACGCCGCGATGACGTCATGAATATGCTAATTACGTATGACGTCATCTAGCGACATTTAGCGACTTTTAGGGGAGGCGTTAGCTACTTTCCTTTGAAAATAGTTGGCAACACTGTTTACAATGACTGAGAACATTGTCTCTTTAGACAGAGAGGAACTCGAACCACACCCTTTGACTCTAGAAGAATATGCAAACTAGGCTTTTGAATAGTTGTTGATCGCGGGATATAAGTTAACGTGCTAGGCCGCCGCCTAACGTTACCGATCAGTCATCATAATATGTTTTGAGTAACGTTATATGAGTTGGTGAGTAAAATTTTGCAAGCTTTCGCAAATGTCTCTGTTAGTAAAATGCTAATATACAAATAGCTAATATTGCCTTGTATGTGTGTGTTTCCCTCATGATCCAGGGATTTTTGGGAACAAATATGATCCAGCCACATGATCTTCAGATGCGGTGAGTATTGTTATATTAAAATACACGTGAAATAAAGACAGAACATGTAAACTCTGCTCAAAGGCACACTGGTTCAAACCCTCCAGACAATATTTTACCTATCTTCTTGAATTCACAGGCCTAGCTGACCCATTGTATGGGAAAACAAAACAAAACAAAGAAGGCATTTCTCAAGATATCTTAATTAAGGTTATGCAAAATAAATTCATACAGTTTTGGAACGACATGGAGTAAATAATGAGAGAACTCTTATTTTTTGGATGAGCTGTTCTTTTTAGGACATGTCCCAGGGTCCTTTGATAAATTAACCATGGTTTTTATTATTGTAAAAGTTTAGAAACCATGTTTTTATGGTGGATTGATTGCAATACTTTGTTACCATTTAGTTAGTGTAGCAAAACCATGGTTAATGTTAGTCAGGGTTCTCCAGATTTATGTAACACTTAAGGAACACGTTAAAAAAGGGTCTTATGTCACCCAGATCAATAGTCTGTTAACACACAGGTAATAATTAACACACTTTTTAACTTTTTAAAAAATATATTTTTTAGATCAAGCCTTGGAACAATGTTTACGGAGCAGAACAGGCACCAACAGAGAAAAAAGCCCATCACTAGTAAGTATCCACTGCAGTATATAAAACAAACAAAAAAATCTCTTTTTTTTCTCCCTCGTGCCATCCCAGATGTATATCTGACTTTCTTTTCACAGAGATTTTTTGACAAATTATCCATTATTGTAAGCCGATATAGCCTAATGCAAGTGCATGCTCCAGAAACTACATGCAGCCTACAAACAGCTGCTGTGTTGTTCACACAGGAAGTTTTCTGCACTTATCATGTGAGCTTTACAATGCTCTTGGATTATTGTCAGGATGTGTGTTTGGACTTTTTTGACCTTCAGTATGGAGTCAATATAATGCCGCATAGTTTTGCAAAATAATAAAGTATCGCAAAAGAAAATAAAGTTTTGCAAAACAAAAATAAAGTTTTGAGGAAAGAAAAAATGTTTTGCTCACAAAAAAAAAAGAATGGCAATGGGGAAAAAAGTATATATATATATATATATATAAAAAGATTTGCAAAATAAAATAAAGTACTGCAAAAAGAAAGATATAATTAATTGCAAAAATCAATGACAGCTGCAATCCTATTTAATCTCTGCAACATATTTTTCATACTCACACCTACTAAGTTATTTTTATTCTGCGTTTCAGTCAAGCGTGTGCTCGCTGCTCGCAATACCGTTTTCCCTTTGCGCTGCACTTTTCTCTGCGTTTCTCTTCTTGGCGCTGTTTTGACGTGGGGGTGGAGTCAAGAAACCCCGCGAAGTCACGTCATCAGCAGGATACGCTAATCTTTTTTCATTCATTCAAAAGCCGAATCCCGGGCATTTTGGGCAGAGAAAAATAGGACGTATCGTAAGGTCACCCTAGTTACTACTAATCGCATTAAGTTAAACAACAACAACAACAACAACAAAAAAACAATGCACATTTTAATGTTGATGAAATAAAGGGAAACAGTCAACTGTACATACCTGGAATCCATCACCTGCATGCCTCTGCTCTGCCATGGTAACATGAATTGTTTTGCGATCTGCTGCGTAGCCATAGACTGTAACGTAAGTGCGTAGCGTATCCTGCTGATGACGTGACTTCGCGGGGTTTCTTGACTCCACCCCCACGTCAAAACAGCGCCAAGAAGAGAAACGCAGAGAAAAGTGCAGCGCAAAGGGAAAACGGTATTGCGAGCACACGCTTGACTGAAACGCAGAATAAAAGCAGCGTTGCAAATAACTTAGTAGGTGTGAGTATGAAAAATATGTTGCAGAGATAAAATAGGATTGCAGCTGTCATTGATTTTTGCAATTAATTATATCTTTCTTTTTGCAGTACTTCATTTTATTTTGCAAATCTTTATATATATACATACATATATATATATATACTTTTTTCCCCATTGCCATTCTTTTTTTTTTTGTGAGCAAAACATTTTTTCTTTCCTCAAAACTTTATTTTTGTGAGCAAAACTTTATTTTCTTTTGCGATAATTTATTATTTTGCAAAACTATGCGGCATTATATTGACTCCATACTTCAGCATTTTGTTGTCTATTCACTTGCATTATTCGACACACGAACACAAGAGATGGATAATTTTTCTAAAAGTCTAGTTTATTTTTTCTAAAATTTGTGTTCATCTGAAGAAAGAAAATCATATACCTTTCGGACGGCATAAGGGAGAGTAAATGAGGGGAGAATCCCCTTCCACAAATGCGTTAGCAAAGGGTACATGCGATGGTAAATTAACTGAAGTAATTTTATCTTGTAGTAATTTTATTTTATATTTATGGTAATGTGACCTAGGATGGCAAGTCCCAGTGATTCGTTTTAAAGGGACTGTGTGTAGCTTTTTAGGTATTTTATTATCTAAAATCAATATTTTTATTAATAAATATGCCCTCAATGATGTGCAAATACCTATGCCAATGATCAGACTAATCCTCGTAAACGAAGAATTTATTATCTTTATATACATGGGACGGGTAGGTCCACGGAGGCTTCCATGTAGTTCCGCCATCTTGAAAAACTATAATAGCAGAGAGGGACAAAAAGTACTAGGCCAACGCGTTTCCACAACGCGTTTCGCTCAGAGCCAGCGTCACGTGACTGAAGTCAACAGAAGCGGAGGATCAGAGCAGAGAGAGGCGCTTGCAGGGTGTCCGCGCGGTAGTAAAAGGTAGTAAAAAGAATCTACCAAAATTAAGGCCCTTGAAAGGTAGTAAAAGGTAACAAACGCAATTTGACTTGGTAGTAAATTTTTCATCACCACCTCAATATATGAGTTTCCATTTTTTTGCTTAATATTTGTGTCTCCATATTTTAACTTCATCTGGCATAATTTAAAAATATATACGGTGCTAACAACATAACCTGACGGGCTCGACAACGCTTGTCCGGGACAAGTAGATTAGAGTTCGTGGCTCGATTAGTCGAGACTGTTTTCCATGATGGATCCTGCATGTGAACGCGTAATGTACTGTCTTTATAAAGTATCTTCTTATTAAACTGTCTGTACACTTACAAAGTTCTCAATGCTTCGGTTTGTATGTAAGGACCCTCATTATGTTACCGTGTTAGTGTGAGGCTATTTTGAGCCTTGTTAGTGGTATTAACTAGCGATTTATTTTTACTTACTCTGTGCCCCATATACTAGTGTTATGAGCTAAAATGTTTTTAAAGATAAAACTCTTTACATTCGATTTTCATGAAAACGCATCGCAGGGAACGATCGACTCGGTAACCATGTGTTAATTAACCCCAGGTTCATTTTTCACTGGATTTGTCCTTTAAGACGGTCGCCTTCCGCCTCCTACTGGCGGTTTACTTTCATGTTTAAAAGTATCATTCTTTCCAACGTTTCTTATTTGTATATTCAAAAATATTTAAAACAATCTCATATTCATAACATTATATAATGCAGTTGTAAATTTTCAGTGTAAATTATTTAATTTGATCAGCCCTACCTAGGGTAACAACAGCCCTATATTATCTTATTAGGCTATTCCAATTTAATCTATTGATAAAATTTAAAACTAAAGATGAAGCATACATTTAATAAGATTTGGGGGGGTGGGGGTGGGCACCATATCTGCACCTTTAAAGGTGCAGATATGACAATATGCAGATTTAAATATATCAGAGCTGATTGAACACAGATGAGGATATTTCTTCAGAATAAATTATATTTACAGCACACACACACACCAAAAAAATTCCGGACAAGCAACTTTTTTACTCGGACAAGTGAATGACAGATTTACTTGTCCAAAGGACAAGCACATGAAAAGGCTTAATGTCGAGCCCTGAGTGAGTCGGAGTTGATAGCAATGACAAAGTGGCAAGGTTATTATTCACCTTATTAGGGCTAAGGGCTATGGTTAGGATAACTCAAGGGCTAGGGTTAAGATAAGGACAACTGAAACTCAACTCGACACTACAAAAAAAACCATAATTGACAATGACAATACTTAATGATCACAATTAAACATTAGTGTACCTAATATGTATGATGGGTGTGACAGTGTCATACTTATACCTTATAGTAAGTAAGTATTAAGTGGTGCTTTGCATACCCCTCCCACACCCCCCAAAAAGGGCTGCTGCTTGGTGTCGTGTTGGTAGTAAAAAATATTGTGGAGGTGGTAAAAAAGGTAGTAAATTCATCTCTATGATTCCTGCATATACCCTGGCTTGTCGCTGCCGCGGCAAGTTTAAAATCCTGCACTGTACGGTTATTTATACACCGTTCATTCATACATATGCTGAGTCACAGGATAAGGAGTCCTCGTCGTCGAAAAAGTCCAAAATAGACCGTAAAAGGAAACGTGACCGGAGATTACAAAAACAAGGGTTAATGTCGGGATAGCTAATGCAGGAGAAAGCTTTTAAAAGAGATGCTGAAGTTTCCTGCTTTCTTCTCGACAGGTACGTCAGTGTTACGGTCTTAATTACAAGCTTTCTTTTCATTACTTGGTTGTGTACTTTATTATATAGACAGAAGAACATTTATAGTAAAAGTTAAACAGGCTCTTTGAAGAATAGCAGCTATTGAGTAAAGTAACATTAGAGAAGTTTTTTATTATATAGACAGAAAAATAATAATATAATATTTATATAATAAAAAACTATATAAGTTTTTTATTATATAGAGAAGTACTTTATTATATAGACAGAAGAACATTTATAGTAAAAGTTAAACAGGCTCTTTGATGAATAGCAGCTATTGAGTAAAGTAACATTAGAGAAGGCTCTGATGATGATGATCTAACAATGCACGTAGCCTACTTCAAAAAATATAACGAGTAAAGAAGGCTTTATTACTACCTTAGTTAATGTTTTTCACAGTCAGTAATTCATACTGTAACATTCTTTTTTCGTTGTTTCAAGTTTCAGTTTGTTTTAAAGGGGTGGTTGATTATGATTTCACTTTTTTAACTTTAGTTAGTGTGTAATGTTGCTGTTTGAGCATAAACAACATCTGCAAAGTTACGACGCTCAAAGTTCAAAGCAAAGGGAGATATTTTCTTTTTAAAAAATTGCTTTTTAAGGACTACAAAAAACGGCTGGTATGGACTACACCACATTCCTCCCGGGTTAGTGACATCACTAACCCTAAAATTTACATAAACCCCGCCCCCAGAACACGATTTATAGATTATCAAGACAGAATATGCTAATCAATGATTAAAAGATAGTTAACTCCACATCAGCTACATACATTTAAACATAACAAAAAAGTTTTTGAAATTTCCAGGACACAAGCTGTTGTAGCTCCGTCCCCCAGCTGCTCATTTGCATTTAAAGGGACAGACACAAAAACGGTGCATTTTTGCTCACCCTTAAAAAGTGACAATTTTAACATGCTATATAAAAATATCTGTGGGGTATTTTGAGCTAAAACTTCACATACACACTCTGGGGACATCAGAGACTTATTTTACATCTTGTGAAAAGAGCATTATACCACCCCTTTAAATAACAAACCTGTTCACCCGAAGAAAAACTCGGAAGTGCTATTATAAGACATCCTGTCATAGCTTTTTGGTACATAACGGCTACCGTAGATGCAACGCGCATTTGAAAAAGTGAGGCGCTGGAGAGCATTATTCGTTTGAATGCAAAATACAATTTCACCACTAGATGGGAGAAATTCCTACTTACAGTCCCTTTAAAGCTCTTAAGACAATAAACTTGTTTCAACTTTTTAATTTATTTCATGAAAGCTTTCTGTTCTGTTTCTTATTTTATCTTTTATGTGCATATGTACAGGCTATATGTATATATATATGCTGTTTTGCTTTCTTTATTTCGTTGTATGTAATTTGTACATTTTTGCTATGCAAGTTATATTTTTGATACCTTGGCATTAATAAAAAATAAATAAAATAATAAATAAAATAATAATAATAAAAAAGTTCTAAATAGCAGCCCCAATTACGGCCAAAATCCTTCATTTGAATCTGCTCTTTTGCACACGTTTGATGAAGCCTATGTTGAATATTGAATTGACTAAATTTGATGAAATATTACATACTTGCATGTTTTGTGTAGACATGTGCGTATAATGGGGTTTTGTTTTAAAAATCACATACATTTATGGAAATATCAGTCTGATATGCCCTGTTGAGGATTATTTTTCCAATGAAGCGCTACATTTTGATTAATGACAGCGAGGATTGTTTGTAATAATTCCGCTTTATGTTCTAAACTGCAGAAAGTAACGTTACATTTTAAGTGCGAAGAAAATGTTTTCATGTGAATAATGATCCCACAGAATCTTGACCCATAGATATATCTATGAACTTGACCAAGTAACATTGTTTCGTCAGTTGCTCTCCAGTCCGATGGGTGTCGTTATCGACACATTCACCAAAACATTAGTAACGACGAGCCCTAACTCGTGTACAGAATAAATAATACACTTCTGTTGATGTCTTCTTTCCGGACTGTTGGAAACTTTGTAGATAAAGAGCATAATTGACAGAGAACAACACTATTAGTTTGTTTTATTGTAATATATCTATTTTAGTTCGCCTGCTTCTTCATTCTGTCTCGATTTGTTACTATGTAGCTCGTAAGCTGTTCAGCTGAATAGGAAGTCAATTACTGTAACTTAGTTGTTAGAACAGGAAAATAATACCGTTTCATTTTGTAGTATTTTAGAGATTCTTATTTAGACATCATGCACAGAAGAGGAGTCGGAGCTGGAGCGATCGCCAAGAAGAAACTTGCAGAGGTATGATCACAGCACTTCTGCGAGATTAATTAACTAGGAAAATAATTTAGCATTTTCATCCAGCTAATTTGTTTACTGTCACAGGCAAAGTATAAAGAGAGAGGTAATGTCCTGGCTGAGGATCAGATTGCACAGGTGCGTGTACCCTGATGAGCACGACATGGATTTTGAATGAAAGCAAGCTTTACAGATGTGAAACAACAGTTTCAGAATGTATGTGTTGTCCCTGTAGATGTCAAAACAATTGGAGACCCATTTGGAGGAGTTTGCCAGCAAGCATAAACAAGAAATCCGTAAACTCTCAATTCAGGGTTCAGTTCCAAGAGATGTGTGCCACCATAGGGGTCGATCCACTTGCATGTATGTATTTATCCTAAATGTTTCCCTTTATATGTCATTTTATTATTTACCGTAATATTAAAGTGTAGTCTATACAGTGTGCTCATATGAAATTTGTATAATTTACATTATAAATTCTAAGTATAATTATATAAATTATTACTTTTTTATGATTTATACTCATTCATATACTAATGATAATTTATAATTATACTATATATAAATGATATACAGTATAGTTATAATATAAATAATATGTTATTGTAAGTATAATGATAAATAATTAGAATTTCAGTGAAAAAAGTTATATGACCTTATGAACTTTATTCTTTTTTTTTTTGTGCAGCTGGAAAAGGATTTTGGTCTGAGATGCTTGGAGTTGGAGATTTCTACTATGAGCTTGGTGTACAGATCATTGAAGTCTGTTTAGCTTTAAAACACAGAAATGGTGGTAAGTTTTGTCATTTCATTGGGTTAAAGTGGTATTGCATATTATCAATTAAACGGGCTTATATTGATGGTAGTATTTTGTGCCTTGGAGATATTGCATATGTGTGGCAAAACAAATGCTCTATTATGATTATTCAGCTGTCTGGACTCCTTGATTCTGATTGGTCAATCGTGGCATTTAGAAGTCAGATATTTCTAAATAATGTTGACACGTTCCTAGACACTCTCTAAAACACCATACAAGACCTGATCACCTTGTCACCTGGTTTGTTTTGCAGTAATGACCACATAACTGCCCAGTACAACTCTCTAAAACTTCACTTTCAATCAAAATAATTGTAAGTATTAATCAATAAATGATATTATTGGTGCAGGTCTCATCACATTGGAGGAACTTCACCACCGTGTCTTGAAAGGAAGAGGGAAGTTTGCTCAGGATGTGAGCCAGTGAGTGTCTTTGATTGTACTGTTCTCTATCTATTCTGAACACATGAACTCTCTCACCACCCATTAATGTCGTCACTCAGGGATGACTTGGTGCGGGCCATCAAGAAGCTCAAGGCCATGGGAAATGGCTTCGGGATGATTCCCGTTGGAGGTTCTTATCTAGTCCAGTCGGTCCCAGCAGAGCTCAACATGGATCACACTGTTGTCCTTCAGCTAGCAGAGGTAATCAATACTAGACACAAAGTCTGAGGCCTTTACACTTCTGTGATATCAGATCTGATCATTGGCCTTGTTTTACAGAAAAAGGGCTATGTGACAGTGAGCGAGATCAGAGACAGCCTCAAGTGGGAGAGAGAGCGGGCCTGTCACGTTCTTGTAAGTGTGCAGGAAAAACAAAACACCAATCTGAATGCTTTTATATCACAAATTAAAGAGGACCTATTTTGCCCTTTTGCAAAATCTTGATTTTGGGGTCTACTTGAATAGGTTTTCATGCTTGAATGTTAAAACCCCCCCACTATTTTTCATTTTACATTGTTACAGAAGCTCTCTTCCCAGTCTATCTGTTTAGTTTTGTCTTATAAAGCCCCTCTTTCAGGGAGTTCAAAAACAGAGCTTACTGATATAGAGAAAAACTCCCTTTGGAGTGGACTTTGGTTGCGTTCAGACTGCAGGTAAATGTGGCCCAAATCTATTTTTTGCTTCCATGTGACTCAGATCTGTTTTTCTAATGATAGTGTGAACAGCACAAACCACATGGAATCTAATCTTTTCAAGTCATATCAGAATTCATGCGACTTTTACCGTCACTCTAGATCAGTGGGAAACTCTAAAAAGTTATGGAAGAGCATTGACAAATTACTTGGAAGGGAAAAATCAGCAAATAAACATTTAAAACTCATGGTGGATGGCTGTATCCAGGATGATGATCAGATTATTGCGGAATGTTTTAATGATTATTTTATAAATTCGGTATGAGAAATGAGTCTAAGTTCACCAAAAATTCAACTCACACAAGCTTTAACCTGTAATGATTCTGCTTTTAAACAAAAAAAATCGGATCTGAGCAATAAATCGGAATTGAGCACCAAGGCTCGCAGTTTGTGCTTTGCAACTTTACTGAACTTTTTCTTGCTCAAACAGCAACATTACACACTGAAGAAAGTTGAAAATGTAAAAAAAAAGAAGCATAATAGGTCCTCTTTAATATCTTTTGCACTGTTTTCAGGATCACCTGCTGAAAGAAGGCTTAGCGTGGCTGGACTCCCAAGCTGCAGTGGAGCCACAGTACTGGCTGCCAGCTCTGTTCGCGGAACTGTTTTTGCAAGACGTTACGCCTGAGGAGGCCAGCCAAATGACACCTTGAGAATAAGACACTATTTTGTAAATGTATTGTCATGCAAGGAGGAGGAGATCAGGGTGAAGGTCAAAGAATGTCAGTAGTATTAACATATACTTTGTGTCACTTTTGGTTGATTTATGACCCCTTTGATTGATTTATGTGTGATTAATCAATGATCACTAGTGATTGACAGGGAATCCATGCGTCACTCAAACTGACTGGTCAGTGGGTGTCAAATGTTTTTACAGGGGGAACGTCTGTATGGGGGAAACTGTTGCTGATTGTATTTTCCTTTGATTGTTGGGGGTGAAATTCACCCAAGCAGGTATTACGTAATGTTGACACCCTGAGTGAATGAATCATATCAAATCCTACATTTATTAATTTAATTCATATAAGTAAAACAAAACACATTTGCACCACCCAGAAGATCAGGGGCCTGATATATAAACCTTGCCACGCATTCATTAGGTTTATATATATATATATGGCATAAATCTGTTTTATAATAGTCAACTAAAAGCTAAAACCATAAAAAATGTGTTACCTATAAAATACACTTTAACTGAAATAAAATATAAAAAAATCAACCTATTTTTAGCAGCAACATTTCTCATTTTCATGTAGTTTAACTTACACATAAAAATTAAAAAACTAATAAGAATAACAAAAACACAACTAAATTACTTAAGCTAATTTAAAATATGAATTAAAAAACTATATATAATATGTGATAATATGTAAATATGTGAGCACGGTCCAACAGAATGATATCAATTTACCCTCATATGCCACATAGAAAGGTAGGACATCTAGTGGTGAACATATGAGGCTACAGGTGTAAAAGTCACATTCTCAAAACTAAATTCACTTTGAACACACTCACAGACAAACAGATAAACCGAGACAGGCAGAAATATTCTATAAAATACGTTTTATTTGCTTTAAATGTTTTTCATTGTCTGTTTCCTTGATGCTCAGATGATGAGAGTGAGACCACAGCATATGACTTGCTCAGTCTGTTGTGTTTGTTGATGAGCAGGTGTTTCATGGCTGGATCATTGCGGTATCTTCCGTGCAGTAACTGCCTTTGTATTTTCTCCTCTTTTCTGATCTTCTTCTTCTCTCTCTCTGCAGTGACCTTTTTCTCTACCAGGTTATAAACGAGAAGAAGTCCCTTCTGCTTTCTGCTGGACTTCTGGCTGATTTTGTTGCTGCTTTCAGGCTCCTGTAGGTACGTCTTTTTCGCCTTTGCGGGAGGTGGAGTAATATCTGCTGCCTGCTCTGTCTTTCTATCTTCTATCTTTTCTTGTCTTTCAGGACTTCTCTTTTCATCTTCTCTTTTTTTCGTACGTGTGACTTTTGCACTGTCTCCATCCATCTCCGTCCAAGCAAGCTTTGCTTTTGCTGGTGGTGGAGTAGCATATTCAGTCTTTCTCTCCTTTTTCATTCTCTTTTCTTGTCTCAGATCCACCTCCACTACACACCTCATCATTTCGTCATTCATTACAGGAGTTTTATCTTCAACCTCTCTCTCTTTTTTTATTGTCTCTTTCTCAGCCTTGGTATCTTGTGCAGGACTGACATCCATCCAAGCATGTTTTGGCTTTGCTGGTGGAGTTGCACCTGGAAGTTTTATAGTTGAAGAGCATTTCTGTCTCTCCTTCTTTGTCCTTCTCCTTTCAGGTGGACACTCTTGCTCCACCTCAGCTTGTGCCATCTGAACCATCAGTGTTTCTGCCACTTCAGTGAAGTAGCTTGGCAATTCTTTTTCAAGTTCTTCAAACTGAGCCATCAATGGTTCTGCCACAGTGGAGAAAGATGGCTGTATTTCCTCCTCAGCATGTGCCTCTTGAACCATCAGAATTTCTGCCCCTTTAGTGGAGGAACATGGCGATTTATTCACCTCATCAGGGGGAGTTTCCTTTTCAGCCATCAATGGTTCTGCCACAGTGGAGAAAGATGTCCATGTTTCCGCCTCATCTGGTAGAGGGTGTTGCGGTGCCACCTGGATCAGCAATGGCTTCGCCACTGTGCAGGAACGTGGAAATTTTTCCACTCCGGCATGTGGAGTTTGGGATTCAGGCTCCTCCACTCGAATCATCAGTGGTTCTGCCGCACTGGAGAAATCTAGCAATATTTCCAGCTCAACAAGAGAGTCCTCGTAGTCCATCTCTTCCTCCATGTCTGTATCTTCTGGAGGTCTCTGGATGGGCTCCTCCTGAATGCTGCTACATCCTAGGTTGCCATCACTGCACTGTCTTGACAAGTGGTGTCTTGGCAAGAAGGAGCTAAAGCATCCAAAAAGTTTGCTCAGAAATGTCATTTTCACAATGGATCGCAATTGATCACAATGGATTGACAATTAGGCACTTATCCAAAAATCCAATATCACTAGCAAAAATCAATTCTCTGATATGTCTGCTATGACACTTCTGCAGTAGATTGATAAAATATCCAAAAATCCGATTTGAACTAACAAATAAACAGTCTGATAATACTGCTAATCGCTGCGTTTTCCTCCTGAACTCAACAGACTGATGCTCAACTTTGCACTTTAGCGCGGCCTCTATGACGTCATAGAGTGTTTGCGTCATAATGGAGCGAGGTCGAGAGGTCCAACAAAGCATTTCGTCATCGAATAATCTTAAAGCTCTTAAGACAATAAACTTGTTTCAACTTTTTAATTTATTTCATTAAAGCTTTCTGTTCTGTTTCTTATTTTATTTTTTATGAGCATATGTACAGGCTATATGTATATATATATGCTGTTTTGCTTTCTTTATTTCGTTGTATGTAATTTGTACATTTTTGCTATGCAAGTTATATTTTTGATACCTGGGCATTAATAATAAAAAAAATATATATTTTTTTAAATTTTTGGTGTAGTAAAATGGCAAGTCTATGGCAGTCAAAAGCAGATAACCACATTCGATGTACATAATCTTCGTAAGGTTCCATAGCGTAGAGTTTGACTGTGTGTGTGACCCCTTGTCAAACACAAATCTTCCTACACGATCATCAGACATCAGAAAGTCCTGTTTCACAAAATCTTCATCTTCACGTAGAAACTTTGTCAAACTAATTTTCTGGAGTGTATAGTGAAGGTCTTCATCTGTTTAAGCTTGTTAACTGTTCATCTGTTGCTGTTCTTATCGGTGTTACACACATCACTCTAGATGTTTTCAGGAGTTTTTGGAGTAGCATTGTAACACTACATTTTTACTTACTATCCTAAATCTTATTTAAATACCAAATTCAGGAGGCTGGGCTGTAGGTGAGAAACATCCAGGGTTGTAATGCTCTAAGGATGTGACACCTTCAGTAGTCATAAAACATCACACTTAGTGAGATTAACCAGTTTTTTCTTCAAACAAAAGTGATTACAGTAATTTGCTGGTAAACTGTTGTACTCTGATGCACTGTATTTTGTTTTACAAATAGATTGTGAAGGTCTCTGATAGAAAGATGTCTTCATACCTTTGTTTTACGGTGTTTTTAAAAACACTACATAGATGTTTTATTAGATTAAATATTTAAGAGTTCCTTGTGCTGCATTCTATATCCACATACCACCCCAAAATTCATGGGAGCATTGTCTTATTTGAACAAAGAGAAGCCGAGAACATCTAGAGATCACTAAAATTACAGCAGATTAGAGGAAACAGTTGTTTTTCAAAGTGTAAGGAACACAGACACACTCACACCCACACACACACACACACACACGGTTAACAGTTTCTAAAACAGTTTGTTTCAGGAAAAGTGCACACAAAACCAAAGTACCATAAAAATAATAATAATAAAAAAATGTCTCCAAACTGTTACATGCTACAATTAAACTTTGAAGCAATGGAACTTTGGAAGAATGAAACGCACCACAGTGAAAACGTTGTGCCTTGTGTGAACTTTGATGAGGCCAAGAACACTAGCACTGTTAAACATGCGTGACAATAACTGTTCCAATTCAACTCTGATGTGACTGAGCTTGTTTCACATATAACTTTAAATTATCACAGTAATAAACAGTTCACTTGCATTTGCTAGCTAACTATTGAAATTTACGATATACTAAAACATTTTGGTACTCTGCTGATATGAACAAAAACTGCATGTTTTCATAAAAAAAAAAAAGGAGAACAAAATATTAAGACATAAAAAACACACCGTCTGTTTTCTGGATCAAACCTAAAAGACATACGTATAAAACACAGGTGTTAAAGTATTGGCATGGACAGAAACATTGCACCTTTCACTTAATATTACTACTTATCAACTGTAGTTCATTTACTTAACAGTTGTTTAGAGACAAACACAAAAGAACTGTGTATCTATGACTGTGCGGTGAAATGCAGAGTTTTAAGTGTAATAGTTCGAAAAGTTTGAAGTGTAATGGTTGAATAGGTAACAGAAAAACGGCATAACTCACTTTTCATGTTGGTTCATTGTGTCTTGCGATCCCACAGCGTAGATAGACCAGAAAGATGTCCTAAAATAAATTTCATTTGTTTAGTCTCAAGCAGTGTCATGTAGAATTACTGACATTTAATTCTCAAAAAGCGGTATTTGTTCATGTTTTCATTATTCCTATGAACATGTTTGACCACGCTCAGAGAGTAGTCTTTACAAACTGTACAAAACAAAGAAACTAAATGTAAAGCGGGTCATCGATTAGTGGAAAAATATCATTTTCCATACTGTATCGACATAAACTTTCACAATAGACCAGGAGAGAGGATTTCTGTATTCTTTATGGCTAATTGTCTCTTTTCCTATATGCCTTACACTCTTTCGTAATAAATTGACCTCTCGAATTTACTTTTGTGTACACATAAATCCTGTATAACGAATATGTTTGAATTTTATTCATAGTCTTTATAAGTCTTTATAGTTCTTAATGAGTTTGCATTACAACAGTGTGGCATAGTTCCTCTAACAAATCTGACAGAAGAGCAAAAAATGTACAAAGATTTTAAGCACATATATAGTACCTTTATTTGAGTCAAAGAAGATGGTGATAACAATTGAACACAAACTATAATCTTTAATGTTAAGCGGGACGTTGAAATAAACAATTCTGTGGACGTTAAACAACTTAATATAATATTAAGTATAATGTAATATATGAAATACTGGTTTGTCAAAAAGAGAAAGCTCAGTCATATATTTAAAAAGCCTCTTAAATGAAAGGCCTGCGTTTATCACACACGTTTTCCCATGTGCGGAATAGCATGAACTTACATCGGTTTGTCTTCGCCTAAAACAAAACACAGGCCAACAAACAAAGAAATGTGAACAGTGTCATCTCAACAAGATGACTAATCTAGTGTTGTAATAAAAAGTCATTTGCAAAACCATACTTACAAACGTGTAACAAACTTACAAATTGCTCATCATTTGAGTTTTCTATTTTCTGTATGCATCATAAACAATTTTTGTATGGCCTAACTTATTTTCTTAGTGATTTGGGGTCTTAATTTTACATGGTGATCTGCAGGTTTTACCGGAGTGTGGCACTTTGTTTACCAGCCTCAAACATTAATGAATGTGCAGCTCTCAGTGCAATAGTCAGATGTGATTCGAATCAGTTGTAACAGATTAAGTGTAAAACAGAATAACTTACTTTTCGTGCTGATGCTTCATGTGATCCCACATCATAGATAGCTGTAAAGTTGCACTAAAAAATATCAACTTAGTCAAACACTCTCAAGCAGAAAGACTATCACTCAAATTCTTAATTTGCATTTATTCCTATAAACACCGAATGTTGACAGTTCTCAAAGGAGAGTCCAACAAACAAAATAGTGCTATCTGAATAAGATGGACACTAGTGGAGTGATAAAACAACAACTATTCACACACACACACACACACACACATCTAACTATATATTGTGTCGCTTTGATAGAACCTTGATATCACCCGTTTTTGGGGGTCAAAGAAGATGGCAATAGTCGAAACATCCTAAGCTCATCTCTTTAATTTTGTGCTGGATGTTGAAGGGCTAGTGACTTCCATGATATTTTCTAGCATGAAGCTTTGTCTGGATCACTCAACAAAGTTTTGTGTTCTGACCACACAAAGATTACACTAAGATTAGATTTATTATTGATTGAGTATTGCATGTTTGCACTGTACCCGAAACTTAGGCGTCAACATGTATCCCTTGTGGTTGTTACACACACACACACAGGTATAATTTGAAATGTAGGTTTGTCAAAAGAAAAAAGGTACATGCATACATTTAAAAAGTTTTCTAAGTGAAAATTGTGTTTTACTCATGTGAGGAAACTGCTCGGCTACAGTACTAATAAAAGATGCTGGTCATTAGTCTGTTTTAAAGAATAAAATAAAGTAAAAGTTTTATTTAAAGGAAATAGACAACTTTTCTTGCTTTTTGTATGGCAAACAAATGTATAAAATGTTTGAACGTTTAAAATCCCTGTGTGTCTTATTTTACTCAGAATTTTGTAGTAAAATATGTAAATTTGTTGTTTTGCAACACACACACACACACACACTATGGGTTGGGTTAAAAACTAAAACATTTTCTTTAAAAAATACTAAAATAACAAAAGTAACGACCAAATTTATATACACTAAAAAGATGTTTTTGTGTGCGAGCCCAGAGAATCACCAGAAAGCTTTTGATGAAGTGTCCTTCTTTAAACATCTAGGCTAGCCTAAGCAACTGTCCTAAAACCATTAACAAACCCATTTAGGATGCACTCTTCCCCCGCCAGTTCCACTCGCAAACACCTTCACTGTGAGTTAGATAAATGTTTGATTCTTTGTCTTTTTAACACTGATCCTATTGGCGTCTGGGAAACAGATACAGATGTTCCAGAAAAAACGACACCTTTACTTGTTGAGAAGAATATAGCACGGGGTGTGTGGGTAATTAGGACTCTTTGACTTGATGAACGTGTCTGAGTCTTTGTCTTAGGCATTAACATAAAACCTAAAGTTCAGGTACTACTGATTCTACTGAGGTGCGCACACACACACACACACACATACAAACACACACACACACCACACACACACACACACACACACAGTTGTTCTTAAAAGAACATTTACCACTCTACAGATAAGGCGTTGTCGGGAAAATTCGTTTTGTGTACCTGACAAAATAAAATAAAATTCTGTATCAAAATTTATAAGGAAAGACCAGTACTTTGTTTAGGCTTGGTTTGTAGGGAATTACAAACCTGCGCACATATATTCAAACGCACATAACTATAGAACCAATTCTTAATGCGCATATGAGCACCATCAGCGTTTATCACAGGTTCGCATTTAAAGTCTGTGTAGAGAGAATGGTGTCGTCTTAGCGGCTCCTAATTTAATAACAAATGATCGTTGCAACGGAAGCGAATCAATCAAAACTAACTTTAGCTGGAAAATAACTTTATTAAAGAACCACTATAAAGCCAAAACAATCTGTTACCTTAAATTATACGCTTATCTCTGTAAAGCTGCTTTGAAACAATCTACATTGTTAAAAGTGCTATATAAATGAAGATGACTTGACTTAAAAGAACATCCCCAGACATGTTATTTTAATGAATATAGCCAGTGTGGTGTAGGGGTAATGGTATTCCTGAATGTCTTGACTCAAATACTTTGACTATAGTTAACATATAGGCTACCCTATTGATCAAACAACAACGATTTTGACACTCAGGGTGTCAACATTACGTAATACCTGCTTGGGTGAATTTCACCCCCAACAATCAAAGGAAAATACAATCAGCAACAGTTTCCCCCATACAGACGTTCCCCCTGTAAAAACATTTGACACCCACTGACCAGTCAGTTTGAGTGACGCATGGATTCCCTGTCAATCACTAGTGACAAGGGTCATAAATCAATCAAAGGGGTCATAAATCAACCAAAAGTGACACAAAGTATATGTTAATACTACTAATGTCACAATGTTGTGTGAGCCAAGCTTGTTTGAGAGGAAAAACTGATAATAAAATCATCCACTTAGTCACATTTCTCACAACCCAACAAGTCTCATTATGTTTTATTATTTTAAAACCTGATTCACCACTGGAAAAAAAAAGTATTGGTAAATAAAAGAAAATGGTACTAATTTTATTTTATGTCTGTTGTGTATCTTCTATCTATTCTATTTATTAATAGATAATAATAATAATAATAATAATAATAAAAACTAATTAAATTAAAACTAAATAATTTCCCTATTTTTGTCACGGTTCATAAATCCTTTGTCTCTTTCTTGTCTCGTGTTCTGTTGTTGTGTGTGTGTGTGTGCTGATTGTGTGGGCGTGCCGGCTCATTAGCGCTCATCAGCAATCAAGCTCATCACTCCCGTCACCAGCTGCAGCTCATCTCATCACCCTATATATGCTCACCACTTTCTCATCTCCTTGTCAGATCGTTGTTTGTGGTATCTCTGGCTCTGAGAGTGGACGCACGTCTTTCTCGAGCTGACCGACGTCTTCAACCTAATCGTTTTCCTGGAGGGGTCGAGGGACAACGCTCCGGAGGCAGGGACGCGGTCAGCCCCGTCAACGATCACGGGCCCATGCAGGTGGGTCGAGCCCGGCTTTCCCGGGAGGAGAAGGAGAGGCGGAGATCCCTGGGCCTTTGTATGTACTGTGGAGGAGCGGGACATTTTGCTTACAGCTGTCCGTTAAAAGGCCCAGCACGACAGTAAGTATGAGGCTACTGTCGGGTGGGATCTCTGCCGAGAAGACCTCATCCACATCTACTCTCCTTCCGGTAAGACTCCGATGGTCAACTCACCTCCACGACTGTCGAGCACTTCTGGACTCAGGGGCTGAAGGTAATTTCATGGACCACACATTTGCACGCAAGTTTCAAGTTCCCCTCAGACCCCTCACGCATCAGATTGCAGTACACGCACTCAACGGTCAAGAACTCCCCACCATTTCACTGGCCACCGAAGACATCACCCTCATCACATCAGGCAATCATAACGAAACCATCTCCTTTTACATTCTGGACACTCCTCTTGCACCCATCGTCCTTGGTCACCCATGGCTCACCTGTCACAACCCCAGAGTGGACTGGCAATCAGAGTCTGTGTCGGCGTGGAGCAGTTATTGTCATAAGTCTTGTCTGGTGTCTGCCTGTCCGTCTGTTTCTGTCCCTGTGTTTCAGGAGGAGGCAGTGGATTTATCTAACGTGCCCGCGGAGTACCTGGACCTGAAGGAGGTGTTCAGTAAGTCTCGGGCTGCTTCTCTTCCTCCGCATCGTCCCTATGACTGTGCTATAGAGTTATTACCAGGTACGTCTCCGCCTAAGGGCAAGTTATATTCACTCTCTGTTCCGGAGAGAGAGGCCATGGAGAAATACATTTCTGATTCTCTAGCAACGGGGTTCATCCGCCCTTCCTCTTCTCCAGCGGGGGCGGGATTCTTTTTTGTGGGTAAGAAAGATGGATCGTTGCAACCTTGTATTGATTACCGGGGGTTGAACAACATCACGGTAAAGAATACTTATCCTTTGCCGTTGATGTCTTCAGCTTTCGAGAGGTTGCAGGGAGCATCTATCTTCACGAAATTGGATTAACGAAATGCTTATCATTTGGTCCGCATCAGGGAGGGGGATGAGTGGAAGACCGCTTTTAACACCCCCAGGGGGCACTTTGAATATTTGGTTATGCCTTTCGGCCTTTCCAACTCCCCAGTGGTCTTCCAGGCACTTGTCAATGACGTGTTACGAGACATGGTCGATCAGTTCATATATGTCTACCTGGATGACATATTGATTTTTTTTATCGTCTCTCCAGGAACACGTGCAACACGTCCGACAAGTGCTTCAGAGGTTGCTAGAGAATGGGCTTTTTGTCAAGGCGGAGAAATGCGCTTTTCATGCACCTTTTCTAGGTTACATCATTTCGGATGAGGGAATGCGCATGGATCCTGAGAAGATTAAGGCTGTGGTGGATTGGCCAAGTCCAGATTCCCGTAAGGCCCTACTGAGGTTTCTGGGGTTCGCCAATTTCTACCGGCGTTTCATTCGCAATTTCAGCCAACTAGCCGCACCTCTGACCGCCTTGACCTCCCCCAGAACGACGTTCAGGTGGTCAGACGCAGCCTCGGCTGCGTTTGCCAAACTGAAGGGTTGCTTTGTTTCAGCCCCCATTCTGATAACCCCTGATCCATCACGTCAGTTCGTGGTGGAGGTCGATGCGTCAGAGGTGGGGGTAGGTGCAGTGTTATCCCAGCGTTCTCCTTCAGACGACAAGATGCATCCTTGCGCGTTTTTGTCGCATCGTTTATCCCCTGCCGAGCGCAATTATGACATTGGCAACAGAGAGTTGTTGGCAGTCAAGTTAGCATTGGAGGAGTGGCGCCACTGGTTAGAAGGGTCGGGGGTACCTTTTATCGTCTGGACCGATCACAAGAACTTGGAATACATTCGGACTGCTAAAAGATTGAACTCCAGGCAGGCTCGGTGGGCTCTTTTTTTCGGTCGTTTTGATTTTACTCTCTCGTACCGCCCGGGTTCCAAAAACATCAAACCCGATTCTTTATCGCGTATTTTTGGCTGTTCCGAACGCCCGTCTACTCCCGAGTGCATTTTACCAGAGAATCTATTCATCTCTACACTCACATGGGAGATCGAATCGAAGGCTTTAGAAGGGGTAACGCCTCCGGCTCGTTGTCCACCGAATCGTTTATTTGTGCCTGAGGGTTTACGGTCCAGCGTTATTCAGTGGGGTCATTGTTCCAATGTGGCTTGCCATCCAGGAGTTAATCGCACTCAATTTTTAGTCAAGCAACGATTCTGGTGGCCTTGTATGGCTCGTGACGTTCACAGTTTTGTCTTGGCTTGCTCAGTTTGCGCCACGGGTAAGACTTCTAATCGACCTCCAGATGGGTTACTTCAACCGCTGCCGGTGCCTTCGAGACCCTGGTCCCATATCGCTCTAGATTTTATCACCGCCCTCCCACCCTCCCAGGGTCACACGGTAGTTTTGACCGTGGTGGACCGGTTCTCGAAGGCGGCCCATTTCATTCCCTTGCCCAAATTACCCTCAGCCAAGGAGACAGCGTTGATTGTCGTTAACCACGTCTTTCGGCTACATGGCCTCCCGACAGACGTGGTTTCTGACAGAGGACCCCAATTTGTGTCCAAATTTTGGCGAGAATTTTGTAAACTCCTGGGGGCGACTGTCAGTCTGTCCTCTGGGTTCTGAAGGGTTAAAATTTAAGAATATGTTTTCAGATATGCTTCCTTACATAACATCATGGTGAAGAATACTGATTTTAGCATTTGAGGTTTTAATTTAGATAGTATATAAACTGAGAAAGTGATTATTGAGTTTACAGCAAGATATTCCTGCCCGACCTGTTTTTCCTTTGTAAGTTAAATGAGTCAGATCACGGAGACGCTAACCTATTGTCTTTAATGGCTCTTGGAGCAAGAATCACAGTCCATACGTTGAATCGTTTGGCTGATTGGATTAGCACATATGCATTTGAGTGGTTATGCTGATTGGATTGAGACTGCCGGTCTGTGGCGGGTTCCTTAACCTGTATACTCATTTACATGCTTTGTTTGAATTTGTCTCCACCCCCAAAAGTCCCTCCTCCTAAAAAGCCTATAAGATACCATGTAAAGTTATGTTAGATTAGACAATGTTGGAAGTTCTACAGCCACGTACGGCGGAGTTCTCAATAAAGAATAACTTCCGTTGAACGCAATCCCAACTGTCTCCTGGTCTCTGCTTCGATGAAAGAAAACTTTACAACAGTTCCATCCCCAGAGCAATGGTCAAACTGAGCGAGCCAACCAGGATTTGGAGAGAACGTTGCGATGTTTAGTGTCCAAGAATCCTTCCTCTTGGAGTCAGCAACTGTCTATGGTGGAGTACGCCCACAACACGTTGCCAGTGTCATCCACGGGCCTATCACCGTTTGAGTGTAGTGTAGGGTACCAGCCACCAATTTTCCCTAGTCTGGAATCCGAAGTCGCGGTCCCCTCCACCCACGCCTTCGTCCAGAGGTGTCACCGCACTTGGACTAGAGCCCGTGAGACTTTACTCCAAGTGGGGGCGCGCACCAAGGCCAAAGCCGATCGCCACCGGCGTAGGCCTCCCGTATACGTCGTCGGTTCCAAAGTGTGGCTTTCTACCAAGGACATTCTTCTCCGCTCCGTCTCTAATAAGCTTGCACCCAAATTCATTGGCCCGTTCTCTGTCACTAAAATCATTAGTCCGGTGACAGTCCGCCTTAATCTTCCTCCAGTGTACAGGAGGATTCATCCCGTCTTTCATGTGTCCAAAATTAAGCTAGTTTTTTTTGCTCGCATTAATCCGCCAGTCCCGGTTCCTCCCCCGCCGCGACTCGTAGATGGGGAACCTACTTATTCGGTCAATCGTGTTCTGGACTCGAGACGAAGGGGACGCGGATTTCAGTACTTGGTGGACTGGGAAGGTTACGGTCCGGAGGAGAGAAGTTGGGTACCAGCTAGAGACATCCTGGATCACTCCCTTATCGATGATTACAATCGGCAGGTAAGGGAGTCTGGGAACGCCAGGAGGCGTTCCTAGGGAGGGGGGTACTGTCACGGTTCATAAATCCTTTGTCTCTTTCTTGTCTCGTGTTCTGTTGTTGTGTGTGTGTGTGTGTACTGATTGTGTGGGCGTGCCGGCTTATTAGCGCTCATCAGCAATCAAGCTCATCACTCCCATCACCAGCTGCAGCTCATCTCATCACCCTATATATATGCTCACCACTTTCTCATCTCCTTGTCAGATCGTTGTTTGTGGTATCCTGGTTGTGTTCCAGTCTGCATCTCGAGTCTTGTGCCTTCCTTGTTCCTGTTCGTGTTCCTGTGGATTTATTCTGGATTATTATCATCACTGGATTCGTCTCACCGCACTGCTGCACTTCCACTCACCGGGTTCATCTGACCATCGGGGTCCCTGCGCCGCTAGCCTGTCTGTTCTGGACTTTGACCTTCATTATAACATACATTCAATAAAGAGCTTTTACTTGCATCTTGCTTCCTCTTCTCATTCGTTACAATTAAGAGAACTATTAGAACTATTTTCATTATAATAGCTAATAACGAAAGTGATGCATATCTAGAAAATCCTGAACCATTCAGTACTTTAAAAAGCGACACCATACTTTCCTAAATACATTATATCAGATCTAGAAATCCAAACGGACTAATCCTCATGACTGTAGACATGATCTTCAAATTCCTGCTGTTGCCAGTCATCAAAGATCTGAGTGCAGAATGGACACACTTTGTGAGACAGCTCGTGTTGTTCCAATTCCTCCTCGCTGATGCCAGGAAAACCCTTCTGACAGTGCTGGCACACCCTAATCGGCACATCAGGAAATGCAAACAATTCAGTCATTTTGAACTCTGGAAACTCATTCTCAAAATATATGTATTCATAAGAAATAAGTAATTACCTGTATCTCTGTTTCTGCAGGATTTGCTATAATGTACAAATATAATAAGTTATCAGGTTAACGCACTAATTTTTGAGACGATTTTAGTCTAACTGAATGTTTCAACTTTTAAGATAACTGTTATTTTACCGACCTGTCAAATCATCGATGCTCTCATAGTAATGGGAGGTGGGTGGGCTTTGAGGGTTGGGTAGTTGATCAGACATTGCGGCAACAGACGCAACCTGGTAGTCAAACAACAACCTACGAAATTTATTTACTTCTTCCTGCAGTTCCTAGAGATAAAAAAAAACACACATCAAATAAGAATATTTTAATAATTATTAAATAATTGACTGGCATGTAGTTCAGTGCTCTGAACTCCATAATGTCTTTTGTGTACTACTGTTCAAAAGTTTGGGGTCAGTACAACTTTTATTTGGCAAGGACACATGACATTTCAAATAAATGCTGTTCTTTTGAACTTTATATTCAACAAAGAATCCACAAAAATTCCACAAAAATATTAAATGTATGCTATGTAACTTCTATTTGTTCAAAATGAACACAATTTAAGTAATGAGTGAATACAACATCAATCCTACTTCCAAAACACGTTTTTGTCTTACCCTGATTCACTACGGTAAGCCTGTTATAGCCCTGTCAGGATGGTTTTTGCGGGAAATTGCGTATATACATCACTCGTGCGTGTCTTTTGACATGACGCGAAGGCCAAGTATGGTAACTTGGAATTTGTCCTCTGCATTTAACCCATCCAAGTTAGTGCACACACATTAGGAGCAATGTGTAGTGAACACACACACTCTGCAAAACTAGAGGTCCAAAAGTTATATAATGTACCTTTAAGCAGCACAACTGATTTCAGCACTGATAATAAGAAATGTTTCTTGAGCACCAAATAAGCACATATTACAATGATTTCTGAAGGATCATGTGACACTGAAGACTGGAGTAATGATGCTGAAAATTCAGCTTTGCCATCACAGGAATAAATGACATTTTTTTCAAGACAAGACAAATGAAATAGAAGATTGTTTTGTTTGTATGCTTTATTTGTTTTGTTTTCAAATATCATTAATAGCTCAATCCAGAAGTTTAGCCGTCGTTATGCTGAATCAACCATTGCAAGTGACATCAGCAAAATTGTGGACTCGATGGTTCAGAAAAACTTTGTCAACTATTTGCTCAATCAGAGAGAGAAGAAGAGCGAGTAAGTTTGGGGAAATGGACAGCATGTATATGTTACATATTCAGGTTGCATAAAGTAACAGGCAGCATCTGATGCTCATTTACAGACCAACTATGGCAGATGATTCAGACACTCGCATCTTCAATGACCTGCTGAAAAAAGAGTTTGTGATGTGGGTTCAGAGTAAAGCCGATGCCTTCAAGTAAGTTGCCTTCTGCAAGTGAAAATAATCAGGATTTACCATTGTGTAAATTGCATTTTATCATGTTTTATTCGTGACCCACAGGAATCAATAAAGCTAAACAGGACGTGCCTCTAAAGCGACCTGGAGAACAGATCGAATTTGAAGAGCAAAGGAGTGTACCAGAATATTTCACATTTTTTCCTAGACATCTCAATGGCAAAAAGTGTCCAAATCACCCTAGATTCACCCCTATCTAAATATCTTGTCATGTATCTCTAAATGAAAATCGGTTAGCCTAATTATAATTAAATTGTTTTCAAAATCACCAATTGTCATTTGTGATTTTTTTTAGCATTAGAAAAAAAAATATGCAGAGCTGTTCGCTCATGACGTTTAAATGGATAGTTCACAAAAACTTACTCACCCAAGTTGTTCCAGACCTGTATGAGTTTCTTTCTTCTGATGAATTAAAAAGAAGATATTCTGAAGAATGTTGGTAACAAGACATTTGACGGCATCCATTGACTTCCATAGGAAAAAAAAAATACTACAGAAGTCAGTGGCTACCATCAATAGTCTGGTTACCAACATTTAAAATGTCATGTTTTTAGTTCAACAGAGGAAAGAAACTGGTTTGGAACAACATGAGGGTGAGAAAATTATGACAGAATTTTCATTTTTGGGTGAACTATCCCTTTAATATGTATGCATGTCCACAGAGGCATTATTTGGGAATCTTTTTTTTTTCTCTTTTTTTTGTCAAAATTAATTCTGTCCTCACCTCTCTTTGAAAGCAACTGAGAGATGAATCATATCAAATCCTACATTTATTAATTTAATTCATATAAGTAAAACAAAACACATTTGCACCACCCAGAAGATCAGGGGCCTGATATATAAACCTTGCCACGCATTCATTAGGTTTATATATATATATATATGGCATAAATCTGGTTTATAATAGTTAACTAAAAACTAAAACCATAAAAAATGTGTTACCTATAAAATACACTTTAACTGAAATAAAATATAAAAAAATCAACCTATTTTTAGCAGCAACATTTCTCATTTTCATGTAGTTTAACTTACACATAAAAATTAAAAAACTAATAAGAATAACAAAAACACAACTAAATTACTTAAGCTAATTTAAAATATGAATTAAAAAACTATATATAATATGTGATAATATGTAAATATGTGAGCACGGTCCAACAGAATGATATCAATTTTCCCTCATATGCCACATAGAAAGGTAGGACATCTAGTGGTGAACATATGAGGCTACAGGTGTAAAAGTCACATTCTCAAAACTAAATTCACTTTGAACACACTCACAGACAAACAGATAAACCGAGACAGGCAGAAATATTCTATAAAAATACGTTTTATTTGCTTTAAATGTTTTTCATTGTCTGTTTCCTTGATGCTCAGATGATGAGAGTGAGACCACAGCATATGACTTGCTCAGTCTGTTGTGTTTGTTGATGAGCAGGTGTTTCATGGCTGGATCATTGCGGTATCTTTCGTGCAGTAACTGCCTTTGTATTTTCTCCTCTTCTCTGATCTTCTTCTTCTCTCTCTCTGCAGTGACCTTTTTCTCTACCAGGTTATAAACGAGAAGAAGTCCCTTCTGCTTTCTGCTGGACTTCTGGCTGATTTTGCTGCTGCTTTCAGGCTCCTGTAGGTACGTCTTTTTCACCTTTGCGGGAGGTGGAGTAATATCTGCTGCCTGCTCTGTCTTTCTATCTTCTATCTTTGCTTGTCTTTCAGGACTTCTCTTTTCATCTTCTCTTTTTTTCGTACATGTGACTTTTGCACTGTCTCCATCCATCTCCATCCAAGCAAGCTTTGCTTTTGCTGGTGGTGGAGTAGCATAATCAGTCTTTCTCTCCTTTTTCATTCTCCTTTCTTGTCTCAGATCCACCTCCACTACACACCTCATCATTTCGTCATTCATTACAGGTGTTTTATCTTCAACCTCTCTCTCTTTTTTTATTGTCTCTTTCTCAGCCTTGGTATCTTGTGCAGGACTGACATCCATCCAAGCATGTTTTGGCTTTGCTGGTGGAGTTGCACCTGGAAGTTTTATAGTTGAAGAGCATTTCTGTCTCTCCTTCTTTGTCCTTCTCCTTTCAGGTGGACACTCTTGCTCCACCTCAGCTGGTGCCATCTGAACCATCAGTGGTTCTGCCACAGTGGAGAAAGATATTTCCTCCTCAGCAGGTGGAGTGAGATGCCAAGGTGCTTCCTGAACCATCAGTGTTTCTGCCACTTCAGTGAAGTAGCTTGGCAATTCTTTTTCAAGTTCTTCAAACTGAGCCATCAATGGTTCTGCCACAGTGGAGAAAGATGGCTGTATTTCCTCCTCAGCATGTGCCTCTTGAACCATCAGAATTTCTGCCCCTTTAGTGGAGGAACATGGCGATTTATTCACCTCATCAGGGGGAGTTTCCTTTTCAGCCATCAATGGTTCTGCCACAGTGGAGAAAGATGTCCATGTTTCCACCTCATCTGGTAGAGGGTGTTGCGGTGCCACCTGGATCAGCAATGGCTTCGCCACTGTGCAGGAACGTGGAAATTTTTCCACTCCGGCATGTGGAGTTTGGGATTCAGGCTCCTCCACTCGAATCATCAGTGGTTCTGCCGCACTGGAGAAATCTGGCAATATTTCCAGCTCAACAAGAGAGTCCTCGTAGTCCATCTCTTCCTCTATGTCTGTATCTTCTGGAGGTCTCTGGATGGGCTCCTCCTGAATGCTGCTACATCCTAGGTTGCCATCACTGCACTGTCTCACTGGCTTGTCATAAATCAACCAAAAGTGACACAAAGTATATGTTAATACTACTGACATTCTTTGACCTTCACCCTGATCTCCTCCTCCTTGCATGACAATATATTTACAAAATAGTGTCTTATTCTCAAGGTGTCATTTGGCTGGCCTCCTCAGGCGTGAGTCACGTCTTGCAAAAACAGTTCCGCGAACAGAGCTGGCAGCCAGTACTGTGGCTCCACTGCAGCTTGGGAGTCCAGCCACGCTAAGCCTTCTTTCAGCAGGTGATCCTGAAAACAGTGCAAAAGATATTAAAGAGGACCTATTATGCTTTTTTTTGTACATTTTCAACTTTCTTCAGTGTGTAATGTTGCTGTTTGAGCAAGAAAAAGTTCAGTAAAGTTGCAAAGCACAAATTCCTTGGTGCTCAATTCCGATTTATTGCTCAGATCCAATTTTTTTGGTTTAAAAGCAGAATCATTACAGGTTAAAGCTTGTGTGAGTTGAATTTTTGGTGAACTTAGACTCATTTCCATACCGAATTTATAAAATAATCATTAAAACATTCCGCAATAATCTGATCATCATCCTGGATACAGCCATCCACCATGAGTTTTAAATGTTTATTTGCTGATTTTTCCCTTCCAAGTAATTTGTCAATGCTCTTCCATAACTTTTTAGAGTTTCCCACTGATCTAGAGTGACGGTAAAAGTCGCATGAATTCTGATATGACTTGAAAAGATTAGATTCCATGTGGTTTGTGCTGTTCACACTATCATTAGAAAAACAGATCTGAGTCACATGGAAGCAAAAAATAGATTTGGGCCACATTTACCTGCAGTCTGAACGCAACCAAAGTCCACTCCAAAGGGAGTTATTCTCTATATCAGTAAGCTCTGTTTTTGAACTCCCTGAAAGAGGGGCTTTATAAGACAAAACTAAACAGATAGACTGGGAAGAGAGCTTCTGTAACAATGTAAAATGAAAAATAGTGTTTTTTTTTTAACATTCAAGCATGAAAACCTATTCAAGTAGACCCCAAAATCAAGATTTTGCAAATGGGCAAAATAGGTCCTCTTTAATTTGTGATATAAAAGCATTCAGATTGGTGTTTTGTTTTTCCTGCACACTTACAAGAACGTGACAGGCCCGCTCTCTCTCCCACTTGAGGCTGTCTCTGATCTCGCTCACTGTCACATAGCCCTTTTTCTGTAAAACAAGGCCAATGATCAGATCTGATATCACAGAAGTGTAAAGGCCTCAGACTTTGTGTCTAGTATTGATTACCTCTGCTAGCTGAAGGACAACAGTGTGATCCATGTTGAGCTCTGCTGGGACCGACTGGACTAGATAAGAACCTCCAACGGGAATCATCCCGAAGCCATTTCCCATGGCCATGAGCTTCTTGATGGCCCGCACCAAGTCATCCCTGAGTGACGACATTAATGGGTGGTGAGAGAGTTCATGTGTTCAGAATAGATAGAGAACAGTACAATCAAAGACACTCACTGGCTCACATCCTGAGCAAACTTCCCTCTTCCTTTCAAGACACGGTGGTGAAGTTCCTCCAATGTGATGAGACCTGCACCAATAATATCATTTATTGATTAATACTTACAATTATTTTGATTGAAAGTGAAGTTTTAGAGAGTTGTACTGGGCAGTTATGTGGTCATTACTGCAAAACAAACCAGGTGACAAGGTGATCAGGTCTTGTATGGTGTTTTAGAGAGTGTCTAGGAACGTGTCAACATTATTTAGAAATATCTGACTTCTAAATGCCACGATTGACCAATCAGAATCAAGGAGTCCAGACAGCTGAATAATCATAATAGAGCATTTGTTTTGCCACACATATGCAATATCTCCAAGGCACAAAATACTACCATCAATATAAGCCCGTTTAATTGATAATATGCAATACCACTTTAACCCAATGAAATGACAAAACTTACCACCATTTCTGTGTTTTAAAGCTAAACAGACTTCAATGATCTGTACACCAAGCTCATAGTAGAAATCTCCAACTCCAAGCATCTCAGACCAAAATCCTTTTCCAGCTGCACAAAAAAAAAAAGAATAAAGTTCATAAGGTCATATAACTTTTTTCACTGAAATTCTAATTATTTATCATTATACTTACAATAACATATTATTTATATTATAACTATACTGTATATCATTTATATATAGTATAATTATAAATTATCATTAGTATATGAATGAGTATAAATCATAAAAAAGTAATAATTTATATAATTATACTTAGAATTTATAATGTAAATTATACAAATTTCATATGAGCACACTGTATAGACTACACTTTAATATTACGGTAAATAATAAAATGACATATAAAGGGAAACATTTAGGATAAATACATACATGCAAGTGGATCGACCCCTATGGTGGCACACATCTCTTGGAACTGAACCCTGAATTGAGAGTTTACGGATTTCTTGTTTATGCTTGCTGGCAAACTCCTCCAAATGGGTCTCCAATTGTTTTGACATCTACAGGGACAACACATACATTCTGAAACTGTTGTTTCACATCTGTAAAGCTTGCTTTCATTCAAAATCCATGTCGTGCTCATCAGGGTACACGCACCTGTGCAATCTGATCCTCAGCCAGGACATTACCTCTCTCTTTATACTTTGCCTGTGACAGTAAACAAATTAGCTGGATGAAAATGCTAAATTATTTTCCTAGTTAATTAATCTCGCAGAAGTGCTGTGATCATACCTCTGCAAGTTTCTTCTTGGCGATCGCTCCAGCTCCGACTCCTCTTCTGTGCATGATGTCTAAATAAGAATCTCTAAAATACTACAAAATGAAACGGTATTATTTTCCTGTTCTAACAACTAAGTTATAGTAATTGACTTCCTATTCAGCTGAACAGCTTACGAGCTACATAGTAACAAATCGAGACAGAATGAAGAAGCAGGCGAACTAAAATAGATATATTACAATAAAACAAACTAATAGTGTTGTTCTCTGTCAATTATGCTCTTTATCTACAAAGTTTCCAGCAGTCCGGAAAGAAGACATCAACAGAAGTGTATTATTTCTTCTGTACACGAGTTAGGGCTCGTCGTTACTAATGTTTTGGTGAATGTGTCGATAACGACACCCATCGGACTGGAGAGCAACTGACGAAACAATGTTACTTGGTCAAGTTCATAGATATATCTATGGGTCAAGATTTTGTGGGATCATTATTCACATGAAAACATTTTCTTCGCACTTAAAATGTAACGTTACTTTCTGCAGTTTAGAACATAAAGCGGAATTATTACAAACAATCCTCGCTGTCATTAATCAAAATGTAGCGCTTCATTGGAAAAATAATCCTCAACAGGGCATATCAGACTGATATTTCCATAAATGTATGTGATTTTTAAAACAAAACCCCATTATACGCACATGTCTACACAAAACATGCAAGTATGTAATATTTCATCAAATTTAGTAAATTCAATATTCAACATAGGCTTCATCAAACGTGTGCAAAAGAGCAGATTCAAATGAAGGATTTTGGCCGTAATTGGGGCTGCTATTTAGAACTTTTTTATTATTATTATTTTATTTATTATTTTATTTATTTTTTATTAATGCCAAGGTATCAAAAATATAACTTGCATAGCAAAAATGTACAAATTACATACAACGAAATAAAGAAAGCAAAACAGCATATATATAGGCTACATATAGCCTGTACATGCTCATAAAAAATAAAATAAGAAACAGAACAGAAAGCTTTAATGAAATAAATTAAAAAGTTGAAACAAGTTTATTGTCTTAAGAGCTTTAAGATTCTTCGATGACGAAATGCTTTGTTGGACCTCTCGACCTCGCTCCATTATGACGCAAACACTCTATGACGTCATAGAGGCCGCGCTAAAGTGCAAAGTTGAGCATCAGTCTGTTGAGTTCAGGAGGAAAACGCAGCGATTAGCAGTATTATCAGACTGTTTATTTGCTAGTTCAAATCGGATTTTTGGATATTTTATCAATCTACTGCAGAAGTATCATAGCAGACATATCAGAGAATTGATTTTTGCTAGTGATATTGGATTTTTGGATAAGTGCCTAATTGTCAATCCATTGTGATCAATTGCGATCCATTGTGAAAATGACATTTCTGAGCAAACTTTTTGGATGCTTTAGCTTCTTCTTGCCAAGACACCACTTGTCAAGACAGTGCAGTGATGGCAACCTAGGATGTAGCAGCATTCAGGAGGAGCCCATCCAGAGACCTCCAGAAGATACAGACATGGAGGAAGAGATGGACTACTCTCTTGTTGAGCTGGAAATATTGCCAGATTTCTCCAGTGCGGCAGAACCACTGATGATTCGAGTGGAGGAGCCTGAATCCCAAACTCCACATGCCGGAGTGGAAAAATTTCCACGTTCCTGCACAGTGGCGAAGCCATTGCTGATCCAGGTGGCACCGCAACACCCTCTACCCTCTAAAGGGGCAGAAATTCTGATGGTTCAAGAGGCACATGCTGAGGAGGAAATACAGCCATCTTTCTCCACTGTGGCAGAACCAGTGATGGCTCAGTTTGAAGAACTTGAAAACGAATTGCCAAGCTACTTCACTGAAGTGGCAGAAACACTGATGGTTCAGGAAGCACCTTGGCATCTCACTCCACCTGCTGAGGAGGAAATATCTTTTTCCACTGTGGCAGAACCACTGATGGTTCAGATGGCACAAGCTGAGGTGGAGCAAGAGCGTCCACCTGAAAGGCGAGGGAGGAGAAGGACAAAGAAGGAGAGACAGAAATGCTCTTCAACTATAAAACTTCCAGGTGCAACTCCACCAGCAAAGCCAAAACATGCTTGGATGGATGTCAGTCCTGCACAAGATACCAAGGCTGAGAAAGAGACAATAAAAAAAGAGAGAGAGGTTGAAGATAAAACACCTGTAATGAATGACGAAATGATGAGGTGTGTAGTGGAGGTGGATCTGAGACAAGAAAGGAGAATGAAAAAGGAGAGAAAGACTGATTATGCTACTCCACCACCAGCAAAAGCAAAGCTTGCTTGGATGGAGATGGATGGAGACAGTGCAAAAGTCACACGTACGAAAAAAAGTGAAGATGAAAAGAGAAGTCCTGAAAGACAAGAAAAGATAGAAGATAGAAAGACAGAGCAGGCAGCAGATATTACTCCACCTCCCGCAAAGGCGAAAAAGACGTACCTACAGGAGCCTGAAAGCAGCAGCAAAATCAGCCAGAAGTCCAGCAGAAAGGAGAAGGGACTTCTTCTCATTTATAACCTGGTAGAGAAAAAGGTCACTGCAGAGAGAGAGAAGAAGAAGATCAGAGAAGAGGAGAAAATACAAAGGCAGTTACTGCACGAAAGATACCGCAATGATCCAGCCATGAAACACCTGCTCGTCAACAAACACAACAGACTGAGCAAGTCATATGCTGTGGTCTCACTCTCATCATCTGAGCATCAAGGAAACAGACAATGAAAAACATTTAAAGCAAATAAAACGTATTTTATAGAATATTTCTGCCTGTCTCGGTTTATCTGTTTGTCTGTGAGTGTGTTCAAAGTGAATTTAGTTTTGAGAATGTGACTTTTACACCTGTAGCCTCATATGTTCACCACTAGATGTCCTACCTTTCTATGTGGCATATGAGGGTAAATTGATATCATTCTGTTGGACCGTGCTCACATATTTACATATTATCACATATTATATATAGTTTTTTAATTCATATTTTAAATTAGCTTAAGTAATTTAGTTGTGTTTTTGTTATTCTTATTAGTTTTTTAATTTTTATGTGTAAGTTAAACTACATGAAAATGAGAAATGTTGCTGCTAAAAATAGGTTGATTTTTTATATTTTATTTCAGTTAAAGTGTATTTTATAGGTAACACATTTTTTATGGTTTTAGTTTTTAGTTAACTATTATAAACCAGATTTATGCTATATATATATATAAACCTAATGAATGCGTGGCAAGGTTTATATATCAGGCCCCTGATCTTCTGGGTGGTGCAAATGTGTTTTGTTTTACTTATATGAATTAAATTAATAAATGTAGGATTTGATATGATTCATCTCTCAGTTGCTTTCAAAGAGAGGTGAGGACAGAATTAATTTTGACAAAAAAAAGAGAAAAAAAAAAGATTCCCAAATAATGCCTCTGTGGACATGCATACATATTAAAGGGATAGTTCACCCAAAAATGAAAATTCTGTCATAATTTTCTCACCCTCATGTTGTTCCAAACCAGTTTCTTTCCTCTGTTGAACTAAAAAGATGACATTTTAAATGTTGGTAACCAGACTATTGATGGTAGCCACTGACTTCTGTAGTATTTTTTTTTTCCTATGGAAGTCAATGGATGCCGTCAAATGTCTTGTTACCAACATTCTTCAGAATATCTTCTTTTTAATTCATCAGAAGAAAGAAACTCATACAGGTCTGGAACAACTTGGGTGAGTAAGTTTTTGTGAACTATCCATTTAAACGTCATGAGCGAACAGCTCTACATATTTTTTTTTCTAATGCTAAAAAAAATCACAAATGACAATTGATGATTTTGAAAACAATTTAATTATAATTAGGCTAACCGATTTTCATTTAGAGATACATGACAAGATATTTAGATAGGGGTGAATCCAGGGTGATTTGGACACTTTTTGCCATTGAGATGTCTAGGAAAAAATGTGAAATATTCTGGTACACTCCTTTGCTCTTCAAATTCGATCTGTTCTCAGGTCGCTTTAGAGGCACGTCCTGTTTAGCTTTATTGATTCCTGTGGGTCACGAATAAAACATGATAAAATGCAATTTACACAATGGTAAATCCTGATTATTTTCACTTGCAGAAGGCAACTTACTTGAAGGCATCGGCTTTACTCTGAACCCACATCACAAACTCTTTTTTCAGCAGGTCATTGAAGATGCGAGTGTCTGAATCATCTGCCATAGTTGGTCTGTAAATGAGCATCAGATGCTGCCTGTTACTTTATGCAACCTGAATATGTAACATATACATGCTGTCCATTTCCCCAAACTTACTCGCTCTTCTTCTCTCTCTGATTGAGCAAATAGTTGACAAAGTTTTTCTGAACCATCGAGTCCACAATTTTGCTGATGTCACTTGCAATGGTTGATTCAGCATAACGACGGCTAAACTTCTGGATTGAGCTATTAATGATATTTGAAAACAAAACAAATAAAGCATACAAACAAAACAATCTTCTATTTCATTTGTCTTGACACTTTACAATAAGGCCTCATTTTTAATTAATGTTGTTATTGTATTAACTAACATTAGGCCTAGTACATTTGTTACAGCATTTATTAATCTTGACATTATTTAAACTTTTTAACTATATTTTAACTATTTTAATTATTAATTATTTTAACTATAGTTAACAAACAAATGGAACTTTATCATAATAAGTGTTGGCGCATTTTTATATACATATACATATGTAAATGTATTATTTGAAAATGATTTGATGATGTTTAATTATGATCTTACCTGCTATCAACAGGCTGGGATCCTGCACATGACCATGAACTTCCCAGGCATATCAAAACCAATGCAAATACGGCAGCCTTCATTTTTCCTTATTTAAATACATCAAAACAGATGAGAAAACACCATTCACAACAAGTATAGTGGATTTCAAATGACTTTAGACCTACCTTTTTTGGTTCTGGTCCCTATAATGGCTTAAACTGGTGCACAACTACAGCAATCTGCTCTGGTCTTTTATACAATGTGATTGACATTAACAGCAGAACAACAACTTATTTCCACATCATTAAAACAATTAATAATGAGGGCGATACATAGACATAAAATCTGATAAGGCTGCTTTTTCTTACAGTCTTAGGTGTCAAATCTTTTTACACTCTTTGTGGTTTGTACTGGACAAATATCATGGTCGTGGAACTGAAAATAGTGAAATGACCCCATTAAACCATTAATTTTAAAAGTCAAACACATTTTCAGTATACACAATCTGACTAGTATTTGTTGATGTAAGGAAATGTACCAAGCTAATGACTCGAGGTGTACATTTTCAGGCATTTTAAGAAAAGCAAACAGATTATGTATTTCTAAAAGGTTCTTATGTTCTTGTAGCCATAACAACAGTGGTGATGGATATACAAAATTAAAGGAAAGAATGGTAAAGATGTATTATTAAATTTAAATAAACAAAAATAACCATTGATATTTCTACTAATTCTGCTATTTCTACTAATTCTACTATTAGTACTGCAAGTAATGTTGTAAACATTTTGACTGAACATAGATTTGAATATATTCTGTGCAATGTGTGCATACATATACACATCCTGTATGTTCTTGGCACAGATTAAAGTTTAAATTTGTGTGGATATGCCCGTCCACTATACACTAAAGGTACAAATTTGTATTTAGTATTATTATTATTATTTTACAAACGCAATACTTAAATAATACGAAGTTAATTAAGTTCGTTCAAATATCTTCAATAAAATAATCAATCTTTGTAATGCTTCTTCAGTGCTTTTGTGACTGACATTTCTAAAGCTTTTATTTTGAAATAAGAACTTCCGGTGTGAGTAGATCCATAAAATTTCGTGTTTATTTCTGTAGGGTCTGACCTATAGAGTCAAGTGTAGTGATTTAAAAAACAGATAAATTCGTCGCAGTTGCACGTTGTCAAAGTATGCATTTATTAAAATACGCGTGTCAGCAAACAAGAAAACGCCTACGTCAGCGTTAGTTAATAGTTAATCGGATATACCAACTAAGAAAGTTATTCATAGTCATGATGGATGCAACCTCAGATCTATTTTGGCCGGCGATGCTATTTACGCTGCTTGCAGTTATAGTAGCAGCAGTTGTTTTGGGCAAAAATAAAGGCCCTGTGCCGTCAAAGTGCACCCATCAAACTAGTGGTGCTGCTGTTGTGGAGGAGAGAGCTGGTCCAGAGCCTGGAGCTTCCTCACAGTATCATCCTGAGAAACACTGTAATGAAACCAGACAACACCTGCAATCTGGTGCAAAGATCCTCAAAGCCAAAAATGAAACTCTGAAACATGTAAAGGTAAGGATTTATTCTGCTTTTTATGAATGCATTTGTAATAGTTTACAAGTAAAAATAAATAAATAAATTACAACACAATTAAAAACACAAAGGAAATTATTTCTTGAATATTTCTCAGTCACATTTAAGATTAGGGTCCAGTTCTCACCATTAACTAACTATTAACAACGACTTTTGCCTCCGTAAACTCCTAATTATTGCTTATTAATAGTTAGTAGGGTAGGTGTTAGGTTTAGGTATTGGGTAGGAATAGGATTAGGGATGTAGAATATTGTCATGCAGAATAATGATTAATATGTGCTTTAAAAGTACTAATAAACAGCCAATATTGTAGTCAAGTGGAGTGATTTCAAAAACAGATAAAGATAAGCAACTAGTTAATAATGAGAATTGGACCCTTTTTCTGTAATCAACCATTTACTGATTCTGTCTTTACCTCAGGATTCAAACTCTGATAATGAGGAAGAAGTGTGTAAGTCTGATTCTCCAGTTCACTCCACCATTGGATGGGGCGAGGATTCCTCTGAGTCAGGGATAAGGAATGCTCTGAAGGATTATGCTCAATCGCCTGGTATAATAATAATAATAATAATAATAATAACCCTCTTTACTAATTTCCTGTTAATATAAATACTTTGTGGGCTACTGCTTCATAAGTGTTATATTAGACTGGTTTTAAACTATTTTTCAGACATCAGATTTGTGAATATAAATGTATTCACAGATATTACTTCAATAAAAATGTAACCTAATAATTATTTTAATAACAAGAATTGCGTTGTATTGGAATGCATTCTCAGGTTCCATGTTTAGTTATTTTTTTTCAATCTGACCCACATGCTATTATTAAATATTAAGTTTTGTTAAAACTTTGATCTCTCCTGTAATCATTTAGTGGCGTTGTACACAATGTTGCTCAGGATACATTATCGTTATTGCTTTAGAACTGAGGGGAATTTTCTTAGTCATAGTAGGTTTACCCTTGTGCAAAAAGAAGTGCTCTTAACTGCATTGAATGCATACTTCAAATCTTAAAGTATATTTAAAAAAAAGCTGTACTTACAGATAATATAATACTAATGAAATATAAGCCCACTTAAATGTACTTAAAGTCCCCCTGTGGTGAAAATCAAGCTTTTAATGTTGTTTATATGTATATGTGGTGTTTTTAATATGCTTTAAGACAAACCATGTGCAAATTCATAAGTCAACGCCATTGCTGAGTATTTTCTCCTTAAAACTGCAGTGAAAAAAATACAGTCTCAAAAACGCGGTTTGAAATCGCTGGTGTTTCTGAAATTCTGACGTCACAAGCACGTCAACGTCTTTACATTTTAAATCATTAGATCATACTGTAAAGAAGTACACTTATAATAAGTGTCTGAAAACATTACTTTTTTTACAAGGATAGGTCTTGGTATGCTTTATATGTAATTTCCTACATATTGTCACATGTTTAGAATAAATGCACATTTTGATGTGTATTTGACAAAATGATCAAAAGACAAAAAAAGGTTGTCGCTAAAGGAAAGCAGCAATCGCAAAAAGCAGCCACAAAAGTAAATCACGATGGATGGGTCATAAAATAGATAATAAAAATAAAAAATCATGATAAGAAATGTCTGTGACCTTATTGGCAAACAATGTTTAAGGCTAATTTTGTCTACTAGGGAAGTTTTATTTGACTTTTGTTAAACATAATAAACTGACTAAACAAATCCACGGTTTGCAGGCTTCACAAGCATTACTGTTTGGCTATTCGGAAGCTGTTTTCACTTTACTTTTACTTAGGTTACAAATAATTTACTTGTGTCTTGTAGGATGGTAAATTTGTGAACAAATTGCAGTGGTTTGACATCTTTCTCTCTGCAATAGACGCTGAGAATAAACCCTTAAAGTATATGGCTGGCATGCTGAGGACCTGCCAGCTTGAAAAGATGATGACCAAAGAAGAACTGGAGGAAGAGCAGAGGTGATTCAATACACCCCTAAATATAGCATAATTTGTGAACATATTACACCATTCTCTGTATGAATACTCAATTCTGATTGGCTGGAAGGTGTGCTTTCAAACATGTAATGCACAGGTAGTTCCAGTCAGTTTAAACACGGTTCTATATTAATGCGGTGACTTAACTGACACTCGCACTCAGAGATCAGAGATTGTGCTGCACTCACACAGAAGCATTCAGAAGCATGGAAACTTGTCAACGCTGTGTAACGAGTTAGTTCAAAGGGGAAATATTAATAATTAATTATTAATATTTGGGTCAGTTAATTGGATTAACTTGATGTAGCTAAATTAATATTACAATCAATTAATCAGTTCGTCCAACGAACTATTTTGATTATTTATTTATTCTAAGAAAAGCGTATCTTTCATGGCCACCGAAAAATAATTATTTCTTAGCATGTACAGTTCTTAGAGCATGTAACAAGATCAAGATCGTAAAATAGACTTTGTTGCAAGCAGAGTTTAGTTTGGGTTAGATTTTATTTTTATGGTTTTGAAAGAAGTCTTTTATTCATATTGAAGTCTTTCATATTATGAAATATTATTATGATTTAAAATAACTGTTTTCTATTCTAATATATTAAATGTAATTTATTACTTCTGAATTTTCAGAATCATTACTCCAGTCTTCAGTGTCACATGACCCTTCAGAAATCATTCTAATATGCTGATTTGCTGCTCAATAAACTTTTATTATTATTTTCAGTTTTGAAAATAATTTGCTGTTAAATTTTTTTTGTTTGGAAACCATGATTTTTTCAGGATTCTTTGATCAATAGAAAGTTCAAAAAGAATAGCTTTTATTTTAAATAGAAACTTTTGTAGAATTAGAAATGTCTTTACTGTCACTTCTGATCAATTCAATGCATCATTACTGACCTCAAACTTTTGAATGGTAGTGTTTCTTCACATCCTTTCTCTTTGTCTCAATACCAGATGCAGATCTCAGAATTTAAATAATAACATTTAATTCACATTGTACATACATGTACATACATCATTATAATATAAATGTACAGTATAATCAAGGTTCACTTTGAGTAAGTCTTACCCTTACTTAGTAAGACTCAGTCAATCGTGTATGACCCATGCAAACAATCTTTCTTTATTTTAACTCCACCCATAACCAACATTTTGAAATAATTGTTCTTAAATAAACTTTACCAGCAAACAGTTCTGTCAGGCAGTTTTACCTTAATATTATAATTCCACAGTTTTCCTGTTTGACTTAAACATTGCATGTAGTTTGCATCGACCCAATATATACTCAACTAGGTAAACAATGGCATTTTCTGTTTAAACAGCATACACTTTAACACACCTCAGTGATCATGTTAGATAAACTCACAATTACAGACTAGAGCAGGGGTACTAAAGTTCAGAGGCCAAGAGGGACAGATTTAAATTGCATAAAATGTGAAGGGCCACAAATTCCAAATTAAGACTCTATTTACCCTGTTTAAGACAGTATTAGTAGTTTTATTTATAATTGGGACTTTATATCACGCAATTCTGACTTTATAACACGCAATTGAGAGTTTATATCTCGCAATTCTGAGGAATTATCGGAGGAATGTTTTATTCTGTGGCGGAAACGAGCTTCCCATTTAACTTGGTTGTACTCAAGGCAAAGCGAAATAAACACAATCATGTATAACACCAACAATATAACACAATAAAAAATAAATAAATAAAAATATTAAATTCTGCAATTCAGTTTGCATTGTATGATAGAGTTCAGTTCACTCAATATGTGTAAAATAGTTCAGTCCGTTTAATATGTGTAGTAGTTCAGTTTGTGTGAAAAGGGAAAAAAATTGTTGAATCCATTTCAGTTCATTCAATAGGTGTAAAATAGTTCAGTTCCTTCATGTGTAGTATATCATGTAGTGATATCCACAGAAACTTGAAACAGATGACTGTAAATTATACTAAGCTCCTTCCTCCTTAAGTACCCTACCTGCTATTCTATCAGGGCCTACTGACTTCCTTGTATTAACCCTTTTTAAGGTCCTACAAACTTCTTTAGATGTTATAATTACCTCCTGGCCTACATTCAATTGACGTCTAATCAAATTCCGCTCAGTCTTAAAATCTAATGTTTCAAATCTACCAAAAAATATATATAGTTAATTTGCAAAGGTCCAATCATCCCCATGATTACTCTGAATTGATTTCCTCTTCTCCTGTCCTATCATTGTATACACTCCCTGCCATGCCTACCTTAGATTGTTATCCCTCATTATCCTCTCAATCTTTTCTTCTTTAATGCTGCCTTTAATTCCCCATTTATCCACGGCTTATCATTTGGATACATTTTAATATTTTTTTTTGGTATGACTTTATCCACACAAAAATGTATATAATCTGTCACAACTTGATTTAGTTCATCTAGATCCTCACTGGTGTCTATAAAGACATCCCATGCTGTACAGTCAAAACATCCTCTAAGACAGTCCACAGATTCATCGTTCCATATCTGAATGGTATGGTATGGTATCTGGTATCTGAATGCTGGTTTTAAGCCGCTGTTTATAAAGAGGAACCAAATGAATAACATTGTGGTCTGACTCTCCTAAGGAGAATCTCCTAAGAATCTCCTTTAATGCACTCTTAATATTACCAAAGCACAAATCAAGAACCCTTTCTCCTCTGGTGGGACAAGTAATATACTGATAAAAATGGGGCAGCACATGCGTTAAGGAACAACCATTAAAGTCCCCAAGTATGAATTTAGGAGCGTCTGGTGCAATGTTTTCCAGCCGAGCCACAACATCATATATAACGTCTGCCGCAGCCTGGAAATTCGTCCAGGGATGAATATAAACAATAGTAATGAACAACTGTCCAAACTCACTAGGGAGGGAAAAAGGTCTTAATGACAAGGACAAAAGTTCAATACACTCAAAAAAATGAACTAGGAAGGTTGTGCACTTTACATAATATATTTATATTTAGTTTACTTATAATAATTGTGTTTGTTGACTTTAAATGTTTTTTTCTATTAAGGTCCACGTAATTATGTCTCAACTTAACAGTACAAAATCCTAACGCGTTGTCTAAACACAAACCATTTATGTTAAGTAAAAAATTCTTACATCCAGCGGGTGGCAGTATAGTGCAACGCCAACTGCCATTTTGCCCTAACTTAATTTGATTGTGTTCAATCTGCTTAATATGTAAAATTTAAGGTTACTTAATCCGTTTGTGTTGGATTATATGAATGATTTGTGTTGCATTAACTGAAACTGGGCAGGGCTTGTTAGTTCCCAGCATGCTTTGCATATGGTTGAATTAAGAGAGAATAAATGTTAAAATTAAGTGTTATTTTATGTTTTTTTTTGAGAAAATGAGAAAAGGGGAAGACTTGATAGTGTGTAATTGTTCAATTACATTGGAATTATTAGAACCATTTAAATTACAGTGGTTTACCATTGTGGAGACGTGTGGAGCATTTTGTTTGGCTGTGGACTGATTCAGTTACTTTTAACTGCTTTGGTTGAAGGAGCATGTAAATCTTAGCATTTAAGATGCTGATATGTGCTACTGCTAGCAAATAGCTAGCTGTAGTCTATCAATTTACTTCTGTGTCACTAAAATAAATGAAATATTAATGTATGATGAAAATAACAATCGCATAATTTGGATGCAAAGTAAATTAGTTGGTCCAAAACATTGCAAATTAGTTGGGCTGACAAATGTTGACATTAAATTAAGCTGTGTCCAACCATAGTAAATAAGTTGAATCAATGATTTTTGCTTATGGGTTCTATTTGCCTAGATTAAGCTGAGATAACATAATTCAAATGCGTGGAAATGTGTGTCATAATTATATTAAGTTACACCAACGATTTATTTTTTTGAGTGTATCCTCTGAGCAATAGGACTCCTGCAGTGTGAAGTTTTTGCACCATCTATCGTTTACGTAGACGCACACACCTCCACCAACTTTCTTCCCCGTTACTAGTGGATCATGATCAGTTCTCACAGGTAAAGAGTCGTCAATCGTGTCTTTAAAGGGGTCATATAATGGTACATGCACTTTTACAAGTTGATTGTACTGAAATGTGTGTTGGCAGTGCCTGTACACAACCATCATATAATGATAAAAATCCATCCAGTGGTCTTTTTTAATCTCCTTATGCTTTCCCCCGTCTCAAATCGAGCCGTCTGACGTGTGACATCACACGGTCGGACGCCCCTCCCACGATTGTTAATTGACAGCAGCGTTTCAACACAGACCCGCCCTGAGCATAGTCCGCGCGGACATTGTTGATACGCTGGAGCAGAATGGCGTCTAAGCGATTGTGGTGTTCTGTTCTTGGGTGTAATAACGAACACAGCAGTCATTTTGATGTTCCTAAATCCGAACCGCTGAAGACACAGTGGTTGAGTTTTGTTTTCGAAGGGAGTATTCCCCACGATCAATGTCAATGCTTTCATGTTTGCGCGAATCATTTCTCACCAGACTGCTTTATAAAGGAGGGTCAGTATAAAGTGAGTGTTACGTTTTATTAACCTTTATATTAATCTTTGCAAATCGCTTGCACGCTTCACGATGAATGCGGCTAAGGTTTACACTCAGGGTACATTACGGCATGTTTTCTATGTACAACATTCTCAACAATATTCTTCATAATCCCAAGTTTATAATGAACAACGCGTTATGGTTATTGTGTTATTACAAACTGTGTACGCACAGAACAGAGGGGCGGGGTGAGCAAAGCTCATTATCATTTAAAGACACATGCACTTAAATGGCGTGCTGAAAACAGAGCTGTTTTTGACCAGGTAAAATGAGTGTTTTCTTACAATACTAATGAGAATTTTTAATTAAAGTGTATTACAAACTTTTCATTTAGACCCTAAAGAATCATAATAACTTGTACAAAAATGGCATTATATGACCCCTTTAAGCCATGTTTCTGTGAAACACAGCAAGCAACTGTCTCTGTACTCGGTGAAATACCTTACAGCCGACTGAAATTCTGATAGTTGCTTGGAGAGAGACCGTGTGTTGGCAAAGATCACCAAATTATTTCCCCTCTAGTATTGGTAGGTTTAGGATTAGTTCTGGGGGAGAGGTTAGGATTAGGGGTGGGGTTAGGATTACACAATTAGGTACTGACTTCAACGAGGGGGGTAATAATTAGGCAGGGAGTCGAAATTCGGAACAACATCTCCTCCATCTCCTTTATGCTGTATTCGCAATTCCAGTGAAATTCGGCAATCACCATATTGTCCCCAGTCACCGGGCTGATCTCAGCTGTGGCTGCTTGCTCTCCTGTTGTTAAGATCTGTGTCGCAGCCGGTAACAGCAAATAAGCGACCAACAGTAGCCCATAAAGCAGCACTACACAACACATCCAAAGGGGCTCCATTAGGTTTAAAATACTAAATAACAAAAACATACAAAACAAACAAATCAAACTTGACTGGTGCACCACAGACACTTGTCGCCACCGTGAAGCGCCAGAAGTGAGTTGATTTGAGTTGATTCTGTTCAAAAACTTAATTAAACAAGTTGGCAGAACTGTCTAAATCGGTTCAGTTTGAATGGTTTGTTCAGTTTCCTGGTTTCACACTCGGAGTCTTAATATCAAAAGCGTTGTGACAGCAAATCTGCAGATGCACCCTTTTGTTTGACAGCGATGAAGATCTTTATTAGTTGAACATATGCGTATGCTTTCTGTGAATGAATGATTCCACAGGACGATACATTCGATTTCATTTAATTCAGGTAATATTTTGCAACCAAACAGATTATCACGTCATGATACCACTACTACAAAAGTAAAGAATTATGAGATATAATCAGTCTGTTTGATTGTTTGCCCATTGTTCCTTTAGACCCGGATAAGCACGTCATGAGTTTACATAATTTATTATTTGAATAGGGCAAATATGTGTAAATAGGCTAAATACTCTCCAGATCTTGCTGCTTTACTCATGTAAGTAAGTCCACTGAAGGCAAGTTTGAAGAACCCAAGTGCAGCATTTGTTCAAAATAAAATCAAACATAAAACAAAGGCATGATGTGGCATAAACTCAAAACATAAACATGAACACTTACAAACAGTGGTTACACAAACAATACTTGACAAAGACACAAGGCAAACATGAGGGCTTACACAAGACTTAATGACTAGACAAGGGACACCTGTGAACATAATCAAGACAATCAACCAATGACAACATGACATATTCACATGGGGAACATATGGCAGGATCACATGACTATAACGGGATCACATGACAGACATGAAACAAGAACATGGAACATGAAACAAAACCAAAACGTGACAAATCCCCCCCTCTATGGGCGGCTCCCGACGCCCAACATGAAACAAAAACACAAGAGTCCTTGGGGAAGAGATGGCGGGCCAGGCCTGTGCAGGGGAACAGGGCAGATTGCGTCCATCTTTGCCGAGGGCTCACGGGCTGGAGCCGATGTGTGTGCTGCCCACGCACACAATGATCAATGACCACTATGATCAGCGCTGCATCTTCCGGAGCTGACTCAGGCGCGGTGGTCATCTTGTCTGAAGACACAGGTGCGGCAGACATGGCGTGAGCAATCTCTGGCTAGGCAGGTATAACGTTAAGAGGCTCAGGCTCAGAAGGCCTGACGTGAAGAAGCTCAGGCATGGCAGGCATGACGTGAAGAAGGCCAGGCTCGGCAGGCATGACGTGAATAAGCTTAGGCTCAGAAGGCATGACGTGAAGAAGCTCAGACTCGGCAGGCATGACGTGAAGAAGCTCAGGCTCGGCAGGCATGACGTGAAGAAACTCAGGCTCGGCAGGCATGACGTGAAGAAGCTCAGGCTCGGCAGGCATGACGTGAAGAAGCTCAGGCTCAGAAGGCATGACGTGAAGAAGCTCAGGCTCGGCAGGCATGACGTGAAGAAGCTCAGGCTCGGCAGGCATGACGTGAATAAGCTTAGGCTCAGAAGGCATGACGTGAATAAGCTTAGGCTCAGAAGGCATGACGTGAAGAAGCTCAGGCTCGGCAGGCATGACGTGAATAAGCTTAGGCTCAGAAGGCGTGACGTGAAGAAGCTCAGGCTCAGAAGGCGTGACGTGAAGAAGCTCAGGCTCGGCAGGCATGACGTGAAGAGACTCAGGCTTTGGCGTGCTGGCTGTGGTGTGCACTGCGGGATTGTGGAGCCCCTTATCCACAATTCCCACAGTAAATGAGGAACCGCTCAGCAGAAGGGCATGGTCGATGTATTTCTCCAGGGGCCAGTGTATTTTCCCCCCAGGGAGCCGTGAACTAATGGGTTCGTTCAAACCCACACGAAAAATGTCTTTGAGTACCACATCATTAAAATCTACCAAGCAACATAGTCCACAAAAATCTTCAACATAGTCCTCAATGGACCGTTTGCCTTGACAAAGGCGAAGGAGGGCAACTGCTGAGTTCATGTTGAGGTCAAATATTCTGTAAGTAAGTCCACTGAAGGCAAGTTTGAAGACGCAAGTGCAGCATTTATTCAAAACAAGATCAAACATAAAACAAAGGCATGTCATGAACTGAAAACATGAATGATTACAAACAGTAGTTACACAAACAATACTTGACAAAGACATGGCAAATATGAGGGCTTAAATACACAAGACTAATGACTAGACAAGGGACATCTGTGAACATAATCAAGACAATCAACCAATGACAACATGACACATTCACATGGGGAACATATGGCAGGATCACATGACTATAACAGGGGTTCACGTGACAGACATGAAACAAGATCATGAAACAAAACCAAAATGTGACAGATCAGTAGATCTAGTGTCATTACTATACAGTTGTGGTGATATGTTAACATACACATTGCAGAATCTACAAAATAAGTGGGATCATAAAAATGACTTCTTCAGCTTATTCAGGGCAGTACTAAATAAAAAAAAACAAATATGAAAAAAATCCCCAAAAAAGAAATGTTTATGAATCCTCCCATTTTGGAAAAATTATTAACATCTAGCAGGTTCTGCAAGGTTTATGCAAATGTTTGAACGCAGCTGTGGGCAGTGTTGGGGGTATAACGTGAAGAGGCTCAGGCTCAGAAGGCCTGACGTGAACAAGCTCAGGCATGGCAGGCATGACGTGAAGAAGCTTAGGCTCAGAAGGCTTGACATGTGAAGAAGCTCAGACTCGGCAGGCATGACGTGAAGAAGCTCAGGCTCGGCAGGCATGACGTGAAGAAGCTCAGGCTCGGCAGGCATGACGTGAAGAGGCTCAGGCTCGGCAGGCATGACGTGAAGAGGCTCAGGCTCGGCAGGCATGATGTGAAGAAGCTCACTGTGGTGTGCACTGTGGGATTGTGGAGCCCCTTATCCACAATTCCCACAGTAAATGAGGAACCGCTCAGCAGAAGGGCATGGTCGATATATTTCTCCAGGGGCCAGTGTATTTTCCCCCCAGGGAGCTGTGAACTAATGGGTTTGTTCAAACCCACACGAAAAATGTCTTTGAGTACCACATCATTAAAATCTACCAAGCAGCATAGTCCACAAAAATCTTCAACATAGTCCTCAATGGACCGTTTGCCTTGACAAAGGCAAAGGAGGGCAACTGCTGAGTTCATGTTGAGGTCAAATATTCTGTAAGTAAGTCCACTGAAGGCAAGTTTGAAGACGCAAGTGCAGCATTTATTCAAAACAAGATCAAATATAAAACAAAGGCATGTCATGAACTCAAAACATGAATGATTACAAACAGTAGTTACACAAACAATACTTGACAAAGACATATGGCAAATATGAGGGCTTAAATACACAAGACTAATGTCTAGTCAAGGGACACCTGTGAACATAACAACATTGATAAAAAAAAACAAAACATGAAAAAAATCCCCAAAAAAGAAATGTTTATGAATCCTCCCATTTTGGAAAAATTATTAATATCTAGCAGGTTCTGCAAGGTTTATGCAAATGTTTGAACGCAGCTGTGGGCAGTGTTTGGGGTAACGCATTACAAGTAATGTGAGTTTCGAAATCAGATTACTTTTTTAAAATAATAATTAATGCATTACTTTCAAATGTACAATAAAATATCTGAGTTACTTTTTCAAATACGTAACCCAAGTTACTTTGTTTTCTCATTTATGGACAGACACCTCTCCTGTCCATGTCAAATAAAACAAATATACTTTATGTATTTAATCTCACTTTATTAACCAATGTCTTTGCTGCTGACCTTCGATGATCCAATTCAGCAATTATAATAAGCAAAAATGACTTTAGTCACTCTTAGTCACATTTGTTTTTAAGTAAGTGTTGAACTTCCTTCTCCTGTGTCCCATTATTTTGCAGTCCAGAATGGCAGCACAGCTGAAAGGTTTGTTTGAACTTCGAGTGAGTTTTCATCTCCTCCAGTCTGAGTCTTATTCATTTCACTCTTGGTGTGAAACAGCCTTTACATTTGTCAAAAATAGAATTTTAGTTTTTTTATATAAAAAAACAAACAAGCAAGAAACATTACATTACTGAGAAAAAGTAACACAAAAGTAACGTAACGCATCACCTTCCATGAAAAGTTACTAAGTAATGCTATTTGTTAGTTTTTAGGGAGTAACGCAATATTGTAACATTACTTTTAGAAGTAAATTTCCCCAACACTGGCTGTTGGTACAGTATGAATGTACAGACTGCAATATATTTTATAATGTGTGTGTGTTCTGTAACAGGGTTCAGCAGGAGCAGTTGGCTGCCATCTTCCAGCTTCTCAGAGACAAACAAGACACGTTCGGTGACGTGACCGAGGGCGATTTACAAGAACAGCTTAAACTCTACTCTATTTGACACCGGGATGTCTGTATATGTGGATTTGGTTAAGCTCTTCGTCATCTTCATAGATTCAGATACTTTTTATGCAAGTGTTCAAATTAATACCTGTCACAAATAATTGACAAATGATTTTACTAGATCAAATTGATTGAAGTCACATATTTAAAAATATTTCAAATATGAAAAAAGGGGTTTGTTTATGTCTTGCATGTATTTATTGGTCATTCATATAATTTTGTACATAAAATTAGTAATGAAGAATCGAAAAAGTCTGGATAAGTTTAGTAGCAGTCTCTTTAGCTTCACATTATGGGTGTAGTGCATGTCGGTTCAAACCAAATCCATATTACAAATGTACGGTATGAACTGAATTTTAACTCTAGTTATGTGTTAACACTGTGCTTAAGTTACAAGTATGCAAAATGGACACATTATTAGTGTTGTTTTTATAAATAATAATAATAAAAAAAACACTTTTTGCTTTATTGTATATTTTAATAGTTATTCATGGTTTTATTTTTAAACACTGCCCATAGATCTGTGCTGGCCAGGATAATCATGTCATTCAAATGGAAGGGGCGGACTGTAATCCAAAAATAAACAAATGGTGTGATGATGTAATGAATTTCAAAAGGTAGATTATAAAACACTGTTACCAAGTCTTTCACATAGTTTGCATGTGACCAGACTGATAAGATGAGTGCCAGTCACTCATGAAATATGTTGAAAGCCTGGGGCTTTGTTAGTCTCATTCTGACTTTTAGCGTGCTGCTCTATCTAGTCCTTTGGTTGAATCTCTCTGAACACTTCCACAGGTAAGAAATAAGTGTATTGGCTAAGTAAATCTTTTGAAAATATCTTATGGTGTAATTATGATATTCTTCTGACTCGTATTTTGGTATTCTTGCTAATTTGTTCCTGTTTTTAATGTACATTTTCCTCCTCATTAGCAAAACGTTCATTATTTCTGTACTGAAATTATCATCACTTGGAAATACTATTTTACACAAAACTGAAAAACCCTTTCACTCCGCTGAGCGAGAAGTGAACATTACACCTATTCCGGTTCTCTACAAGGAAAATTTTACAAAACTGCCAGTGTGGGATTTCGAAGATGTTTATTTGCGAGACCATCAAGCAAGAAAACCTGTAAGTGCTCCTTTTTCAATACTATTCTCGCGTCATGTTTCAGCTGTGCAGTCGTTTTGATCCCTATGAAAAATCACCTTTTCCGTAGACCTGTTCAAAGTCTCTTCAAAACACAGAGGATCCCACGTTCAAGGAAGCTGTCCTTTCTGATATTCAGCTGTGGCTATACAGAGGTCAACTCAACATAACAGAATGGAATCGATTAGCACACTTCAACAATCCTTTTGGCTTCATGGAGTACAGTTACAATGGTGATCATCTAAGGCAAATTACACAACATTTCTGGCAGATTTTACATGTTGTATGGGTGTCTAAAACCTCTGGCACATCCTGCATGTGTTTGAGAAAGGCGTGTAGTAGGTTATTTATCATAGGCTAGATAAATATTGTAAACCGTTCTCTCTTTCTTTATTCAAAGAAACATTATGGGTTCAGTGTAAGTTACGCTCAAATCAGTCGACATCATAATGTTAATTACCACTCGTCCCATCTTTTCTTTTAAAAACCACATGACATCAAAACTGACAATTCTTACTTTTTATGGAATATTGCAGTGTTTGTTATAAATGATTTATCCGTGCCCACTTTTTCAAAATTCATGTGCCCTCATAATCTTTAATCAGAATAACTTCTCCCTCTTGCAACGACTTCTCTTGTTGACATGTTTACTGGTGGGAGGCAACTCACATTATCAATTCAACATGATCAATGGGATCGGAGAAATAATGTTCATCGTCCTGTATTTTTCTCGTTTGAGAAGCCATTTCATGCAGATATAAGCCTCAATAGGGTAAAGATTGATGCCGCCTTTAAAAAAGTAAAGGTCTGGATTACAGTGAGGCACTTACATTGGTAGTAAATATGGTCAAGTCACAAAACAAAAATATTCAGTTTCAGTTGACTAGTCGGGGTAGCGCCATATTTAATTTTTGACAGGGATGAAAACGAGGCTGTGAGGGATAGAATAAAATGCATTCAATGGATTGTACTGTTTAACAATACACAGATTGTTCAGCTGATGAAACTTCTTTATGGAAAAAAACTTTCAATGGACAAAAATAGTTTGTCCTCAATTTTTATATTAAAGAAAAAAGGGACGACTAAAATATATGTTTGTTCTAATTATCATTATGCCACAAATACTGTTGATTGAGCTTTACTTGCAACCTTGAAATATTGGATGAATTTGGATGCCATCCCTGACAGCAACATAGTGTTGGGCCAGATCCGGGCCACATCTGGGCCACATCTGGTACATGTGGATTCCATGCGTCAGATATGGGCCGGATCTGGGCCGACACTATGTTGCTGTCGCACATTGCATTCCTTTACGTACATGTACGTTGTTTCTTTTCCACCGAAGAGGTGAAAAAAGCAGTGGACTTAATTCCAAAACCCCAGTCTTCAATATTACTGCCTGTGCCTGAAGGCTCAAAAGATGGCTGTATCCGCTGTGCTGTTGTGGGTGCTGGTGGTATTCTCAACAACTCAAAGATGGGCAAAGAGATAGACTCCCATGATTATGTTTTTCGGTAAGCGTGAAACTTTGAAACTAAAATTATCTTTGCGAAAAATGTCTACGGTAGAGATGACAATTGAATGAAAAAGTTATTATTAAAGGTCATGACTGTGTATTCTGATACTGTTTATTCTTAGAGTAAATGGGGCTGTTACTCAAGGTTATGAGGAGGATGTTGGAAATAGAACATCAGTTTATGTGCATACAGCTTTTTCCTTATATGCCACCTTGCTGAATTTAAAAAAGGAAGGCTTTCACAGTATTCCACAAGATGAGGTCAGTATTTTTTACACTGAATTCTAAAATAATATATTCACTGTAATTTGCAGATACTCACTTCAATGCACTATGCTGCTGTGCAGTTAAGTTTGTTTTTTTCAGTGGCAGGCAACACTACTTTTCAAATATTTGGGGTTGGTACGATTTTTTAATGTTATTGAAAGAAGCCTCTTCTGCTCACCAAGGCTGCATTTATTTGAACAAAAATACAGTAAAAACGATAATATTGTTAAATATTATTACATTTCAAAATAACTTTTTTCTATTTTAATATGTATTAAAATGTAATTTATTGCTGTGATGGAAAAGCTGCATTTTCCGCAGCAATTACTCTAGTTTCCAGTGTCACATGAATGATCCTTCAGAAATCATTCTAATAGGGATATATTGTATGTTATAGAATCACACACACACACGCATATATATATATATATATATATATACTCTCTGGTGTTATTCAATAGGGTATCAAATATGTAATGATCCCTGAGGGCCTGAGGGACTTTGAGTGGCTCCAAGGACTTTTGCAGGGAAAAGTAGCCAACGGTTCATTCAAGGGTGTGAGGTAAAGTATCCAGCTCTGCCAGTAAGCAAGATGAACACGGTAATATTAATACAGAAGTTCTTCGAGATAATTTTCACCACAGTCGACTGGCCAATCAGAATGAAGTATTCCAGAGAGCTTATAAATAAATAATCTTAAACCTTACTATGTTTGGCTCCTTGATAAGTGGTAAATATTTATCACTGTGCTCTTGATTTGTTTAAAAACCAATATTTGCATTTATTCTTTCGTAGGCCACTGAATTATTTCAATGGGAATTTTAATGAGAGTAGATTCTACGTTCTTCACCCTGATTTTCTTCGATACATTCGCAACAGGTAACATTTATGTTTACAGTGACCAGTTTGTTTGGTCATAGAACGATGACTCTTATTTTTTAATTTTTTTAATAGATTCATGCCATCCAAACAAATGCAGGGCAATTACTGGTCAATATACAGACCGACCAATGGAGCGTTTGCTTTGTTCTTGGCTATTCACACATGTGATATTGTAAGTAAATGCATATTTTTTCTATTACTTCAACTTATTCTTTGTTTGCAGCTCTTTAAAAACTGAAAAATACATTTTATGTTCATATCATCATAATTGCATTGTATTAGTAATACTTTATGAACATTACTTGACATCAGGTGGATGCCTATGGATTTATTACTGAAGACCACCATAAGTACTCCAACTATTATTATGAAAAGTTAAAAAAAACCAGTGTCATTTTCTATATTAACCATGACTATGGCCTGGAGATAAAGACCTGGAAGAAACTGCATGAATCTGGAATCATTAGACTCTTCCAAAGACACTAACACATCAAAAACAGAAGGTAGACTCTGTTCTGTCAACAGGTGTTATTTTAAAAGATATTTCCAAGTTATGATTCTGTGTCTTGGTGGTTGGTTATTCAAGGGCAAGATGGACAAAGGAAAGCTATGGACTTAAACTAAATGAAACTTCTGTGAAATGCTGCAAGTGAAGCATGTTTTTGGTTTCCTTTTTTTATAGAGAAAGCTGATATTTATACAGGTTTGTGTTTGTGTTCGGTCTTTTATTATTATTCATTATACATTTGATTACATTTCCAATATAAAACTGTTTTTTTTTATGATCAGTTTTCTATTATTAATCATTACTCTTTTTATGACTTTATTAGTTTTTTTTATAAATGCAAAATAGATTAATATTTTCCTAAAACTGGGCTTCCAATAGCCATACACAAACATAGGACCAACTTTAAAGAAGTATGCTATTTATTGATATTTAGATCTATATTTTATGTTATATTTTTTTAAAGCACCATGTCCTATCTAACAAATTCCAGTTCTGTGGATTGCAGAAATGTGTATTGATACACATTATCAAACAACATGAAGATAAGAATAAAAAGACGTTACACTTATTTATGGTGTCTGTGTTACAGTGTAATTATGCATTTAAGTACTGTGTAATAATAATTAACGACATGTATGGGGTTGGGTTTTGGTTTAGTGTTAGTTGCACGTAATTATGCATAATTTATAGTTATTAACTACATGTAGCGTGTAACAAGGACACTGTAAACCTGTGTTTTCATGCTGATTTATTCAAAGTACTATTGAACAGCTCACTTCTGTGAAAGACTTCTTTGATTTAGTTTGCTTGAGCTGTAATCTGATACAAATTCACTGCATCATCAAACCATGTGTTTATTTTAGGATAAAGGTAAACCGGAACTAGTCATCACACTTTCTCCAGTAAATATTTGTCAAGGTTGGGTCCCCAGGGGAAAGGTACTGTAATATGTTAACTTATCATGTTGGCACTGTATAGCATTGTACATTAGTTGCCAAATATGATATCCGGAGGGGATAATTTCACAATATTTATCACATGTTATATTGGGAAGAAGGATTCACTAAATTTGTTTAAGGTATTAAAAATTACAAAATGATTTGGCATGAAAGGCAAACGCAAACATATAATTAAAAATGGAAATATAGCTTACATTGACTACAATGTAATCAGTTGTGAATATTTTGTTGGTTCTCCCTTATTTTTGATTACAGCAGCCATTCTCCTGGGCATTGACTCACTAAACTTTGCACATGTGTCACACTTAACTTCTTTCCAATTCATGAACATATGTTCTTTCCAAGATCAATGTGACTTTTCACTATTCAGCTTTATAATATCACAAAGGTTTTCAATGGCTTTAAGTTTAGGAGACTGAAGAGGCTACTTGACAACTTCAAAATGCTGAGCATGAACACTTTCATTGCACGCAACTTTGTTTCATGCGTCATGTGTGGTGTGTTTGGGATCGTCATCATGTTGCAAAGTACACATTTGATCTCCAAACAGATCCTCCATCATACTTGGCTACATTGTGTTCAACAGGATTTCCCAAGTATTGATTCATTTTCAAACTGCCAGCAAATTTGAAGATCCTTCCAACACCTTCTGCAGACATCTGTAAATGGCGCACCATGTACAGTGAGGAAAATAAGTATTTGAACACCCTGCTATTTTGCAAGTTCTCCCACTTAGAAATCATGGAGGGGTCTGAAATTGTCATCGTAGGTGCATGTCCACTGTGAGAGACATAATCTAAAAAAAGAAATCCAGAAATCACAATGTATGATTTTTTAACTATTTATTTGTATGATACGGCTGCAAAGAAGTATTTGAACACCTGAGAAAATCAATGTTAATATTTGGTACAGTAGCCTTTGTTTGCAATTACAGAGGTCAAATGTTTCCTGTAGTTTTTCACCAGGTTTGCACACACTGCAGAAGGGATTTTGGCCCACTCCTCCACACAGATCTTCTCTAGATCAGTCAGGTTTCTGGGCTGTCGCTGAGAAACACGGAGTTTGAGCTCCCTCCAAAGATTCTCTATTGGGTTTAGGTCTGGAGACTGGCTAGGCCACGCCAGAACCTTGATATGCTTCTTACAGAGCCACTCCTTGGTTATCCTGGCTGTGTGCTTCGGGTCATTGTCATGTTGGAAGACCCAGCCTCGACCCATCTTCAATGCTCTAACTGAGGGAAGGAGGTTGTTCCCCAAAATCTCGCAATACATGGCCCCGGTCATCCTCTCCTTAATACAGTGCAGTCGCCCTGTCCCATGTGCAGAAAAACACCCCCAAAGCATGATGCTACCACCCCCATGCTTCACAGTAGGGATGGTGTTCTTGGGATGGTACTCATCATTCTTCTTCCTCCAAACACGTTTAGTGGAATTATGACCAAAAAATTCTATTTTGGTCTCATCTGACCACATGACTTTCTCCCACGACTCCTCTGGATCATCCAAATGGTCATTGGCAAACTTAAGACGAGCCTTGACATGTGCTGGTTTAAGCAGGGGAACCTTCCGTGCCATGCATGATTTCAAACCATGACGTCTTAGTGTATTACCAACAGTAACCTTGGAAACGGTGGTCCCAGCTCTTTTTAGGTCATTGACCTCCCGTGTAGTTCTGGGCTGATTTCTCACCTTTCTTAGGATCATTGAGATCCCACGAGGTGAGATCTTGCATGGAGCCCCAGTCCGAGGGAGATTGACAGTCATGTTTAGCTTCTTCCATTTTCTAATGATTGCTCCAACAGTGGACCTTTTTTCACCAAGCTGCTTGGCAATTTACCCGTAGCCCTTTCCAGCCTTGTGGAGGTGTACAATTTTGTCTCTAGTGTCTTTGGACAGCTCTTTGGTCTTGGCCATGTTAGTAGTTGGATTCTTACTGATTGTATGGGGTGGACAGGTGTCTTTATGCAGCTAACGACCTCAAACAGGTGCATCTAATTTAGGATAATAAATGGAGTGGAGGTGGACATTTTAAAGGTAGACTAACAGGTCTTTGAGGGTCAGAATTCTAGCTGATAGACAGGTGTTCAAATACTTATTTGCAGCTGTATCATACAAATAAATAGTTAAAAAATCATATATTGTGATTTCTGGATTTTTTTTTTTAGATTATGTCTCTCACAGTGGACATGCACCTACGATGACAATTTCAGACCCCTCCATGATTTCCAAGTGGGAGAACTTGCAAAATAGCAGGGTGTTCAAATACTTATTTTCCTCACTGTATGCATTTGATATTAAAACACTCCAGTCGTCTCCTACGAACATATCTGACACCATCCAAGGCTAGGATGTTAGATTTTGACTTGTCGGACTGCAAAACACGGTTCCAATCTTCTATACTCCAATCCTCATGTTCTTTGGCAAATGCAAGGTGTTTTTTTTTGGAGTAGATTTTTAATTTTTTTTATTTACTGGTACACAACCTCTCAATCTAGCCTGTTATATCTGTTGGCTTATATCTGTCCAGCCACAGCACTTCACATTCTACATAGTGGTCTCACTATGGTCTCACATAGGTTGGCACTAACAAGTGCTTTCAACCTTCTTTTTGATTTGAATGGAATGCAGAAAACACTTGAGGTTTGCAATAGACTTGTCCCACTGCCTAGAACGCAACCGAATGCTTCTTCAAGCACCTCCTACTTGAAAAAACCCCCCCCTACTTTTAAACAGGAAATTATGGAATATACATATGCTGATCTATTCGCACTGGATTAGCATTACCTGAGGTCATTTTTTACAGAAGGTAAAAGTCGCCGTAATCTTTACTGACACTGTCTGTTTGGACGGGACTAAAATCACTGAGAAGCTCTGGTAATAATTACTTTACCCCACCTCTCCATGTTAAACTAATCCCGTCCGAATAGGGCTCTAGACTAAAATGCATGTTTGAGCTGTTATAATGATAATGTTCATGAGAGAGTAGGGGAGTTAGGGAGAGTTAGGCAAAACCTAACGCGGGGTAAATGTAACACAGACCTTTTACATAGTTAGTCAGGGTCAAGCAGGTTGTGTTTCCGCTCTTTTTCTCTCGCTGCCAGAAGAAGTCGTCTCCGGCGGATTTGTGGAAAGTTTTGATAAGATTTCGTGAAGATTCATGGAGTGTTTTGACACCATGCAAGTCAAATTTTTCATCATACGTTGTTTTCGGTTTCTGAGTTGGGTGTGTACGTCACCAAATCTAACTTTATATTACCTTAATCACTGTCTTGTTGACTAAAACATGGCACCATTTTGAAACATATCAGCAACTCCTAGCAACTGTTAGCTAGGCTTAAACTATTTTTTTTACACAGCGGGGTTAGTTGTAGCACAGTGTTACAACTAAGCCGCCAAGTGTACAACGATAATGAAATGAAAACCAGAGGTTTGAGTATTTATTTATATATTTATTTTGCCACATTTAACTTTGTTGGACTTTCACAAACAATGTTGGAATTTAAATGTCAAAGTATGATTTTTTTCCACAATTGCATTGATCACTTGTTTATTTATTAAAAAGCCTGTTTTTCATGCAATAAACCCTTTAAAATGTGATTTTTAGCTCGTTTTTATTATTATTACTGTTATTATTAATAATAATAATTTTGCATGCAGCTGCCACACACAAATATAATTCAATAGCAATTACAATATTTGATGATTTTATTTATTTATGTATTGCAAAACTGTGCAGCCCTTTCATATATCTCTATCCATGATATTGATCCATAATAGAAGGATGATTGGATGAGGGATGGATGTATGGATATCTATCTATACAGATGTACAAACAATATCAAACTATACAGATAAAATAGTACTGAATTATGTGTGTTATACACAAGTGTTACAACTAACCCCTCTGTCTGTTACAATTACAATTACAGTCTGTACCAAGTTAAGTTGTAACATTTGCACTTCTGTCACTTTCAATGCAACTGTACGAAAATGGTAGGTCCTAGAAAAAAACTTTCAGTGTTCATTTGTAGCAGAGATGTGTATGTTGCTTGTGTAAAAAAAAAAAAAAAAAACGTAATTATTTTTTTAATAACTGAGCCAAAACCAAAATGTGTTAGGCCAATAGAATCTGGCGCGACAGATACCCCTCACTGCAGTACACAAGATCCAGGGGGCGGAGCTGGATCCAGAGGGTGGAGCTGGATCCCCTCTCACTGCATTTTGATTGGAGTTTTGCCAAAAGACATGTCATTCATACTTGTGTTGTTGCTCTACCGTTTTTCGCATTTTGAGTCGTAACAAGTAAGTTATTGTTATTCTTTTGACGGAAAAACAAACTGGCTGAAAACAAACTTTTTTAATAACGTTTTTAATGGTTACCCATACAGCAACATAGTGTCGGCCCAGATCCGTGTGGAATCCATGTGTACCAGATGTGGGCCGACACTATGTTGCTGTCTGGGTAGTTACAAACACTGTAGTTTGTACATTGTGTGAATGTGCACCTTATAATTATGTACAGTGGTGGGCAATAACCAAGTATTTTATTAGAATATTTTCATTTAGAGAAACGTTGCTTTTACTCCAAAACATTTAACAAAAAATAATGTAAAAAAAATTCACCTTCCCTGAAAAGCCTGTAGTTCCTTGTTACATGTCAGAATAAATATTTCTTAAAAAGAAGTGTAGCCTATTCTTTGATTGGCTGATCCTCTCCCAGTGGTCCCCATGCACTTTGACTTCAGTAGATTAATAGGTAGGCACATCTACTTGTATTGGAGTAATTTTAAATTAAGTTCTCTTTCTACTTCTAAGTAGAAAATATATGTGCTTTTTACACCACTGATTATGCATAATATTATAAAACTGTAGTAGCCTATAGCAGCACTATCATGTTATTATGAATGACTTCACAAGGGCATCTGACTTAATTTACATAACATAATAAGAGCATCTCACTAACATAAATGCATGCAAAATACATTACCAGCACAATGAAATAGAAAACAAACAACAACAACAACAACAAAAAACGTTTATTTACACACAAGGTAAAACAGACACTGAATACAGTAGGGAAACTTTGAACGCGAAACATAAGGAAACCCACATTAGGAGCACATCGTAAGCAGACTCACTGAACGTTAACATAAGCCGCTTTCCGACCGGAGGAACCTTTTCACAGTTCCTAGAACTATTGGCTAAAGTACCCGGATATTGGCGTGTTCGCACCGCAGGAACTAGGAACGATTTTAGTTCTAGGAACTCCATTTGTAGGAACTAATTTGGGTCCTACTTCAGAGTAGGGTCTAAACCAGCACTATAGGAACTATCCGTGACGTTAGTGTACGCTGATTGACCGAACGCACGCGGAACATCAGCACCCGCCATTTTTAAAACAGCTAGAATGTAAACACACAGATTATAGCCTATATATTTACTCCATAAACTATACAAACATGGAAAACAGTGATATATGGGTCTCTAAACCTTTATGCTGAAGAGAAAATCCAACGCAACTTTGAGGGGACCAAGCCAAACATGATTATGTTTATCTGCCCAGCTAGCAATACTGGACATCAACCACACGGCATAGGCTAATAACCTTTTTTCATATACTGTCTACTTTCTATAACAGTTCTATCTAATAAGATATTAAACAGTACTGTTAGACAGATTGCTAACTAATAAACACAGAGAATGCGAGCATTGTTTGCTCTGGCGTTCTCAGCGCCGCCAAAATAAAGGTCCGTCGCGCCGTCAAAATAAAAGTCACCGTGCTTGCGTCACTCCCTTACCCCTCCTACCAGTTCCTATGGCCACTTGGCCAGTGCGAACGCAAACAGCAAAACCGAGTTTGGGGGAGAGTAGTTCTTAGAACTGTTTAGAAGTGGACAGTTCCTAGAACTAAGTTCCTATAACTACTTGGTCGGAAAGCGGCTATAATAACACACCAACATTATGGAAACCACAGGACATTAAAAAGTAGTAGTAGTGAACTTACACACAGAATTAAACACTAAATCACTCATTCATTCTTTCACACTGCACTACATCATGCACACACAACACACTCAAATGTTGCAACTTACTCTAAAGATTGCGGGCTGCAGCTTCTGAAATATGCCGGTTCATCTGGTGGAGCAAAGTATATAAAGTGGGAGGTGTTGGATCTGGATCCAACCTCGCCCCCTGGATCTCGTGTTCTGCAGTGAGGATCATCTTCAACGACATATAAGGAAAAGAAGGAGGAGAAGAAATTGCCCACAAACCCGATTGGTTCTAGCGTCTATCGTCTAGGCTATTTAAAAATGCAAAAATAAATCTGTGAGAATAGGCAGTGTTTAAATGGCGCGACAGCTTAAAACATTTAGGCCTAAATATCAAGCGCGTCCATATTAGTATTGACAGTTTATTACGCAAATGAGGTTCAAAAAATGTTTCTAGGTAGGCAGCTCATTTGAGTCGTCGGTAATAGGCCTAATCAGTTTACAGGTGCGCTTGCAAGCTTTCACTGAGGATGTTTCTCCAAAGGATATTCTTTGTCACTTCCCTTATAACTTTAATACTCCTGTTTATTGTTGTAACCTTTTACAACGGAAACTACACCATAAAAGCAAATGTGCGGTAAGAAACGAAAATGTAGGCTACTGAATTCAAATATGTGTCATTTCGAAATTCAACATTTTGCTTTTATTAGTAGCCTACTGACATACTATCATTTAAAGTCACATGCTATAACAAGAGCTGCAATCCCTTTTTCTTAGACAGTATTACAACTTTTGGGTGGATGAAGACAATGTCACAGATTCTTTGCAGAGAGTTGAGGCTGACGCAGGAGCAAACAGTTCCTCTGAGCAAAATGTTCCTCTTGGGACTCAACCAACCCTTGTGCCCTTTATGGACAAGCACAACTTTACTGCTCTGCCCCAGTGGACATTTGAGGATCTGTATCGATTGGATCCACAGTTTAAACCGAGTGTAAGTGCAGTGGACAACAACAATAACTTAGAGAAAAGTTTGTGAACATCCTGCTAATGGGTGACATTACTGATATAACCCTTCTGAAAAGGAAAAAGCTCTTAAACCAGCCTAATAATGGTGTGCTGGTCTAGACTGATCTGTTAACTGGCTTTCACAGCTTGGTTTTGGGCACTTTTCACTCTCTCTGTCGTTTCTTTGTTAATTCATTTTGAACTAGCACTGAGTGATGATCAAAATACATGTGAAACATGTTTAACCCTATAAAGCCATTTGATACATTAATTTCTAAAGCTTTTCAAAACTTGCTGGAAAACCTGTTTTACACAATCTTCTAAATGCTTTCTGCCCTCTGACTGATTGTTCATACTTGTTTATTGGTTTTTTTTTTTTTAGCAATTAAAAGTCATGTTCACCTTCAGGTTGTGGTACATGTCTTTTTTTTTTTCCTGAATCTTTTTTTAATTTTTTTTTTTATAAAGATGACGGATAATTATTATTAGTAATATTTTAAGGTGAACATTTACTGGACTGAAGCAACTTAGGTTTACTTGATTTATTCATGCATTTGTTTTTAAAAAATGAAGTATGGATAAATCAAGTAAACCTTTTTAATGCTTTTTGTCTATAGCATTCTGACACTGATTCACATTACAATCAGAATTTCATCTTTTTGGCCATATAAATTACTGCACCAAATTGCAGATGTTTTTCCAGTGTAATCTATATTGTACTATATGAGCCGTAAAAGACTGATATATCAGATATGATTTAAAAAACATACAGTACTTGTCGAGTTTGGAAACATTACAATTTTTTATGTTTTTTTTTTTTTTTTTTAAACAAGTCTCTTATGCTCACCAAGGCTGCATTAATTTAATCAAAAATTGTGAAATATTATTTCAAATTAAAAGAACTGTTTTCTATTTGAATTTATATTAAAATGTAATTTATTCCTGTTATCAAATCTGAATTTTCAGATTTTATCTTTACTCCAGTTTTTAGTGTCACATGATTCTTCAGAAATCATTCTAATATGCTGATCCGGTGCTTGGGTATCATTTTTATTATTAATATTATTATCAATGTTGAAAACAGTTGTGCTGATTTTGACAGGTATTGTATACAAAACTGTAAAAAATTTTTTTTTTTTTTTTTGAAGGTACAATAAACTCTTCCATTTACAGGCTTTAGACGGTTTAATATGTTTCCAACATGTTTTTCAGGAATGCACGGCATCCTTGCGAAATTCCTCTAATCCAGAGTTTATGGAGAAGTTTATTCCAAGCATTCAGCTGTTTTTACAAAGCGATCATCTCAACGTGAGTGAGTGGAGCCGGCTTTATCATTTTAACAACCCCTTTGGCTATATGGGATGTAATTACACAGGTTTGTTTAATCATAAAGCATGAACGTGATCATACAGATGGTTTATTATTATACCATGAAGCTAAAATAATGCTGTATTTCCTTCTTTTTATAGCCACAAAAGCAGCTGTTGACACCATCCCTAAACTTGCCTCTACCCAGTTACTGCCAGTACCTACAAGAGCGAAAGATGGCTGCATTCACTGTGCTGTTGTTGGGAATGGTGGCATTCTCAATGGCTCCAGGCTAGGAACGGAGATTGACTCTAATGATTATGTGTTCAGGTAAATCTTAGAAGTTATCAAGAACAAAACATAGTTTAAATGCAGATTCAATCAGTCACTTTTAAACGAGTGTAATGTGTAAACCAGGATGTCTTGTGAAAGCTTATACATCAACTTTTTTATGTACTGATTTAATAAAACCACTTATTTACTTATTTCTGATAGAGTGAATGCAGCCATTATAGCAGGACATGAGGAGGATGTTGGGAAAAGGACATCTGTTTATGTGCACACAGCACATTCCTTAACCCAGTCCCTCATGTTACACAAAAACAGAGGTTTCAAACAGATTCCTACTGACGAGGTTGTCTTAACTATCACTTGTTCTTTTGAGCTGCTTTGGATGAACCTCTAATAGTTTTTTTGTTGTTGGCCTTTTTATGGAAGGACATTAAATATGTTCTAATCCCGGAGGGTCCAAGAGATTACAACTTTCTCGAGTCCCTTATGAAGAACAGAAAAATACCATCAGGAGCATATAATGGACAAACGTAAGTCATAACATTTGTCATCATAAACCAAAAATAAGAGCGATTAACCTTGTTGATGATTGTCGTCTACACACTAATATTGATTTGTTTACATATGCCTAACGTTCAATGATTTATTATTTTGAAGGCCAAGGAATTATTACAGTGGGCATTTTAATGAAAGTTCTTACTACGTCCTCCATCCAGACTTTCTGAGATATTTGCGAAACAGGTGGGGGCTCAAATGTGCACACATTAGAATATGTTTAGTGCATGAAGTTATCATTTCATTATTTGTCATTTCATGTCTCTCACTTTTCATTTTAGGTTTCTTGAAGCAAAACAATTAAAAACTAAAAGATGGTGGGTGGTCAGACCCACTAATGGCGCATTTACACTTATGCTGGCTATGCACACGTGTGACATTGTAAGTGATCTTTAAAAATATGCACAGTTGTTTACTTGTTAGCATTCATGTTTATTTTTATCAGATGAGTGTATCATTTTATAGTGATGCCTTGTTTTTCTTGCTCTTCACGTAGGTGAGAGTCTATGGTTTTAGCACGGTCGACTATCGGAAATATCCAACCTACTACTATGACACCAAATACACTAAACTAGTGTTTTATGCTAATCACGATTATAGGTTAGAGATGAAAACCTGGAAGAAATTGCATGACGACAAATTAATCTGGCTGTATTTGGGAAAATCTGATATCTAAGTGAATCTGTGTTTCTTAAAAGTAATTCAGCTTCCTTAATGACCCAAATAATTGCTAGAAAAGAAATATATACTTCAGTCAGTGTTTTTTCACAATAAGAAAGAGGTGTAACTTGTTGCAAATGTTGAGTGTGTTTTATAACTTTTTTGCATTGTTAGTTTCTACTTTGTGTATCTGTATTCTGAAATAAACAATAAATTAACTGTGAAATTCCAAAGTCAATTCTGCTTTCTTATATCATTACGTGCAACTCTATGAGGAGCATATTAGAGGTAAGACATTTTGCGTTTAAATGAGATGCTAATTATTAAAAGTCATGGATTATATTGCATAGTGATATTATCCGTGCGTCACCTTTCAAGTCGTTTCTGCATATTGTAACATTTAGGGAGTCAGTAAATGACAATTTAATATCTAGTTTATGGTTATGGAAGGCATTTTCCGCCAAATTTAAATAAATAAATTAAATGATTAAAATTAAAATCAGATTAACGATTTCATTACAGAAAACAGTACGCAAAATATGTGACAAAATTGAGAATGAAATTAAATGATTTCATTTTCACAGCGTTATCCCTGTCAAATTGAAAAATAAAATGCAATTGGTGATTTCACATTTTTTCACTACAGTCTCGAGGCAAGACTGCCAATATTAAAATGAAAAGCCAAACGTGAAAAAGAAACTACAAATACAGTTTTTACAATGCTCTTTAGTAACGCTCACGCAATAATAGTGACACAATTCAAATACAAATTTAAATTTTCGTTTTCATTTTAATTCCTCTTTTATTTCACAGTTTTCATTTTCGTTTTCATTTTCAAAGACAACCTGCATGCAAAATCTATGTTAATGAGTGGGTGTGGCTTATTCTAGTAACGGCGCTAGAGGCACGCCTTCTGTAAAGCGAAGTCGTCGACATCCCGTGTGCATGAGTTGAATGTGTGAAACGAAATTATTTAAATGTGATTATATTGTAATCGAGACGACGAGATATGGCGAAATCTGTTAGGGAGCTTTTGCGGGAAGCTGCCGCAGCATTAGAACATGGAAACAACCAGCCTGACCATGTTAGTTATGATGTTAGACTCAGACTAGACCATAATCGACGATGAGGTTCATTCATGTATTAGGCTGTTTTGGAAATTCAACTATTTGGGTGTACAAAGGTCTTAGTAACACAGTTTCTACAACAATTATAGCCAGACATTAATACCCGCTAGCTTTAACCGAGGACCTCGGCCAATGTTTCATATTCGCGTCGTGCCTAACAACGCCCTTCAGCCGCGACTTATTCAGATACAGCACTAGCCTGTATCTGTCCGCTGTTTAACTGTTACCTGTCTTTTGGTTATTTTAAGTTTGTGTACAAAAAGTGTACAAAAACACAATGCTGATTTTCATTTCCAGTAACAACTTCTGGATGAGATCGAGAAAGCGAGTGTACCTGCATTTACAGTAGGCTAGATATAGCATTTTCTTTCAGGTCAGTGCTATAGGCCTATTCATAATAAAAAATCCGTTTGAATGTCCGGTGTGATATCTTGTACTTTTAACAGTTAATAGGGGTTGTCCGTGCCTATAGTCATGTCAGTTGGGTCTTTCTTCTCCGTGATCACAAGTTTGAGTCATTTCAAAAGTCTTCTCTACTGACTGACTGACTCACTCATTAAGACAGTCTTTGTCTCCATCTAATGGAGAAATAATGTAACTTATTCTGTTGCTTTATGGTCAGGGACTTTTTTTTTTTCTCCAGCGGAAGGAATTGGCTTTTAGTGATTAATTTTACTTCATGAAAGTTTCATGCATATGTTTCGGGATTAATATTTGTATTGCGTGGTAACCGTTTTATAAAAGCAATAAGGTACACTAGGCTAGTGCTGTATCTGAATAAGTCACGGCTGAAGGGCGTTGTTAGGCACGACGCGAATATGAAACATTGGCCGAGGTTCTCGGTTAAAGCCAGTGGGTATTAATGTCTGGCTATAATTGTTGTAGAAATTGTGTTACTAAAACTTCTGTACACCCAAATAGTTGAATTTCCAAAACAGCCTAATACATGAATGAACCTCATCGTCGATTATGGTCTAGTAGTCTGAGTCTAACATCATAACTAGGTTGTGAATTCTAGCTTTACAGAAGGCGTGTCTCAGCGCCGTTACTAGAATAAGCCACACCCACTCATTAACATAGATTTTGCATGCAGGTTGTCTTTGAAAATGAAAACGAAAATGAAAACTGTGAAATAAAAGAGGAATTAAAATGAAAACGAAAATTTACATTTGTATTTGAATTGTGTCACTATTATTGCGTGAGCGTTACTAAAGAGCATTGTAAAAACTGTATTTGCAGTTTCTTTTTCACGTTTGGCTTTTCATTTTAATATTGGCAGTCTTGCCTCGAGACTGTAGTGAAAATGAAATGTGAAATCACCCATTGCATTTTATTTTTCAATTTGACAGGGATAATGCTGTGAAAATGAAATCATTTAATTTCATTCTCAATTTTGTCACATTTTTTGCATACAGTTTTCTGTAATGAAATCGTTAATCTGGTTTTAATTTTAATTTTAATCATTTAATTTATTTATTTAAATTTGGCAGAAAATGCCTTCCATATTATGGTTGCAGGTAAACGTTCACTTAAAATTAAGCCTTTTTTTTTTAAGATTTACGCAATTTAATTAATGGTAAAATGTCATCAAATTGAAATGAATAATCCTTAAGTAATTTAATTGAACAATCCTTAATCAATTTTTCAAGTAAATTACGTAAATGTAAAAAAAGGCTTCTTTTTTTTTCTGTGTAGGAACTTTGGCGGGACATTACACCGTTAAGGCACCAGATGTCGCAATTACTTTAGAAACAACAGTGACTTCACATTAGGATCACAGATGTCTGTCTTGGATATATCTCCGAAATTACTATCAAAGCATATGGAGACAATTGTGAGATAACTGTTAATTTTGTCTTATTGATTAACACACCCATGGTGTAATACAAACTGTAGGCTACATGTAACATGCACATATATAGACAGCTTTAGAACATTGCATCCATCAATGTAAACATTTAGAGAATGTTATAGAATATATTGGCCATTATCCTTTTGTTTCTTTTCTGGAATCGTTAAATTGAAGCGAGAGACTTAAAAGCGCACCTTTCAGGAAGAGAGTTACACCGGGGAAGCGCGTGACAGACGCACGCGCGCTCACGCACCGGCCACTTGTGTTGTGTCAAACACGTTCAAGCATGGCATTGCGCTTTTGCGATTTCCCCAACAGGAACAGAAATCATAAACGGGATTATTCTTATTGAACTACTTCGGTTTCGTGGAATAAGTGGTTTTAAGAGTTAAATCGACCTGACTACGTATTGGTGAGTAGCTATGTTACAGATCTACATGGCAAGCGTATTCCCTATTTAGCTTTTGATTTAACAAATAGTCAGACAAGTAACTGGTCAGGAAAGTTGTCATTATTGTTTAGGGTTATTTCAAACATCGTATTATACGTCCTACGGTACTTTCCATAACAACCAAATGATTACAGAAGCGCTCTAAGGTTGTCTTGGAAGTGATTGGTTGCCTGTTTATTTCAAATGAAAGAGAAATTAAATACAGTTGTCTATAGACTCAATATTCCATTCACTGGTTTCTTCAGAAACTGTGTTTTATGCTCAAATATATTAAAATGTATTATGATAATGATAACACTGCATGTGTGTTCTTCCCATAGGTTTCCATGTGATGTTTCTGGCTGTGAGGATGGCTTACATTCAATATATACGCGCTGCTCAAAAACAAACATGTAGCATAGGACCTTAAAAACAACTTCAATCCAAATTAAAAGCTTAATGTGCTAAATGTTTTGTCCATGTTTAAAAAAAAAATAAGTTAGACCAAAAGCCAAATCCTAGGCTTCGTGAACCGAGAGAACCATGACATTGTGAATCCAGACTGTAACACACTTCTGGGAGCTGGACAAGAGCCATGGGCAAGGAGCAGGACCTTCTTCTGGCTGTGAAGAATAGAGACCTTCCCTTAGCTCATAAACTTCTGGCCAAGATCAAGACCAACCGAAATAGTGAGTTATTTTAAGGCACATGTTTTTCTTTTGCTAATGATACAGTTTGTAGTTAGACATTCGTAAATGTAGTTAACAAATTCATCATGTACTGAGTCAATATGCAGCCACAGATCATATTATACATCATGCTTTAAGTATTTAAAATATTTTAATTGCGCTAAGCTGCAACTTGATACCCTGTACACAGTCATTCTTGAAAATGCTGTTATTGTGTCAGATTACTCTTCAGGTGAAGAATTCATTTTCTTTATTTAACATCTGTACTGCGTATGACACTAAACAACAACTGCATCCAAACTGAACATGAAAAGACCATTAGCATTTCTTGGCGATTCCAGTAATGTGTACACTATGACTTTATGTAAACACTAAGATGTAAACAGGTACCTTTAGACATCAACTCTAGTTGGAATAGTATGCCAAAACCTTTAAAACAAGTAGGCTAGTCTGTTACTCAGTAGGGTTCAAGTTAGTGCAGTGCACCTGCAGAGGATGTTTTCAGGACAGTCTGTAAGTCTTTCCCAAGCAGATGGAGACCGAATCGACTGGAGGCCAAACAGGGTCAGTTCCTGGCGGGCCAGACGGTCAATGAACTCCCCTGCATATCTGAATGGTGATAGTCAGTCCAATATGGTCATATTCTTCTACAAGATATTGATCGCAGTGTTATTAATATTGAATAATTCTTGAATGTGTTCCCTGTCAGTCAAATTCATAGGCTATCGATCTTAATCATGTCAAGGCTTTTGATTAAGTGCCTTGAAGATTTTTGGAACTGGGTTTGTTTTTACGGGTTTACTGGGTTTGTTGTTTAACTTCTTATTTATTTATATCAAATTAATGTCTTTCTGATTCTTTTTCATTGTGCTTTTATAAAATTGTCAGAAAATGATTTATTTTGAATTCATTTTTAAAGTCGCAATGAAACTGAAGTAGCGACCGATCTTTTCGTATGTTGTGATGTACTTATGACTGAATGGATTATTGGAAAAGAAAAAAATGTAGGGCAGGAGCTTGGTTCTATCCATCCAATGTTGATCGGATGGAGGCAGATCTGAATGCGAGCTTGAGGTCGAATTTAAGAAAGTGGCAGGGATTAAGTGGACTGAAATGATTGGGGAAGTCTATACGCCACCAGAGAGAAGTTATGATATTTTAATTAAAAATTAAGAGGGGATAAAAACTCAATAACATGCATTTTAAAATAGATTGGGTGAATTTTCATTTTATGGCCACTTTAAGGAAAAGGAACACTGAGTCAATCATTCACTCACAGTTTCTGTAGATTGAGCGTAACTTGTATTGAACCCGGATAAACCTTGAAATTCCTTCTTCCATTTAGCTAAAATCTAGTATCTTGTGTTCTTCCCTGCCCCCACCTGTCTTGTTACAAATCAGGGATAACCCATATGGCAAACTGACAGATTAACTTTATAGAGATCTGGATTTCAGCACAGCATTCACTGTTCCTTAACAATGCCATGGGCTGCTTTGCTTTCAGTCGCTTTTGTTCCCTAAAAATGTAGGAGCCATGTAAATGACTGGGGTAAACACCAGCAAGACACATAAGGTGACTCCAAGCCAGTGATTTTTTTTTCTACACAAAGCATGTTAAATGCAAGCATATACATGTTGTAATACTCTCTCCTCTTGCTCATGACAGATGGGTCAGGCTACTCGGGACTGTTTTGGAATCTGCTCAGTTAATCCATGAGCGATGTTGTCAGTCATCACTAGATCTAGTATAAACTGTGTAAGCCGGCCATCCTTCAACTGAGCAGACCTGCATCTTACAGTCAGCTTTTAAATATTCATCGAAACTAGAGATAAAGGATGGACAGTATTATTAGCATTATCTGAGAGCTTGCATACATTTTCTATTTTTAGCTTAATTAGCCTACAGAACACAAGGCTACTGTAGAAAACAAACGGCGCAGATCAGAAGACACATGCATCTTAAATCTAGACTCTCATTTATTTGCTTACTGAATGTGACTGCATGTGAATGCGCTCTTCTGAATTTGTTTTAAAGTGATCTTAAGTTTTGTGTAATTCCTGTTTTGCTTCACGCTGTGTCCAAACAGTGAAACAGTAGCATGACACAAAGAGATAACCGATAACGGATATCTCATGTAAATCTGTATTTCTGCCCTAACCGGAGCGTGATGGCAATTTGACGATCATCTGGTTTCTGTTTTTGCGTCATAGCACTGTGTAGCCCCGCTTACTGTGAAATCTAATTTGATCAAAATCCCACTCCACGTAGTTGTACATTTTAAATATCAAATAGGCTTCAAAAATCACAACACATTCACATCGTCATTGGCTTAGTAGGTAACTTAGTAGGTACCTTATGTAATAGGTAAAACAACGCAAGTGTAATTTCCTACTAATGTGGAAGCAAACATAATCTTTGGTATCACTATAGCCACTGGTCATATGATCCACCAAGCTTCAGCTCATTCAGAACAGATTTTCTTTTTTTTTGACAAAACGTTACTGGCCTGGTTATTTCCAATAGCATTAATTTCACACAAATTGGCAATTAAATAGAAGGACGCTTTCATAATAAAAATGTCAGTGCGCAGACTAGCAAGGTGAATTTGATCTGACTGTTTCTCTGCAGCTTTGTTTACAGTCTTTCGCACCAAATCAACCTTACAAAGGCAGGTGACAAAACCAGACTACGCAGGAGATAAAATCAGAACACCATGTCTGCTTCTGTTGTAATGATTTTATCGTCATCCAAGTGATTGACTAGGATCAATCTGTGAAGTTTATCTTAAATACCACCATCTTTACTTCCTCCTTGATGGTTGGGTAAAGATTTTCATTTTGAGACGAAATAGATAATCATGGATATTCATTAGAGGTGGGAATCTTTTGGTACCTCACGATTAGATTCAAATCGATTCTTGCGGTCATGATTCGATATATGCATAATTTATACTGTTTTGTGTTACTATTCCTGTTTGACTGCAGTAGACAGTTTAATAGGTCTAGAAGAAAACAAAATCCCACTGAATTAAATGTGAATCTTGACTTTTTTTTGGTTTTCTTCCCATTTTAGTCAACCCAATATTATAAAACAAATGCCCTTTAAGCTGACTACAATCATTACACAGTCTTCGGTAATAAAGCAAGGCAGGTAATTTTATTTTATTTTTTTTATATTAAAAATGGGAACAAAGCAGCAAATTACAAACAATAAGACAAATACAATATAAAAATACAAATAAAAAAAAAAACTTACGTTTTTCAGGTACAGTAGCATAGGTTTATTTAACATGTAAATACTACCGAAATTGAATCATCAAATGTAAAAATAAAACACTTTATTAGCTTCACTGAATGAATTAAATATAAATTGATTAATAAAAAAATTAACATTAATGAAATAGACGTTTATGAGACTGCTGTCCCTTTAACAATGAATGCACGGATCTAATATACTGTTACGATTTTTTTGAAAATTTACAAATACCTTTTTTGTTGTTTTTGTGAGTTTATATCACAATTCTGTGAAAAATCAATATTGTGATGTGTTATATTTAAGTACAGTTTTTAGTGCTTCATGCCATTAAATGAGGCAGAGGAAAGAAGAATGAAGGAACATGTTTATGTAATAATTATTATTCATTGATTGTTTTTAACATGGACATATTCGTATAACCCAGTGTGCGTAAAATGTGCATGGATAGTACTAGTCTGCAGAATGTTTTTTAGTGAAACTTTGCATTTATGATGTAGGTTTGTGTGAGTCTTTTGCAAGATCATTTACATTATTTTAAAAGTACATCCAGCCAGTATAAGTCACCCTTGTGCACAGTCACGTGGTGTGTGTTACATAACCGGCTCCTTTCCTTTATCTCCGCTCATCCACTGACAGTGAGCTCAGACAACTTGACAATTTTCCACTTGTTTTGTTCAGGAAGGCTTTCATCATGTGGCAGAGTGTTGTTTAAGAAATGATCAGAGATCCAGTGTTTTGGAAAGGTATTACAGTAAAACCTTTTCCCTATTTTGTAGTGGTAATTCCCTTTGAACACACTGTCACAAAGGCTCATGGGATAACAGTAATGTGACTGCTGGCTGGGTCTGGATGCTGAAATCCATGTGGGTAAACCTTATGCAAAGATGAGAAGTTTGTCTTTTGTCAGTCCAATTTCTTGTCTTACAGTCTTCATTTCTAATGCCACCTTGTTCCAATAAATTGGCTTTTAGTTTTTACACACCGTTATAGAGTAGAGAGGTTGTTTGCTTGTATTTCACACTGTACTGTTTACTGGAACAAATAGTAGGTAGGTCATTCAACTCTATACCCCAAATTGATTCTGGCAAGCCAAACCCAATCAGAAGTGATCCATGTAATTCAAGTCAGTATCTAATCTGTTGAGAGCTTTACCTCCAACACCTGCTTGTGTCCCTTTAAAGTCCCTGTGAACCGGAAGTTGCAAACAACTTTTCTCCAGTGTTGTGACGTATTTCCAAGTGAAACGGAATATTGAATAGAGGGCAGGGTTTTACTTTAGCGCTCCTCCTCTCCATCTCTCGCTCATAGCATGCTAATGGTTTGAGGGGAGTGGTTAAGCGTTTTCAACCCAAGCCGTCTCACGGCAGTTCGTACGAATTCTACGAGGTGGCTAATTCGTACGAATTCATACGACCTCACTTGTACGAATTAGTACGATTTTTGCTAAATTGTACATATTTTACGAATTGCCCAATTCGTATGAATTCATACGAATGACCTACCCCTGACCCCGCCCCTAAACCTACCCATCACGTAGGTTTAAACAAATCGTACAAATTCTTACGAGTGAGGTCGTACGAATTAGCCACCTTTTTATCACTCGTACGAATTCGTACGAATTGGTCGTGAGATAGCGTTGGTCAAACTGACGACATCAGAGGAGGAATGCCATTTCAGACCGGAAGTAACTTTTCAGATTTTGATTAAAGATTACCACGACAAACGATTTTTTTCTGTGTATTAACTTGCACGGATTAATTGTTCACCACAAGACTAGTAATATGCGCTAACAAAGTAAATGGGGTCAATTTTGATTTCATGATGACTTTAAATTTAAAAAAAAAGAAGGAAAAAAGGGTTTAGGATCATGAGTGTGGTTTTACATTGTGAATTAAGTCATAGAATAGTCCTTAAGTCATGACTTTTTATTTATTCCATTTGACTTGAACAACATGTCTTTTTATAAAAAGGGCAAAATATGTGATATTTTTAAAATATTAATGACCTTGTCACAGTAATGGGGAGGGCGTCTATAGGGATCTTCTTTTTTTTTTGTTTGTCACATGACCACATAATGACTTTCTGCATGTTAGTTGCACCGCACTTACTTGATTTGGCTTATTTTATTGTCAAATTTCTTGATAAAATACAGTAATATTGTGAAATTATTATAAATAGTCTTTCAGTCACATGATCCTTCAGAAATCATTATAATGTGCAATTTGGTGCTCAAGAAATATTTCTATACTCTTATCGATTGTTGAAAGCGGTTGTGCTGATTTTTTTTTTTTTCAGGATTCTTTGATGAATAGATCCCAAACCTTTTGAACGGTGCAGTATGCCGTCTTCTGTGTTTATATGGAAAATATATACTTGTGTGCATTCATTGGTATGTATGAAACATTGCAAGGCTGTCAGAATGATAGCGTAGCTTAACTGTAATACAGTGCTGCAAAATCTGACCTTAATTCATAGAGGTTTTGCAACATGATGTTTGTCTTCTAAGTCTTATCTCTGTAAAGTTGCGTTTCAAAATGGCTTGGCATTAATTAAAGACAGTCTAAGAGCTTATATTAGTTTGACATTTTCACAAATGTACTTTCAGTGACTTTATTATTGTTAGCTTAAATGTGTCAAAATCCTAAAACTTGTGTATACTGTATAGGGCTATTGTTGATTATGCCTTAGACGCTCTCTCCTCTCACATGGTCACGGTTCTTCAGATTCACTCAGTGCCTGGCTGTTGTGATTTTAACGTTTTTTTGAGGGGCGATACTATTCATAAGTAAAGGTGGAAAGATGCTTTCAAGCATAAAAAAAATCAACAGACTCAGTGACAAAGAATGACTTGATATAAAGTGTCCTTTAAATTGGCTCATTATGTTTATTGTGTGGGTTTAGGGAGTGGTTGAGCCTTGTGCGGTTACTGTGGCTCATTTCATTTGAAGGATGCCCACATTAGAAGCAGCTCTTCCATTCAACGAGAAAAGACCACTGTTGACAGACACAAAGGGTGTTTGTGTTTCCACGCACGCTTTTGTGTGGATACTGTGAGTGAGAGAGGGACATAGATGGAAATTGAGAGATTGGGTGGGTTAGCCATGTCTGGAATGTTGTCATGTTGAAACTCGAACTCCTCTTGAAAGACCCACATCAACTTTTTTCTTCCCCTACAGTCATATGTAAAGTTCATAGCTCTGTTGGCATTGTGCCCTCTGCCCCCTGGCCATGGGGTGGTCTGTTGGAGTACAAGGCCTGTGATTAGCCCAACATGAGCCAAAGGCATGGCTCACAGACCCCTCAGATCCATAGGAAACCGTTGATGGCAATTTGATAAAATGTCAGCATAATTGTTGGATTGGCCAAAATAGATGTAGGGATCTGCATTGATCTGTGTGTACTCCACATGTATGTTTTATTCTTTTGCTGCTTTTTCAGTTTAGTTAATTAAAATGAACTAATGCAACACAGTTCTTGAACATTTTGTCACAACACGGGATGTGTTCATACTTGACTGGTTTAATTTGATTAAAACAAGCTCTTCTGTGTTAGTGCAGTTCATTTGAAAAAGTGTGATCGCTGTCATCCAAACCCTGGTGTGCAGTACATAAACTATGTAGTTTAATTTCGTACTCTACTATATTAAAATTGTATTTTCTTGTTATGTTTTTAATTTTTATATATATATATATATATATATATATATATATATATATATATATATATATATATATATATATATATATATATATATAAAAATTAAAAACACAAGCAGTAGGGATATTTATATATTTATATTTATATTTATATTTATATTTATATTTATATTTATATTTATATTTATATTTATATTTTTATATTTATATTTATTGATTTATTTATTTATTTTTATATTTATATTTGTAATATTGTGGCCATGTTCTGAATGAAATACTAGCTTACTACTTACCATTGTGCAATGTATATACTGTAGACCAGCTACAATTTGTGAAAAATAAAATTATACGTTAAACATTATTCCATGATAAACAGTTTACACAGCACTACATTGCATTTTAAATTGGCATCCAATTATCATCTTGGAAATTAAAATGGTTATTTTGCATTTTTCAGTTTTGTGTAAAAAGTCTGATCATGAAAAGTAATTAGTCAAGAACCAGGTGTTTAAAGTCATTGCGGAATATTACTTCATTACTCATCTCTGAAAATGGAGAGTAAAGTTGAGTGTATTGTATTGTGGGATACAGTGAATGAACAATGTGTGGTTTAATTCAGAATGGCATACAACTCTTACTATTTCTGCCATATCCTTACATAAGTAAGAGTAGTTATATAGACGTGTATGCTAGTATTCATGGTGTGTTTCGATTCCTTTCCAGACCTTGGTATTTTCATTACTTATAATAGGCATTACTTATTTAATTTGAAGTGCCCCTATTATGCTCTTTCAAAAATGACCTTTCTGGCAGTGTGCAATATAGCTGTTTGTAAATGTATAAGGTCTGTTTTAAAGATCAAAATGCACAACAACAAATAGTTATTGTCTACTTAAAGAAATAATTGATTTTGAACTGCTGAAACGAGTTATCAGCAATTCCAGTCTCACTTCCTGTTACCTAACTATAACATTGTAACAAATTTACAGAATGCCAGCCTATTGTCTTCATTGACTCCCTGCTAATGATGTCTACTTTCACTCGCTCTCAAACACTAGTTGTAGCTGTGTTTGGTTCGTGTTGACATTTCTAGAAGACTGTTTTTAGCGCTGCAAATTAGGGCTGCACATGCACAATATATCGAAATTATCGAAATATCGCAAATGTATATATCGTGATATGCATATCGCAACGGCTTGCAATAACTGGGGTCATGAACAAAAGACAAAGAGAAAATCACTCACTGCTCTTGGCTGAATAACTTTTGTAGCTTTAATAAGAATCAGTATATATTTAATTCATACAGTGAAAACTAAGCGTTTTATTTTTACATTTGATTATTCAGTTTCTGTTGTTAAATAAACCTAATGTAGGATAACCTGAAACCCTAAAGCCCCGTGGTTTACACTGATGTTAAAATAACACTTCTTATGCTACAGTAAAACACTGCTGTTCACTTTCAGAAGCAGTAGGGATGTTTTCTTGTCACAAAAAGAATGTGAAACACGTACAGTATGTAAGTTATATCATTTTAAATATATTTTAAAGATGATTTAAGTTTACTTTACACACCTTTTAAGCATTATCGTATATCATATCGAATATCGCATTATTTAATGAGTTATCGCATATCGCATTTTTCTTCAATATCGTGCAGCCATACTGCGAATCCACTTTGCATGCACTTGAAATGGGTGAGGAGTTCACCCAAAAATGAACTCGCCCTCAAGCCATCCTCGGTGTATATGACTTTCTTCTTTCAGACAAACACAGAGTTATATTAAAAAATATCCAAGCTTTACTATAATGTATAGAATAGTATACTACTATATAATAGTAACTAAGATTTTGAAACCCTAAAAAGCACATCCATTCATCATAAAAGTAATCCATACGACTCCAGGGATTTAATAAAGGCCTTCTGAAGTGAAGCGATGCATTGTTTTGAAGAAAGATTTCCATATTTATAACCTTATAAACTAGAATCACTGGCTTCCAGTAACAGCCGTTCACGAGTTGAGTTCCGGCGAAAGAGTGACCTCTGGCCCGACGCATGATGTATTGATGAATTTGGAAGCGCAGAAGATGGATAAAAACAAAACACTGGTCACGAATTAGAAGTCTAAACCGAGAATCTTTAAAGAGAAATGTCGGAGGAGTTTGAGTTTGTCTACTCTCAGCTAAGCTTATGCTACTCCTCTTATGTCATATGTCATACGCCGGAACTCGACTCTCTCGTGAATGCTCGGATGGATGTTAACAGAAGCTAGTGATAACAGTTTATGAAGTTTTGATTATGGATATTTTTCTTACGCAAACAAATCGCTTCTCTTCAGGAGGCATTTATTAACCCCATGGAGCCTTATGGATTACTTTTATGATGGATGGATGCGTGTGGTTTTTTTCAATAAACAATAAACACTCAATTGAATTTTCAAAATTCAATAGTAAATCTCACAATAGTTTACTCCCATTTTTTTAAAGCTTGGAAGAGCCTGGATATTTTGGCTTAGATTGTGTTTGGCTGAAAGAAGAACACTTTCAACACCGTTGAAAGGTCACGCGTGTTCCAGTTCAAAAAGGTAACGTTAGGGTAGGGAGAAAAACTCCATCTCATTTTCTCCTCCAATTTCAAAATCGCCCGACATCGTTGTTTTACCATATTTATTTTATTTTATTTTATTTATTTATTTACTTTTTGTAAATACCGCTTGACTTAGTCTTTGCACGTTTGCTTTGTGGTTCGGTACTTCAGCCAGTCACACGTGATCTTTCAACGTGTCCGATCGTTGCGCTAAATAAGACTGGGATCCTTGGCTGGGATCGTGTAGAGCCCTTTAAAGTTGCATTGAAATTGCAATTTGGACCTTCAAACCATTGAACCCCATTGAAGTCCACTATATGGAGAAAAATCCTGGAATGTTTTCCTCAAAAACCTTAATTTCTTTTCGTCTGGAGAAAGAAAGACATGAACATCTTGGATGACGTGGGGGGTATAAATTCAGGAAATGTTAATTCTGAAGTGATCTAATCCTTTAAGTGAGCTGATAGCCATGGATGTCTATAATTCGGGAATAACAAATGCAGTTTTCACAATAAATACGATTTTTTTTCTGATTGGTTTTAATCCAGAAGATGTGGGGGTAGGAATTCATTGCTCCCACTATGCTGGAGGGTACAAACAGTTATAGATCTAATTTCCTGCAGTGTGATTTGGAGCAGGAGATGGGATATTTTTTGAGGCTGATGGTCTTATATGGATTGGATGGAAAGGTTTCTAAGCAAGTGAATGGTTGAAGTGTATAGGATGTAAGAAAACAAAGAAAAGTTTAGGTTTATTAGTCAAAATGGGGCAGGCAGTTGTGTGTGTACTGACAGGTAAGTGAACACTGTTTACATTTACAGTTAAGATTCCTTTTTTCCACGTTTGAGATAAAAGCAGTCAGGATGCTGTAGTTCAGAGATCATTTAAAATGATGACACAGCTCCATGTTGTTTAGAGGACAGACTTGTCTACTGTCACTGACAGTTAGTCTTGCTCTGCATTCATCGCTCTTCACTATAGTGACCTAGATCACATTTTCCCTTCAGCGTCAGGTGGAGTGTACGATTTTTAAATGTTTATTTTTTTTAATGTTACAGTGCTTACAGTGCACTTTATTCCAAATATTCAAAGTTTTCTTTTCTTTTACTTCTCCACATCATTAGAACATTTGGTCTCAATTTATATTGTGTCTTTAACTACTATGTACTAACATATAAATTAATATTTTGATAGAATGCACTTACAGTATTGTGTACATGCATTATTTTTACATTGTACTTAAAAATAAAAAAAAATCCCGCATGTAATTACAGCTGTAATTAATTTCTATAATTACATCTATAATTACACCGTTGACCTCACCTTTCCCGTATACCCTAACCCACTATTAAACCTACTTATACCACCAAACCTACCCGTATCCCACCTCAATAGCAGCAAGAGTGTTTTGCGATACAATATGAGCACAATAAGTACATTGTACTTATTTTTTGATGGAAGTACATAGTAGTTAAAGACACCTAATATAAAGTGTGTGACCGAACATTGCATTATAGAACCGTTAGTTCCAGATCTTTTCACAGTACATATTGTTTTAAAGCAGCTTCACAGAAAATGCAATGATTATATCAAAAATAATGCCCATATGGCAGTAATATACAGCTATGAAAGGCTAAATGTTATGTGGTTAACTTCATGTATTATGTTAAGCTGAACCAACAAACGTGTGTTAGGCAGCAAATACAACTAGTGCTCATAGCCTCATAATGTTTACAATACAAGGATTATGTTACAATATTGGGATGATATTTGAAAGTTTTGTCTGTCGATCCAAAGTTGCTATCATCTGAAATCTTCGCAATTATCGGCATTGCCCGAAAACATCGCAAAGGCTAGATCCAAACAGATCCGGATATAATTGTAATACGATTATGCAATTAAGAATGCTTGGCTAAAGGGATGTCTTTATTTTGGATTTATACAGAATTTACGTCACAGAGTTCATCTTAGAGGTCGGGAGTTTAAACTCTGGGAAAATTTTCAGTCCAGTGATCTAGTAGGCTAAGCGAATTCATTCAAACAATCAGTTCAAAACGGCGCAAATGAAGAAAACCAGGCTGGTTACATCAGAGATGGCAGAGCGAATAGAGACACGGTTTTCAGTGAATTATTCATTCCACTGTGTATTTCGCTTTAAAACACGAGCTCTGTCATTTTGACAGATATGTCATCTGTCATCTTGGAATTGGTCTGTTTATCTGTGACTGATAGAGCACAATCCCTAAACGCATCGCGCTGTGTGAAATACAGACTGAGCGGAACGTCAAAACATCCCACCGCTGGCCTGATGATATGCAAACTATGTTTGTCTGCTGGATAAAGCAAACCAGCATCTCGCTAGTAAAGTTTTGATGGATGAGGAATGCAGTCAAGGTAAAGACAAGTGAGGTCTCCAAGTGTCCTTTATTGAAAAGACACCTAAATTTACCTTGAAAAAAGCTTGCAGAAAATACTGTTTTGTGAGAATCATCCTTCAATCTGATGATTTACTTTGCTGGATATAGCAAATGATGACAAAATGAACGTGTTGAACAATATAAATGGTGTATGCTTAATTTAACCATAAGGGTGCGATTTAATCACAATTACAGTCACAAAGGAGCAATACCATTTAGGGCTATATTATAAGTAAGAGGCAATATTTTATCATTTCTATGGGGCTTAATAGGTAGTCAATGTAGAGATGCTTTTTGACCTGGTAAGAACTGTATCATCTGCATTCTGGATTTGGACTAACTGTATCTTGTTTTTTGAAGATGCAATGACACTGGGACTAACTGCACTGGGACTTTCCACTGTTTGTATCACTCCACTTGTTTGCATTTGCATGTTCCAAAAAAGTAAAGAGAGGAACATTTAGGCTAGTTGCTTAAAGTTTATTCATGGGAATCATTCCTAATTTGGATTGTTAGGAATCCTGCATGGCTTATAAGACAGTGTTTTTGACAGGATTGAATAATGAGACCATCTGTAGACGCTGGCTGATCTCTTGGAATTGCATGAGTGTGAGTTAATAATGACAGAATTACCTTTTTTTTTTTGCCCTTTAAGACAGTTTTTAACAGAGAAATACTTTTCAGTTCATATCCAAAAAAGTAATTGTTATAACATTAATATTGTGCCGATGACAAAATAGACACGTAATGAATGTTACTCACTGGAAAAATATGACAGAACCATCAATCTACGTTGTGTTTGAGTTCAAAACAATTGCCTGTTGAAAGTTTGAAACAAGTGCTTTCATGCCGTAACATCATCATGCCTCATACCTCTCTAATGGAGGGTTCAGCAGCTGACTGATTTGTTTGAAACATCACATCATGTCCTGACTTTTATTTCCATCTGTTTTCCTAGAGTTACTGGGCTCCACAAAGAGGCTGAATGTGAACTACCAAGATCAAGATGGGTAAGTTCTCTCATTTTCCACACGTTCAGTCCAAAATGTGGAGAACAAGGAAACTTGTATGCAATATCACATGAGCAGAAGTGGGATATGGCTCTATATCAGAACAGATGATATAAAGGGGTGAATTCAGGGACACTTTTCCCCAGTTATCTCAAAGGCAAAAAGTGCTCCAATCAACCTGAATTCACATTGCATAAATTTAACATATTTTGGTGGGTCGTTTGGTGAGTCATCCAAACCTTCCACCTTTAGAGTTTAATATTTATGTAGTAAACTCACTTGACTGAAATTTATGAATTTTTCATGTTTATAACTGCTGAGGACCAGATTGAAGCAAACGGAGCACATCAGGCACAAAAGCTTTAATCACATGTGCAAGGTTTATGTGCACCTTTGGCTGATCAGAACATTGTGTGTGTCCCACCTGTTTAAACACTGAAAATGTGCTGTTCTATCATGTCGACATCCTTCTTTTTTACAATTTCTATGCTTTCTGACGCTGTGACTAGTCAACCCTTACTCAGTTTAAAAAACTTAAAAAATCTTGTCGAAAAGGAATTGTCACAAAAACACAAATTGGGGATTTCTTTCTGTTTGAAAAACACTATTATTAATAATTAAAAAAACACCTGCCAGACTCAACATACATGAACAAACATATTATTTTACTTGGCTATTGTTTTTGTTTTTTTGTATATTGACACTCTTTGGCAATCTGTGCATCATTTCCCCACTCATGAAATGCACCCTCATCCGTCCCTAAAGCAGTAATGAAGTTATCAAGGACATTAATTAATTAAACCTAGACGAATATGTTACCTGCAAGGGATAACTATATGAATATTTGACTCATCCACCAATTATAATTTCCTCTTTGTAGAGTCTTCTGAGTTTACAATATTGTTCCCCTAGTAAAATAATTGGTGAAGAAAGATAAAACACTTGGCATCAAGCTGTTTAATTACTCATTACAAAATTATCCGTATAATTTTGCATTGCTATATTTTAGTGTGTGTGTTTTTAAATCAATGAATGATTTATTAAAGTGATTTATTTTTTTTGTAATATTTTTTTTTTTTTTTTTTTTTTTTGCCAGTCCTGCATTAGATTATAGCAATATAGGGCCCTATTTTAATGATCTAAGCCCATGGTTTGAAGCACACTTTAAATTCAGTCCGAATTCACTTTTGCTAATGTAATGACAGGAAAAATGGTCGGTGCGCCCCGGCGCATGGTCTTAAAGGGTGTCTCTATTCTCTTAATGAGTAATCGGTGTGTTTTGGGCGTAACGTCCAATAAACCAGTCAGAGTCTCATCTCCCATTCCCTTTAAAAGCCAGTTGCGCTCGCGCCAACAATGCGCCTGAACACGCCTCGTTTTCAGACCAGCGTACCCATGGGTGCACAAATAGGCGCAAATGCATTTGCCATTTAAACAACGTGGTGCAGAATGATAACTGCGTCGGGCTAAAACTAGCAAAAAACACTTGCATCATGCCTGGCGCTGCATTGGGCCGGGTGTATGATGGGGCCCATAGTGTACATCGGCTGTACACTGTAAATCAGATTGCATTAAAAATAAAAACAGAGGGAAGTATGGGACTTGAAATTGTTCACACATTACTGTAAACATTCACACATAAATGTCTGGTAAAAGTTTTTTAAACAGGAATTTGTATTGTAAGAATTAAACATAATACGTCCTATTATATGAACCTATGTTTGTTTACTGCATGCCCTGCAGAGTCGCAGACACATATTAAAATTATATGTCTAAAGTGAAAGCAAACATTTGAGAGAAAATCTGGTGCGTGTGTTATATGCGTGTATATTAGATGCGTCGTGTGCCGGTCTTAAAGCGACAGTAGCCTAATAGTAAACATGCTGCCGCTAATCCTTAAAGGAATAGTTCACCAAAAAATGAAAATTATGTCATTATTTACTCTCTAATGTTGTTTCAAACCTGTATTAATTTCTTTCTTGTGCTGAACACAAAATAATATATTTTGAAGAATGTGGGTAAACAAACCGTTGCTGGTCCCCATTGACTTTCATAGGAGAAAAAACCTACACACTGGGGAGCAGCAACTGTTTGGTTACCCACATTCTTCAAAATAACTTTTATTTTCAACAGAAGAAAGAAACTTTTTACAGGTTAAACTTGAGAATAAATTATGACAATTTTCATTTTGGGGGAACTATCCCTTTAATGTTAATAAAACAACAAAACACAAAGAGAAAATCATTCACTGACGGAGAACTTTAATAGTAGCTTTAATAAGAATCAATGTATAATTTATACAGTCTATGTAGTGTTTTAATTTCATATTTGTTCATTTAATTACTTTCTTCAACTGCTAAATACACCTACTGTACAGTATCTGAACAAATAAAACACTGTTTATTTCATTTGTATATTAAGCTGTGTAATGTGTATCTTTGTTCTTATTTTTTTAATAACAAAGAAAATAATGACAAAGATTTTTATCTTCACCACTTTGGCCTAAATGTCTACCATTCCTTTTTATTTTATATTTTGGTACCTAAGGCTTTTGAAGTATAGGACTTGAAATTGTTCACACATTACTGTAAACATTCACACATAAATGTCTGGCATTACTTCAGGTAAGATTTTTAAACAGGAATTTGTATTGTAAGAATTAAACGCATAATTAATACGCTATTATATTAACCTTTGTTTGTTTACTGCATGCCCTGCAGTGTCGCACACATTAAAATTATATTCCATGTCTTGACTTGAGTTTGTTTGCTGCGCCTAGCTGTGGTTTTGCTTTCACAGTGTATTTGCATACAGTGGGGAGAACAAGTATTTGATACATTGCCGATTTTGCAGGTTTTTCCACTTGCAAAGCATGTAGAAGTCTGTAATTTTTATCATAGGTACAAAAATCACATTGTATGATTTTTAAGTAATTAATTTGTATTTTATTGTATGACATAAGTATTTGATGCATCAGAAAAGCAGAACTTAATATTTGGTACAGTAGCCTTTGTTTGCAATTACAGAGATCATACGTTTCCTGTAGTTCTTGACCAGGTTTGCACACACTGCAGCAGGGATTTTGGCCCACTCCTCCATACAGACCTTCTCCAGATCCTTCAGGTTTCGGGGATGTCGCTGGGCAATACGGACTTTCAGCTCCCTCCAAAGATCAGTTCAGGTCTGGAGACTGGCTAGGCCACTCCAGGACCTTGAGATGCTTCTTACGGAGCCACTCCTTAGTTGCCCTGGCTGTGTGTTTCGGGTCGTTGTCATGCTTGAAGACCCAGCCACGACCCATCTTCAATGCTCTTACTGAGGGAAGGAGGTTGTTGGCCAAGATCTCGCAATACATGGCCCCGGTCATCCTCTCCTTAATACAGTGCAGTCGCCCTGTCCCCTTTGCAGAAAAGCATCCCCAAAGAATGATGTTTCCACCTCCATGCTTCACGGGTCGGATGGTGTTCTTGGGGTTGTACTCATCCTTCTTCTTCCTCCAAACACAGCGAGTGGAGTTTAGACCAAAAAGCTCTATTTTTGTCTCATCAGACCACATGACCTTCTCCCATTCCTCCTCTGGATCATCCAGATGGTCATTGGCAAACTTCAGATGGGCCTGGACATGCGCTGGCTTGAGCAGGGGGACCTTGCGTGCGCTGCAGGATTTTAATCCATGACGGCGTAGTGTGTTACTAATGGTTTTCTTTGAGACTGTGGTCCCAGTTCTCTTCAGGTCATTGACCAGGTCCTGCCGTGTAGTTCTGGGCTGATCCCTCAGCTTCCTCATGATCATTGATGCCCCACGAGGTGAGATCTTGCATGGTGCCCCAGACCGAGGGAGATTGACCGTCATCTTGAACTTCTTCCATTTTCTAATAATTGCACCAACAGTTGTTGCCTTCTCACCAAGCTGCTTGCTTGTTGTCCTGTAGCCCATCCCAGCCTTGTGCAGGTCTACAATTTTATCCCTGATGTCCTTACACAGCTCTCTGGTCTTGGCCATTGTGGAGAGGTTGGAGTCTGTTTGATTGAGTGTGTGGTGTATTTTATACAACAAGTTCAAACAGGTGCAGTTAATACAGGTAATGAGTGGAGAACAGGAGGGCTTCTTAAAGACAAACTAACAGGTCTGTGAGAGCCGGAATTCTTACTGGTTGGTAGGTGATCAAATACTTATGTCATGCAATAAAATGCAAATTAATTATTTAAAAATCATACAATGTGATTTTCTGGATTCCGTCGCTTACAGCTGAAGAGTACCTATGATAAAAATTACAGACCTCTACATGCTTTGTAAGTAGGAAAACCTGCAAAATCGGCAGTGTATCAAATACTTGTTCTCCCCACTGTATATTCTATCCAAACTTTGTGCTGTAACACCTTTGTGTGCAAACAGGAAGAAGAAAGTACCTAAGAGTGCCTAGCTTGTCTAAGAGATAAAAATGTAATTCTTCTGTTGCTTCTCCTCAATATATGACACAAACTTACATGTATCGTAGGTTTTCTTTAAACTATAGCTCATGGTTAGTCAAAAGCAACGTGACATGGTTTGACTTGTTTTCTTATGACTCTTCCCATGATTCCTTTGCTTTGAGGTACCATCACTGTTTGGAATCAAAGCTTAGACTGTTGAGAGAGCCACAGACTCAAAGCTCTGATCACTCTTAAAAATTCTGGACTGTGGCTCTGGGAAATGTCGTCTGGAGATGAAACTGCTACGTGTATACTTTGTGTGCATTTGAGATCACAACCAATGTACATTAAAGAAAGATGACATGAAAAAAGATTTTGTATTTGATGATAATGATTGAGTTGAATGAACAGCTAGACCCCCTAAGGTATTGCTGACATAAGTCACAGATGAAGACAAAGATTTTTGTCTTAATTGTCCTTGGTAAAACTTTTGTTTGGCCAACTTGAATTAGTTTGTTCACTGAATTTCTCATTCAACTAGAAAATTCCTGTCAAGGCAACTACTAATTTCTTGTAGGGATGGGCGATATAGCAAAAATATTATATCACGATTCTTTTCAGGAAAATTAATTATCATGATTCTTTTTCAAGTTGGTTTTACTATTTTACAAGTGACTGAGCATTACAGCCAAACTAATGTCCCTATTTTAAAAAACAAAGCCTTATAGGTAACCAAATATAAAATAAAAAGGAATGGCAGACATTTAGGCCATAGTTGCAAAGATAAAAGTCTTTGTCATTATTTTCTTTATTAAAAAAATAAGAGCAAAGATACTCATTACACGGCTTAATATACAAATGAAATAAACAGTGCTTTATTTGTTCAGATACTGTACAGTAGGTGTATTTAGCAGTAGCATTGAAGAAAGTAATTAAATGAACAAATATGAAATTAAAACACTACATAGACTGTATAAATTATACATTGGTTCTTATTAAAGCTACTATTAAAGTTCTCAGTCAGTGAATGATTTTCTCTTTGTGTTTTGTTGTTTTATTAACATTAAAGGGATAGTTCCTCCCAAAATGAAAATTGTCATAATTTACTCCTAAGTTTAACCCGTAATAAGTTTCTTTCTTCTGTTGAAAAGAAGTTATTTTGAAGAATGTGGGTAACCAAACAGTTGCTGCTCCCGATAGGTTTTTTCTCCTAAGAAAGTCAATGGGGACCAGCAACTGTTTGGTTACCCACATTCTTCAAAATATCTTCTTTTGTGTTCAGCACAAGAAAGAAATTAATACAGGTTTGGAACAACATTAGAGAGTAAATAATGACATAAATTTCATTTTTTGGTGAACTATTCCTTTAAGGATTAGCGGCAGCATGTTTACTATTAGGCTACTGTGGCTTTAAGACCGGCACGCGACGCATTTTAACACACGCACCAGATTTTCTCTCAAATGTTTGCTTTCACTTTAGACATAACCATCTCTGTTTATGTAAACCTTGTGTGTATTTGACAGTATTAGCGCAATGAGACTCTAAAGATAATTCAGTCCAGAAACCAGGCGCTGTGTGACAGGCTTTTAGTGCATGTGCACTTCGGGTGTATGAGCTCAGAAAAGCGCACGTTAGAACAGCACATCGGCACGCGAATGAAATGTTTAACCGGCAAGTCTTTAAAGCACATGCAAATAATGAACTTTTGTGAATTGCAGTGTCCCGTACCTCTGCATTAACTTGTGATGTGTATGTACGTCGCGTTGTACAGTATGTTGAGACAAGAGGCGCCAGAACTGCAACTGATAGAATGCACTAACACGATATTTCTTCAAAAGCAGATCGTGGAGACATTTTAACACACAAAAATCGTGATATTGCACATCCCTAGTTTCTTGTTTCAGAAATTGTAAAGAAATTTCATTGTTCATGGTTTTATTCTTATGTTTTAAATCACATCAATAGGCCTATATGAAGTACACTCTGCAAACTCTGCCTCACAGAAACAATATTGCACAGTAAAAGTATTTCATGCAGTCAGCATGAAATGAAAATTCATCCCTTTTTTTTAAATGCATGTTGTTGAACTTATTGTGAACAATTAAACTATGCATTCATTTATTATCTTTGTATTATTATTTGACAGTAATTTAATCAAATTATCATAACTCGATCTTCTGGTGAAAGACAGATGACTTTCTTGTGAAAAATGCTGAAATTCCAGTCATTTGGTTTGCTTAAACCCCGCCCTTTCTTACAATTGACTGCAAGCTTGCATTCAGATCTTCCTCCATCCAATCAACAACTGACTATTAAACCCAAATCCCCCACACTACATTTTTTTTTCCTTTTTCGATAAATAGAAAACTCTAATGTACATCACTCTACAAAAGAAAAGATCTGCTGCTACTTGTTACATAATACATTGCTTTAATATTCAAATTTAATAAACTCACCAACCTCAGTCAACAAATATCATTTAGTAAAAACATTTTTAGTATCTCCAATTAACAAATGCCCAACAGTGATGGTTAAAACAACATAAACAATAATCTGATTAAAAAAAAAGAAATTCATGCCGCAGTTCAGCTCAGATTGGTTCAAACTCTCTTAGGCTATTCAGTTGGTTAACATGTTTTTTTTTTTTTTTAAATGTAATTCTCATTTCTTGTATCTGTGACTCACTAAGCCCTGTATGCTAGGCAAAATCTAATTGCTTTTGTACAGTGTGTGCACAGGTTGAATCTGTTGTTGAATCTGGGTGTCCCATTAGTCTTGAGAGACAATAGTTGAAAGCGTATCTCGATGAAGTTGAGGGCCTCACATTAGCATGAGTGCTAATTTGCGCTTTCATGAGCAGCAGGGGAAGAACTGAGTAACTGGCTCCTGAGGGACCTGCAGCTGAGGTGGAGGAAAAACAGTTCATTAGTCATCACTGCTACTGGCGCTGTTCGCTTCTTTCTTTATCTCTTTCTTTCTCACTCTCTCACTCTCTCACACACACACACACATAATAATTTGTCAAAGCCCAGCAGGATATTTTTTAACATGCACAGTAGCTTTCGTAGGGTGACATACTAGTGTGTAAGAGGTGTCCCTAGTGGATGTGTTTCAGAAGTGTGGATCAGACAGAGAGCTTTCCGTACCTCTGTTGACAGCAATGCAACTGAAACTTTGACACTTAAAAATGTTCATAAAGAGATTGTAAAAACTAATCCATATGAGTTGAGAGGTTTAAGCCAAAATTCTCTGAAGAGACACGATCGTTTTATATGGTGACCAGATTTAATTTAGGCTTTTATTCACATATATACATTCATCAACTCATATATCAGTTGTGGTAAACCAACAGAAGCTCAAGCATATTCGTTCATATCATATTCGACATGCGAGAGCCAATGAGGTTTGTTTTTGTGTTATGCAACACTTTTGAGCTTCCGCAATAGGTTTTTGTTCTCGAGTGTCAAGCAGGTTCAACTGAGCTTCTCTTTATGTTCGCTGATCAATGTTTATATGCGAATAAAAGCCTAAATTCAATCTGTTCGTCATATAAAGTGATCGATAAAATTTGGATTAAACCACTCAATTCATGTGGATTCGTTTTACGATCTTTTTATGAACTTTTTGAAGCGTCAAAGTGTCAGTTGTGGAGTTGGCAGAAAGCTCTCAGATTTCATCAAAAAGATCTTCATTTGTGTTCCGAAGATGAACGAAAGTCTTAAGGGTTTGGAACGACATGAGGGTCAGTAATTAATGACAGAATTTTTATTTTTGGGTGAACTAACAGTTTAAAAGTAATTTGTCTGTCCACACTGAATGTGAAAAGTTGGTGTTTAATGTAAAATTAAGAAGGACATAATATTAATCACATAGTTGTCATCACTTTAAGTACTTTCTTACTTACAACATACTTATTTAATGCAAAATATAACAATGGTCCAGACTTCAAGAGGACAACCCTGAATGCCTATACAGTATCTTTTCTCAGTCAAATGGCCTTCTGCTATATATAAATGTAAAAATAATAATAGCCTGATATAACATCTGATCTTACCTTTTAGTATTCATATCCAATTGATCTCAGCTGATGAAATATTTAATTTGTTTTGGCTCTCGGGGGGCAAAAATTCTCATCTTTGACTATTTTGACTGTTAGGCTAGATTTTTTTTATTTCTTTATTTACAAAGCACTACTGCTGGGCAGATGGAAATTTATAACTATTCCAAAAAAGGATTGTAGTTAGTAATTACCATATTAGTAATAAGTAAAAAAAATAGTAATGAAGTAAAGGACAAAGAAACACATTCACATTACATAGAACAAGTGACAGGTCTATTAATTTGTATTTACACTCTTAGACTGTTATGTCCTGTTTATTGTCAATCATTGCAGTTTTGGATTCAACTGTGCATTTAAATACAGTTGTAAATCCAAAAACTTTGCAGTGTACTGAGCAGCATGAAAAACACAACTTTTTTTCAAATAGTATACGAGTTATAAAACAAAGTGAGCAAAGAGCGCTTCCTTTATAATCACTGAAGCGGTCAATCACTTGGGCTATAAGGCTATTCAGCACCTGCTCACTGAGATCTACACTCCTGCGAAAACTCCCTCTATAATCAAAAAAGCTGTCTACACGGTGCAATCTTATTTACATTGTGTTTACACTTTGTTGGTAATATGAAAGGATTTACGAGCATGCAGAGGTCTAAATTGTGCAGTGAACGAAAACCGAGCCGTTTTGAGCGGTGTTGAGCAGATTCTGATTAACTTAAACACCTCTGATAGGCCATTTCGTTCTCACATTTAATAGATATGTCTGTGATTGGCTGCAACGATCAACACTTTTTTGTAAATGCAAACCTTTGATGCTCTTCACAAAGTGCTTACACAGATACTCACAGGAGCGTTTGAAAGCAGCATCTATCAGTAGGTACCGAATATACCTGGTACTCGCAGTCACTGCAGAAATGCTGGTATAATTTTTATTTTTTTATTTCAGACAATCCAATCAGTGACAATCCTTATGGGCACTTATATATAACTTAGAATTAGTTCATAATTAACAACTTTGGAAATTTCAATCGTATACTAATCGCTGAACTTATGTTCTACGTTTCATTTCATTAATCCATTCACTGTACTCTGTGCACTCTGTTAGGGCCCTTTATTCTCCTGTATTTTAGGTGTTTCTGGTAAAATGGGGTTGTGTGACAAGTGCACTGTAAAATGCATAAATGTCTCATCCATCATTAAACTCAAGTCAGAGGGATTGTGATGCTGAGTTACACTTATGGACTGGAAAGGAATGTCTCTAAACTGATCCTTCAAACTTTGAATAAATACTGAGTAACTTTAATTGGAGCATCATTGAACCGGTGCACACTGACATCGAACGACAGCATATAGTATATAGCAAAAGCTAGCTGATAGTGAAAACAGTGACATTTCCTCTCTTAGACAAGCAAGTCTAAAGAAATCTTGGTATTCAGTTCCTGTGATACATTTTTAATACAAATTATATATTTATCTGTCTCAGACAGACATGCTTTGTTGGTATTTGCACAGTTCTACCAGATTCAGTTTTAACCCCAGAAACAATCTGAGTCTGCAAGGAAAAGTCATCTTAAATCAAAGAGCCAATTATACACTTATTAGCTGAACTAACACATTTTAAAAGCCGTTAGAACTTTGCCTACTTCATGGCATTTACGTATCAATAGGACAATATGTGGTGGTCAAGTACACTTGGCATCACACTTAAGAAATGATAATCCTTTTATTCAGCTCTTCCACTTATAACAATCCCTTTGATGGTATCATATCTGTAGATCTGTCCTGACTCTTGAACAGCACACTATTTATTTCATGTGTTTGGTCCATAACTTGTATATGTATGGTGACGGAGTAGATTTATTTGGCCTAATCTGCATAGGTTGAGTTCAGTACTTTTAAAGTATGTTAAGAAATGTTCTTTTTTTCATTTTCCAGTCTTCCATTCCCTCAAACACATGCATATTTTAAAGCTGGACCATCTCCTGTCATAACGCGACTGTGAAAGCAGAGATTTAACTGCTAATTGAGCAGTGCGCTCTTGCTGTGCCTTCAGGATTGATCTCAGTACTGTTCTCAATTGAACTGGCCAACATTTCCCTCTTTCACACCAGATGGATTATTTTTCTGCTAAATGAGATGCATTTTTGTCATGTTCTGTTTGTAAAATGAATGAAGGCCTTTTCTAAGATATTGATTCAGTGTGGTCCATCAGGGCATAAAAACACACCATATTTTTGATGTTTACAGTTTATATTTTCTTAATTAAATCTGAGGAGTTGCTGCTTGGCCAAATGCTTTAATTTAACCAATAAACATACCAGTTCAGAGATCTAAGTAGCTTTTAACAGTTTCCAGGAAAATTGTGTAGTTTTCAGGACTTTTTCCTGATTTTCCGTTCTTCAGTTTTTCAGCTCTTCATCATGCGGCTCTCACTGGCACCTCTGAACTCTTGTCTCTGCTGTTGGAGGCACAGGCCACTGTGGACATCAAAGACAGTAACGGTGAGACCTTTTACCATTTTTATCCCATAGCCAATGATTTTCTTTACTTCACAATCTTTTTTTGTACTTTTGTATGCAATGTACTTTTTTCCCCATATCAACACTTTCCACCAAAAAAACTAAAATAAACATTATTAATAAAATAATATTAACGAATGAATAATTAATTCATTAATTTGTGAAATGATAGATAGATAGTACATGCGTACATGATATTGTGTTGTTCATGAGCTGAGCATAGAAAAACTAGTCATTGTTTTTCCCTTTTTTAAAGGAGCTATATTATCATATATTATTATCATCGTTCAGTCTCTTGTACTTTACGTGTGCACAAGTGCAGGCATGAGGAAATAGTTGCTTGCTGCAGTTCACTTAACAGCCACCGGTGTCGCTAGTAATGGGTTTCTGAATTCTACGTAAAGCCCTTTTAAAAGAAAAATGATTCCGCCACCAAAGAAAGCACAGTTTCTTTCCCTGTGTGAAAAAAAACTAGAAGCTGTGAAAATAATGATTTTCTGCTCACTGTTGAAGGTATGCGTCCATTGCACTATGCTGCCTGGCAGGGGAATGCTGAGACTGTACTTATGCTTCTAAGAGCTGGAGCTTCTGTAAATGGGGCTTCACAAGATGGACAGATCCCTCTCCACCTGGCTGCACAGTACGGACACTATGAGGTGGTACGTACCTCACTACTCCTCTACTTTTGACCAATTTGTGCCTGTCTACGCTGACACAAGGCTTTGTCTTTTTTAACACTGAACCTAAAGCTACAAAACATAAGGCACAAGGATAGGGCCACAACCTGATTGTACCGCTTTTATGACATATATTTTGCAAGAGAATTTACCAAACATTCAAAACAGTGCTGTGTTGGACTAAATGCACATTGTATGTGTGTTCATTCATATAGTGGTATTTTTACCAGCTGAGAACTCACAAAGAGCTGAAAAAGTGTGTAAGGGAATCAAAACAGTGCAAGGAATTCCTCTGTTGCACATAAATGAACTGTAGTAGAACTGTGTCATCAAGTCCTGTTTTTAGTTTGTTGAGATGTCTTTGGTCCGTTACATTCATGTTTCAGCCGAACCATACCAGAGTTAATTTGGATGTGGACAGAGACCCCCTGAAAATGTAGGTCTCGGTTTGCTTGTTTGATGCACACCAAGGTTCGGATGGCATTGTCACACTTACTCATGAACCACACTCAAATGAACAAAGCAATCACACCAGAGTTTGGTAATCACTCTTTGGGGTCAATCTGACCCCAGTGGACTTTTCCTTCATTTTTTAAAAGTGTTACCTTCATCTCAGGGGCATGAAACTCTGTGACTTTTCCTTAATAATCTATCTAAACATGCACAAAAAAACTGGGCTTGATTTGGTTGTTCTAAAGGTGTGTAATTTTTTTTTTTACCTTTTAAGGTCTTTGGGGTCAAAATGACCCCACATTGAAAATGAATGGGAAAATGAAAAAAATGACTTTTTTTAATTTTGTTTGTCAAAAAAATAAAAGTAAATCCATTATAAATCTGAAAAATTCTACAAATAAACCAAGGTCTGGTCCTAGAGCATAAATAAAAAGTAGAACGAACTTTCTATCTCATACACACACACACACACACACAAACACACAGATGTATGTGACTGCAACAGAGATCATTTTCACAGAAATTGGCAATTAAAATAAACAAAACTGGCATAAATCTAAAAAAAAATACATTTAAATGAAGGTCTGGTCCTAGAGCATAAACCCAAAGTGGAACAAACTTTCTATCTCATACACACACACAAACACACACACACACATGTATGTCACTGCAACAGAGAGCATTTTTATAGAAATTGGCAAATAAAATCAACTAAACTGGCATAAATCTGAAAAATGTCACATATGCAACATGGAACAAGCTTGTACACACACACACACACACACACACACACACACACACACACACACACACACACACACACACACACACACACACACACACACACACACACACACACACACACACACACACACACACACACACACACACACATATTACAGTCATGTCATAGTGGTGACTTGTAATGTTTCTGCAAATGTATGTATAATAATTTGCAAAAGCAGATAATTCAAAATATATCAGAAAACAACAACAAATTCTAACTCTGACAAAACTACATATTTTTTATGTATTTCAAAATGTTTAAATAAATATTCACAAAATATATATCATAAAGTTGTGAAGAGAAGTTGAAGCATCAAGAACAATGAAGTGAAAATGAATGAGTCTCTATGGCCCTCTATTGGATATATGTGGTCATTGCACTTTCTTTCTTTAATTATAATTTCTAAAGTTTTTCCACAAACCAGCAGATGTCAGTATTCTATCCCTAACACCTAGAGCAATGTCCAAAAACTATTTAGATTTAATTAAGATCATCATTTAAGTGATTTTTTTCTTTAAAAAATCATTTTTCATGAGCCAATTTATGGCCTAGTTATGTAATTGTGCAGTAAATAGGTAAAAAACTTCAAAATTTCCACAAAAACACAGCATAAATGTATAGTTGAGAAGTAAATAAAAAAAATGATATATAGTTTTCCATATAAAAAATGTATATTTCCTTATGCAATCGCTCTTTAAAAGACCTTAAGTGTTATCCTTTTTTAGGAGTGATTAAGGGTTAAATCAGACCAAACCTACCAAGTGAACACACACCAAGTGATTTCCATGCAACAAATTATTTTTCTTTTTTACGATAATCATAGAAGTTTGTATTGCCATCACAAATTATGGGTCTGCATTTGTTACATCTAGTGATGCACCCCAGTGAATTTTTTTCCGTAACTGAATTTAAAGGAAAGCGGAAAATAAAGTTTATTTAATAATCAATTAATAAATCACATTTATTTAAAAAAAGCAACACACAAATTAAATCCGAGTTGTATATTCTACTACAATTCGTAAAAATTTAAATGGTGGCTGCAATAACTTGTTTTCATGACAGATTTATTCAAACACTCTTTAAATAATAAAGACAGGTTAAGTAAAAATAAAATGAATATACAATATAGTGCAAAATTCTCCCCTCTATTTATTTGACTAATGAAATATGTAAATTAATGGCTTTTCTGAGGTAAATGTTACATAGTGGGCCAAAATCATTGACTGAAGCACTGACATTTCATTCAATACAATAATATTATAATACAAGTATTTTCAGTTGCCAAAATTTCAGTGCATCACTAGTTACATCACTCAGTAGTTTGTTCAAAATAAATGGGCGAAAAGGCTGAATGCAGCACTGATAGTGACTCAGGAATGTGCTGCGACTCAAACCAAGATATTGCTTTTGAGGCTTTTTACAGATCTTTGGCAGCTAGATAAATGCGTAGTGTTTTATGTTGTCTAAAGGGAAAGGAAGGAAAATGCAAGACATGTCGTTGCACGCTCCAGGCAAAAAAGAGGTCCCTACTCCTAACAAAGATATAACATTACTTTGCAGATCCAGGGCTTTGTTTCAAAACAATGCATTTTTTTTTAGTTAACCCAGCTGTGTATTTGATACCTCTCAGAACCAGGTTAGATTGACCAGTTGTTTGGCTTGAAATGCTGAGTATTTCCTTTCCAAGTGTCAAACCTTTTCTTACAAAAAATGTCATAGGATACACGGTGTGCCATATAACATAATAATTTACAAAGGATCAACGGTATTTCTCTGGCTTTTCCCTCTTAGTCCTTGACCTTTTTGGATGCTATTTCAGCTTTTCATACAGTATATGTGTAGGCTAAAACCGATATGACTTTTGACATTGTCTTTTATTGTGTATTCCCAGAAACCTTATGCAAGCAGACACCGCTCCTCTGACCTTTCACTGTATCTCTGTTTCTGTATCCCTCAGTCTGAAATGCTGCTACAACACCAGTCCAACCCCTGTACTGTCAACAAGGTGAAGAAGACCCCTCTGGATCTGGCCTGTGAGTTTGGCAGACTCAAGGTGAGCCGGGAGGAGATTTTGAGAGTGGCGCTTTCAATAATAATAATAATAATAATAATAATAATAATAATAATAATAATAATAATAATAATAATAATAATAACAACAACATCTGTTGTGACCTTGTAACTTGGCCTGGCACTATACCCCCTCAGTGGGATTAATGTGTTTGAATTGTGCTATTCAGTTCTCAAAAAGCATATATCAGAGATGCCACAAAAAAAAGAAAAGAAAAAGATTGATAATAATCTTGCAGTTTACCTGCACAGTGCTGACCAACAATATCAAACAGAATGAACTTTTGTTAAAGCCTTATTGACAATTATTGAGTGAAGATGGCTTGATTTAAGCTATCACTATAGATTTTCTATAGAAATAAGATTTTCATTACATTGAATGGAAATAAGCCTGTGGATATGAAATAGTCTCTACACAATCATTTCTTTTCAACTAGATAAAAGTTAATTGGTGGTGAAAATGGTTTATATCCAATATCGGCTTGTGTGTGTGTGTGTATAATATTATTAAATGTCATCTTTTGGAAATCTCAAAATGAATATATATATTTTTTTATGTACTGTACATTACAGTTTTGTCATGCCTACATGCATCTGTAGCAAAGACTTTATATACAGAAAACCACTCAGTCTCAAGCAGCTTGTGAGTCGCAAGTACCAACATTTGTGGCTTACTGCGCTTAAATTGTCAAACACACAAAATTCCACACAAAAAGTCAAAATGCCCATCTTGGCAGGTATTTAGTTAAACGCAGTCAGTTTTGGAACCTAATTAGTTTAGAAAGATAACGTAAGTTGTGTAACATTATATTGGATCTGTGCATAAACTCTTAAAGGGACAGCAGTCTAATATTCCTGCTGGTTTCTGTCATGTTAATAAAATAACAAAAGAAAATAAAACAACTCTCTGCTCTTCACTGAATAACTTTTGTAACTAATTGCATTAGGCCTAATCTTTATTGAATTTTTACAATGAAGACTATCCAGTGTTATTTTACATTTGATTCCTTTTAATTTCTGTTGTATTTCTTACCTGAATATACTGTATACCCACCTAAAAAACTTAAAGCCGTGTTTATTTCATATCTCTCTTTATTCTATTGCATTTATTTGATCTTAATTTAAAAGTCTTTTTACTTGTTTTTTTTTTTAAATGAAATTGAAGAAAAGTAGATTTTTATTTGCATATGCGGTCAATTATAATTCTTTGAAAGAAAATCGGTATCGGCATCACACTTTATCTCTAGTTTTTTGTTTTTAGTGTTTTTTTTATTCTTTATTTATACAAAATAGTATAGAATTTTATATTGATAACTTATTGTTATTGGCCATAACATTTAAATAATTATCAGATTATGTATAAGCTGGGTGCAATGGAATTGTTCAGCTATTGGTATTTCTGCATCAATATAGTTTGGGCTTATCCGATTTAAAATTGCTGTGCCTTTTATAACTTCTAACGTATTTATCCCAGTCTCAGTGTAAGCTTATAGTGCTGAATCTCTTTCCACACTGCATTCTCAAATATAATTATAAGCAGGAGTTCATGACATAACAAAGCTTGAAAGAGTTCTTGTTTATTTTTGCGAAGACTGTATTACGTGCGCATTCAGTTGCAAAGAATATCAGTAAGCTCATACAAACTGCCTGAGAGAGCTTTCCTGATGACAGAGAGATCTTTAATTCACCTCAAACTAGATTTGCCAGGGTGAACTATTTCTATTTAATCTTTTACTCTAGTCATTCGGAATTCTAGAATGCAAATGCTGCAGAGAGTCGGGCTGATGGAATGAGTCTAATTTAGCAGCACACCAGCGAGTCAGTTGCTGGGCTGCAGGAGGATTCTGCCCCAGCTGGAAACTGAATTCCATTTGATAGATTCTCAATGCCAGGGAGTACAAAGTCATATGCCAGGCTGGTTGTTTTCCTCTACTTTAAATTGGCAGTGACATCTTGTTTAGACCCAAGTAGGCAAAACTGTAGCGCTTTTTGGCTGAAAGTTCTCTAGTTTCGGATCACTTTCTCACTGTTTCTTAATTCTTTCTTACAGGTGACCCAGTTGTTGTTGAGCAGTAACATGGTGGTAGCTCTCTTAGAAGGGAATGGCAGAGATAACACCCCCCTGCATCTGGCTGCCCGCAACGGCCATAAGGACATCATCAGGTCCACTTTTCCCTAACCCCTTGAATCCTGTTGTTTTTCTAAATCTTCCTTTAAGTCTACATATCAGCTTGTGCACTCAAACTGTTGTCATTGTTTCAGAGAGGTGAGCTCTTTTTAAAAACATAGTGAGCTGCATACTACCAACATAGGTGGTCATGGAGCCTCACAAGTGAATGATTTGGAGTGCTTGACATAGGCAGCAAGTCCCTGCTCCACACAAATAGCAGGGAGACTTGACTTGCAATTGGCTCGATAATCTAATAGGTATATAAAAACAAATAACATTTGCGCGCACAAACATTAGCTAATAGTAAATTTTTTGATTACACCAGTTTTAATCCATTTCAATTATTCTTGATTAGTTTTTATCAATTATTTTCAAGTGGTGAATGGAAAATAAGTTTATGATCATCGTTTCCTATCGTTTATTTATGATGAACATTTCTATTCCATCTGCCATCTTGGATTTATTTTACTTTTCTTTTCTTTTTAGCTTTTACAGCCTGAAAAAAATTGTATTTGTAAAGTACTGTAATTATTTATTATTAAATATTGATTTATTTTAATAATATTAATAATAAAAAATAATGTGTGTGTGGCTGCAATGCATTTTAGGATTGCATTCTTCACAGAGAATTCATGCAGTGGCATCTTAAAATTTGGCCAAAATTGAGATACATTACCTACATTTTGATATGTCCGTCGCATCTGGAGCATACCTATTATGCCTTAAACTTCTATAGGCAGACATGCAAGCGTGCCGGGAGGGAGGGAGGTTGTCTGTCTTTTCTGCAGTCAGTCATGCAGACTTTGGCTGGACGCCTTGTTGACATGTTTGTCGAGCAAGTGAGGTGAAGAGAAGGTGTGGAATGAGTGTAGTGTGTGTAGTGCGTTTGTTAATGTGTGGATGTGTTGACCTGGGCTGCCCTCCCCTCTGAGTGCGCTGTGATGGTAACATGCATAGGAATGAGGCCGAATAGGGTTACACCAGCCAGTCAGCTGCTCAACATGCTCCTCTAGCAGTAACCATATATGAAAGTTCAAGCTTCAGCTCTCCCCTCCACTGACTTTCTGGAATGCTGGAACTTGTAAACATGGGAAAGAATGACAGTGGTAACAGGCGGCCGCTCTACACTTATTAGTATAAAACATTCAGTTGCTTGGCCTTCATAAAAACTGAATGAATTTATGCTGAACAAAATGTGTTGAAACAAGAAATCAATTCATCAATCAACATTTTTACTACATTTTATTATTGTCATGTTGATTACTGACTGATAGTTCAACCAAAAATGAACATTCTGTCATCATTTACTCACCCTCATGTTGTTCCAAACCTGTATGGCTTACTTTCTTCAGTGGGACACACAAGAATATATTGGTTGCTCTTTTCCATATAATGGAAGTTAAAGGCGTCTCCAAAAAGTTCTACAAATTTGGTCCATATGCACAATGTTCCAAATCGTTATTTATGGATAATTTCTGAAAAGCTCTGAAATGGACAACAAAAGTCATACAGACTACAAAAATGATGTGTCAGAAGCACACAATAGGTTCTTCACATTTCTCGTGATGTCAGTACATTAGTCATCATGACTAAATGGGTGAATTTTTGGGTGAACACTTTTGGTTACCTCTTTTAAAGAGGGAAGGCAAGCCTTTAATCTGTTCAGTTGGCTGAATGAATCAATTAGCTCAATGGGAAATGGAGACTGCACTGCTGCTTTGGAGACTGAATCCTGAAGAGACACTCAGAATGTAAAATTGATTGATTGCACAGGCTGTTTTTGTTACTCAAAAGCTTTAAATTGCCATGACTTTTGACCCCATTGCTGGTGGTCTTGAACTTACTATCATCATGTGGTTTTAGTTTCAGTCCAGCCCACATTTGCAATTTTTGGTGTTGATTTTAGTTTTGTATTGTTGCAGGCTTAACAGAAAAATCTCCTACATAGTTTTGCTAGTTTCATGTTTCTCATACTGTATTTTTCTATAGCCTGTTTCTTCTCGCATTTTAAATTCATTTCAACAGAAATCAATATTTTATATCAATTTGTTAATTAATTTGTCAAATAGCTATTTAATAAAGGACATAGTACAGTATAATACCTGATGACCATGCCAGGTTTAATCTTGTGGTAATGAGCAGCTCACTGTACCGTTTATTAAAGACATGAGTGATTTTGTTCGTGTCTTGTGGACAGGATGGCTCATGTGTCGCTGTGGTCTATCACTCATTTTTAGACTGCTGCTAAAAGCTGGGATTGACATAAACAGAACCACTAAATCTGGAACGGCTCTGCACGAGGCTGCCCTCTACGGGAAAACGGAAGTAGTAAAATTATTGCTTGATGTAAGTAGATACAAACAGAATAATAGGAACAGTGTTGATTGATTTACCATCTGCATATTTTCTGTCCCCACACAAGATGGACCATGGCAATACATGATTTATTTCTAAGAGAGTTTAAAGTGAACTTATGTCAGATTTATTATCATGAATAAATACTCTGGGAAAGACAATTCACAGTTAAGTGCTCGAGTCTGTCATATCAGAACACAGTGATATATCATTTTGTATTTTTGTTTGTATACAAAGTTTTTTTCTTTACTGAACTAACCATCACATTTCAATCCACTCGTTTACCATCTGTCACTTAGACTGGGATTGATGTGAACAACCGCAACACCTACAATCAAACAGCCCTGGACATTGTGAACCAGTTCACCACTTCACATGCCAGCAAAGAAATCAAACAACTCCTTAGAGGTGACTCAGAAATTAAAACTTCTTTTTTTATTCTTCCTTTCCTTTCCTTTCCTTTCCTTTCCTTTCCTTTCCTTTCCTTTCCTTTCCTTTCCTTTCCTTTCCTTTCCTTTCCTTTCCTTTCCTTTCCTTTCCTTTCCTTTCCTTTCCTTTCCTTTCCTTTCCTTTCCTTTCCTTTCCTTTCCTTTCCTTTCCCTCTCTCTTTCTACTGTTGATGTACCTTATATTATTTAGTGTCAGGCCACATGTTTTTGTTCATTGTTAGCTTCGACTGGATGTAGACAATAGTTGTCTAGAGGGTGTTTTGTGTTGTGTGTTCGTTTCTGGGAATCTGCTTTCATAGCTTTTGTCATAAACCTTATAGAGTTGCATAACATGCCTGGAGATTTAGCTAAAAGTTTTGTTTACCTGTTTGCGTGTGTGTGTCTAGGCGCACTGTATGTCTGGATGTGTTTAGTTGCTGCACCCTTCTACTGTCCCTCCTGTAATCCAGCAGCTTGTTGTCTTTGAAGTGCACGCTTTGATACGAGCACTAAAACAGCTGAAGGAGCTGTGTTTGAAGATGAGGGGTGTTTAGCATCCCTGTTCTGAGCTCAGCTCCTCATTACATTTTCAGATGTGCTTCAGAGTATTTAAACACTACATTACTCCTCTTTAAATTCTGCTTATTACACTTCTTTATTGGAACAAACCCCAATCGAATTTCAGGTAGTAGTTTTGTGTACCTTGGTTAATATCAAGACCTCAAAAATGACTTCCACCCCGAGTAGAGGAATGATGAATATTTTCAATGCAAACTGTTTTTCTGTCTCTCTCATTCTCACTCATTCATGCATCCATTGTCCTGGGTTGTGACATTAGATGCCAGTGGAGCATTGCAGGTGAGAGCTTTGAAGGACTACTGGAATCTCCATGACCCCACTGCACTCAACATCCGGGCAGGAGATGTAATCATGGTAGGCTTAAAAGAAACACCCCACTATTTCTCACAAGAGGTGTCCTAATTTAATACTGTATAATGTGTGTTATGCAATTGGCCTATATAATTGGCAATGTGCTTGAGCGTTGCCTTGATCTGCATTCTTACCAAATAACTATATTCTGATGAATCACAGAAACATCAAAACCCAAAACAACAAAGTTTAGACTAGTGGAAGAAACAGTAAAGCTGAAAGCAGTTTTAAAATATGCACTAAGATGCAAGACAACATTCAGCATTGCATATCATATTTCTAACTGATATAATCATGCCCTCCACATAAGACACAGCAGTAACGTGAACAAGTGAGGATGGTAATTTGGTCTTCCCTACAGAGAATACTTTAGCATGTTGCAACAGGTTTTTGCCAATCATCCTTTGATGTCTGACTTGAATGAACCGTAGCTTGTTGTTTGTGCTATAGTAGTGTGTGTTCAGCCTAGTTTCCCTTCATAACAGTGTGCTTCACCCCCACTAAAAGACTGTGCGTGTACTCTATAGAGTGCAGCCCGAGGCTCAGTGCCGCATGTACGCTATGTCACTGTTCACACCTTGTCTGTATAGATAGCTTTAGGCGTCCATTCTGCCAGCATAAAAGACTGCTGTGCTTTTGTGGCAGTGTGACATAAGAGACTTTAGGCGTTTTTAAAAGATAGCAATGAAAGATAGTTCCCTTACAGCAATATTAGGACTTTAGGGAGTTGAATTAGGGGTAAATTAACATATCTCAATGATTAATACAGTAAGAGGTAAAATATGAACCGTTATTCACCTTTAAGAGACAGATGTGGACCTTTAAAATGTGGTTTTGAGAAACAAAGCACTATGGGGTGAGATCATTAAACAACGTGGTTCATTTGCAGATTGTATTTCACATAAAAAACGTATTTACTAATCACCAACAGTAGTTTACCCAGGCACTAAAATGCTGAAATAGCACTTAGCCATGAGTATTTGTCATTCTTTTCCTCGCAAACATGTCCCCTTTTAATGTAAACGATTTATTATTGAATTATATAGTAAATTGCATCTTTTCACAAAACTCAGCACTATTTACCTGGTGTAAATAGCGTTGTGATGTTCCTTTCCTGGAAAAAAAGGTGGTAAATTGAATTCCAAATAAATGTTTATTCATAAAATTATGATAAAATGATTGATTCGAGTTATTATAGCTTTTTATGGATCTCAATAATGCTTAATTTTAATTTACCTTACAATAACAACGCTGCATTGACCAATTAAAATTATTACAAATTTTATATTAAAATATAAATATTAAATAAAAAACTTAAACAAAAGTTTGAAATGTTGCCTTGGCAACTAACTGAAAGTTCTTAAATACTTAAATATAAAAATAAAGCTAAATAGAAGTATAAAAAACTTTTACTAAAGAATAAACCTAAAATGAAAATTCTAAATATTAATGCATACTATAAAAGTATATAGATTATCCAAAAATATAATTTGAGCAGTCTTAGCAATTATTCTAAACTGGACTAAACATTAGAAACATTAGACAAATAGGATAATAGATTTATTTCAACCCAAATCAATATTGCTTGTCCACATGTTTATTCACATAGTCTTCTTCACATTGGTCATGCAATCATACAAGGGACATGTTTGCCCCATTACCTGATTTGTAGTTTTTCTTTTATTTAAGTGACTTCTAAAAAAAACTCAGACATGTATTCGTAGTGTCTGTCTCCAGACCTGTTTTAAACACACATTCATGTCAGTCATGTCGGGTCCTCTCTGCCATGTGTGGAATGTCAACTGACTTCATTTACCGCATTGTTCGGCCAAATGAGGAAACGATCACAGGCTTGGCCATGAGGTTAGAAGAAAAGGTTAGAAGATGGTTAATTAAAACTTGATGACACAAAGGTTATTCAATTTTGAATAGTGGAGGGTACACTGTGGGCTATAATTAAATCGTAGATTATTTAATATGATTACACACAAAAATAAAAGCGACGTCTCATTAGCTCGAATTCTCTAAAAATGTTTAACAGTGTCCTAACCAGATGCAATGCGATAAGATTCTAGCCACAAGCTTTTTGTCTGTCCACAACAGACGCGACACTACTATGAGACAGTATCGCAAAACACAGCCAATTAGAAGAGCATGTGGGCGGAGTCTCTCTCTAAGCGCACAACTCGCAACGAAATGGATAAGTACATAATCAAATTCATGAATGTTACACCATTTTAACATTATTAAAAATACACTGAGTGACTAAAACAGTCTTTGTCATAGAATAAACTTGTTTGTTCACTTTAAGTTCACAGTTTGAACCTTAAATAATCCTTTCATTTATTTACAAGATCTGAGGTAAATTATCCATTATCGCTTTCAGTGTGGATATAAAGGTCATGCGAAATAATATTCAAACTCACTTAAGATGCTTTTAACATGAAATAAATCACATAATCAGTCATACTTTGTATGTTGTTCTTCTAGCCACTCCGTTGCGGCTGGTTAGGACAAAAACACTGATTAACATGGAAAAGATGCCTTTTATCACGTTTCGTTGTGACTGGTTAGGACACGGTGTAAGACCTGTTGGTCCTGAATATCCTGTGATCTCATTGGTCTGTTCCAGGTCTTAGAGCAGCACATGGATGGACGTTGGAAAGGGCACATCCATGACAGTCAGAGAGGCACTGACCGTGTGGGATTCTTTCCTCCCTCCATCGTGGAGGTCATTAGTCGCAGATCAGGTATATTGAAAAAATCTGTTTATTGTTCAACATACTCAAGCATTTATTTGTTCCCTACAAAAATATGGTTCATTGTCAAATTATGATAACCTATCTACTTGGCTACATTTCCCACTAAAGATAAAGTCAGTTACAGTATTATTTTTTATTTTTTATACAACAACACAGGATGCTATGGGGTCCAAAAATCCATTAGGGATGTTTCCTATTTCAATAAAATGTTTTTCATTCTGAATTATCAGGGCTCTAGACTGCGACCTTTTTTCTTGCTGGTGCAACTACATTTTGTTCATCACACTGGTATCACCAGTACATTGCCCAACTGATGAGAGCTACCTTTTATGTTGCATATGAGAAACATCAAAGTGCAAACGAAAGGAAACCGCACTACTCGCTTAAGCTGTGTGGACAGTTTATCGGCTCGGAGCAATGATAGACAGCGCAGCGCAAGCTCAGAATAGGTTTACTTGTGGAACGATATCCGTTACTACACAGCGCTGGGAGATCCAGTGAGAAAGAGTTTGAATTTGCCGCAGAATTAACAACATTGCACCGAGATCTATTGGGAAGCATTCAAATTTGGCGCAGAATTCTCTGTTATAAACCACAGATATCAGATCAACCAGCGCTGACGTGGAAACCAGGAGAGACATTGTTCCTTGAACGAACAATTTATAAAAGGCTTTTCAATCCACGAATCACCAACATTCATGTATTCAATGTATCAATACAAACTGTAAACATGGTATTGTGGCAGAATGTTTTTTTTTAAAACATTATTAATCTCAGGGTTCGTAAAACCTTTTAAGTGAAATTCAAGCACTTTTCAAGGGCTTTCAATTGCTTCACTTTTTCCAGCACTCTGCTCTAAATATTGTCCCATTTTAATGTTATTTTTGCACTTTTTAAAGGAACACTCCACCGTTTTTTCATATTAAACTGTTATTCCCTTAACTAAGACGAGTTGATACATACCTCTCTCGTCTCAGTGCGTGCACTCAATCGCTCTGCCGCGCGGCGACACTTTGATAGCACTTAGCTTAGCCCAGTTCATTCATTAGGATCCAAACAGAGATGAAGTTAGAAGCGACCAAACACCTCCACATTTTCCCTATTTAAATACAGTTACACGAGTAGTTACACGACCAAGTATGGTGACACAAAATAAAACATGGCGCTTTTCTAAGCGGGAATACTAAAAAGGATAACTATAATGTATGGCGGAATAGCACTTGTGAGCACTTCGACTCGGCGCAGTAAAAAGTCACGTTGGTTCTAATGACAGAAGTGAGAGGGAGAGGGGGAGAGGATTTTTCAGGAGTGATGATATTACTGCGCCGAGTCGAAGTGCTCCCAAGTGCTATTCCGCCATACATTATAGTATACATTTATATTATATTAACAGCATTTGTATTGAAATACTGTCACCCTTTTGCTTTAAAGAAAGCTGCATAGTTTTTGACTTAAAAGTAGTGCAGAATTATTTTGAATAACTTTTTTTTTTTTTTAAATCCTTCATAATCCTGAAACTTTCACTATTTTCAGGTTTAAAATAGAATTTGAATCCCAGATTTTAAATGCGCTCTCTGACATTTGTATCCCACAGTATGCATATCAAAATAATGCTATACTGAACTAGTGCAGTTCTCATAAATTCTTGTATGGACATGTGGACATGTAGTCCATTGATAAAGTCTCACGCAGACACACACTTTAATGGGATTAGCAGGAACATATTGGGGGCAGGCGGATCAGCTTTAGAGCCATGTGCCTCTATGAAAGGGGGAGCTGGCCTTAGATTGCTAGGGCCTGAGCAGAAAATCTTTCCCTGAAATGAGTCTGGTATTTTTTTTCTTTCTGTGCGCGAGAGCGAGCGCAGCGGCAGACTCAGCATTCTGTCATGTCACAGCATCAACATCCTGCTGCTCGTACGAAATTAGCCTCCACTATAAGCTCCTGCTTCAATACTGCTGAAGAGGACATGATGGAGGCAAAACCGCCAGATTAAGACCCAACCACTTATCTCGTTGTGCTGGGGTTTTTCTCCCATCCGTTTTATCTCCTCAAGATGCTAAAACCTCCCCAGTTCCGTCTCAGTCTTTCATGTTAAAAGGATAGTTGACACAAAAATGAAAATTCTGTCATTCCAAACCTGTATGACTTTCTTGTTCTATGGAATGCCAAAAATATTTTATTCATACAATGAAAGTCCAATGTTGTTTTAGACCCCGTTTATATTTATTGTATGGAGAAAAACAGGTTGAACAACATGAGGATGAGTAAATGATGACAGAATTTTCATTTCTGGGTGAACAATTCCTTTAAAGATGTCATTTTCTTTTTTCACTTTTATTATTTATTTAATGAATAATAAAATGAATATTTACACTAATTCAGAAGCTTGGGGTTGGTAAGATTTTTTTAATGTTTTTGAAAGATGTCTCACCAAGGCTACATTTATTTGATCAAAAATACAGTAAAACACTAATATTGTATATAATAAAATAATAATAATTTAAAATAACTGGTTATTTTAAAATGTAATTTATACTTGTGATGGCAAAGCTGAATTTTCAGCATCATTAATCCAGTCTTTAGTGTAACATCATAATGTAACATCTTAAGAAATCATTCTAATATGCTGATTTGGTGCTCAAGAAAACAGTGCTGCTTAATATTTTTGTAGAAAATGTGATACTTTTTTTAAGATAAGATTTTTGAGGAATAGAAAAGTCACAGTATTTAAAAATGTGTTTGATCAATTTAATGCATCCTTGCTGCATTTTTTTTTTAACCCTCTTTTTTAAATGTGCAAACCCCAAACTTCCATAAACTACCTTTAGTTTATATCATTTAAAGCATGTCTCCAATGGAATCATCTTTCTCAAGGATGATGTTTCATTTGTGCCCATGGTGCCTTATTTGTGTTTCAATGTTGTGTCCATAGGGGGCGTTCTCTCCCGGCAGGCCTCACTGCCCAACCAGAGACATCACATTCTGTCCCGAGCCCTGCCCTCACACAGTTCTCATCACACCTCTCACACTGATGACTCCTACACCTTATACTCATCCACCCGTCCTGTACTGACTCGCCACAACGGTCTGGATCAGCACTCAGGTAGCGTGAGAATTAGACTGTTAGGGATGAATTCAAGTATACAGGCCTGCAAACTTATAATCTAACCTCAAGAGCCCATTCAAGCATCTTTGAGGGCAAAAAAGTCCTCCATCCTTGATCATGCGAACAACACAAACTGCACTTTAGCCCATCACATTTTCCAAACTCTTTTGATTCCTAGTCTAAAGCTTATTTTGATCGGCACTTAGCCCTAAATGCCTTAACAAACCAAACCAACGTTTGGCTGTCAGCTCACTTTTTGTGGTGTGCTCTGCACCGTGGCCCATCGGCACTAGTCGGATCCCATTGGTGGCTTTTTGGCCGATTGAGTATGTTGAATCTGCGTTAGGCAGTCTGTGAGACGATCACTCTGATTGACTCTTCAGTTTAGAGAACCACTGTACAGGAAGAAAAGATAAAGTGATGTATAAGAAGACACAGAAGGCAGAAGGCACAATCTTACCTGAGAATTCCAATATGCAAATATTTTCATAACGACATGGTCATCTGTAACTTAAAATGGAAAGCAAGTGCTACTTTGCTTGCGTTTTGTATAATCCGCAGTCCTAGTGTCCGTTTCCCTTTTTGAGTGATGAATATAGACTAATACCACCATCTGATATAGACCGTTATTCCCTCTCATACAGGTGCAGAACGTACAGTGTGTGCTAGTCGGCCATTGGCTGTAGTCTTTGCGCTGTGTTCAAGCAAAAACTTTTAACGTGACATGAAGAGAACACAGTCTGCTTTCGTCGCTGCTAGTTCTTTGATGTCGGCCTTAAGACTTCCCCTCTGGCCCGTTAAAGTATTTGTGTTTGCTAGGTGTGCTTCCCGACAGTCCCAGTGCCCTGTGTAAGCCAGCTAGTCCCAAAGAACCAGAGGATATTTGGGTCCTCAGGACCTCTCTCAATGGTAAGAGTTGCGCATCTCCCCTAGCCTGTTTTGTCCTCCTCACGTCCATCCGCTGGTCCTAAAGCCTGCACACCAGTGACTTTCGTGTCAAGTTGAATTTTTCCCAGCTGTTTCACAGGGTTCCTGTTCCCTTAGGCTATTTTTGTCCTATGCTTGTCAGCCTACAATCAGCTTGCCATTCACGTTCCTTAATTTGCACGAGTCCTCCTCAACTTTCCCTTGTACTCCTTAACATTCTCCTTGTCTAGAGAGACCTTGCTGGAGTCGCAGTGCAAAAAATCTTTCCCCCATTTGTTGGCCAATGTGAAGAAAAGGAGTGTTTTTTTTTGGGACAGTATTTCACCAACTGTTCTTTTTCTTTCTCCTATGTTTGTCCGTTCCTCTTTCTTTCAGCAGAAGACAGGAACAGTGTGGGGAGTGCAGGCAGCATGGGCAGCAGTCGCAGTGCTGGCAGTGGACAGAGCACTGAGGGAAACTTTCCTCACAATGGACCCCATCAGTCACCTTCTGTTGTCCAGGACACCACCAAGGTGGGCTTCAGTCTCACACACGTCCAGTGTTCCCTTTAAAGCCAGGGCTGGGCAACTCTGGCCCTCAAGATCCACTTTCCTGCAGAGTTTATCTCCAACCATGATAAAACTAATATTCCTGTAGCTTTCCACAGTAGCGTTGCTTCCAAAATATACTTCCCTATTATATAGTTTGCGAAAAACGGTAAGGCAACATAGTAATATGTCCAAATACATAGTATTCGATAAATGGTTGGCGAAAAGTTCCCGGATGACCTGCTACTTCCACCGAGATTCTGAAGTGCATAGACCCTTGACCCTTTACTATCCCGTGAGGCCACCGGGAAGTGAGGTGACTCTACTGACGCTGGAAACAACTAGTAACAACCTGGCGGATGTAGTACGTTCGAATTTCATTCATACTTACCCGTATTCATACTATATAAAACATCCATTTTTAACGGTCGGACGTAGCTTAGTAGTTTTGAAGACCTTGATTTGCTTGTACAGGTGTGTTTGAGTTGAGTTTGAGCTAAACTCTACAGGAAAGTGGATCTCGAGGGCCAGAGTTGCCCATCCCTGCTTTAAGCTGGAGATTTTCTAATTCTGTCTGCATGGCCATTGATTTTCATTAGGGAACTGAAGCTTTGAGAAAACTTGTGTGGCGAAATATGCAGCACTGATTAATTTTTGAGATAGGGACCCTATCACAGTACATAGATTTCATGGTTCATAGAGGCACCAAAGGGAATAAATAATTATTGTTACATATAGAAGCCCACAGAAGCCATTTTTGTCATGTGCTCTCAGTATATTAATTTTCATGTAATCTTGACAAAACAGTTGAGTTTTCTTGAAAAAGCAAGTCAGACAAATAACAATTCTTACCAATATTAAATAACTATTATCCTGTTGTTGTTATTAGCCTAAATATTTGAAATATACTACATATATGGAAGAAACAAATAATAATAAAGAAATGAATGATTCTGAATTAGGTCATTGGTACATTAGGTGTTTTAGTTTACACTACCGTTAAAGAAGTCTCTATGCTCACCAATACTGTGTTTATTTGATCATAAATACAGTAAAAACATTAATATTGTGTAATATTATTACATGTATAAATATACCATTTATAATAATTGTTTATATTTAAAATTTTAATTTATTCCTGTGATGGCATGGCAGTCTTCAGTGTCGCATGATCCTCCAGAAATTATTCAAATATGCTGATTTGGTGCTCAAGAAACATTTCTTATGAATGTTGAAAACAGCTGTGCTCCTTAGTATTTTTTTTTTTTTTTTTTTAGGATTATTTGATGAATGGAAAGTTCTATAGACAGCATTTATTAAAATAGAAACCTTTTAACATTGTCTTTACTGTCTCTTTTGATCAATTTAATGCATCTTTGCTGAATAAAAGTATCAACTTCCTTGAAAAAAATCTTGCTGACCCCAAACTTTTGAATGGTAGTCTTTGTGCCTGAAGGGTCCGGCTAATAGAAAAGGATTTTGCTAAGCAAGAACAGTAATTAAAGGGAACATAGCTCTCATCTCTATCACAGTGGTATTCCCACTTATTACATAACACAATAATCTCTGCATTTTATATGCAGCTGAGCATAGGGTTACTCCTATTGCAGCATTTATTGCATTTAAATTACCATTGCGTACTTGCTGTGATTTATCCTCAATATTCTCAATGATTGGGTCTGTAAATGTCTGTAATAGAGTCTTACATTTGAAATTAAAGAGATATTCAATTTATGTGTTGATAATTGTAATTAATATTCATGTGTAGTAATTAGACTCTCTGTGTGAAGTCTTTCACACGCAGTAGTGGTCTCTGTGAGCTATTTCTGCCAGACAGCTGTTGAGTTAAATGTGACAGTGCTGTGTTTTTCCTACGTGTAGCTGCCTCCCTCTGCTGGAGAACTGGTGGAACAGTGCAGTCACGCTCATGACCCCGCAAAACACACGGACCCTCATTCAGGTCAGCACTGTCTTCAAGAGAGTAAGCAGTAAAAGCAGAGCTGAAGAATTGAAACAAATCATAAGATCGATAACTTGGGGAAATATATGGGGAGATCTATATATACAGTGCTGGGTAGTAACTGATTACATGTAATCTGGATTACATAATCAGACTCCAAAAACGAAGTACTTGTAATTAGATTATCTTAAATTCTAAAATACTTGTAATCAGAGTACAGTTACTTTTTTATTGATTACATGATTACATGTTATTCTCACAATGGCAGTAATTTATTCATAAGTCATTGATTCTCCCTACTTCTTTTTTATATTTTACATTTTCCTTTCTAAAAAATCCTTGGATGCGTTCAGAAGGTCTTCAGGGTTTGTGGAATTACACACATTAGTCATGAGCCTATCATTGGAAATCATCATTTCACTTTTAAGAAGTGCTTTCTCAAAATTGCATATCTAATCAACTCCTGATGAACACATTAATTATTATTTGAATTATCACTCAGTGAGTCATTTAACCATGTATTACCTTCCATTACTTTGGAAGGCTTTTGTCTTTCAAACACATTAAATGTACAAATTCACGTCATTTCATATTTATGCAGGGATTCCACAACTTTTTTTAGTCAGCTGAACCTCGATGACCTTATATATTTACTTCAAGTACCCCCTGAAAAGGTTAATAGTTTAGGTCAATAATAAGATTAAGTCCAGTGATAGAATCAAGTTCACGGTTCTCTGATGTCTATAAATGGTCACATGATATGCAGGTAAAAAAAATAATAATAAAATAAATAATTTTATATATATATATATATATATATATATATATATATATATATATATATATATATATATATATATATATATATATATTAATCTTTATTAGTAAGTGTTTTATTTTGATTTAAAAAAAAAAATGATATAACATTTTTATGGTTTAATTACTTAATAGTTTTGGTAACACTTTACAATAAGGTTCATTAGTTAACATTAGTTCATGTATCAACTAACATGAACTAACCATGAGCAATACATTTGTTACAGTATTTATTAATCTTTGTTAATGTTAGTTAATAAAAATACAGCTGTTCATTGTTTGTTCATGTTAGTTCACAGTGCATTAACTAATGCTAACAAACACAACCTTTGATTTTAATAGCGTATTAGTAAATGTCGAAGTTAATATTAACTAAGATTAATAAATGCTGAAGAAGTATTGTTCATTCTTAGTTCATGTTAACTAAGGTAGTTAGCTAATGTTAACTAATGAGCCTTATTGTAAAGTGTTACCATAGTTGTAAAGTGTTACCATAGTCCATGAAACTCATGTGATATGCTTGAGCATGTCTTGCCCATGAAAAAGACAGATTCTTAGAATGGTGTAATACAAATTTCACCTTAGCCCTGTGTGTTCATTAATTATTTTATTCTTAAAAAAAAAAAAAAAGCCTTTTATTTCATATATCTATTGCGGTTTAAATGTAAAAAAAAGTTTCCTCCCGAGTCCCAAGACCACAACAAAGACACGAGCAAGGCAGCTTAAAATACCTGTTCATACCTGCTCATTTTTACTTCTAGACTGATACTGTGCAGTGTCAGATTTCAGTAGGAGGGAAGGACACAACACAGGCAAAGTTGTGTGTAAGTCTAAAATACCAAGGAAAAGAGGAGAATTTGAGAGGGAGAGAAGATCAATGGCACGGACACAATAGTGTTTTTGTTGTGGCTTTGACTTGAAGAGGATCTAAAAATAAGCATGAGATCAAGAAACGCTCCTAAAATCTGCTTATTTTATGGAGGTGAGTTAAATGGAGGCATATTAACATGCATGTTATTGCCACTGTGGATATTTTAAAAAGGTCCATATCAATTCAATCTTATCATCATGCTTTGTTACAAGTTAAAACAAGTTGTTTTATGGATTTGTATTATTTCATAACTTTCTAACCTTGGGTGTACTGTTTGTTATCATAGATGAAGGTATGTGCTAGTCTGTCTCTCACATGAACACATACGTTTGACAATCACTCATCAAAACAGCCTTAGGTCTTAAATCCTCATCTCTAAATGTCAGTGATTGCGCTATTCTGGTATGATCCATTGTTAATGAAGATGAAAAAACTGTGCCTCGGGTCACAGGAGAACATTTTTTTCTGCTGAGACGTACTCCTTCAGCACACTGATTTATAAACATGCAGGTACAGTAACATGCTATACTCCACAGCCTAAGGCAATAGCCGAGTCTATGTCTTTGACAGAAGTGTGTGTGTGTGTGTGTGTGCGCTTTAGGTGCTCTTGGACGGAGGATTCCACTGAGCAGCTCCAGACCTGGAGAACAACATGTCATCCATCCGCAGCAACTTCTAGATGGCAGGGTGAGGCCAAGGCAGAACAACATACTATCATATACTACATTGTAAAAATAATATATACTGTTGTATGTGTATTGTGAGTCAGATACAAACTGTCTATATTCAACAAAAAGACTCGCAGTGCAATGTGCTTGATTTGACCCTTCATTTCCAGTGTAATCGATGTACCAATTTTTTGCAACTCTTTCTTGACTCTTTTTTTTGCAAAAAACTGGATGGTAATAAAAATAGGGTTATAATAATAATAATAAATTACTATTAAGCAGTACTAGGTTATTATTATTATTAGTAGTATTATATTACAAATATTTGTATACATTTTACAGTACATATGGGATTAACTATGTAAAATAACTAGTGCTGTCAAAATGATTAATCACATCTGACAAAGGTTTTTGTTTACATAATATATGTATGCAATGCATATATATTATATATGTCTGTGTGTTAGTGTGTGTGTATGCTGCTGTATTTATACTCTCACACACATAGATTATTACTAATTAGATGCCACTTGCTGAGGTCTTATAGTAAGGTCATGTGATAATGTTGCCCACTCTTTCACTTTCTACTTACTTTTTTTTTTTTGGCAGTACATGGTATGCACTGCACATGCACACTATTTATTAAGTAGTAAACTAGTATTCTCTTAGAATAGTAGCCATAAATAATCATCTGAATCCTCTTTATTTTTCTTTGTTTTCAGTAGTACACCACCTATTAGCATTTTCACATCTAAATGACATGTGGCCCTTAACATGATGGCCTATTCTGCTTTTACTTTATGCATAATGCTCAATCATTTCTTTGAATCAGGATGCTGAGGCAATTTACCAGTGGCTCTGTGAGTTTCAGCTTGAGCAATACGCGTCAAATTTCCTCACAGCTGGTTATGATGTGCCCACAATCAGCAGAATGACCCCTGAGGTGAGCCATCTTTTTGTGTATCAGCATTTAAGTACACAGGCTTATGTTTGTGTCTTGCTGCATTTCTGGCACAACACTTCTGCATCTAATAGATATCAAAGCTGAACATACTCTAATAAGGTTTCTGAGATGCTTTTATGAAAGCTATTAATTTTGTGAGTGAATCAATCTTTTTGTATGGTTTTAGGATCTCACTGCTATTGGCGTTACAAAGCCTGGTCACCGCAAGAAGATCTCCATGGAGATCAGCAACTTGAATATCCCAGAGTGGTTGCCGGATTACATTCCAGTAATTCAATGCTGTATTTTCATATAAACAGTTTTAAACATTTACCTACATGTGCTATAGAAGTTCAAGGTTGTGACACACCTAATAAGAACTTCAGTAGTTGTTAAACAGATAATTGCTAAATTCATATCACAGACATTGACTTTTATAGGCTTAAAGGGTTAGTTCACCCAAAAAATGGAAATTCTGTCATTAATTACTCACCCTTATGTCGTTCTCAACCTTTCGTTCATCTTTGGAACATGGTTGGAGATCTTTTAATTCAATCTGAGAGCTTTCTTGACCCTTCATTGACAGCTACGCAACTACCTTTTTGTGTAGCCTAGTTGAGTGTTATGTTTGCACAAAAAAACATAATTTACCACTATTTATAAAATATTATTCTCCAACGCGCATTCACGAGAGCACCACGACACATGCGTGTTGTTGACGTGAGAGCAGACGTTGCGTATGCGTGCGTTGGAGGTTAATATTTTGTAGTAAATAAAGTGGTAATTTTTTTTTTTTTTTTTTTCGCAAACAAAGAGCTTAAGTCACTTCATACAATTGAGGTTAAACCACTGGAGTCAAATGGAATACTTTATGATGTCTTTACTACCTTTCTGGGGCTTGAAAATGGTAGTTGCGTAGAACAGAAAGCTCTCAGATTTCGTCAAAAAGATTGTCATTTGTGCTCTGAAGATGAACGAAAGTCTTATGGGTTTGGAACGACATAAGGGTGAGTTATTAATCACAGAATTTTAATTTTTGGGTGAACTATCCCTTAAACCATCAGAAGCATTGTCAATTAATCAACTAAAGTAATTGGAAAATCATACTTGTCTGTTTGTTTCAGTCTGATATTGCGAAATGGCTCAGTGCTATTGGGCTGCCACAGTACCAGAAAAATCTAGCAGAGAATGGATATGACTCCATCAGCATAGTGCAAGATATCACATGGGAGGATCTACAGGAAATTGGCATCATTAAGCTGGGTAAGTGGATTGATAGATGCACTACCGTTAAAATGTTTTTTTTTTTTTTTTTTAAATGACCTTTAATGTTTTTGAAAGAAGTCCCTTTTGTTTACAGAGGTTGCATATGTGATCAAAAATACAGTAAAACGGAAATATTATTACAATTACAGTTTTCTATTTTAATATATTTTAAAATGTAATTTATTCCTGCAGTGTTTTTCCTCCAGTCTTCAGTGTCGCATGATTCTTCAGAAATCATTCTAATATGCTGATTTGGTGCTAAAGTAAATTTTTTTCCATTATTATCAAATTTGAAAACTGTTCAAATGAACAGTATTTATTTGAAATAGAAATTTTTTGTAGCATTATAAATGTCTTTACTGTCACTTTTTTTTATTAATTTCTTTCTTGACCCCAAACATTTGAACGGTAGTGTAGATAGATAGTCTTCCACACATGCATTAAAATGATGCACTCAGATTAGGAATATACCAGATAAACGACTCTGTTAACAAAATGTCATTAATGCCCATGTACATCAGATTATTTTTCCTAAAAGTATATCTGTGGATTAACAATGTTTATCTACAGGCCATCAGAAGAAGCTGATGCTTGCTGTTAAGAAGCTCAGTGATGTACAGAAGGCTCGTAAGAACCAGGCCGAGGGGCAGGCCATGCTACAGTGCCGGAGAGTTCCCCCTACCCTCGAGCTGGTGGCCATCGAGCACCACGACAGTTCCGACTGCCCCTCGTCCCCTCTGTCACCAAAGATGCTCACCTTCCAGGACAGCGAGCTGAGCGTTGAGCTACAAAACGCCATGGCTCGGAGCGGATACAGTGGAGGCCAAGATGGTCTCAGCAACGTGAGTGGAACAGCCATGCGTCTTAGTCAAGAAAGCATTGGTACACGGTCAGGAGGGTCAGGACGGTCGCAAGAACGCCCAATGGCGTCGGTAACCCCCCACAGCCGCTCACAAGAGAGTCTGGGCAGTGTGGACAGCAGTCCCAGCAAGGAACAATATGCCATCATGGAATCTCAGGATAGAAGCCAAAAATCACCTATCAAAATGGCGCCGGTGTTGCTGCTACAACCTAATCACCCCTTATCTGGCAGTCCAGCAAGGACACCACCCATAATCACTAGTAAAATAGCACGCTTTGCATACCCACCCATCCTCACCAAACCTAGACCGGTGGTTTCTCCCTCTCAGCCCCATCATGGATCTCCTCTTCAGAGGGGCTTCAGCTATCTTTCGCATCAAAAATGCAATCCCAACATGGGAAGCCCAGGTCCAATCAGACCCCAGCAGCCAAACGGAGACACACCCCGTTCCAAAAAGCGAACTCAAAGTCTTTCACGCTATGCCATGTCGGATGGAGAGAATGAAGAAGACGACATCTCAGCCCCTATGACAACTTCTGCCAATGTGGCATCTTATGCCACGCTTACTCGCAAACCCGGCCGCAGCCAACCGTCTTACGTCAGTGAGCGTCAAGTGGGCCGCAGTCATTCCTTCGCCATACGTGCCAAGAGGAAAGGTCCTCCTCCTCCCCCTCCAAAGCGACTAAGCTCTGCCCCGAGTGGGGTAACTACAGGCGGGGTTGAAACGGAGAGTGCAGGAAGTGTCCGCAGCATTGCAGCCAGGCTGGAGAACAATAAAGGAAGCCCCAATAAGACATGCAACAACCCCGTTTTTAAAGCCATGACGCCAGCCACCCCACCAAAAAATATGGGCAACCGTAGGAGGACCGCTAGTGAATCTTCGACGTATGAAACGAAGCATGGCGTAGAAAATCCTGCAGATGAAAACATCGGCCCTCTGAGGAACCAGCAATGTGCAGTTGCAACATCCTCACAGGAGAGCATACCTTTCGCCGAAGAGGGCAAAGTGACCATCAAACAAAGGACCAAAATAGCACCGGCTAAGATAGAGTGTGAGGCTGGTGTTGAAATTCTGAAGCCGGCACAATTTATCAAATCGTCCCTAGAGGTGCATGAGTTTAACTTAAAGGAATCAGACACGGTCAAAAGGAGACACAAGCCAAAGGAACTCCAGATGATAGGTCAAGGCATCAGCACGCAAATAGGAAATGAGAGGGCCACAGGGGCCGAGATGGTCTCGCAACGCATGCAGAATGGTGGATTGACAAAAAATCCTTTTAAATCTGGCCTCTCTCCAAAACCAGGCTCTCCACATAAACCTCCCACCCCTTCTAAGCCCACACGCCATTCTTCTGCAGCAACCTCAGGTAATGCAAACTGTTTAGGCCATTGTTTAATTTTTTATTTTAAACACATTCATAACTACTTACAAACATACACTACTGTAAAAAAAATGTGTGGTCTGTAAAAGGGTTGTTTTTTGTGTGAAAGTAATAAATGCTTTTATTCATCAAGGACACATTACATTGATTAAAAGTGACGGTAAAGACATGATGTTACAAAAGATTTATTGTTAGAAAAGATTGTGTAAGCCCATTTTACTTTTCTTTACATTTTACTAAAAATGTATTGTGCAGAACTGGGATTGATTGGCTCCAGTGTTATTTTAGTATTTTTATATTCTGTCAAAGTATTTATTAATATTTTGAATTTAGCTATTATTTTTATATTTTCAGTTTATCATTTGGTAACACTATTTTGATAGTCCACTTTAGACATTCTACTAAGTATAAGTAATTTGCAACTACTGTACATGTCAGCTACCAGTCATTATTAGAGTATTAGTAGACTGTCTTCTTAATATCTGAACAGATATTCTACTGTCTAGAAGTAACTCTAACAGTCTACTAATACTAAACTAGGATTCCCTGGGAATTCTCACAAGCATTTGCCCATAATTATAAGGATACTTGCGATCCAAGGTTTATGCTCTTACTAAATTATTATCTCCTCCTTTGGCTAAAAATTTCTTCAGGAGTGACAGTCAATGTCGCCCAGAGCGTGGCCTTTGCCGTTTCACCTCCCTGCAGTCCTCTAGCTCACTGTCCCCCAAGCAAAGCCCCTCAAGGTCAGGCTACGCTGGCAGGAAAGCCACAGGCTGTGACCGAAGGCCAGGACGTGTTGGTCCACAAACGACTTGAACAAACCAGCACGTCTCTAGAGGCAGCACTTAAAGTTGTGGAGAGAAAGTTGGCTCAGGAAGATCCATCAGAAAGGTAACACAAACCACTTATTTTTCTCTCTTTGTATCTGTCCTCTGTCAAAGTAGTATTAAACAGCTTGAATCCCCTTTTTCACACAGTAGAGAAAATTGTGTATTTCAATGAGACAGCCTTGCAGATGGTACCATAATGACCGAATGACCACTTGTCACAACAAGCCTGCTGGGAAATCTAGCAATAAGTGATCTCCCTAAAACTAGTGCCTCTTTTTCCTTTGACTCTTTGATCTGTTTGGCTGCGATGACAGATTGTTGATGTCCTTATCTCATGGACAGAGACAGATGGTGTCTCAACAATTTAAACTTTCATTTGATTCCTCTCCTATTTCATCACAACAAATCCACTGGTCAATCTGTCTGCGTTGAACCTTGTTTTGCATTTTGAACAGATTTAGCTCATAGCATAGCATATGCTAATCAAGGATAAACCCCCCAGTCAGTGTGTTTTACATAAAGTAAAACCCCACTCCTGACTATGTTCAGATTGGAGTACTAATATACTAACTACTGTATACTGTGCTGTATACACTATACTATATACTAGACTTATATTATTATTGATAAATGAAATAAAAATTGTTATACCTTGGAGTCCCAGGTTATCCCGGTATATTTTTCTGTTGATATGAAAAATCTGGTACATTTAGCAATATAGTGGGTGAATTATGTATGTGATGTATATTACAATGTTATGATGAACTATATGCCTTTCTCCACTGATGTTCAAAGCATTTCTAAGGATGCTGATTGTTAGAAGGCATCTAGTCTGATTCTGAGATGGTGAACGCGAACATGGATTGTGTAACATTAGCAACACATTATTAGCTGTTCGATAACGTAGTCAAGCAAAAGGCTAATCATATTAATTAGTGCTATGTGTCTGGCATTCTAGAGAGCGATACATAAAACTCATTAACATTCTGATACATCGACTTGTAGATGAGTCTGTATGAGTGAGTGGAGGCGGGGCTCATTTGCATATTCATGGTTCCACGAATACTAAATGATATAGAGTTAAATTCAAGCTATTTAAGGCACAGATAAAAAAAATGAACAGGAAAAAACTTTAAATATGTAATTTTGGTGATCAAAAATGAGTTTTAAGGGATAAAATAATTGACTACAGGGGGACTTTAAGACATACACTCACAATACCTCCATATTAAACCTTCTCAACCTTGTTTTTGCTCTTCTTTCTCTCAGGGGTATTAACACAGTGAAGTCAGCTGGGAACATTCTTGATGATATAGGGAACATGTTCGATGATCTTGCTGACCAGCTGGAAGCCATGTTGGATTGACCTACTGTAATTCCTTTGCATGGGGCCTTCACATGCGAGCTTCTGGATGATTTAGACATGCAATGTCTAACTTCTCACACTTTGTTTACAACACACCTTGGTGATCCTGCTTACAAGTATTGGTTTTAACAGTTGAATTAAATTAGCTAATTTAAGATACTAGTTGCAATGAACTGCGGTGGATCCTGCCTCAGATTTCCACAATATCCCAAAATGTCGCTTTCTGCATCTTCGGTTTGCTCGGACAGGATATCTGCAGTGAAGATTGCAGAATGTAAGCACTTACTGTTCAGCTCTACTGTACTAAAGCTCTTCCAACAGAGACACTTTTAATTTCCTGTTGTGCTCAGATCAAGACTCACAGTTGGCCTCTAGCAAATGGATATACGGTGTAAAATCTAAGTGAGATACAACCAGAACTCTGTTTCAAGTGCTCTGAGACTTATCACTCTTCAGTTGTGTTTTCTGTAGACTGGACGATCCTTTATTCGGTTCAAAAGTAAGCAATAATACAACTGATCAAAACATAAGAAAACTGCTCAGCGGACATCATCATTGTGTAATGACCCAAACCTCATGGACCAAGTATGTTTTACTATAATGAAACTTTATGTCCTGCCAACAGATTCAGTGTTGTACAGAATATTTGTAGTTGGACTGTGCAGTGTCTATTTAAACCTTTGCTTAACTAGATCTTAAAATGTTAAGAAAATGACACTTCTTAACAAAATAATAGAGCCATAGTATATTTTGACAACTGTTGCGTTTTGGGAAAGAGAAAACCTTGTATGGATTACATCTATTATATATTTTTGTACCAGAATGATAATTTATTTGCTTTGTCAGGTTAAAAAGGGACAGTCCCTCTTTGTGAATGCTGTCATTCTGGCAAAACTAGAAACTGCAAAGCACTACATTTTTTGGCTCGGCTGACCAAAAGGGAACTTGCATTTTAATAAACGGGCCCATGTGGTTAAAACACAAAAATATCACCAAACTAGAGGACGAGAAGTGTTCAAATGGAGCTTTAAAGTCTCAAACGGCTGTTCACTTCTGTGAATCTTGTGCACTTTTACAACATTTATGTAGTGTATGTACTATGTATATTTTATTGTATCAATTTATTTCTGCATGTACTGTACACTGGTAAAACAACCAGTACTTGACTGAAAGAGACTTTCTCTAACTGTCAGATGTAAACTACATTGTTCAAAAATCTGCGAGAAGACCAGACCATCCTGTTCTTGCATGCTTTTTTTTTTTTCTAAGTAGCAATCTGGAATTCTATATTTTGTATTATGTGGCATAATGATATTTTAATGGACTTTATGAAAACAGCACTGGTGGTGCTACAGTATCATTTAAATGAGCACTGTGTACTTTATTTCCCCAAATTCATTCCTTTCTGCAGTGCTTCATGTGGCATTGCTCTGTCAAAACCCAGACACATGGTTCGTTGCTTTGCCTGAATGGGGCCACGAGTACCATACAGTAAGTATAAATAGGCTTCTAATTCATCCATTTGAACTACTTGAAGTATTATGTTTAATAAATCCTTGAATTACATGACTTGTCGTCATGGCTCGAGCTTTTGTTTTATGATACAGTACCAGCTCATTGAAAGTGTCCCTTCAACTCACAGGATTTCATGTTTTATTGTAAAGACAAGCACCAGAAACATTGGGGGGAAAATGAAAAAGAACTAAATCAAAGCAGAAACTCCAGAGAGGGAGAAATGTGCAGAAAAAGAACGTGTTCAGCCATTGATCCAGCTGTCCTGACATTTTGTGTAGTCACAGATCTCGTCTGGTTTGAACCACAGGTTGATCTCAGCGTTGGCACTGTCCAAAGAATCACTGCCGTGAATGATGTTCCTGAAGCCAAAGCAATTTAATGTTAGCAAAAACTAGTGCAGGTAAATAAATGAAAGTGACAGATGCATCCTAGTTAGTGGTCGGTAAAATGTTTGTAATGTTTTTGAAGTCTCTTATGCGTACCAACCAATACCAATGCGTATTGTTTATTTGACCGAAAATACAGTAAAAAATGGCAATATTGTGAAATATTATTACCATTTACATTTTTTTTTTTTTTTTATTCCTGTGATGACAAAGCTGAATTTTCAGCATCATTACTCATTACATGCATCATTACAGTCTTCAGTGTGACAAGATCTTTCAGAAACATTTCTTATATTATCAATGTTGAAAACCGTTGTCCTGCCTAATATTTTTGTGTAAACCGTGATGCATTTTTTCAGGATTATTTGATGTTCAAATCAAAGTTCACTCTGAAGGGCCTTTCACACGGAGCGCGATTAAGCGACGTGAATTAACGACGCAATGACGCTCTTGAATCGAAGCAACAGTATGGAGTTAATTTTGTGCCATAATTAAACAAACAAATCCAGCATTTTGCAAACAAACTCGATCTGCTTTGCAAAGGAAAACTCGCCTCGCAAACAAACAGAAAGCAATGTGCAAGTACAAAGTAGTCTGGCTATCACCAGACCAAGCTCAATCTTTTAAGATTGAACATTAGTCTGGGGAGTCAGATCTGTATTTTTTGCTGCACAAGAGGTGTGATCAACGGGCATAGTTCAAATGACTCTGTACGTAATTGGATAGTCCTTCAACCAATCAGACCAACGATTCGGGTGACGTACTTTGCAGAGCGAAGCGAAAACTCCAGGCAGGAAACGTGTCAACAAACGTGTTGGTTTATTATAGCATTGATCAGCGGTTTGCAGAAGCAGCAATGGCATCGAGCGATTTTTGCAGGTTGTGCAAAAAAACCCATGAAAGTGAGTGGTATTTACACCCACTCGAGCGATTTGTTTGCTAAACTAAAGAAGCCATTGAACATCGTCGAGAGGTTAAAAGGAATTGGATTGGATTAAACCCGCCAATAGCGTGCCATGTGGATAAGCCAGTTTGTGATTGGTCCCCGCAGATTTGTAACGGAAGCAGGATAGAAAAATGTACAGGTTTCCAGCCTGAGCTGCAGGGCGAAATCAAATCGCCGGCAGATCGGGCTGGGTTTACCCAGTCTAAGTACAAAGGTCAATTTGAGCGAAAATGCAGTGGAGTAACAAATATATATTGTGTTTTACAAATATAAATAAATGAGCCTAGATAATATTTCACAAATAAATACAAACCATCCTACAAATTGCATGTAACCTTTGAACAAGTACCAAATCTAGTGCATACAAATGCATATCTGTCTGTTATGATTGTGTGAGAATTGGCTTTTTGTGAGATCTCGGCTCGAGAATCGGTTCGATTTTCTCACAAATGTGTCCAGGCAGATTTTCTCAGATTTTCAGACTCTTCAAAATTAAGTGATATACAATGTATATTATGAGAAAATTAAAGTGTTTTTTGACCTTGGATGCATGTAAACCTATTGTAGGAGAACACAATTAGGAACCTTTGAAATAGCACTTTAAAACAAAGTCATCAAAATGTCATTTTAGAATACAGTATGAGATCTTACCGGGTAACCTGAACGCAAAAGTCACCTCGGATAGTCCCAGGCTTGGAGTCAATGGGATTAGTCTCGCCGAGCATTACTCTACCGGTTTTAATAACGTTAAAACCCTCCCACACCTAAAAATATATCACGGAAATAACATTAGTACAGTCAACTTCATGAAATGTATGAAGAATATTTATTAGCAATAAGGGATAAACATTATTAAATTCAAAGTGCCTTAGAGCCACACTGGGGAAAATAAATATAAATGAGTTTACCATGGCAACCACAGGGCCAGAGGACATATAACTGACAAGCCCAGGGAAGAACGGCCGGTCCTTTAGGTCACCGTAGTGCTGTGTTAGAAGATCCTCATCGGCCTGCATTAAAGACAAGCAAAAAAGACAGCAGCGGAGAAAGTTTTGTGAATTAAAGGGCCGTTAATCCCACATCCCCCTTTGAGTTTTTTTTTTTTTATGACAAAATCTTCATTTTGTGGTCATGTTTACTGTAACGAGAAAGTCACATGAGGATATATGTATATTTGCAGACCACAAGGAAGTAGTAATTGGTTTAACTCCTAAAACAAGTGAGTGTCTGAGAGAGTTCAAGTTCCCTCACACTAAAAATAGAGTTTTCTAAAATTATAGACTAGGGAAAATCGAAAATATATAACGTTTTAATCTGTTAAGTAATATAATAAAAATGTAACAATCAGAGAATCAAATTAAATTGCAGTTCTAATACAATTATATAAAAATTCTAATATTTTTTGAAACCATTAACTAGAAAATATTATATATTTACATAGCCTAATAGAACTTATTTTTGTCAAGTTAGAAATATTTCTAACCATGTAATGTATATACAAAGAATAGAGCTTCCTAAATCAAAAATATATAAAGTTTGTATTGCTCTGTTCTTTTAAGTAATATAGAAACCTATATAGTTTATTATAAACATTCATTAGAAAATATAATATATAATTTATTTTCAGTGGCATTTTTTTCTTCATTTTTACTTAGATATACACAAATTTCTGTCAAGTAGCATCCTTCCGCTAGAAGATGCTGAAATAACAGAATGTTGCTATGAGAGCTGCTTAGTGATAATATTTTTGATAATATATATGATACATATATTTTTTAAATAATGTAGAAATAAAAAAACAAATCTTGCATTTTTGTTACATTCGTATTGCACAATACATCCACAAATAAAACTGTTACATGTAACCACAATTATAACCCAAAAATGGAAATTATGTAATAATTTACTCATCCTCATGTTCCAAACCTGTATGAGTCTTCTGTTGAAACCGTGTCGAAGTCATAGTCAATGGGTGCCGTCAATTGTCTGGTTACCAACATTCTTTAAAATATCTCTTTTTGTGTTCAACAGAAGAAAGAAATTCATACAGTTTTGGAACAATTTGAGTAAATGATGACATTTTTGAGCGAACAATCCCTTTAATCTCGACTCCCTCTTTAGAACTGTTTGGCTATTAAAATGCAAGTCTAATACAAACTATTGAGATCAAAAAGGTTCATTTAATTTACCTGGATTAACTTCATAGCAACTAACTTGAACCCTTTCTGTTCGAAGCGCTTGATGATCTCTCCGATAAGTCCCCTCTGCACTCCATCAGGCTTGATGGCAATGAAAGTGCGCTCCTCGTTTTCAGACATTGGGCTAAAATTAAAAAAATAAATACCGGTAAAACATACACGAAAAACAGCTGCTGACAGAACTGCATTGAAACTTACGTCGTCCCACATTTATCACACTGGGCTGGAGGTGTGGATGGGGGTTTCGTTGATGAAACCCCTGACCCCATCACTAAGTTACATTTCAAGTGACAGGGGAAGATCCTTCTGTCTTGACCTGTATTGACGGCTTACTGTAACTGTAACTGGCTGCTTAAATCGTGACTAGTGATCTGATCTGATCGCTGTCCTCAAACATCCTGATTCCTGCCCCCAGCACGTTATCTAATCACCTTTTCATGTTAACCAACTTTATTTAGCCAAATCTATTCTAAAATAAAAGCCCGAAGTCATATAAAATCATAATTTCATTCGAATTTCCATTTCAACTGACACTTTTATTAAACTATTATACAGGAGATTTATAATTGGGAATGTACAAGTAGCAACCGATCTGCGCGTGTGCAGCAGCATGCCATGATCTCAGCATTGTCATTATTTCATTTGTAAGATTCAACTTTTGTCAAATAAACACGACAATACAACACTGTGAAAATATTTTCTTACTTTCTTTGACGACAGTCCACGAGTGTGAATGAAGCTGATACCTCGCGCGAGTGCTTTCACTAATCCATTATCTGCAGTTAGTGTTTTATAGAGGTGGGCGGAGACTGATTCAGTGCTCGCGCATTCAGTGATGTTTAATCTGTTGCGATGGAATCCACATGATACTCAACTCCTTAACAAATCTTGCTTGATTTTTCGCAATTATTAATTAATAATTAATTATTATTAGATTGTTTTTTTCCCCACCAAGATAAAGTTATTTAAACTTTAAAAAGACAACACATCTTTCTGTGCATCTTTCTTATTTCCACCAACAATACATCTGTATCTTTAAAAAGTCTTAGGATAGATTGTAAATAAATAGGGGGGATGGTGCTTGTTGTCACATTTTTTACTCCTGCAGTGAATATTTCTCAGAGTAGGTTTATTTCATCAATAGATTTTACATTTACAGACATTATTTTTTAAATAATAAGTAAAAAAACAAACAAACAAACAAATAAATAAATATATATATATATAAATATTATTAAATGATTATAATGAAAATAATAACTTTTTACATTTAAATAGTTTAAAATAATTTAAAAACATTTTAATAATAATATTTTACATTTTAATATTTTCAAAAGATTATATATATATAAATTTACATTTCAATTTATATTTTAATGAATTTTAATCAAAGTAAATTTAATTTAATTAAATTTGAATTTATTTATTACAATTTAAAAAAAAGTTTAAAAAAAGTTTCTCTTTTTAATTTCTCTTTTCTTCTACATTTTCCCCTTCTGTTTTGTTTGTATTCCCTCCCCCATAAGAGTATGATTCTGTATGCGCCCCCGTTTATAAATGCATTAATAATATAAAAGATTCAGTTATTCAATTAATGTTTCATGTTTTTTTGTAATGTAAATTTAGTCTCATGGTAACACTATTTTCAATGGAGCTCTAATGGGTTACAGTAATTCTAACTGCATATTAAAATTCATCATGCAATCACTGAAAAGCACATTAGAGCAAAAATATCTGATTCGTTAAGTGCATATAAAGCAATTTATCCTCTGGACACTAATTTAACAGCTCCAGTTAAGCCACAACGTTTTAACGTATATCCTGCACATGGCCATTATCTCCATCCGTAGAACATATATCCATGGTGGAAGTTAGATGGTGTAAGATTTGGGACCATTAGACCATCTGTGCAGATAAGAATTATGTATTAAATCTCTGCTCAGATTCAGCATCATCCTCATGCAGGGAATCACTGCACTGCAGTAATGTCAGTTACTTCACATACTCTTTTACACAGTTCCATTAAATGTTTTATGCAACAGTGCCAGTGTCTAATACATGCACAGTGTAGTGGCACTTTTGGCTGTTGTTTTTATATCACTATTAATTGACCATACAGTCTTTTGAAAACTTGTAGTGAAGGCATGCAAGGCAGTTCAACTTCAGCTTTGTACAAAAGAGCCTGGAGGGTTCTCAGTCCTATTAAATAGGCCTAAAGTAGTGCACCACACTGACAATAAAATGAAAAGCAAGAGTGTGGAAAAGAGTGTTCATTGCTAAGTGTACACTGAAAAAAATGAAACAAGCACATTTATATAAGTGCATTGTTATATTGGTCTAATCGAAAACCATGTTTTACCCATTTAAGTTCAATTTGTCTAAAAGCAAATAATACTCCCAACAGAAAAATGAACACCAGCCACCATCAGAATACTGATGTGATGTAGCCTATATTTTTAAAAAGACATCACAATAAGCAATAAGTTATTTTGAGGTTGTCTTTATTTATAGAAAGTAAACTAAATTAAACATTTACTAAATGTTTTTTTTTTTTTTTTAATCTTAACTGAGCATTCTACTTTCATAGTTAATTTAGCTTATGTTTCATCTGGTGAAATTTTGTAAAACTAAAAAAGCCCCAACATTTTTTTGGGGGGGCTTATGTCAAAATAAATTTATATTGATTAGGTATGGGCTTTACAATAACATTTCGGTAACACTTTACAATAAGGTTCATTATAGTTAACATTAGTTAATGTATTAACTAATTAACTAACATGAACTAATGGGCAATACATTTGTTGTTAACGTTGGTTAATAAAAATACTAAATAAATAAAATAAATAAATAAATAAAGATTAATAAATGCTGTATAAGTGCAGTTACTTATTAGTTCATGCTAACTAATGTAGTTAACTAATGTTAACTGATAGTGTTACCAACATTTCTTGCTTTGCATTTTTTTAAATATGAATTCATATTAAAGGGCCCCTATTATGCTATTTTAAAGTTTCCTAATGTTGTTGTGGAGTCTCCTACAACATGTCTGCATGCATCAAAGGTAGAAAAAAACTGTTTAATTTCCTCATAATATACATTTGCACATCATCACATTTTCAATGACTCTCAAACGACTCGTCGAATGAATCAATCTCTCTGAATCCCTCCTTTCCGTGATATACTCTGCTCTGATTGGCCAGACAGCTCAGTCTGTTGTGATTGGCCTACCGTGTACAGCGCGTCGAAAACAAAACCTCCCATTGCCATAACAACGTCAGCTCTGCTTGTCCTGAGGCTTCCTACACCGTAAACTAAACACAGTAACGAACAATGACGTCGATTTTACCATATCAGTGCGAGCGCGAGTCCGATGATGAAACATTGGAAGAATTCATTCAACCCGAACCTCCATCGCAAGGACGACTCGAGCAGGACTTAATGTTTCTCAGTGACACACTACTCAGTTTAAGGTACATTATATGAGATGTTGCAACTGTAATTCCTCACCATCAGCATTAACAAGTGCATGTCCATCAACAAACCCATTATTTTAGTTGTACTAATGACTGATGTAACATAAACGTTGGTAAAACAAATATTTCCTCAATTTATTGAGAACGACAGACAATCTGTATTGGACTCTGAGATTTTAGAAGCAGTCTTCAGTAAAATAAAGGGAACACAGCAAACGTTTAGGATTATACTGCTGTGATATTGTGGTAAAGATTAACTTTAACCACTGATTCTTCACATGCTCGTCCTTGGGCAGTGAAAAAAAACTGGCTTTGCCTTCACATTATAGAGCACAGCGTCTTCTCGACATGATGCTATCCAGTATCCACAGGAATCAGCTGCTGGTTTGAGGTTCAAGTTTTCCCTGTTGTCTGTGTGCAATAAGTGGGTGGGCGATATTCTAATGTGTCGTCTTGACGTCACAACAAAACGGCTCGTTTGAAAAACGATTCATTTAATTGACTCAGAGTCGACTCTTACTTTTGAAAGACAATAACTTTATATACGGTGCACTCTCAGATTTAAACCTTTGCAGGATGTTTTCATTCACTTAGAGCTATGTTACACACTACATGAAAGGTCATTTTCAAAAATCCATTATAGGGGCCCTTTAAATAAATATTTGATATGAACTAATACATTTGGCTGTAACAAGTTTAATAATAAAAAATAAAAAAATCAGTGTACATGTATGCAGTCACATACACATAATGAAAAAAGAAACAAAGAAGTAAAAACACAAAGGTTTATCTGTAGCATTAATCAACAATACAGTGCAACTTATCCATATAAATACAACCCTACCAAAGTTTAGGTGTACTCAGTCTTTTATCCATTTCAGATATGACCATGACATGACAAGAACGATTGCTGACAAGATCTGTCCAGTTTTGGCAATAATTCATGTTAGCATTCTCAACCCATTATTCCTATTTGCAGTCAATGCAGTTTTTGGCAACAGAGGGATTTATGGTGCTGACCCTGAGAAAAAGACAAGAAACAAACAACCCATGCCCCCAGCAACTTCAGTACCCAAACACACACAATGCAATGGTGGGGTAATCATGTTACTGACCAAAGATTTTTTTAGCAAATGTTGGGCCTTCACAAGTATGTGTCATGCAACACAACCTGACATGTATGATAATGAGTGATCTAAAGGTGCAGACGCAGTCACATTTACCATTGTTCGACTAATTTTCACAGGCAAATTCCAGTCATTTCAATAGGAATCCACACAACTGGAAATTTCGCATGTAGGTGAAAGATTTCCTCACGCAGATTTGTGCTTCCTACACTATTGATAATAGACAATGGAGCTTTTTGCCTAATGTGAGCACACCTTAACACATATTTGAACATGCAATCTTCTAGTTCATCATGTGTGTAGAATAAGAACCACTAACTGAAGGGACATGATGGCCAGGGCTCTTATTTCCACAAATCCTTCCTTCTACAGAATATGTACTTAACTGACTAAATGGATAAATAATCCTCCACTAATCTCTCCAACAGTACTAGATGGTTTGTATTCCATGCTCTATTTTTACCAGGGCTTAAAGTATAAGGATTAAATGAGGTAGCTACAAAGTGGTGGTCTGAAGTACTGCCTCCTTAACTTTGATTTAAGTCACTCCAGATCTTGTCCTTTCTCCTTCAACAGAAATGTTGCCCCCTTTTCAGTTTTAACTGCTTTAATACACATTACTTATCTAAATAAGTATCTTGTGTATCTTGATATTTATTTGTTAGGATACCTGATTAATGTGGCAGAATGTCAGCCAATCAGCACAAAAGCATTATGCAATGCTCATTGAGGTCTAACAGCTCTGGGGGGAGAAACTGCAGGAAATATTAGCAAGTAAAAAAAGTCTATTGTGAATTACACAATTTTCTCTACTATCTTTTCCATTTGCTTATAATTACATTTGTACACCGGCAGCTTTATTCGGGTCACCTCATGTAATTGTAAATCACTGTGATTTTTTTGGTGCTCTAATTTTCCGCATCATTTATTTGTCTGCGTTGTAGGAAGCAGAGTGCACAGAACCAATAATAAGCAGGTATTCTTAGTGTTTGATTTCCTTTCATTGGAGACTTCATTAAATTATTATAGTACTTAGATGATGTCTGCTCCAAAGTTAGAAGACAAACCAGAAAGTAAATGCTTGCTGGCTAGAAACTTTAGTATGACAAAATTCAGTATGACATTCACTTAGTTCCAGTGGTGTAGTCTAGTTTTTTGTAGTGAGTATACTCTAATATAACCCCCCCCCCCCCCCCCCCCCCGCCCCCCCCGCCCCCCCTAAACACCACCACACTCACTAATGCATACAGTATGCATCGACATGTGATTGAGAGCATTATGAAATACTAAGTGTTATCAACATGTCAATTTATTATAAGCAACACAAGACTTTAACAGCCAATGACATTTACAGCTGGGGAGACTGGACTGATTTTCTACTGTTTAGTGTTAATCACCATCTAACTCAGTCAGTTAAGAGCTACCTTTAGCCTTAGATGTTATATGAATATGGTCCCTGAAGCACAGGTTTTATCAGTTGACAATTTTCAACAAATTTTTTTTAAAAACATTATAGGCACAAATACAAATTTACTTTTAGAAATGGTGTTTTTGAAATTTTTTTTATTTTAAAATACCTTTTACTGTGCAATTTCTTTCTAATTAATTTGAGTTAGACCGAACTTTTATTTTGGTGGGTTGTAGACATTTGAGTTTCTGTGTGTTTTAATAAACTATTATTATTATTATTATTATTATTATTATTATTATTATTATTATTAGGCCTGTTGTATACTCTGTGCAATAGTAATATATTTCTGTTATAATTTCTTCAAGTTATACAGAACTTTTATTTTGACAGGTTGTCGTAAAGACATTTCAGTTTCTATGTGTATATGAAACGAATGAATGACGATAGTTTTATCAAATGAAATGGTGAAATTCTCATCAAGTGACTCTCATAGCAGCTCTGCGATGAAATGCACATGTGTAGCTTACATCATGTCTCAATACAGTGAAACGCTGAAAACACCACGAGCGTGAGTCACGCGTGCTTCTCTGTGTGTGTGTGTGTGTGTGTGTGTAGTGGAGCACAGTACACACTGAGCGCTCATTCCCAGAGACGCGTAGAACAATTGCAGTCTCTTTTAGCTTTAATATTCGTAGACACTAGTCCAAATCGAGATTTTATTCATTGTACAGCAGCTACTTTTGATTTATTCATTCAAAAATAGCCAAATTCCGTGACGTTCTGCTTTATATAGCACGTTCCATTTGTGACTGGATTCCGCGATTCGATCCGTCGCTTCGCAAACACAGACGGGATGAATTTATGAATGAAAGTGTGAAAGTTCTGACACAAAACGAAGTTGATACGTATCCTCACGCTTTTTTTAAGTGGGTATACGCAAATCCTTGGCCTTTTCTAGTGGGTATACAGCGTATACCTGCGTATCACGTAGACTACACCACTGCTTAGTTCCCTTTCGAGGAACTTCTATGCTGCGTCAGCTGCCGACGCTATGGGGGACTTGCCCTCGCAGAACCCGGTGTCTGAGGCACGTGTACAAACACGCCATACAATGGCCGATGCAGTGCGATGACGTCGCAAGATGCACCCCAGCAAAGTTTCTTGCCTGCGTTTCTAAACGCCTGGCTATAGTCACAAGCTGTGTGTTATTTGACTGGGAGTGCAGCATTCACATTCAGCCCTCGAGGGGGCTTGATGCATACATTGCAATGATTTCTTACTGAGAAAACTTTGCTCCCAGCTGACTTTATGAGTAAAGAGTCAAGTCGTTGAGCCCCACGGCTCTAGCGCCGCGTTTGCTGAGGCAGCGCACAGGCTACAATAGTGAGAATCTCAGACGGAGCAGGTAGAGGAGCGTGATGGAGTTCCCCTCACCTCTCTCATCGGCTCCGTTGTCTATGTGCCAAAAGCGGAGGCCTGCTCAGCGGTTTCTTTCACAGAAAGCGAGGACTCATTGCCCGTCTGTTATTCTGATATAATAGACTTGGTGTCTGTAGAAACAGATATATTTAATAGATCTGTTTCCTGCTCGATACAGCAAACCACTGAATACAATGAGCTAGTGAAACTTATGACTCATATCACAGTCTGGGTTTAAACTGGTCTGGCTCAAAGCGTTAGACTATGGAAGGTCGTTTAGATGAACGATATCTGCAGAGTCATAAGTGTGCAGCTACACTGAGCCTTCCCTTTCTCCGAGACCTGCACAACAAAGTTTCAGGTGCGTGGAGACATCCATACTCTACCTGGGTGGTCCATTCTGCTTCGAGCAATTTGAATGTAGAGGGGCTGAGCAAGCAGGGTTATGGGTGGATGCCTTGGGTGGAAAGGATTTTAGCGAATTACCTTTCCCCGGGGACATCCTCATCACGGAAGGCTCCTGTTTTGCCCTCTAAACGATGTCCGACGGCATCGAGGTTGGTGGGCAGAGCGTATGTGGAGGCTGGGCAGACTGGTGGAGCTCTGCACTCTATGGCAGTACTGCAAACTTACCAGGCAGATCTGCACAAACCTGGATCAGGGGGAGGGTTTATCTCCTGAGGTAGTCACTAAACTGTGTATAGCCACAGATCTAGCTCTCTACGTCATCAAGCAGGAAGAAGTGCGGCTGCCCCTCCTCATACTCTGAGGAGTGGGGAGCAAAGGCGGAGCAAGAGGAGAAAGCCGTACGTCGGGGATCTGTGGGTGTGGCAAGACCACCCAGTGGTCAACGAGTTCCTGGGAGAAGAGCAAAAGGGTGGCTAAAGCTAGCTCTCCTTTTGAGGAACTGGGAGCCAAGCGAAAAGGCCACACACAGATCTGGGTGCTGTATAAAAAAAAGACCAAAAAAGGGGAGTGATCGAATGGGGTCACTGCTTAGCTCTCGCCCCCTTTTTCAGTCCTTTCAGCTCCTCGTAGATCGTCTGTGCCCTTTCCAAGAATGAATTCCTGGGGAGAAGAGTGTGGCTAAAGCTAGTTCTCCTTCTGAGGAACTGGGGGTGAAGCGAATCGAGTCACACACAGATCTGGGTGGTCCAAACTGAGCTTTAGTGCTTAGATTGTTATGAGTTAATTGTTATGAGTTAGATTGTTAGATTAATAATGACAAGCATGCATTGGTCAGCATGCTGTAGTTTGTATGACGTCCCCATATCATCAGCAGCTGACGCAGCATAGAAGTTCCCTCGAAAGGGAACGTCTAAGGTTATGTATGTAACCTCTGTTCCCTGAGAAAGGGATTGAGATACTGCTTCACGCTGTAGGCTTCGGGCATGCCTGCACGTTTTCCTTCAGACAATAAGAATTTGATGACGTGTTCTCAGGTGTCCTCCTTATACGCTGGGGTGAACCTTGCGTAATCTCATGCATAATACAGCGCAATGATTGGATTAAAAGAGTTCATTCCTATGAATAATGCAGAGAAAGGCTCAGAAACTGTTTATATAGATACATATTCTCCAGCCATGGTAGCCAATCACCACACCAAATTTACACATATACCTCACTTTTCGTGACGTTGGTTCAACCGGAAGAACGAAATTGCTCCAAAAAACGAAGGAACCCCCCCCCCCCCCCCCACTTTACTCTTAACAATAAACTTGCAGCAATAAAGTGCTATTGATGTTTTCATTGATGTGCAACCTACATATCTTTTAACATCTCAACATTTTTTTGGGGGGGTTTCATGACCAACTATAATACTTTTGGCCCTCCAGTGGTTAAAAAATAATGTCTTGCGGAAGAACATTGCTTTGGTTGTGCTTCGGCTCTGCTCTTCTTCTAAAATATAAATCATTGTTATAGATTTATCAAAGCATATTCGGGTAAAGTAAAACAAGATTTGGAAGGTGGATTTTTTGGGGGGGATGATTTTGCACTCTCCCAGTAGCCTAATGACGTATATATAAGTTACATAGTTTAGCTTTAAACAACAACAACAACAAAATATTCCATTAGCAACAGCTGCTCTAACACACGGCCATTATACACACACAGATTTTCAAAAATAGGGTTTTAGTGGATTAAGCGAGTAATGACTTTAGCCTACAACAAGTGTTTAACATTTTCTGATATCAGCAAACAAACATTCCTTTCAGCAACAAAATAATAATTTTTCAGCCAGTAATTATTTTTCTAACCCCCCCGCCCCCAGCCCTGATTCCACTTGAAGCCACACGAGGGAGGTGTATAGGCAGCGCAGTCATTTCAGATGGTTTCATAGCTTCATTCTCGGCCTGCCAACAAACACATATTATCGACAGCAATCTAGCTGTAGATGGATCCTCATTCAGCTGCACTCCTGCAAGGATGAATTCAGGAGAACTTTAAATGAGGACTACCATATGGTTGGTAATTTACTGTGATTTACATATAAATTGATATAGAAAGAGATCCCATCCGTTCACACTTAACTTTCCACTTGTTCTCCTGGCTCGTTTTAGTCCACTCGTCTGGAAACGGGTAGTTGGGCACAAGTTTAGAGCGGAGCCTTTCAGCCGAGGGAAAGAAATTCAGTGCTACAAGCTGTTGCTGAGATCACTGAAACAAAGGTTATTTACAGTAATAAAACCTTGTCATATTTAAATCATTATAAACACTAATATATGATACTATTGGAAGATAATGTTGTAATGATTGATTATACATAATTGTATTTGGTTCACATCTCATTTATTATTATTTTGTTTTATGTCCCAGTGGTTGATTTGTTTTATTTTTATTAAAACAACAGGTTTTTAACTTTTTGCATCTTTTTGAATTTCTTATTAAAGCTGTCTGGAAGGCTTTTATCATATCAGTTTTTTTTTTTTTTTTATCTTATCAAGCTTTTTTATCCATAGTTTTTGCTACATTTCAAATCTTTTTATGTAAATATTTTATACTCTTTTTCCAGAACCAGACATTAGACTCTTAAACTATTTAAATTCATCATAAAAATATGAATTATTAAATGTTTAAAACTATGATGATCAGTAAATACCTCTGAAATATTTGTATGCATTGCTTTATGGGACAGGTGATCTGGGTCTTATATGGCATATATATATATATATGTATATAATTTTTTTTTTTTAACAGTTGCTGTAAAACGCCATGACCAGTATCAATCTGGTATTATCTGTTTTGTGTTTCAGGCTTTTTTATTCTTGCTGTTTGGAAGTAAGTTGACATTATTAAAATGCACTTATCCTCCATTTCTGGTGACTTGATGGACTGAGAAAGACATTACATAATTTCTGGTAAGCTATATAACCAAAACCTTTTAAGGTTTTTTTTTTTATTGACTGTTGTACAACTCAATTCAATGGTGTCAAGGCTGTAATGTGATCAATGTTTTATCAAGGCACACATGATCCAAGTTAGCCATTACACTTTTTACAATGATAGAGCTATGGACCCTCTTAACTCCCAATAATAAGACTCTGATATAATGCTTACAGTTATTAGGGTGCATTCTGGGCTGTAAGGGTTTATAAGCAATGTTAGACCAAAAGCATTAATTGGTGCACACTTTGAAAGTATGACATCCAGATAACTTTGGCTTACTTTATTCAGTGTACTGTGAAATCTAATCTTGTTGCATGGCTGTGTTGGGTTAATTTGTTTGAGTCAGATTATTGTCATGCCTTAAATGTGAAGTATTAAGTGCCCTCCAGGAGCAGGCCTGAGAAACTTGCACTGACAAAAGGCGGTCATTGCGACACTGTAAAGCGATGACACTATGGAGCTATGTTTAAAAAATAAAAAAAATAAAAATCATAGGTATAACATTACATTCTCAGCTCGGAAAATACACTAATTTGACAAGAAACGCCGGAGACCGGAAATGTAAAGGATAATTCCACTATGAGTTGGGCGAGACTTCTGCATTCAGGAAAAAGGTGGATATTTGTGCATCAATCAAGTCAAAGTATACAAGTTTATTGCAAAAGTGTCCTAAAATATTATTATATTAAATTATATTATATTATATTATATTTTATTGCATATACAACAGTTCTCAAATCTTGTTGGCTGAGAGCCTTTTCCAGCCATGCGATATTCCCCCAGTATCAGCACTCTAACCGTTTCAGCGTTTGTATCACTCCGCTTGCAACATTTCTCACAGAGAGTGTCATGTCGGACGTGCAAACCACCATAATTTTACAAATACTACTGTAAGTTTTAGACGAGAATGTAGGCTAGTTAATTAGACCTCAAATATGCGACCTATATATAAACATAGCGCATTATTGACAATTTGTTTAGATGTTTTCGAGATTGAGCTCCAGAACGTCAGCGGCCATTCAGCGCTCATGTACCCGCAGAGAACTATGGAAGCATATGCGTAGCAATATTCAATTTGAAATGTAATATGTAAAATGACAATGCAATATGTAAAATGGCAATGCGTTTCTGTATTTAAATTTACATTTTCCATTACATTTGTGCAATGTTTGATGCAAAATGAAAATGATAATTCAATTATATAATTTACATTTGCCATTTCATACACTAGTTTTAATATGTAAATTGTGTAAAAAAGTGCTTCGTTTGTGCCGGTAAAAGTTTTGTTTGTTCTGCTTCGGTTTTTAAAATATTAGACCGAATTATAGACGATGAGGTTACCGGCCCCCGACCTGCTCCAAATTCACCCAAAATAGGCTCAATCGTTTGTGCTTCGTTTGTGCCGGTAAACGTTTATTTTGTGCTGCTTAGGTTTCTTAGATATTAAAATAATATTTATTGGTCATTCTGAGGTCACTCAGCTCCTCACATGCTCCAAATTCACGCAAAATAGTCTTGTTTGTTTGTGCTTCATTTGTGCTGCTTCGTTTTTTAAAATATTAGACTCTGAATTATAGCCGCTTTCCGACCGGAGGAACCTTTTCACAGTTCCTAGAACTATTGGCTAAAGTACCCGGATGTCGGCGTGTTCGCACCGCAGGAACTAGGAACGATTTTAGTTCTAGGAACTCCATTTATAGGAACTAATTTAGGTCCTACTTCAGAGTAGGGTCTAAACCAGCACTACAGGAACTATCCGTGACGTTCGTGTACGCTGATTGACTGAACGCACGCGGAACACCAGCACCCGTCATTTTTAAAACAGCTAGAATGTAAACACATTATAGCCTATATATTTGCTCCATAAACTAACTATACAAACATGGAAAACAGTGATAGATGGGTCTCTAAACCTTAAATGCTGAAGAGAAAATCCAACGCAACTTTGAGGGGACCAAGCCAAACATGATTATGTAGGCTAATAACCTTTTTTCATATACTGTCTACTTTCTATAACAGTTCTATCTAATAAGATATTAAACAGTACTGTTAGACAGATTGCTAACTAATAAACACAGAGAATGCGAGCATTGTTTGCTCTGGCGTTCTCAGCGCCGCCAAAATAAAGGTCCGTCGCGCCGTCAAAATAAAAGTCACTGTGCTTGCGTCACTCCCTTACCCCTCCTACCAGTTCCTATGGCCACTTGGCCAGTGCGAACGCAAACAGCAAAACCGAGTTTGGGGGAGAGTAGTTCTTAGAACTGTTTAGAAGTGGACAGTTCCTAGAACTAAGTTCCTAGAACTACTTGGTCGGAAAGCGGCCGATGATGTCACCAGCCCCCGACTTGCTCCACATTCACCCAAACTTCACGCAGTGATTGACAAGGTGGGAGGGGGCGGGGACGTGATCGGCTCTGAATGCATTTTCAATTTACACATTGAATTTTGCTACATGCATTGTGGGACATTTAATGAAAATGCAATCGCAAGTGTCTTAGCTGTGAGTGTATTACAGAAATGATTAGATATGTTGAACATGTTCAAGCAAAAACTGTAAGGCAAGGCAAGGCAAGGCAAGTTTATTTATATAGCACATTTCATACACAATGGCAGTTCAAAGTGCTTTACATAGAAGAAATTAACTTCTAAACTGTAGCAAAATGATCATTTAAATGTTATGTTTATAATTGCGTATTGAGAAAAATAACATTTAAATGATCATTTTGCTATAGTTTTTGCGTGAACATGTTAAACATATAATCATTTCTGTAATACATTTTAATTTTAATTTAGCAACTTAAAATATGTATTCAATTTACATATTAAAACTAGTGTATGAAATGGCAAATTTAAATACAGAAATGCATTGCAATTTTACATATTGCATTGTCATTTTGCATATTACATTTCGAATTGAATATTGCTACCCATATGCTTCCATAGAGAACCACTTCATCTCTGCCAGTCCTTCGGGAATTGGCCGCTGGCTTTTATGTACATAGTTTAAACATGAGGTATTTTTCATTTTGGGTAGGCTATATCAAGTGGGCAATCTTTGGTCTTATTAATCTATTAGGCCTACTTTTTTCCCAGAGCAAATGGCCTAGGGCAAAGATAAGTTTCATAACTTTATATTTAACTGAAATCCTGTACTAGCGCTGCTGTTTTAGCTTCTTTTGACTGAACTGTTTGCTTGTGTTTATTTCCTATTGTACAAACTTTTTACACTTTTATAATGGCTAATATTGTTTATTTAAATATTATGTTTCAATAATTAGAAAGGGTGAGTGGGTTAGTGATTGTGATTTCGAGTTCAGTGATAGTTACATTGTTACACCATTAGATGGCAGCTAAGACTGTCTTTATGAGTGAGTCAGGAGCAAAGACTTTTATATTGAAAGGGACTTAAGTTTGTAAACAATAAGATGCAACTTACAAATGCATTGACTAGCTGTCATGGAAAATCCCCTTAACAGTTTAAAGGACAAAGACAAAGACATCGGGACATTCAAACTGATTTTGTGATTATGAGCATGAGATTCACCTGAAGAATATCAACTAAATTACCCCTTTTCCACCAAGGCAGTGCTGGTGCCGGTTCGGAGCCGGTGCCTACTCGCGAACCAGTTCTTTGTGTTTCGACAGCCAAAGAACCGGTTCTCGGCCAGGAAAATTGGTTCCAAAGCGGTACCAACTCTTTGCTGGACTAGAAATGTTCTTTTACCACGTCATGCTTACATCGGGGGCTGGGGGCGGGGTTATTGTCGAACTTCTTCTCGAACGTAACCTCCGTCTATAGTAATCCAGACGAGCAGCACAAATGTGTTCTAAACGTCTTCTTCTGACCCCAATATAGGATCGCAAAGCCAGGAGAAACATTTGCAGAATTTGCGATGTAGTCCAACATTGTAATTGTTATGCTTGAAGTTGGGAAAGCTAAGACGTATGGCAACGTACACAGTGACGTAACGACATCGTTCGCTGGGCTCTCTAGTCAGTGGAAAAACAAACAGGTTCTGAGAAGGTTCGCAAGTTGAGCCAACTTTGAACCAGCACCAGTTCCGAACCAGTTCTTTTTTGGTGGAAAAGGGTCAAATGTAAGTAATGCCATTACTTAGTCGAGCTATCTCTCATAATACTCTACATAATACAATAAGCTTCAATTAAGCGACTCAAAATTCCTTCATTACTAGTTCTAAAGTGATGTTTTAGAATTATTAACGGAGGCTAGGGCTCAACTTTTAAACTGTCAACTTGAGATTCGAAGTAGTTCTGCACAAAAGAGACACTGTTTTAAAGACACTGTTGTTGTTTCTTTTTTATTTACCCACTTGTGTCATCAAACTGTTGTATAAATGCAGTATCACACTCGTAGCTGTGCAGCATGCCGTGATGACCTTCGGCCGTGCTGATATACAACCATTCTGCTCGCACTGTGTGATATTGCTTATATATTATTATTTTATATCATTATATATTTTTTAATATAACATAATATATGTAGAGGACAAAGGCACATTTTTTTATTTTATTTAAACTTAAAATTACCAATACAGAATATTATTTGTGTATTTGTGGAATGTATTGTGACTTTTCAGTAGGGATACATGCTAAATAAGGGTGGTTTCATGAAGTTATTACCAACTGTGATTGCACTTTTTAAACGATAATGCTTATTGTTATATCATGCACTGAGAGTTTTGCTGTGGTGTTTAGACAATCCATCTGTGCTCTGTCTGTCTGTATTTGCTCATGTATTCCCAAAAGTCAGAGAGTTGTACAAGGAAGGTGAGCAGTCATGCCAACAGCTTAATTTCTATCACAGCGGCCTACTTTACGTCCAGACTGATGCGAGGAAAACAAGATTATATTTATAAGTAACACAGCTGAGATAAGGGTGACTGATGCGGCACTGTCTGAAAGCTCGAACACAGGAGCGACACTCTGATATTTTCAACACTTTGATAAAGTTGTCATGCCAGTTGCAAGTTATCAATGAAGCTTAATGGCCTGGGATCTTCATCACACAGTTAGGAACTACTGAAATTGGATTGTGCGTGTGAGATGGAGAGAAGGGAGCGTGGAGGTTAAGGATGTGATTTGAGAGTAAATGTCATTTTACATGATGATCGTCAAGTATGTGTGGCGCAGAGTCAGATTTACATAAAGCTAAGTGGTTATGCTACTTGTCCAAGTAGGAAATTAAATGATTGACAAAATATTTTATTTAAATTTTAAGTATTTTTATTCATTTTGACAGGACTGTAATATAATAAATCTTATTTTTCTTAATACTTTATTGCTGCTAGTCTTAAATTGTTTAGCCCAAAATGAACATTTTGTAGTTATTTACTTAGTTTCACTGCCATATTCTGTTATTTTTCTGAAAACAGAATCATTTTTAAGAATCTTCATGCAGCTCTTTTCTGTAAAACGTTTTAGCACCATAAAAGCAACACAATCATATGTTATTGTGGCTTAATTCGTATGAATCTGTACAATCTCATTTATATGTTTTTGTATTTGTTTACACCCCAATGATGGGTATGTTTAGGATTGGGGTTAAGGGTGGACCTTCATGCTTACTTTTCCCCCTTATAATCATGTCTTTTATATGATTCGCATTTTATGAATTGATTCGAATTTGCCACCTCGAAACAGTCACATTTTCCTGTGAGATTAGGTTGATAAAAATGATACACACATCTTGTATGACTTCAGAAGACACATTTCCAATAGCTAGTAAAAGGCAGACATTTAAATATTAATTTGAGAACTCTAACTGGTTCACTGAACTGCCAGACTCTGTGATCTTTTTGAAAGTTAACAGCTCACTGAGGGGAGATTATCAGTGATTCTGATTAAAATATTACCTTTCATCACACAAATGTATTGTATGACTTCAGTTTGGGTTTTTAAACTAGTTATTACTTTTATGAGACAAAGGATGCATTACATTGATCAAAAGTGACAGGAAAGACAATTATAATGTTATTAAAGATTTCAAATTCAAATAAATGCTGTTCTTTTGAACTGTCTATTCATAAAATAATTAAAATATTCAAAATATTTCGGATCACAGAACAAGTTCATACAGTTTTGGAACGACATGGAGAGTAACTAACAGAATGTTATTTTTGAGTGAACTAACCCTTTAAACTCTTTTCATGTTGTCTCTAATACAAAAATAATACATTTTTTACAGTTTGGAAACATGACTTCCAAAGAGTCAACTAATAATAGAAACCTAATTCTCAACTTTGTTTGAACCTGCTGCTGTAGGAGTAAAAATCTCAGGTTCCCATCTGTCTTGGGACTTGGTTTGACAGCAGAACTTGCTGAATCCTGAAAATTGGGCTGTTTTGGGATCTCGCTACAAACACAGAGTTAGTGTTGTTGTGAATCCCAAACGCGAACATCAAGTCCCTGCTGAATAACTAAATATGAGAATTATACAGTGTGATTCACAAAGCAACTGACACACAGACACCACCTCTTCGTAAAAATGCACTACGTGAGAGTAAAATAAATGGCTTAAAGCAAGCATAAGCCTTTTTGTCAGGAAGTTCAAGTCTGGGAAAGGGTCATCGGGGCCACATGATTTGTCAAGGACAGAGGAGGTCTCCATTAATTTAACATTAACCTTCCTCACCTGCACCTTCCTTCCCCAAACCTCTGCTTTTGTCTTCATTAGATGCCATGACGTGTTCTCCGTATAGCTCAGAGTGCCTGTTAGCAGACGTGGAGCATCAAACACCCTGTGAAGACTTTGCGTCTGTGAAATCGATTTTCCAGCTGGGTACGATGGAATACATTTTCATTGGAAAAGCGAAAAGCCGAGAAATCCAGTGAATACAGATATTTTCAAAAGCCGTACTTTAGCTTTGTACCCGAGCAGATAGTTTCATGGGAGCAGGTCTACTTTTTTCAGGTGTGGGATTTGTTGTGCCTTGTCATTACAGAGGAGCAATGGGAACTCAGCCATCACTGTTGTTCACCTCTCTTGTCATTCTGGGAATGGATTGTACAGGGATGAAAAAAACAGCAGACAGGCTCGAGATAGAAGGCTCAGTTGAACTGTCAGATATTCTGAGCCTCTCCACATGAATAAGACTCCTTAATGTTGGTAACCTTGAGGTTTGTGTTTGCTCTCCATAGAAACAGACTGCTGAATCTTTGTTCCCCTGGTAACCTGCAACGTGAGGCAGTCCAGCTGGTGAGAGTGGCATGCTTATTGGAAAAATTCTCCCTATACCAATTGAGCAAATAGGGTGACGATGATGAGAGAGACTGTAGGTGGAACCGCGACGACAACGTCTGAGGGAGAGCTTTGGCACAGTCTTACATTACATAAAGCCTCAATGTTGCTTAATATTCACCGCATCTCCGTCCTTCTGGCTCTGGGACTCTGTCTTTATCTTATTGAAGAGCTTATATTCTTCCAATTCTTTTCTTTGGATTCGACTCAGGATTTGACTGAGCAAAACTCAGCTGTCAGAACAGGAACAATGCATCTCCTTTAGGCAAAGTCTGCATCTCCTTTAGGCAACGGTATTGCATGACTGATGCAACTTTGACCTCAGGGCTTGGCATTAATGCACGTCTTGCTTGTTTATTTGAACAAAAGCAGTAATGTGTGTCAAATGCACGAGATAAGTTCGACTAGTGTGTCGTTGAAGTGAGGCGATGAGTCCGGACTCCTCAGATGCCTTATCAAATAATGAAAGCGTTGGGGTTACAACATATTCAGATTGTCTGGTGAACACCCAACAGATGCTGGTTTGAAACAGCAGAGGGCAGTGTTCTCTTTCTCTGTCAGGAGAAGGCTGTTTGATTCAGTGGTGTGTTTAGGAGTTTATTCATTTATCATCATTTAGGAAGTTTTTCAATTCTAAGAGTTACAAATGGGTGATATTTAATTTTTGTAGATTTGTATAGCCTGCATTAATGTTCATAAGTTTGGGGTCAGTAATATTTTTATTTAAATTTCTCTTACTTATGTAGCAACGATTTATTAAATTGATCAAATTGACAGTAAAGCTATGGGGTTATGTTAAAAAGATCTTGAAATTTGAAATTTGAAATTTCTGCTCTTCAAAGAATACTGAAAATGAAAACAATCACGGTTTCCACAAAAACATTAACTCTTTCCCCACCAACGTTTTTAAAATCCTCATGCACAATCCTCTATGAAGACCATCATTATGTGCATGTTTTGGTGTAACTGAGTGGCACACACATATAATATGTAAAGGTAAATTCTGTTTGAAAAGCTTCTTATACTTTAAATGCATCCATTGTGAATAGCAGGTATTTTCTCTCCATGGAGAATTTTAAGATGTTGTGAATTAAGCCTATGCTTCTGTTCAACGGATGAATCATTTTCTATCAAGAAATTGTGTTTTCTGGGAATCCACAGAATTGCTTCTACCCTGAATCATTTCGTGTTGTTGTCACTTTGTAGACTGATCCATTATCGCACTCATCCCGCTAGCTAGAACTGTTGATCACTTTGTTAATTCACTGTGACAGAAGGCTTCCTGTGGTCTCTGCCTCCTGAGACCCTGTAATTCATGTTTGTCCCCTGTAAGCGACTCAAGATCTGAATTCATGGGAAGGAATAGCTTCTGGCCTGAAACTATGTTCTAATAAAGACTCCATACTGGGCTTTTCAGTGATATCCCATTTGTTTGATTAAACCTTGGCAGTCATTTATCCTATCTTCTCAAATACTTACATGCCCAACAAATGTCCTGGACCGCTGGGTCTCGGAGGCTCTACTCTGTATTCCTTTACCTCATAGACATGATTTACTAGTGAATTTGGTTTATACTGCATGTAATGATATGTAAACTAATACTTAAAGACTGTTTAGTTATATTCCATATTATATAGTTATATTTCAGACTAATTATACTTTACAGTTATGTTGGAAATTATGAAAGATTAAGCAGCCAACTGTATTGAATCTGACAGCAGCTGCATCACAAACTGTAAGTAAATGATTTCATAATGCTTGCATCACGTGCAATAGCAAGTGGGCGTTTGATATTGTTTCTAATACAATGATGCTAACCAATCATAACAGTGGCCATTTACTGACAAGCCTTAAAGGAGCTGACCCTTAAAAACTGATCATTTCAGACAGGTCAGAATGAAGGTTGAATCAATCTATCTACTACTATCTATCTATCTATCTCTCTCTATCATCTCTCTCTCTCTCTCTCTCTCTCTCATCTCTCTCTCTCTCTCTCTCTCTCTCTCTCTCCCCTCTCTCCTCTCTCTCTCTCTCTCCTCTCTCTCTCTCTCTCCTCTCTATATATATATATATCACAAAAAACCTCAAGGAAACATTCCATGTCATGACCATGTCATTTTCATTAATGTTTATTAAGAGACTAGGCTACATATATTTGGAATATTTTTACTTTGAAAAACTTAATTTGTCAGACCACAGGTCATAAAGTGCATAAATATGTAATGCATCAACAACATGGTTCTATACAACTATTTGCTATAAAAAACTTTTTTTCACACAAAATCAGTTTAGTTTACATTAAATAAATAATAAATAAATAAATAAATATATCAATATTTTTGAGGATCGGTTTGTTATTATTCAACATTCATCTGCATTCTGCACATTAGAGTCAAAAGCATTGTTAAAATCATCTGGAGCTTCATGAATGACATCTGAAGCCTCTGCTCAAAATACATTGTAAAATTGAAATGCTTGCCACTTGTTTGTTTTTATAATCAAAGCAAGGCTTTTTGGAATGTGCTGTATGAATCCCAGGGGTCATTCTATAGTTGGTACTTTTTCATGTTGGGGCAGAAATATGGCTGCAGTGCTCTTTAGCTCTGCCAGAGCATGGCCTAGAGCGGCCCTTTGTTCTGTCTGAAATGAAACTGTACTTGAACACAGTTTAAATCCCCCTGTGAAATAAATCCTTATCATCAATTAGATGTCAAAGGAAAGTGTCTGACATCACCTGACTCTCCTAATGTCTCCCACATTAATGGCTGTCTTTTTCAGATTTCATCTGCCAAACCGCTTCA